>NC_089841.1:160850839-161482625 GCF_035609145.1 Eleutherodactylus coqui
TATATTTCCATCTGTTTACTTTATTCTGAATGCACACTTGAAAAACTTTTGTGTTTTTTTTTTTACCATTTATAGGATATACAAATTTAACATTACTTTTCAGCATTTTGAGGAACACTTTGTTTTCCTGCACCAAGCCAAGTTTGCAAAGGCTCATGAGTGTCATAATAATAGATACCCCCCCAAATGACCCCATTTTAAAAGCTACACCCCTTAATGTATTCACTGAGGGGTATCATGATTATTTTTCAGTTTTTTTCAGGAATTAATTCAATTTAGAGGAGAAAAAATAAAATGTCATATTTTTGCAAATATGTCATTTTAAAGACATATTTTTTTCCTATAGTGCCCATGAAAATGAGGATTTACACCCCAACATGGATACCCCCGTTTCTCCCGTGTTCAGAAACATACCCATTGTGGCCCTAATCTTATATCTGGATGCACAACGGGACCCAAAATGAAAGGAGTAGTCGGTGTCTTTCAGAACATAAATTTTGCTTGAAGGCGTTTTAGGCCCCATAGCACTTTTGTAGAGCTCTTGAGCGGCCAAAACCAAAGAGAACCCCCACAAGTGACCGCATTTTGAAAACTAGACCCCTTAGCGAATTTATCTAGGGGTGTACTGCCCATTTTGACCCCACAGTTTTTGAATGAGTTGAAGCAAAGCAAAAGAAAAAAATTGTGATTTTCGTTTTTTTGGCAATTCTGTCGTTTTAAAAACTGCTTTTTTTGTACAGCACACACATGAATGAAGACTTGCACCCCAAAATGGATACCCCTGTTTGTCTCGTGTTCAGAGACATACCTATTGTGGCCCTAATCTTATGTGTGGATGCACAACGGGGCCCAAAATGAAAGGAGTAGTCGGTGGTTTTCAGAACAGAAATTTAGCATGAAGGTGATTTAGGCCCCATTGCCCACTTGTAGAGCTCTTGAGTGGCCAAAACGACAGAGAACCCCCACAAATGACCCCATTTTAAAAATTCTAGACACCTTATCGAATTCATCTAGGGGTGTACTGTGTATTTTTACCCTACAATTTTTGAATAAATCTAAGCAAAGCAGTAGGAAAGAAATTACAATTTTCATTTTTTTGGCAGTTGTATCAATTTAAAAACTGTTTTTGTTGTACAGCACACATAGGAATGAAGACTTTCACCCCAAAATGGATACCCCTGTTTGTCCCGTGTTCAGAACCATACCTCTTGTGGCCCTAATCTACTTAAAGGACACATGGCAAGGCCTATAATGGAAGGAGCACCTGTTGGATTTTAGGGTACAACGGAATAATTTCCAGGCCTCATTGCCCACTTGTAGAGCCATTGAGCATCCAAAACGATAAAGAACCCCCACAAATGACCCCATTTTGAAAACTAGACCCCTTGGTGAATTCATCTAGGGGTGTATTGCGTATTTTGATCCCACAGTATTTGAATAAATCTAAGCAAAGCAGAAGGAAAAAATTACGATTTTCATTTTTTTGGCAATTTTGTCAATTTAAAAACAGTTTTTTTTGTACAATGTACATAGGAATGAAGACCTTTACCCCAAAATGGATACCCCCGTTTGTCCCGTGTTCAAAAACGTACCCGTTGTGGCCCTAATCTACTTAAAGGACACATGGCAAGGCCTGTAATGCAGGGAACACCCGTTGGATTGCAGGGCACAACTGAATAATTCTAGGCCCCATCGCCCACTTGTACGGAATAAAAATTGACTCCCTAAAAATATCCCCCACACACACTCCGTGCCCTTTTCGGTGTGGCCCAAATCTTAGATAAAAGTAATAATGTGAACTGTGTGGTATTTCCGAAGACAGGGGTAATTATGGAGGCTGGTTGGGATGGGTACATGGAGCAATAAAACCGTGTATCCCCCCTCCTCTCATGCTTTTTGGGGGTATTTCATGACCTCAGTTGCGGGTATGGGGTGTAAAAAGTGGCGCACTGTGAGTCTCCGTAAGCTTGATGAGGTGCGGCGGTCTCGCACAGAAGATGCTCAACAAGGTGCTCCTGGAAGTGCAGGAAGGCGAACGTTCCCGGGGCTTCTTGTAAATTGCGTATTACAGGTAGCGGTCTGAATAACGCTGGGCTCACGGAGCCGTAGGTGGAATCCGCTTGCGGAGGCCCACAGCGGAGCCCAGCTGTGAGCCCGGCTGTGACCCTGCGTATGGCCGCGTAATGTACTGCACATAACTGCCTACTCACACAGGCGGTCATGCGCAGTACTTTTTTTTTGTTTGCATTTCCCGCACCATCGCTTAGCGATGACACGGGTACCCGCAGCTCGTATACAAGGTAGTTGCGTATGGGCTGCCGGTATATCCGCGACCATGGAGCACAATGGGCTCTATGTTGCGGATATCCGCGGTAAAATAGTGAGCGGAATTGTGTCATCCAATGCGATTGATCTGCGTATTACCGCGGATCAGATGCATGCGGAATCAGTAATTCCTATCCGGTCATGTGAGATCGGCCAAAGGTAGATCGCTACCTTTTTTGCACGTGACCGGGACCGCTCAACGAGGCCACCCGTCACTGCTCCAGGCTCTCGGCGACCGCTGGTCGCTGGGAGCAAGGAGATTTTAAATTTCCTGGGCTCCCCGACTCCTGCACTTGTGTCCGGTGTTTTGCCGGTGGTCGCATGTGCAGAATCCGGGAAAGTTCACGGAGGAAGATCGCGTCGGGGTGCAAATACGGAGTCCTCCTGTAAAAAGTTTCATCTCCTCTCACCGATCGCATCGGTGAGGGGAGATGAACCTTCACCTTTTTTTAACTTTTACGTGATCGCCATTATCCAATTATCATGTGATCAGGAACCTCTCACCACGGCCCCCCGTGAAATCTCCAGGCTCTCGGCTAAGTTTTGTAGCCAGGAGCAGGGAGATTTTAAATTTTCCTGGCAATCCACAGCTTTTGCGCTGCGCCTGCCACTGTGGCGACGGGCGCGTGCGCAGAAGCTGGGGTAAGGTCCGCGGATAAATCCGCGGGCCTTAGGTACGTCATTTCATCCTCCCTCACGGATATGATCCGTGGGGGGAGATGAAACGTAAGCTTTTTAAAGTTTTTTTTTAACTTTTTTTTTACTTTTACAGTTTTTTTTTTACTTTTTACACTTTTTTTTTTACTTTACATGATCACTGTTATCCATTTGATAACAGTGATCATGTCCCTGATGACATCCCTTTGCTCTGGGCTACACATTGCAGCCAGGAGCAGAGGGATTTTAAATTTCCCGGGGCTCGAGCCCCTCTGTGCACACCCCCGATGATTGACAAGGGGCGCGCATGCGCAGACGGGGACTTCGGGTCCCGGGACATCGAGGAGGACTTAGGTGAGTATTTACACCTCCCCTCATGGATCCGATCCATGAGGGGAGGTGAAACTGACACTTTTTAACTTTTTCGCGATTGCCGCTAACCAATGGATAGCGTTGAGCGCGTGCCCAGGGACCGCTCACAGCGGTCCCCGGTAACACCTCTTGCTTCCCGGCTACCTTCAGAAGCCGGGAGCCAGGAGATTTCAAATTTGCCGGGCGCTCCCCGGCTTCTGCACATGCGCCTGACGTCATCGTCTGGCGCGCATGCGCAGAAGGCCGGCGGCAGGTCCGGGAGGACCCGATCTTCGGGGGACACCACGGACAAGCCGGGTGAGTATTTTCAGCCGCCCTGATGGATCCAATCCATCAGGGCAGCTAAATAGCTGACTTTTTGGACACTTTTATTTACTTTATTGCGATCGGCGCTATCCACCGGGCACCGACAGCATGGAGCTGTCACGTCCTCAGGCAAGTGGGCATTAATCCTAAGAGGATGCATAAAACTACGTCCTCTAGGATTAAAGCCCACTTGCTGAGGACGTAGTTTCCCGATGGGGCCGTCACTAAGGGGTTAAAAAAACCTAACGTTTTTCCAATGTGCCTCCAGTAAAAAGTTAAAAGATGGAAATTTATATCTCATCAAAAATTTGTACAGTATGTTTGCACATTTTTTACATATTGCAGTTGAAAATGTGAAACAAATGACAATTTTTTGTGCAAACATGCTTGGTCACTAAGGGGTTAAAGGGCCACTTAGTTGAACTCTTTTTTTAAATTATTCATTAGTAACTAGTTCCCCAGTATATATAAGTCGGCTAGTATTACCTTGGTTCATAATTTCTCTCAGATTTACTTGGGTTTATATGTTCAGTTTCTAGTCAGTTTCTTACTCCTGTGTGATGGACCCTACCACAGAAACTGCTTAGAGGTAGACGGAGACACTCTTATCACAGTTACTGTTAATGATCACACAGCTCCTGTCACACAGTTGTAATAGAGGAGATCATAGCTCATCCTCCTAAGTGTTTATTTATGGTCTGCAGTTTGTTTAGCTAAATACAGGATTTAATAGTGCCCCCCTTCCCACCGGCAGGGATGGTACAATCTCTAGCTGGTCATGTAATGTTAGTGCTGATGCAAAATGGGAATGATGAAGACAGTGCCTGATGAGATCAGACAGGGGGATGCAAAGCATAGAATGACTGCAATATATAGAGGAAACCTCTGGGAATGTAACAGGCAATCAGGTGAGGGGTAGAAAAATGTGTTTTCACTGGAGTGCCCCTTTAATCATTGCAACCTAACTATATAATGAATGAAAAATGTAATTGACAGTGTTTGAGCAATGTTAAAAAAATCAGTAAAATTTATGCGCTTATAGGAGCTGACAAGGCAAATCCAGCGATCTCAGTATTCTACTTGCCGGATTCTATCTGTCCTGCAGTTCCCCTACTTTATGCAGCTGCAATGCCTTCCATGGACAACATGGCGTATGCACAGAATGAGAGAACTAATCCTCTCACTCAATGTGATTGTTCTCAGTAAGGGAAGTAATCTTGTAGACATGATAACCTTTAATGGCTAACAAAAATACATGATTTTATAGAGAGCTTTTGGACCTCTTCACGGTCCTTCCTCAGGCATAATAAAACAAATTCACAGATGTTTTAATAAATACACATGATCAGATGGGAGGGCATGAACATGGTGAACTTAATTTGCACTAGATAAATACCAGAGACAGAGGGTAAGAGGGCACAGACATGTTGTGATTAATAGCATTTAGATAAATACCAGGGAGGGATGACCATAACAGTAAATAATTAGTCTAGTGACAAGGAATGTGAAATAGTCCTTCAGACCTGTAAACAAGGAAGATGGAACAATACCTTTGCAGTGTCACCTATTGGATGGCAGCATTCCTTCAAATCAATGTATGCGTTTTTACCAAGTCTGTAAAACAAAGATTGGGAAAAGCACCCCTTATGGGTGCTCTCATTAGGGAGAAATGATGCCATCCCTGACCCACTCACCCCCCCAGGCATGTCCACACACCACCTGGATGCTCTCCTTAAGGATGCCCCTTTTGATCTCCTTTAGACCATTCATATTCTCCTCTGATGCAAGAACCCCACTCTGAGGTTCATTCCATTCTTAAGGGTATAGAAAATGGCCATGAATTTATACTCCCAAATTCTTCTGTGACGCTGCGACTTGAAGTTGCCCTTCAGTATGGTAACTCTCATCTGCTCTATGTTGTGTCTGTGACCACAAAAATGTTTTGCCACAGGTAATTCAGTCTTTCCCTCCATAAATTTGTGGCGATGAGATCTCATCCTGGCTCTCAGTTTTTGTCCTGTTTCCCCAATTTAAAGCCCCCAACAAGACATTCACTGCACAGGATCAGGAACACGACATCGGACATGGAACATGTTAATGTCCCAGGGACCTTATAGTCCTGCTGTGTGTTGGGGTTATGTATCCTGTCCATGGTGCATGTGAGCAGGTCTTACAGCTCCTTACATTGCAGGGATAAGTTCCTATTTGTGTGTTTAAGAGGGCAGACACCAAAAAGGCCACTGAATACATTCAGTCATGACTTTGACAGTGCACAGCTTAGGAATGGTAGGTAGTGCGAGTATAATTTGAACATCGCTGGATTCAGCATGTCAGCTCCTGTAAGCCCATACGTTTAAGAGCTTCAACAGACAAACATATGCGCAAATACACATGCCACAATGGAGCTTATTTGCTCATGAACAAGGTTTGGAGATGGCAATACTCAGGCTGCTCTGCGCATGTCTGCGCATAGTACTGTAATTTTTGCTCTCGCAAGGCTAATTCACACATACGCGTGACACTCTCTTTCTGTGAAATTGAAAGGATATTACAGCTTACAGAGAGCCAGCTGTCTTCTTTTTCCTGCATTTTGTGCAGTGTCACACCCTTTTTCCCCTTGCTTTTTTTGAACCTGCCATAGACTTTTATGACAGCCTGCTGCATAAAATGCAGAAAGATAGAGCAGCTCATGAGAACGAACCCATTGAAATCAATGGGTTCCATTTGCCATGTTTTGCGAGTTTGATTTTCAGGCGTGCAAAAATGTGCACAAACATGTTTGTCTGTTTAAGCCCTAATTGATAGGGCTCACAGTAGGTGACAGATTCACTTTAAGGACAGTTTTAGACAAGCGTGTTTTTCTCTCCTTATGCAGCTGTGATAATCACGGCCATATAATGGGACAAAACGAAACCATTGATTTCAATGGATTCCAGTGGTTTTGTTTTCACTATTGGGATGCTCGCCTGTTTATTTTGTTGGCAACAAATAATAGGACCTGCCTTTCCTGCTATTTTTTTTCAAACTCCTGTGCTATGGTGCAAGTTTAAACAGCCGGGAGGTTACGAAAAAAAACTAGTTCTGGCGCAAATAAGCTTCGCAGTGATGAGCGTAGTTGCGCCTATGGCCATCTGAAACTGCCCTAAAGGTTAATCCCATCTCAAACAATTATGACTGTAATAGGAATGCCCATGTTTATGCAATAGCCAGATGTGTCGGGAATTGCACCGTGCTATGCGGTTTCTGTAACTAATGTTCACTTCTATGAGAGTTTGCTACAGTCTGGAGTGGGTTTGGAGCCTCGTGTCATAACCCGAGCGGACAGATAGCGTGGTCAAGGAAAGCCAAGGGTTGGTAACGGGTTGGTATCTGTTGCAGTACAAGGGATCAGGCAGGTAGCATAGTCAGGATTAAGCAAGAAGTCGGTAACGGGTTGGTATCTGTTGCAGTACAAGGGAGCAGGCAGTTAGCGTAATCAGGATTTAGACAGAGGTCCGTAATGGGTAGCAGCAATTGTGTAGGGAGGACCTGTAGGTAGTAAGCTTGAGTAAAGGCACAGAGCAGAATAATCTCGCAATGGTGCAATCGAAGGGCCAGGATTATATAGGAAGTCCAATCAGAAGCAGGGCGAAGCCAAGACAGGGAACTAGATCAGGGGTATGAGAACCAGGATAAGTTCCAGCAGGGAGCTGTCCAGAATGCTGCGTAGCTCAGCAGAGAGAGCTCCTGGGTTCAAGCCCTGACAAAGTTCTGCAAACAGTGTAGCACAGCCAGCTCAGCTGCCCCAGTAACCCTGGCCACCTCTGGATGCTTAACCTTGAATGCCTGAATTTAAATTTAAGAGCAGCTTAATATGTGAAAACTTCTCCAAAACATATTTGTATACATTATAAAAATATGGCAGGGAGTGCTGCTGTTCAAATGTGGGGCATGCATGAGGTATTTGTACATTTTCATTAACCAAAACTAGTGTGGGGGGTGTATATCCAGTGTATCTCACCACCAGTATAGAGGAGACACCAATAATCTTGTGCATCTGTAGCCTGGACACTGCTGATGGACAGAACGGTTGAACCCCCAGATATGGATCCACTGAATCGATCTGATATTCTTGAGGTTTTGGTTGGTGGTACCATTACTGTAAACTAGGAGTTTAGGAGGACTTCCAGGTGTTTGGCTACTACTTCTAGTACCCTAATGGGTAGTTACCCCAGTTACTGAACTGTTATAAGTGTAAAATATGTTTACTGAATGACATAAAAACAATGAAAAAATGTAGAAGCTATGTCTCTTGGTGAGGCAAAAACAGAAAACGATGCTGCATTCCCAAGGCCAAAATGTGCTTAGTATCATTAAGGGGTTAATATAAATCACAAATCAAACTAATATCAGTTCCAGGTGTTTGTGGTTACTACTACGTATTAAAAAAAGAACGGCTGAAAGACCTGTTTGTTTTTCTTTACAGTGATGTAGTAGATGCTCTGCTGAAGATGCTACTCTGTATAATTGGCTGCAGACTGAGAACGCAATAGTACACGGTAAGATGTGGCCCTAAGAAGGACCGTTGGGGTTCTTGCAGATGCAAACAGTAGCCTAACACTCTCCCTATAGCACCAGCAGCACTATCCCTAATCTCTGCCAGCGTGTGTCTGAGGTGAGCAGCGGGCGGGACTGCCTTATATACTCAGCGGTCACTTGATCTCGCCAGCCACTCACTGCAGGGGGGTGGGATAGGGCTGGCACGTCACAGGAGGAAGTTGTAATGCCTTCCCTGCATGTCTATTGGACAGAAAATGGTGCAAAACATGCAGGGAAGGAAATGGAATTGACTCGAGTACCGCGTGGTGCTTGTCTCGAGTAACGAGCGTCTCGAGTACCCTAATACTCGAGCGAGCATCAAACAGGGACGAGTACGTTCGCTCATCTCTACTTAGTATCATTAAAGGGATAATATAAATCACAAATCAAACTAATGTCAGTTCCAGGTGTTTGTGGTTACTATAAAAAAAAGAACAGCTGAAAGACCTGCTTGCTTTTCCTTACAGTGATGTAGTAGATGCTCTGCTGCCCCTGCTGTTTCATATTGGACATGCAGGAGGTATTTGTACATGTTCCTCATCACCATATATTACTGTGCTTACACCACTACCAGCATAGAGGAGACAGTGATAACTTCCTTCATCTGTAGACTGGACTCCTCTGATGGACAGAACGGCTGAATCCCCAGATATGGATCCACTGTATCGATCTGATATTTCTGAGGGTCTGCTATTCTGGTTGGTGCTACTGCTACTGTAAACTAGAAGTTTAGGGGGACTTCCATGTGTCTGGTAGTACCAAGATGGGTAGTTACCCCCAGCTACTGACCCTCCACTTCGACTACAGGTGAGGTGGACAGTCTCTCCAGGAGACGCTGACACTGAAGCATCCTGAGTCACAGTAAACTGAGCCGATGCATCTGTAATGAGAAAGAAATGGATGTTTTACTAGAGAATGCGAGTGTCTCCTGTAATCTGTGCTGAGATAGGGGGCTTACATGCACAATAGAGAACTAGAGAGAGGAGGAGGAAGAAGCAGGACATGGTGCAGGAGATATTCTCTGTGCAGACAGTTACACCGTGACGGCCGTCCGCTTATATACATCAACACAGAGGAGGACGGACCTCACTATGTAAATATCATCTACAGACAGGAATGGCTTCACATGGACCTACAATGATTACTCACCACATTATTCTCATATATTTATCTACTCTTTATACATATGTAGTTATAATTTAACCCTTTTAAGACCACCCCATTTTTGGTCCAAAGAATTAGAGATTTATTAGTCTTTTTGCCTCCAGCATTCCACTGCTCATAAGCTTTTCATCCTTAGGTAATGTAGTTGTGTTACATTGGACTAGCTGTATTTTCTTTTGGAATGGTTTTGAGGTACACATACAGTATGTTAGGCACTGTTCACATCTGCAGATCAGGTACAAAATCCCTGATAAATTTGCGCAGGATGCCATGCTGTTTTGTTCAATAAGATGCCAGGCATCCTGACAGAAACCTGACAGACACTATTATAGTCAGTGGGTCCAACCGACTCCATTTTTTAATTCATTTCCATTATTTTCATTGCTAGGTATGTATAAAGCAGCCAAACAAGGAAAATACAAGTGTAGGTGTGAACAAAGCCATAGGGGTACAGTCAGGGGTCGCTGGGGTTGCAGTGGCGACTCGGGCCCTCCGCTGAGGGGGCCCAGAGGCTGACCTCCGCCATATACATATGCACATTCAGTGCATTACTGGCTGATCGCTCTGTCTGCAGCACTGCACCAGTCACTGGGGAACAGACAGTGCGGCCAGCCTGAAAGGAAGCTGAGAAGAGCAGAGAGGAGGAATAGGGAGGCAGCCACATGGGCCAGCAGGGAGTTGAGCACAGTGATGATGTTATCATGTGCTGCCCCCTGCTGCTATCACACGGAGAAGTTGTCTGGGCTCCGGGGTATATGTATATGTGTGTATATATGTGTTTGTGTGTGTGTGTATATATATATGTATGTGTGTGTATATATGTGTGTGCGTATGTATATGTGTGTGCATATATATATATATATATATATATATATATATATATGTGTCTGTATATGTCTGTGTGTATTTGTATCTATCTATCTATCTATCTATCTATCTATCTATCTATCTATCTATCTATCTATCTATCTATCCATCTATCTATCTATTGAAATGAATGAGCAGCAGCTGTGCATGCTCGGCCATCACCCCACTTAATGTGACATCACTGCTGCTGAGAGATGCATCTCCACAGTGATGAGAAAAGTGGGAGCTGAAACCCCCATTTTTTTAGATCATAGAGAAGACAAATAACCTCCATCATCTCTGGGTTGTACTCTGATAATGATCAGAACAGCTGAACCCCCTGATAAAGAACCACATGTCACACTTAAACTGGCTTTTTTCATCGTGACACACATAAAAAAGAACGGAACATGTTCTATTTTACCACGATACTCTCAAAGCTGATACTGGCATGGATATCACACAACTGAACCATGCAGTGCAAAACCGAAAAACAAGGAGGGAGCTCACCTTTTAGGGTTGCCGAGCGTTGTGAATGACTAAACGACTAACAACAACAACAACACATGCAATAGAGCCCATTATTCCTTATGGGCGCGTAATAAACGCAGTGCATACGCCATTACATTGCGTATGTGCAACATTTAATATCCAACGCTACTAAAAGATAGAGTGGCGAACTTAAAAAAAAGAAACCAGTCACACTGCGTTTGACAGCATGCGTGAGATGTGCTGTCGTGCGCAGTGCACAATCGCTGCCCTATGTGGTGAATGGAGTCAATAAAGTACATTGATTTTTATTGATGCATTCACATCAGCGTATATACATTGCGTATAATACATGTTTGAAAAAGAAAACAGCATGTTCTGTTCCGGGCTCCTGCACACGAGCGTATGCATAGATACGCTCACCAGAGGATGATCTGTTTGCACTGTGAATTGAGCGCTATCCCGTGTTCTTGCGAGTGTTTACATCTAGCTTACTGGTCTTTTTTACACTACTAGGCCTGACTACATTGGTGCCGGACACACACGCCGGTTTTGAACCGGTTTAGCAGTCTAATTAGTCCCTGGTGTTTGCAATTAACTCAGCAAAATCGTGCAGTTACACTTGCAATTTTGTGTGGACGGGGTGCGCTTTTGTGCACCCCCATAGACTCCCCATTGAGCCTCAGGTGCGCAAATTCAAACAAAAATTGAGCCTGTCACGTATATAAAAATCTGTGCGCAAAAATACATACATTATGACATAACAGGTAGTTATTTAACCATTTACACTTGACACTATCTGTAAATAAGCATTGTTAGCAGATAACATGCAAAACAATACATCAGTTTGGCGGTGCTATACTAGACGGTCCAAGTTATGTTCAGGACCATGGCAGTTCACAATTAGTGATGAGCGATTAGTGGAATAATCAGTTTGTGTCGGTATTGAGCCAATTTCACGAGAATCAACGTGAATCAGGATGGTTGATTCCGACACTTATTAAAGTCAATGGCAGTAAAAATAGAATTCACTAATTTGCCCTCCAAAAGATCCCTAATGCATCTAAAGCCCCCCAAATTGCACGGGAATACAGCCACACATCCAGGGAACAATGTGCTCTTCCAGAAAATTGATCAAAATAGCATATAGTGGTGTAGGGAGTCAATCGTAGCTCAGGGGTGTCACTGAAAGCAGAAGAAGGTCCATATAGTGTCTCCTAGATCTAAAATAGTCAGTCTGTCTAATAGTGCTGTATTTTGAGTCCCTTTCCATTGCCTGAACAAGATTTCTTTTTTTATCCTTGTAATTGGGATCAAGGTAGGTGGCCACCCAGTAATGATCTGATGTTTTGATGTGGACAAAGCAATGGTACTTCTGTAAGCATTGCAACATAAATGCACTCTTATGCCTCAAAGTGCCTAATGTTGAAGGCCCACATTTCTCAGGATCAGGCCTAAAGGTGTCCTCTGGCTGGTCTTGCCATCCACATAGAGTAGCTGTAGTTAGTGATGAAAGACATGTTGCATAGCCCCCTCCCTTGACCCTATGTTATCCCTCTCCCCTTTCTCTTCTTCTTCCTCCTCTTGAGTTTTCCCGTGGGTAGAGAAATGTGATGGAGAAGACACTCCTCCTTGTTGCCAAAACCACCTTTCCTATGGTGTTGAATAATAGTGGCCTGGATGGACAGTTGGAAGATTGGTCCCACTGTCACACATGACCATGCCTGGCTTCAGACTGCGCGAGGTCAGCCACATTGCATTGTGGGCATGCAGAGCTGTCAACAGCTCTTCAGCTGTATGGCTGTACTTCCCTAGACATACGAGTTTTAGGACAGCATTTTGGTGTATACCATGCGCACTGCTGTATGGAGGCTGGACTTTGTCATATACAGATATTTGTGCCAATGTGGAGAATGTTGAAAGGTGGTGTGAAGAGGTGGAGGAAGAGCAGGAGGGGGGTGAGGAGAGGACAGACAAGGATGAATGTACTCTTTGGGGTACCATTAAACGTGGATCACGCCTTTCGGCTTCATGCCTCAGCTGCAGGACATTGTCACAGTGTGCTGTTGAAGATATGTATTGCCCCTAGCCCTGCTTGCTGGACCAGTATCCATAATCAGATGCACCCTGTCACTGACAGCAATCTTTAATACCAAAAACATGTTATCACATGGCGGTGCAGGGCAGGGACGGCTTTTTGTGCAAAGAAATGGGCTGGTGGGTTAGCACGAGGCATCATGTGCAGAAGGCTTCTGTCCACTAGCCTGAAGGACAGCATTTGCATTGCAAGTAGCTGTGCAATGCTTACGCTCAGGCTCTGTGCTAGTGGATAGTTGGGGTGGTATTTTTAATTTTTTTAACGTTCCCATAGTTGGGGAATGGAGGGTGGGCTGCTGACCATGGACACGCTGTAATATGAGGTAGATGTCAATAATGTCGGTGAAGGTGGTGGTGGCTCAACTGCTGCTCTCCCGTTTCCCATCCTGGCTCTGAAGCCTGCAGTCCAGTTGTCAATTGCGGAGGAGAGGCCTGAAATAGGCGTGCTACTGCCCTACAGAAAACTGCCTCTCTGTGCTGAGAGGCTACTACACGAAAAGGGAAGGAGATGGAGTAAGAGGCAGCTGCAGTAGCAGAAGAGGAAGCAGGATGAAACTAACTCTTTGCCCTCTGGCTCAGGTCGGCTGTCTAAGGCAGCAGGTGGTGGGAGTTCATGTAACTGTTCATACACGTTGTGTCGAGGTTTTTTACATTCTTGTTATGTTTTAAATGCTTACGCAGATCTTACGGATGTTCCCTCTTCTGTCATTATGTGCGGTTTCAAAGATTTCTCAAGTCATGTGAATAGACCTTGCTATGAGCCTGTTGTTATTACTGATACGACTAGTAGAAGCTTATGGTAACAGTGCAGCCCTTATGTTTGTCTACAACATCAAATTCTTTGTCTTAACATGGTGCTGCCCTGCAACATTTACCTCTTCCTCCTCGAGCTGCTATCATCACTTTCCTTGTCTGTCCATGTTGGGTCAAGCATCTCATCATCTTCCACCTCCTCTTTGTTGTTCTTTTCCTCCTGGATTGTCCTTAGCAAGTACCTGCCCGCTCGGAAGAAAAGGTTCGGCTGCCGGAGCAGGAGAGAGGTGAGTTGCGGCAGTGAGCAGCGGGGAGCGGGGGGAGAGAGAGATCTCCCCTCCATTTCTCCCCGCTCTCCCCCGCAGCTCCCCACCCGCCGCCGGCAGCCGAACCTTTTCTTCCGAGCGGGCAGGTGCTCGCTAAGGGCAATGCTCGATTGAGTAATTGCCCTTAGCGAGTATGCTCGCTCATCTCAAGTGCCTATTAGTACTTTATGTAAGACGATCTATGATCTTTCCGTCTTTTGAAAGATATCTGCGTGTGTAAATGGGCCTTAAGTTATGGTAACAGGTTATCAGGAAGAAGTAAGTTACCTTCACCACAGGACTTAAAAACACAGCTGCTGTGAGAGAAACTATGGTATCAGTTGAACACCTTCTTGTCTCTCCTTTCTTGCCTCAATCTTCTTACGTGACACACGTATTTTGTTTCAAAAATTACAAGGCCCGAAGAATGAACAGAAGTTGCAAATAACTTTCCCACACAAATGTGTAGCCAAACAGCTGATTAAATATGGACTTTGTCTTAGAAATGTATTAACAAATAAAACTCTTTTTTTATTATGTGTTTTACTTTTTTTGATCTTCAATACATATATTTAACTATATGTAAATCTTGACTAAGCCTAAGGCCTATTTACACCGAGCGATGATCGCTCAAAAACCACTAAAACGACAGTTTGAGTGACAGTTTTGATCGATCATTTTGCATAAACTATTAAGTAGCTACTCAGATACTTAGTAGCTTATTGGCGTGCAAATGAAGCCTTTAGCTGAATGCAGTTAATAGCTGGAGGGCTCTTATCTGCATTCAGCTCCTTTGTTCTCCAGCAGGTTAAATAGCTGAAACAATGCTGGGGGGTGGAGCCTGACTGTGGAGCATGATGGCAGCTTAGGACCTGAGCTCCCACAGAACGGTGCCCTCAGAGAGCTCCCAGCAGCGATAATAGCGGCAAAATGCCCAAACAAGCAAAGGAAAAAGGAGGAGAACATACCAGCACACCGAAGACATCTAAGAGCCAGACGGGGATGCAGCGATTTCTAAAGGAACGGGGCTCCCGCTCTCCTCACCCGTCCAGCAAGATGGCTGCGGCCTCAGAGGCTGCTTCTGCATACAGTAAGGAGGGGGAGGGTGATACATCCTCAGATGAAGAGGACTCAGGAACTGTTTCCCGGGGGTTTATGAAAGAGCTGCTGACTAACGCTCTGCGCCCTCTTATCAATGAGTTGTCAGAGATAAAAGGTGATATAAGGGAGATGGGCTGCAGAGTGGAGGATCTTGAATCTGTCTCTGCATCAGTCACAACACATGCTCTAGCTATGGCTGCAGTCTTAAAGGAGCAGCACGCTAATTTAAATAAAGCTCTCATTCTCCAAGAAGGTCTGGAGAACAGAAATCAGAGATGTAATATCCGCCTTAAAGGCTTACCTGAATCCTGGGCGATGGAAGCCTTGCCTAAAGTCGCCTCAGAAATATTTGGTCAGTTACTTGGGCAAGACAGAGCAGCGACAATTTCTGTGGAGCGTATCCACCGCGCTCTGAGACCCCCCCCCCTCCTCCTACAGAGCCCCCCAGGGATGTTATCTGCAGGCTCCTCACCTTTCAGGACACGTCTGCCGTCCTTAAAGGAGATGTCTCGAGGCAGCAGTGAAATTTTTTTTTTGCCCAGTCCCCCTTCTTCAGCATACATTACTAAGTACCAATGTAAATGGCTTTTAAAGCCGGTTCCTACTTACAGTTCTGGCGTTTCATGAACTTATAAAAAGTTTCCCAAAGATGGCCGCCGCTTCTTCTCCCTGCGCTTGCTTCAGCCCGACGTGCTCGCTCCCGAGACGCCGGTCACGCTTCGTTTTAGCAGGGAGCTGTCCAGTGCTGACCCTTTCCCCTGCCCAAGGGAATCCAGGCTTCATTATAGCAGGGAGCTGTCCAGTGCTGAATTCTCAGCAGAAGGTACTGTAATGCCTCCCTGCAATTCACTTTCCACTGTTTTAGATGAAATAGTTTTTTCACCTAAATATATATGCGTGTACACATTTTATATATATATATCTATTTATATAGATATATATATATATATAGATATATATATAGTATACGTGTGTACGAGTATACGCATACGCGTATTCGTGAGTGTATATATACACACACATTATATATATATACATATATAAATATATATACACACACACACACATATATACACACACATACATATATATACATGCATACACACGCATACATATATACACATGCACACACACACATACACATATATACACACACATACATATATATACATGCATACACACACATACATATATACACATGCACACACACACATACATATACATACATACATACATACACACATATATATATACCCACACGTGTTTGTATATGTGTGTGTGTATATATACATATATACACCCACGTGTGTCTGTGTATATGTATATATATATATATATATATATATACATACATACATACACACACGTGTGTATATATATATGTGTGTGTATGTATGTATGTATATATATGTATGTGTGTGTGTGTGCATGTGTATATATGTATGTGTGTGTATGCATGTATATATATGTATGTGTGTGTATATATGTGTATATATTTATGCGCGTGTATGTATGTATGTATGTATAGGCCCCGGCGGTAGGCTCCGGAGGCACGGCGGGCAGCATCGGGGGCACGGCGGCAGGCTCGGGCGGCACAGCGGCAGCATCGGGGGCATGGCGGCAGGCTCGGGGGCACGGCGGTAGGCTCGGGGGGCACAGCGGCAGCATCGGGGGCACAGCGGGAGACTCCGGAGGCACGGCGGCAGCATCGGGGGCACGGCGGTGGGCTCCGATGTCCGGCGGTGGGCTCCGGGGCCAGGCGGTGGGCTCCGGGGCCAGGCGGTGGGCTCCGATGTCCGGCGGTGGGCTCCGATGTCCGACGGTGGGCTCCGATGTCCGGCGGTGGGCTCCGGGGCCGGGCGGTGAGCTCGGGGGCCGGGCGGTGGGCTACGGGGCAGGGCGGTGGGCTCCGGGGCCAGGCGGTGGGCTCCGATGTCCGGCGGTGGGCTCCGATGTCCGGCGGTGGGCTCCGGGGCCGGGCGGTGAGCTCGGGGGCCGGGCGGTGGGCTACGGGGCAGGGCAGTGGGCTATGGGGCAGGGCGGTGGGCTACGGGGCAGGGCGGTGGGCTAGTGGGCTACGGGGCAGGGCGGTAGGCTAACACATCACCTCCGACCCCTCACTTACATGGGCGGCTTCTCGGCTGGGCTTCTCGTCTCCGCTCGGCTGGGCTGGGCTGGGCTTCTCGTCTCCGCTCGGCTGGGCTGCTGAAGTTTCTGCACCTTTCTCTAACAGAGGATGGTAGCAGAATGGCCCTCCAGCGTGCTCCCGAGAGGTTACAGCTCGTCTGCGCATGCGCAGAAGAGCTGTAGCGGCTAACACACTGAAGCGGCTCGCGCTGAGCAGAAGACCAGACTGCGCAAGCGCATCTAAAAAAGCAAGCCGCCAGCGAATTTAGACGGAACCATGGAGACGAGGACGCTAGCAACGGAGCAGGTAAGTGGAATAACTTCTGTATGGCTCATATTTAATGCACGATGTACATTACAAAGTGCATTAATATGGCCATACAGAAGTGTATAACCCCACTTGATTTCGCGAGACAACCCCTTTAAAGCTGCCAGACAACACAAGGACTTAAAATATGGGGACTCCCCGGTCCAGATCTTCCAGGATCTTTCCCCTGCCACCCTATTAAAGAGACGAATCATGCGTCCTCTGTTGGAGGCCCTAAGAGCACGAGACATTTGTTACGCATGGCTCTTTCCCTTTGGCATCAACATCACCTACAAGGGACGCAGACTTCTTATCCGTACTCCAGAAGACCTCAACGATGCATGGGAACACCTTGAAATGGACCCGATTGAGCTGCCGAACTGGCTGCCTCTCCCGGAGTTCCCCAGGCTCCCTAAGCTGACCCCCCCGGAGGTCTGGCAACCAGCGGGTAGCCTCAAATCGCCCAGAGGTAAAAAAAAGAAAGTGAAGGACCCTCCTGCTGGCCCTGACGGGTGAAGATGAGGAGACTCTCAGGTTTTCTTTTTTCCTATCACCATCCTTTGGATGTACCTGTTGTGCCGCTGCTTCCTGATCTGGCGACCTTTTATTGTTTTCGTAAGATCTCAGCAACGTGTTCGTATATGATGACTTTGTTATTTACCGCGTTAAACAAGTTAATGCATTAATGTTCCTTTTCTTCTCCCTTATAGCGATCAACTACCTAAGGCATTTGCCCCTCAGCTCTAGGCTCCTGGGGGCGCCTACCTGTTCAGGCTACTATTGACGCAGTTGGTGGGCCTTCCCGATAAGGCACACACAACTTGCCCTCATCCCCCAGCAGGGTCTGCTCAAGTTTGCTGACCTGCTGACCTAAATTTACGTTTTTAGTGTCATAGTTTGCGACACATTTTTTTTTTCTTTTTTTAGCACTTGTTCTCCCTTTTGTGTCTACCCAGTGTTTTCCCCTCTCACTCTCTGCACTTCCCCTCCATCTCCTCTTCCCTCCGTGTCCGACCGAGTGACAAGGAATTAGTTCTAAGTCACTAAGCGCTCACTTACATAATCTTGCTTCCTCTCTCTACCCCCTTGCTAGGGTACTTCCGACCACTCCTGCGTGTCCGTGATGGCAAAACCTCTACTATTTACCACCTTCAATGTGAATGGACTGAACTCTCCAAGCAAAAGACACCACGTGGCCCTTCTTCTGAAAAGGTATGGCTCTGGGGTAGTGTTTCTGCAGGAGACCCATTTTAAAGGGGACAGATGCCTATCCCTTCCTGGGGGGCAGTTCCCGCTAGCTTTCCACAGCTCCCACCCCTCCTCCGCCTCCAAGGGTGTGTCCACACTAATACACAAGACCCTTAAGTTTAGTTGCGAGGCTCGCTTCGCAGATGAAGAGGGCAGAGTTCTGTTCCTGAGGGGCTACCTAAACGAAACTAAAATTACCCTTGCCAACCTCTACGCCCCTAATAAGGACCAAGTAGAATGGCTCACAAAACAATTAGAAGCGCTCAGGATCTTCGCCACTGGGCAGGTCATCCTGGGTGGAGATTTTAATCTCACCATCTCCCCCTCCATAGACTCATCGACTGGAAAATCCCAGATTTCACAGAGGAAATTAAGTAAACTCAGCAGATCCCTCGCGCAACTCCATATCGTGGACGCCTGGAGGTACCCTAACCCATCCTCCAGGGATTATACCTTCTTCTCGCAGGTCCACTCCTCCTTCCAGCGGTTAGACTATGTTTTTATTTCCTCCTCCTTCCTACAATACACGAAAAAAGCTGAGATAGACTCCATTGCCTTGTCGGACCACGCCCCAGTCCACTTGTCTATCTACCTTCCAGGCTCCACTCCCCGCGAGTGGAGATGGAGACTCAACCCCTCTCTCCTGGATTCGGCTGAGGATAGAGCCCAGCTCAACAAAGCGTTGGAAGAATATTTCCAACTCAACACCACTGAGGATATGTCAGTTCCGGTGGTATGGGAGGCTCATAAGGCCTATGTGAGAGGCCTTCTGATCTCTGCTGGATCCAGAGCAAAGAAGAAACAACAGAAAGACATTGACGAGAAACTTGGTCAAATTGCCAAATTAGAGCGTGTGACTAAGCTCTCACAAAGTGTAGCGGCCATGCAGAAACTCACCTCCCTCCGAACTGAACTTAAACTCCTTTTGGAAGCTAGGTTTAACAAAAAGCATCTATACCTCAGACATATCTCTTACGCCCAAGGTAACAAGGGTAGCAAATTCACGTCGTCCCTCATAAAAAAAGCCCAAGCAAGGAACCTTATTAAGGCCATTAAATCCCCCACGGGCCATAGCGTCACATCTACCCCTAATATTGCCAAAGAATTTCAATCCTTTTATTCCCGTCTATACAACCTTAAAGATCCTCCCACTCCTGAAGAAAGAGCTGTCTTGAAAAAACAAATCGACCACTTCCTCAAAGACCTAAACCTCCCCAAAATTCCAGATGACGAGACCACATCCCTCCTGTCCCCAATCACCCCGCAAGAGATACAAGACCTTATAAACTCATCTCCCCCGGGTAAAAGCCCAGGCCCAGACGGCCTCCCCCTTATATACTATAAGGCCCTGAGTACTTCGCTCATTCCTAGATTAGTAGACTTGTACAATGCTCTCCTGAGCGGGACCCCCCTGCCTAGACAAGCGCAAGAAGCGCATATTACTCTGGTGCACAAAGAGAGCAAAGACCCTGAGTCTTGCGGGAGCTACCGCCCCATCTCCCTGATTAATTTCGACATGAAATTGTGGGCCAAAATCCTAACAAAACGCCTAGAAAAACATACTACCTTCTTGATCAACCCTGAACAGGCGGGCTTTGTGCGGGGAAGAGAGGGGAGAGACAGTTGTCTCAGACTCCTACATGCTGCTAGATTTGCCCAAAAACGAAACATATCACTCGCCTTAGTAGGTACTGATGCCGAAAAGGCGTTTGATCGCGTGAATTGGACATATATGGAGCAAGTCTTGCTACACTTTAATCTCCCACCCCAATTCGTCTCAGCGATCTTCTCTCTCTACGCAATGCCCCATGCGAGACTCAAGATTAACGGTTCTCTCTCCCCTTCCTTTGAAATAGGAAATGGCACTAGGCAGGGGTGTCCCCTCTCCCCTACGCTCTTTGTCCTGGCCTTGGAGCCTCTTCTCCAAAAAGTGAGATCGGACCCTTCCATAAAAGGTCTCAAAATTGGGAACGACACTCTCTCGACGGCGGCTTACGCCGACGATATTATTTTCCTTATTACTAACCCGGAGGAGGGGCTCCCTCGCCTGGTTTCTATGCTTCAAAATTTTGGTGACCTCTCTAATTTTAAAATTAATTTCACCAAGTCAATTGCTCTAAATGTTTCCATTCCCGCCAACCAAATTAATGCTGTCAAAAAAGTATCCCCATTTGCGTGGTCCGACACGACAATCGATTTCCTGGGCATAAAGATACCCAAGAAAGCGGAAGACCTATTCGCGACAAATTTCCTCCCCGTCCTGGCCAAAGTTAAAAAACTGCTAAGATCATATGATCTCCCTTTTATCTCATGGCTAGGTCGTAAGAACATCCTAAAATCCTATGTTATCCCAATAATCCTTTATAAAATGAGGCTCCTCCCCATTTCCCTCCCAGCCAGCTTCTTCAAAGCACTTTGCACAATCTTTTCCAGGTATCTCTGGATGGGAAGGAGGCCTAGACTGGCTTATGGCCTGTTGATTAAAAGGCGCACGGAAGGAGGAGTGGACCTCCCCTGTCCACGGGAGTTCTATCTTGCTACTCTCTTGAACCACTGGATAGAGCTTACACACCCTAGTAGAGATCCGCTGTTACAACGCCTGGCAAAAGGATCCTACGGCCCTACTCTGATAGAGGATCTCTGGTTCCCTGAGGGGACGAGCAGAAGAGATCGGAAGAAAAATCCTCTTCTGGAGGGAGCAATGGAATCCTGGGCTGTCTTGGGGAGGACCTTGCCCCCCCCCCCCTTCCCCTCGCACGCCCCTGTCTGCCTTATATAAATTTATGAATCTTTCCCTAGACTCTTGCTCGACACGGGCGTTGAGGATGCTCTCTGGCAAACACTTCCACGATGTACCTACCCTTGAGCAGGGGGCCGACCTCACTCTTACGGACGATCTCCTACCAAATCGCCCCCTCCCCTTCTTGGTGTCGGCCCATGTGATGAAGGTCCTAAGCGAATTTCGGAAAACCCGCGGTCCCTCTAGACCACTTACCCCTTTTGAAACCGCAATTGGCATCTTCCCTAACCCCTCTTTGAGGAAAATTTCTCTCATCCGCAAAAAGTTCGTTTCCCGCCCCTCGTCTGGGAAACCTGCCTTCCTCTTCTCCTGGGAGAAGGAGCTACACATTTCCCTCTCAGAAAGCGAGACCAAAGCGATTTTGAAGACAGCTTTTGGGCTCTCCCCCGGCGTCACCGCCCAGGAGTCACATTACAAGCTCCTGGCGCGGTGGTACAGGACCCCGCAGTGGCTGCATGACCATAATTTGGTGGCGGAGGACATGTGCTGGAGATGTGGGAGTTCCACAGGCTCCTACCTTCATATTTGGTGGGATTGCCCGAATATCATTCCTTTCTGGAAGGATTTGGCAATCGTGTTTAAAAAACTCCTACCAGACTTAGTGCTCTCCCCAGATGTGGTCCTCCTGTGGAGACCTACCCCTGCCTTCCACCCGTACAAGCACAAGCTTGTCGCCCTGCTGATCGACTCTGCCAAATCTCTTATTCCACTTTTGTGGAAGCAGAGGGACCCTCCGACGATGGCCCTATGGAGGTCCAAAGTTGATAGGTTAGCGAATTTAGAGGAGCTCTCAAGCTGGTCAAACGGAACACATGATAGATTCTTGAAGATCTGGGAACCCTGGCAGGAAATTAGGAAAGCGGACTCGTGACCCAGGCACTCTAGTCCTCGGCGGTTGAACCCTCCTCCTGGTTCCCCTGTGTGGCGGTTGATCCCCGAAACGCCGTTTGTTCCCCTTAGCTCTAAAGAGGGAAGATATCGGGCGACCTTTTGATCGCACATACGATCAAACGGCACAACGAGACACGGATCTACTCTGGAAGTGCAGCTCCCCTCCCCTTTCCTACCACATCTCTCCCCACCCCTCCCCTCTCTTCCCTTCCCCACTACTCTGTAATTTACTCCCCCGACTGTTTGTCTTGTACTGTCTGTATCTAAGAGGCGGCTGAGCGCAACCTATAGCTATCTCACCTCAGTTACAGCCTCACACTCAAGAAGGGGTCCACATTCCCCTCTCTTCTCGCTTAAGTGCCCCCCCCCCAGCCTGTAGATGTATTGAGAGTTACGTTATATGTTGCTCCAGAACTCACGGGGGAGGCGCACCTGTGCCTTTATGGTTTATATTTGTACCCCTTCTTTGATATATGTTTGTTATGTATATCTGTGTTTATTCTAAAACCAATAAATATTGATTTATAAAAAATAAAAAAAATAGCTGAAACAATGCTACCAGCACTACCCGTGGAGAAATCAGACCGCACAACGATTTTTAGACTGCCTTGAATTTATCAATCAACGAGCAGTGCACGAAAAGCGCATTACGGCCGCACGTTTATATGCAATGATTATGGTGCAAAAGATGGCTTTGTAGCGACTTGTAAGCGATCATCACTTCGTGTAAAACGTTATGCATATGTTAAATCAGGTGAATTTTGGTCACCTGACTTCAATGTATTTGTCTTAAAGGACTATATATTCTCTGACTGTTAGGCAAAATAAACAGAATAATCTGTGATTTACTGAAGTGCTGTGTGGCGTGTCAATGATTCTCCGAGCAGCTCGTATTAACCCTTTATATGGAACAGCAAGAATATATATTTATCAGTGTTACATTTAGGTAACACTGATACTACTAAAACTAACAATAACTAGTCTTAAAATCTAAGAAAAACCTGGACATAACTTGCATAAGAAAATTACACGCTGACTTTAGTATATATGTTCATATTAAAGATTATATCAAGGTGATATCCTTATACATGAGGCTTTTTTAAAGATTATATGTAGTATGGGTGTTTAAAATTAAATTAGCATTTCTATATATACAATTCAAAAAGTGTGTTGTTCACTGGAAACTGGAGACAGTTAATATAAATTATAAATCAAATTTACATCAGTTCCACGTGTTTATGGTTAAAAGAAAAACAAATGAACTGCTGAAAGACCTGCTTCTCTTTCATTACAGTGATGTAGTAGACACTCTGCTGCCTCTGCTGTTTCATATTGGACATGCAGGAGGTATTTGTACATGTTCCTCATCACCATATATTACTGTGCTTACTCCAATACCAGTATCGAGGAGACAGTGATAGCTTCCTTCATCTGCAGACTGGACTCCTCTGATGGACAGAACGGCTAAACCCCCAGATATGGATCCACTGTATCGATCTGATATTCCTGGGGGTCTGCTATTTTGGTTGGTGCTACTGCTACTGTAAACTAGGAGTTTAGGGGGACTTCCAGGTGTCTGGTAGTACCAAGATGGGTAGTTACCGGAAGCTACTGACCCCCCACTTCGACTACAGGTGAGGCGGACAGTCTCTCCAGGAGACGCTGACACTGAAGCATCCTGAGTCACAGTAAACTGAGCCGATGCATCTGTAATGAGAAAGAAATGGATGTTACACTAGAGAATGCGAGTGTCTCCTGTAATCTGTGCTGAGATCCGGGGCTTACATGCACAATAGAGAACTAGAGAGAGGAGAAGGAAGAAGCAGGACATGGTGCAGGAGATATTCTCTGTGCAGACAGTTACACCGTGACGGCCGTCTGCTTATATACGTCCCCAAAGAGGAGGACGGACCTCACTATGTAAATATCATCTACAGACAGGAATGGCTTCAGTGTCCACCTGGATCTACAATGATTACTCACTAAGTTATTCTAATATATTCATCTACTCTTTATATTGTACATGTGCAGTTACATTGTAAAGTAAGATAGTAGAGATAAAGGAAAGTGATGTCATTATTTTATAATGTGCTGTGAGATATAGACAGGGGCAGACTGCCCATTCAACCCATAGGAAACATTTCTGGAAGCAGGTCTGGTCCTGGGGCTGGAGGAGGGGAGCAAATTTTTTAAGCTTTTGGTGAAATAGTTTTTTGAAAATTTTTTTTCTCTAGCGTTTCTCCAACTACCAGCCTCTGCAGTCCACGCTCACCTGCACACATGATCACTGCAGCCGGGAACTGGTGTAGTGTTCAAGAGTAAGGACTAGAGATGAGCGAGCACCAAAATGCTCGGGTGCTCGTTGCTTGAGTCATACTTTTCGCGATGCTCGAGAGTTCGTTTCGAGTAACGAACCCTATTGAAGTCAATGGGCAACTCGAGCATTTTTGTATATGACCCATGCTCGCTAAGGTTTTCATTTGTGAAAATCTGCAAAACCTACGAAAGTGATGGAAACAATACAGAAATGGATAGGGCAGGCGAGGGGCAACATGCAGGGCTGCATCTCAGGTTCCCAGGTCTCACTATTAAGCCACCATAGCGGCAAGAGTGGGCCCCCCCACCAACAATTTTTACTTCAGACAAACCCTGATTAGCAAGGCACACCTTAGCTAAGCACCACACTACCTCAAACCAAGCACAATCACTGCCTGCAGGACACACCGCTGCCTCTTCTCCTGGGTTACATGCTGCCCAACCCCCCCCCCCCCCGCACGACCCTGCGTCAGCAGCACACACAAAAGTGTCCCTGCCCAGCCTTCAGCTGCCCTCATGCCACACGCTGGCTTCATAGCCACACCACCCTCATGTCTATTTATAAGGGCGTCTGCCATGAGGAGGAACCGGAGGCACACACTGCAGAGGGTTGGCAGGGCCAGGTAGCGACCCTCTTTCAAAAGTGTGTGTGTGTGGGGGGGGGGGAGGGGGGCGATAGCCCACAATGCTGTTGAGAATTGATAATAAATTGACATTCGATCTTCATTCCAACCCTGTGCCACCTCCGTTAGGAGCTGCAAACGTGGGCATAAAGGGGAGTTCGCTGCCAGCCCAGCACTTCTACACATCTCCACAATGCAGCAATACTCGGTGTGGGAAGTATGTGAGTGGGCCTTGGGTCAGCCTCTGTCCCAGCAAACACCTTGTGTGGCCCAAGGTGCTGCGAGTGATATAGCAATGGGGACTCCATGTCTCCACAGACTACTCATTCTGTTTGGGTGTTGGATACCTTATCAACAACGCAAGGGGTAAACCATCTGCACTCTGCACCCTACCCAAGTCTGTAAGTGCTTTGTGGACAGACAGGTAAAACACCTCAATTGGAAGTCAGTGTGCACCCACAGCATGGGTGGCTAGCAGGAACCCACAGACAGTACATTAAGAAATCCCATTGCAGTGTCCCGGATAGCAGAGGTTACGTGAGAGAAAATACATGTTGGCTGCGGCCCACACTCCATGCCCTAGATATTCTGTTTTATTTTTTTAAAGTGCCAGTCAGGTACAACACCGCTATGGCAAGTCTGTGTGCACCCACAGCATGAGTGGCTAGCAGGAACCCACAGACGGTACATAAAGAAATCCCATTGCAGTGCCTGGGATAGCTGTGGTAACGTGAGAGAAAATACATGTTGGCCTCGGCCCACAATCCATGCCCTAGTCAGTCGGGGTTTTTTTGGGGGCCAGATAGGTAGAACACCACGATGGGAAGACTTAGTGCACCCATAGTATACACAGACCCCTGTAATATTCCTGTAGCAAAGGTATAAGCTGACCCCAGTAACAGTTATGTTGCAGAAGTCTAGGGAGACCCCAGTAACATTTCTGTAGTAACAGTATAGATAGACCCCAGTGACATTTCATTAGCAGAAGTATAGGCAGACCCCTGTAACATTTCTGTAGCAGAAGTATAGGCAGACCCCAGTAACATTTACGTGCCAGAAGTATAGGCAGAACCCCAGTAAAATTTTAGTAGCAGAAGTATACGCAGACCCCCTAGTAACATTTATGTAGCAGCAGTATTGGTAGACCCCTGTAACATTTCAGTAGCAGCAGTATGTGCAGACCCCTGTAACATTTCAGTAGCAGCAGTACAGGCAGAGCCCAGTATTTGTAACATTTCAGTAGTAACAGTATAGACAGACCCCAGTAACATTTCTGTTGTAACAGTATAGACAGAGCCAAGTAACATTTCTGTAGTAACAGTATAGGCAGACCCCATTAACATTTCTGTAGCAGCAGTATAAGCAGACCCCTGTAACATTTCTGTAGCAGAAGCATAGGCAGACCCCAGTACCATTTTTGTAGCAGAAGTATACGCAGACCCCTGTAACATTTCTGTAGCAGCAGTATAAGCAGACCTCTGTAACATTTCTGTAGCAGAAGCATAGGCAGACCCCAGTACCATTTTTGTAGCAGAGGTATACGCAGACCCCTGTAACATTTACGTGGCAGAAGTATAGGCAGACCCCAGTAAGATTCTTGTAGTAGAAGTATAAGCAGACCCCTGTAACATTTAAGTTGCAGCAGTATAGGCAGACCCCTGTAACATTTATGTGGCAGAAGTATAGGCAGACCCCAGTAACAGTTATGTAGCAGCAGTATAGGCAGACCCCAGCATCATTTCTGTAGCAGCAGTATAGGCAGACCCCACCACCATTTCTGTTGTAGAAGTATAGGCAGACCCCAGTAACATTTATGTACCAGCAGTAAGGCAGACCCCTGTAACATTTATGTGGCAGAAGTATAGGCAGACCCCAGTAATATTTATGTAGCAGCAGTATAGGCACACCCCAGTATCAGTTCTGTAGCAGCAGCATAGGCAGACCCCAGCACCATTTCTGTAGTAGAAGTATAGGCAGACCCCTGTAAACTTAACGTGGCAGCAGTATAGGAAGACCACAGTAACATTTTTGCAGCAGAAGTATACATTGACCCCTGTAACATTTCTGTAGTAACACTATAGACAGATCCCAGTAACGCGCTGAGATATAGACATGAGGGTGCTCTGACTATCAAGTGACATACTCTCTTCCCCCGTCTCCTGTTCCGACCGCAAAGCGTCAGCCTTTATGCTTTGCAGCGAACTTCTCAGCAGGCATAGCAGAGGAATGGTGACGCTAATGATTGCAGCATCGCCGCTCACCATCTGGGTAGACTCCTCAAAGTTTCCGAGGACCTGGCCATCCAGGCCCACTCATTGGTAAAGAATTGGGGAGGCTGACTCCCACTACACCGCCCATGTTGGAGTTGGTATTCCACTATTGCTCTATGCTGCTCATACAGCCTGGCCAACATGTGGAGCGTAGAATTCCACCGTGTGGGCACGTTGCACAGCAGCCGGTGCTCTGGCAGATCAAACCGATGTTGCAGGGTCCGCAGGGTGGCAGCGTCCATTGTGGACTTGCGGAAATGTGCGCAGACGCAGCGCACCTTGCCGAGCAGGTGTGACAAGTGCAGGTAGTTTTTCAGAAGCCGCTGAACCACCAGATTGAAGACGTGGGCCAGGCATGGCACGTGTGTAAGGATGCCGAGCTGCAGAGCTGCCACCAGGTTACGACCGTTGTCACACACGACCATGCCCGGCTGGAGGCTTAGCGGTGAAAGCCAGAGGTCGGTCTGCTCAGTCAGACCCTGCAACAGCTCGGGGGCCGTGTGCCTTTTGTCACCTAGGCTGAGTAGTTTCAGCACGGCCTGCTGACGCTTGCCCACCGCTGTGCTGCCGCGTCGCGCCACACCGACTGCTGGCGACGTGCTGCTCACATTTCTTAATTGAGAGGTAGAGGTTGTGTAGGAGGAGGAGGAGGGGGAGGGTTTGGAGGAGGTGGCATGGACCGCCGCAGATACCAGAACTGAGGAAGGACCCGCAATTCTGGGTGTGGGTAGCACGTGTGTGGTCCCAGGCTGTGACTCGGTCCCAGGCTCCACCAAATTCACCCAATGTGCCGTCAGGGAGATATAGTGGCCCTGCCCGCTAGTACTTGTCCACGTGTCCGTGGTTAAGTGGACCTTCCCAGTAACCGCGTTGGTGAGGGCACGATTGATGTTGCGGGAGACGTGCTGGTGTAGGGCTGGGACGGCACACCGGGAAAAATAGTGGCGACTGGGGACCGAGTAGCGTGGGACCGCCGCTGCCATCATGTTTTTGAAAGCCTCCGTTTCCACAAGCCTGTACGGCAGTATCTCCAGGCTGATCAATTTGGCAATGTGCACGTTTAATGCTTGAGCGTGCGGGTGCGTGGCGGCGTATTTGCGCTTGCGCTCCAATGCTTGGACAGCTGGACGCTGCGCTTAGAGACATTGCTGGATGGGGCCGAGAAAAGCGGAGGTGAGGCTGTGGGTGCAGGCCGCGAGGCGCTCGTGCCTGTGTACTGAGGGGGGGGGGGGTTGGATCTGAGTGGCAGGTTGGGGCACAGGGGGAGAGGCAGTGGTGCGATCTGGAGGCGGTGAACGGCCTTCGTCCCACCTTGTGGGGTGCTTGGCCATCATATGCCTGCGCATGCTGGTGGTGGTGAGGCTGGTACTGGTGGCTCCCCGGCTGATTTGGCGCAACACAGGTTGCACACCACTGTTCGTCGGTCGTCCGCGCTCTCGCTGAAAAACATCCACACCTTTGAAGACCTAGGCCTCTGCAGGGTGGCTTGGCGCTGGGGGGTGCTTTGGGAAACAGTTGGGGGAGTCTTCGCTCTGGCCCTGCCTCAACCCCTGGCCACCCCACTGCCTCTTCCAACCTGTCCTGCTGCTGCACTTGCCTCCCCCTCTGAAGACCTCTCCTCAGTTGGCTTAGCGAACCAGGTGGGGTCTGTCACCTCATCGTCCAGCGGCTCTTCCTCCGAATCCTCTGTGCGCTCCTCCCTTGGACTTACTGCCCTTACTACTACCTCACAGATAGACAACTGTGTCTCATCATCATCGACCTCCTCACCCACTGAAAGCTCTTGAGACAGTTGCCGGAAGTCCCCAGCCTCATCATCCGGACCCTGGGAACTTTCCAAAGGTTGGGCATCGGTTACGACAAACTCCTCAGGTGAGAGAGGAACCATTTTTTTCCCAATCAAGACAGGGGCCCGAGAACAGTTCCTGGGAGTCTGTCTGCTCATCAGAATGTGTCATTTTCTTGGAGTGAGGAGGCTGGGAGGAAGGAGGAGCAGCAGCGAGAGGATTCAGAGTTGCAGCAGTGGACGGCGTAGAAGACTGGGTGGTCGATACATTGCTGGAAGCATTTTCTGCCATCCACGACAGGACCTGCTCACACTGCTCTGTTTGTAATAAAGGTCTACCACGTGGACCCATTAATTGTGATATGAAGCTGGGGACCCCAGAAACTTGCCTCTCTCCTAATCCCGCAGCAGCCGGTTGCGATTCACCTGGACCAGGAACTCGGCCTGTGCCCACACCCTCACTTGGACCTCCGCTTCCTCGTCCCCTAGGCCTACCCCTCAGCATGGTGTATTACGAATAGAGCAGACACAGAGCGGTCTGAATATTTATGCAATTATTGGCCTGCAGTTGGAGGCTGACAGCGGTTATGTAATGCACACTACGCTAGGCTGCAAAAAGGCCTAGCTGGGTAACAGTGAGCCACTACAACTCCCAGCAGCCACGCAGTAAAATGCACATGGCCACAGGTAGCCCTAAGAAGGAGCTTTTTTCAATTTTTTTTGAAAAAGCAAACAGCCTATATATGTCTTTCCCTCTATCAGGGGCTGTCGCCGGACGCTGTGCGTGAAGGGGACGGCACACACAGAGCGGTGTAAAAAATTATGCAATTATTGGCCTGCAGTTGGAGGCTCACAGCTGTTATGTAACGCAAACTGCAGTCCGAAAAAATTATACGCAAGGCTGCAAAAAGGCCTAGCTGGGTAATAGTGAGCCACTACAACTCCCAGCAGCCACGCAGTAAAATGCACACGGTCACAGGTAGCCCCAAGGAGGATCGTTGGGGTACTTGTTGACAGGATTCTAAAGTACCACTGTCCCTGCCTCACCAGTACTGCCCCTATACTCTGTATAATTGACTGCAGACTGAGAACGCTATAGCCTGCACAGCCCAAGATGAAAAAAAAAAATTGTGCAAAACTGCTCCCAGCAGCCCAACAGTAATGCACACGGTCAGATGTGGCCCTAAGAAGGACCGTTAGGGTTCTTGAAGACGCTAACAGTAGCCTAACACTCTCCCTATAGCAGGAACAGCAGGAACAGCACTCTCCCTAATCTCTGCCAGCGTGTGTCTGAGGCGAGCCGCAGGCGGGACTGCTTTAAATACTCGGCGGTCACTTGATCTCACCAGCCACTCACTGCATGTCTATTGGCCAGAAAATGGCACTAAACATGCAGGGAAGGAAATGGAATTGACTCGAGTACCGCGTGGTGCTCATCTTGAGTAATGAGTATCTCGAGCACCCTAATGCTCAAACAAGCATCAAGCTCGGACGAGTACGTTCGCTCATCTCTAGTAAGGACCCTTCAGCACTTTAATGTTTGCCTTCTGTGGTGTGTCTATGTGTTTTTACTGTTGAATGGGTGGACTGTGTGTTATGTTTAATGGCTTTAATAGTCCAAATGTCTGGTGTATGTGTAACCTAACCTGTGTTAGGAGTGACTGTGAAGAACTCATCGTAAGTCATTGTGTTGTGTCAATCACCTTGAGCAGCCCTGGGATTGGGTAGACAGACTACCTGCTAGTTTAGGATTGGCTAGGAGCTAAGCTAGGTTTTAGTTAGACTTGGGAGGAGAGGAAGAAGGAGAGAATGCTTTGAAGAAGGTAGTTAGAGTCTAACCTGGAGGAAGTTGAAGTTCAGGTTGTGAGGAGCTCTGAGCCAGAGTATGAAGCTTAAGCAAGCCAGGCTTAAGTCGAGGAGTAGTCAGCTCATGTAGCATAGCCAAGTTTAGTAGAATGAAGAAATCAAGACGTAAAGGCCAGAGTGGAGGGAGTCTTTTTCACCCCTGCTGGTGGAGGAAGCACTGACAGGGCAGACCCCAAAGAACTAGGACGAAACGGCCCTTACCTAGTGTTTTTATCAGGACGGAGTGAATTTATTCATCAGGACAGAACCAGATGAAAAAGGGCTGGTATTTCAAGCTATATCTGAGAAGTTTATGCACCATGCTGCATTGTAAAGTTAAACTGTTCTGTTGCTGTGAAGTTATTGAGTAAACCGTTTACCTTCGGTTTACTTAATCAAAGCTAGTTTGGACTCTTTATTTCATCACTATCAGAAGGAGTCTTAAAGAAAAGGTACTGGCATCACGTAAACATTTAAATGGTAGTGTAGTGTAATATTGGCTTTTGTATAGTGTTTTTTCAGTAACACTATGGTGGTACTATTCTGTCATGTGATAGTAATATGTGGTCACAGTCTGAAGGTATTATTTGGCTCTTATGTTGTGTTATTATTGGTAATTTTGATATTTGTAGTGGTCTTTATTTAATGACAGTATGTTGGTATTAATCACTATGTGGTGGTAATATGTGGTCATGGTGTGGCAGGATTATTTGGCCCTTAGGCCTAGTGCCCACGGCCGTGACAGGCTCCACAAGTGGAATTCCGCAGCGGAGTCAGTCACGGGGCCCCCCAAAGACCCCATACTCACCTCCGGATCTGCTGCCCGATATCCCATAGACACCCCATGATTGCATTTGTGGGGGGCCGATGTGGACAGAGAGATTCCCCACCCTCTGTCTAATCTCCTAGATAACATGGTCACTATTGACCCTGGCATATAGAGAGTTAAATGGCAGGGATCAGAGTCTTTACCCTTCTGGCCATTACAGTGAGAGTTCAGCTGTCAGTCAGCGCAAGGATCATGCTGGTGCAGGACACGTGACATAAATTTCTGTCATAGGAGCCAAAGACTAGCCAGGCTATGATGTTCATTTACATCATGCAGCTTTAATTGGTTAAAAATAACCGTTACCTTAATGTTATATACCTCCAGTTTTAACATCTTCTGTGCTGTATAAGAAATTTGCTGTGGCGAGCTATGCAGGCCACATAGGCTTCTCAACTCTTACCACCCTTATGGCTTCAGCAGGCGATTTGCTAACCCCTGCCTACTTGTTTTCGTCCCACCTACAGCTGGCTTGGGCTCACCTACAACAAGGGGCCACTTTGCAATTTTTTTCCAGGGTCACTTTGATTTCCCAATCCACCCCTGGATATGGACTAATCTGTGCTTGCATGCATTTGATCATGCTTTCCCCACATGTAATTTCTTACATTATGTGTTTTCCCTTAAATGTAGAACTGCATGGATCCACAGAGGTCAATTTGGGAGAGCCTTCCTAGGGTGATGGGCATGACCTTTGAGAGTGTGGGTAATCCAAAGGGCGTGTTTAACCTAGAGCAAGAGAGAGAGGGGTGAAAGCAAGCAAGGGGAGAGAATGAGTGAACAAGAAGAGGAAGAGAACAAAAAAAGAAGTGTAAGAATGAGGGAGAAAGAAAGACTGTGCTGTCAAGTAGTGTTGCATACTTGGATTGCCAATAATGCTTTGCTATTCTTGGTACATCAAAGCAGTATTGGCAACCCATCATGTGTTATATAAGTTTTTACCATGTGAAACTACAACTCCCAGTGTGACCATAATATGGTAAGACCATGCTGAGAGGAGGAGTATAGGATACTAGAGTGCTGAGGACACAGTCAGAGACAGAAAACACAATGACACTGAGTGACTCACAGGTGATGTCCTCTGGACTCCTTCCTTTTCTTTTCTATCTGTTCCAGTCCATCATGACCTCTTCCAGCTAATTCTTGCCTCTGGGAAGTTTGCAGCCCAGACATCTTTGTTTCCTCTAAAAATAATAGCATCACATAGTATCACCTGAAAATAACGCTACCACTGTGCACCAGAAGTAACATACTACAGTGTGCGCCCAGAAATAAATTATAATGCACTGTTCCCACCAGAAATATCTTATACTACACTATGCGCCCAGAAATAAATAGTAATATACACTTTGACTTCAGAAGAAGATGATACACTATATCCTTAGACATAAATGATACTACACCTTGGTCCAAAAATAAATTATATTTTCTTCTGTATATGGGCCCGAACTGTCATGAAGATACCTTCTAGCCACAATTCATTTCTACACACTTTGCCCCTCCTGCCGCTATCTCCAATGCCACACACACACATTAACAGTACCTACACTGTGCCCTCCACAATATAATAATTCCCTCTTTTTTGCCTTCACAGTAATTAGGCTCCTCTTTTTTGCCCCTAAAGTAGTAAGGCTCCACTTTTTGCCCCACACAGTGATTCGGCTTCCCCTTTTTTGCCCCACAATAATTAGGTTCACCATTTTAGCCCCCCACTCACCCAGTAGTTAGGTCCAGAATATGAACCCCACAGTAATAATAATCTCCCTTCTGCGGCCCCAATGCAGTAATAAAAAAAATAAGCTACTCACTTCTTGGCTCACCTTTTCTGATGCTCCTGTCACTGTTCTGGCAACCTCTGCAGTCCTCCCAGCAGCTGTTCACATGATCTTGAACATGTGACCACTATAGTCAATCAGCAATAGTCATATGATCAGATCATGTGAACACACTAGGAATTGACTGGAGGATCGAGCATCCAAGGGACAGTGCCTGAAGCAGCCAGCATATAAGGAAGAGAGGTCAGTAGTAGAGATGAGCGAGCACGCTCGGTAAGGTGAGTTACTCGAGCGAGCCTCGCTCATCTTGAGTAACTGCATTCTCCTCCGAGCATGCTCAGGGGGGCGGCGGGAGAGAGTGGAGGGGAGCAGGGGGGAGAGTGAGAGAGGTCTCTTTCCCCCTGCCACCCCCCGGAGCACACTCGGAGGAGTAGGCAGTTACTCGAGATGAGCAAGGCTTGCTCGAGTAACTCACCTTACCGAGCGTACTCGCTCTTCTGTATTCAGTAGGCTTTTTTTTTTAAATTTCTGACATAACCAAAAGGTAAAAAAACGAGTCACCGGGGGAGGGGACTTTAAAGCCAGGTCTCTTCCAGGATATCCAGGTGACCTGACAGGTCTGGATTCAGTTATGCCCCTTATATTGCTATGACTTTTCCCCTTTTCAATGACTGGCCTATGCTTGCAAGCACCGAGTCAAGTCTACCCTTCTTATGTTATTATCGGATCTAACAATTGACATGTGTCTATGGCACCTTTAAAACGGTTTTGCATATGTGGCAGGGTGCTAAACACTTCTGACATTCACATTAAAGAGAACCTGTCATCTCTTATATCAATTATAAGGTAAATTATCAGAATAAGGACGACCTCACACAGGCGTAAGACACATGATCGCAAGCTATTGCACCCATATTGGTGCATTTGACTGTACTTTTTAGCACTAGCGGGACCAGCGGTCCCGACAGTGCCATGTTTGAGTAGGTTGGGCAGCCTACTTAATAAGTGGGTCAGCTGACTCAGTAGGCCAAGGTGTTCTCATTTAAACCGGGAAAATTGTGCAGTGAACTATGGAATTTTTGGAAGATGGGGGCCTTCCATGCGTAATTGGCACAAAGAATTCCTGTGCCAAATTCTGCAGAAACAAATTTTGACCAGGAGAAGTCATCATGACCGTCTGAGCTGGATGGAGAAGAAAAGGGAAAGTGAACAACTCCAGTCAGAGAAGACATTACCTGTGATTACTAGAGGTAGCTGTACTGTAATCACTTATATGGTTTTCAGAACCGCTTTGTAGAGCTGGGATATACTGCCTTGTGGTCACTGCATGGGGGTACTAATGGTCTTTGTGTGTTTTTTTTAGCAACACTATAGTGGTATTATGTGGTTATGATCTGGAGGTATAATTTGGCACTCATATAATATTATTGATAATGCAAATCTGTGTAGTAGCCTATATACAGTAACAGTATGGTAGTATTATTCAGTCACTATGTGGTGGTAATATGTGATCATGGTCAGGTGGTATTATGTGGCCCTTATACATATAGTGTTATTATTGACACTGCTGGTCTTGGTAGAGTAGGTTTTGTGCAGTGACAGTATTGAGATAGCTATACAGGCCATAATGATTGCAGTGATATTGTGTATGTGGTTCTTCTTTTCATTTTTACAAAACAAAAGTTAAAAATGTTTGTTTTTTACCTGTGTGAATTTTGTATACACTTTATTAACATTTATTTCATTATTTATTTAGACCCACTAGGGATATTACAATGCGATAGTTTTAGCACTTTTATAATGTTTTGCCATAGTTAGTATAATAAATAATTATTCCCTGTGAGTCTAAAACCATAAAGAACAGGCTCATCCTAAGGGCTAATGCCCACAGACGGATTTATGCCGCGTTCCCCGGCATTGAAGCTAATAGCTCAGTCTTCACATGTGGGATTCCACACAAGTGGAATTAGCCTGCAAGATGCACCGCTGCACGTGGTTAATTCCACACCAAAATCCGAAGAGCTACCTGTGGATTTTGATGCGGAATTGAAAATGGCTTAAGTCTGCCTGCAATTCTGCTTCAAAATACGCAGTGAGACCTGCGGATTTTGGTGCGAAATGCTGCAGTAACAGCTTTCCGTCTGGAAGCAGTATAGTCGGAACTCGTGCCTGTTACTAACACAGTGATTTCAATGTGTTTATTCACATGAGCAAGTTTTCTCTTACAGCGATGCTGCAAGATGTTCTATTTTTGGGGAGATTCCTCTTAGGGAATCAACCATTATTATGGGATCTTTAAGTTAAAAAAAAATGCATAGCATTCACATGCCACATGCGATTTTTATCATTGAAAGCTATTGGAAGCACTTAGGATCTTTTCATGCGCATTAAAACCAGATGTGAAAATCGCAAGTACATAGATATGAGGCGTGCTTGCATCCAGAATCTCTAATTTTACAGACTGATATCGTGTTCTCCCATTTGAATGCACATTAAGCTGCATTTTGCCTGTGTGAAATTACCCAAAGGGCTTAAACAGACAGGCGCAGGCGTTAATACGCTCACCACTACGGCGAGTATTAGCACATGAACCAGTGTTTTCCATTTTTTTTTTGACTATTCAAACTCTGTGATATTGTGCGCGAGTTTCAATAAAAAAGGGGTAAGATAAGTCCTAATATTTTTCTCGCATGCAGAAAAGCTATAGTATTAACGCATGAGAATCCCGCTAGTGAAAGCAAAGGGACTGAAATCAATGCTTTTGTTTCATCCTACTTTGCAGGAAGATGCCCCAAATTTGGTTTCACGCAGTGCTTTTAGGGAAAACATTGCATTTTTTTGTTGTTTCTTTCCCAAAGCTTTTTGTAGTGGCCAGATGTTAGCTGAAGGGCAATAGGCAGATATTAAATGTACTACAAACATTGTTTTGTCTTCTTGTGATGTTTTAGCAAATGTTTGGTGTGTTCTTTAGGTCCATGACATTTCTTTCACAGCACATGCTCTAGGTATGGGATTTTTTTCAGCTATTTTTTCCATAGGCATCCTTATAGGAAAAAATGTCTGAAAAAAATGCATGAATTTCATGGTGTTTTTTTTACAAAAAAGTGCGTGATAAGGGAGCTTAACCCCTTAGTGACCGTCCTATACTGCTTTTACGTTCTCGGTGTCTGGGCTTTAACCCTTTCCAATCCACTGTCTGACGTCTGAGGACATTCTGATTGAAGGCTGTACTGCTCCGATGTAGGAAGACATTTGGCAGGTATTCTTACTGTATATTACTCGCTCCTCTGTTGTCGGGGGGCCTTTACAGCACGACATATACCGCAGTACTGGCTCTAGCCAGCAGATGGCGCTATTGTATAATGGCAGAAAGAGAAAGTCGCCTAGGAAACTCTGAATCTAAAATTGGATTACAAAGGGTTAATTCCTAGGACTGTAAACGGGCTTGCCCTGGGAATTAAAACCGTGGCAGCTGTGGACGTGACAGATCCCAGCTATCAGCTGCCGGAGGTAGCCGACAGCCTGGAGCTGTCATGGAGGACCGCGATATGCGACCCCCGGTCACAGGATTGCCGTTATCCAACGGATAAAGACGAATGCATGAAAGTGAACAAAAAGTCAAATAAAGTTAAATTTTCAGGTCCTTTCATAGATTGAATCCATGGGGGGAGCTGAAACTACTCACCTCCATCCTCTGCGATGTCCCGCAGCATTCTGGTCCTTTCAGGACCTGACGCTGTCTTCTGTGCATGTGCGCAAGACGTAAGATGTCAGGCGCATGCATAGAAGGCCTTGGAGCCCTGTGAGATTTAAATTCTCCCTGCCCCAAGCTAGTATGATTAGCCGAGAGCAGGGAGATGTCACTGGGGACCATTGTATGTGGTTTCTAGTCACATGATCGCCATTTTCAAATGGATAACGGCGATCATGTAAAGTAAAAAAAAAGCCTGAAAAAAAAAAGTTTGTTTCATCTCACCTCACAGATTATATCCCCAGCTAGTGTGCGTGCACCCATCACCAAAATGGCAGCTACATGTGCAAATAGGTGGGGTAATTTAAAATCTCCCTGATACTGGATAGCAAATATAATCATGTTGTTATTCCTGGTCACGTGATCGCAGTTATCCAATGAATAAAGGCGATCAAGTAAAAGTTAAAAAAAAGTTAAAGTTTCACCTCCTGTCACACATCCGATACATGAGGGGAGGTGAAATTACTTACCTAAGGCCTCCTGCAATATCCCCCGATGGGAGCCGAGAGCCTGAAGCAGTGACGGAGGACCGCGGTGAGCAGGTCCTGGGCACATGATTGCTGTTATCAATAGATAATGGTGATCACGTAAAAGTTAAAAACTAGTTAACATTCAATGCTCCTTTCAGTTTGGGCCCCGTTGTGCATACAGATATAAGATTAGGGCCACAATAGGTATGTTGCTGGATACAGCACAAACAGGGGTATCCATTTTGGGGTTAAAGTCTTCATACATATGTTTGCTGTCCAAAATAAAACTTTTAAAAATGACACAAATGCCAAAAAAATGAAAATCATAATTTTCTCTTTCTGCTTTTCTTAGATTCATTCAAACACTATAGGGTTAAATTACACAGTACACCCCTAGATGATTTCATTAAGGAGTCAAGTTTTCAAAATGGGGTCATTTGTGGGGGTTGCTCTTTTCAGCTTGGGCCCTGTTGTGCATAGAGACATAAGATTAGGGCCACAATAGTTATGTCCGGAACACAGGACAAACAGGGGGATCTATTTTGGGGTGCAAATCCTCATTTTTATGTGCACTATAGAAAAAAAAACTGTCTTTAAAATGACATATTTGTAAAAATATGATTTTTTTTTTATCCTCTGAATTGCATTAACTGCTGAACAGAAACTGTGGGGTCAAAATACTCATGACACCCCTCAGTGAATACATTAGGATGTGTATTTTTTAAATGGGGTCATTTGTTGGGGTATCTATCATTCTGACACCTATGAGCCTTTGCAATCTTGGCTTGGTGCTGGAAAACAAAGTGTTCCTCAAAATGTTAATAATCAATGTTAAATTTGTACGTCTCCCAAATGGTAAAAAAAACTAGTTTTTCCAGTGTGCTTCCAGAATAAAGTAAACAGATGGAAATATATACCTCATCAAAAATGTGTACAGTATGTTTACACATATTTGACATATTGCAGTTGAAAATGTGAAAAAAAAAGATAATTTTTTCAGATTTTGGCGCTTTTAATAAATATACACAAATTCTATTGGTCTATTTTTACCACGTGACTGAAGTACAATATGTGTCGAAAAAGCAATGTGAGAATTACTTGGATATACAAAAACGAGTTATTCTATGTTAAACTTACACATATCAGATTTCCAAAATTTGGCCTGGTCATTGAGGTGCAAACAGGCTTGGTCACTAAGGGGTTAAAAGGCCACTTAATTGAACTCCTTTTTTTTCATTCATTAGTACGGTAACTAGTTCCCCAGTATATATAGGTACACTAGTATTACCTTGGCTCATAATTTCTCTCTTTCTGAAACTTCTGGCCTCTTTCACAGGTAGTCATGTGACCTTATTCTCAGAAGCTTAGATTTACTTATAGGTTTATACGAGTATGTTTAGTTTCTAGTCAGTTTCTTACTCCTGTGTAATGGACCCTACAACAGAAACTGCTTAAAAAGAGATGCACTCTTATCACGGTTACTGTTAATGATCACACAGCTCCTGTCACACATATATAATAAAGGAGATCACAGCTCATCCTCCTAAGTGTTTGTTTAGGTGAATACAGAATTTAATAGTGCCTCCCTTCCCTCCAGCAGGGATGGTACAGTCTAGCTGTCCATGTTATAATGTTCTGATGCTAAATGGGATTGATGAAGATAGTACCTGATGAGTATCAGACAGGGGGATGCACTGCATATAAGTGACTGCAATATACAGAGGAAACCTCCAGAATGTGACAGGCAATTAGGTGAGGGGTAGAAAAATGTGTTTTCACCAGAGTGCCCCTTTAATCATTGCAACCTAACTATACAATAAATGAAAAATGTAATTGACAGTGTTTGAACAATGCTAAAAAAAATTAAATCAGTAAAATGTATGAGTTTATAGGAGCTGACAAGACAAATCCAGCTATGTCAGTATTCTACTTGCTGGATTCTACCTTTCCTGCAGTTCCCCTACTTTATGTAGCTGCAATGCCTTCCATGGACAACAAGGTGCTTGCATAGAATGAGAGAACTAATCCTCTGATTCAATGTAATTGTTCGCAGTAAGAGAAGTCAATTAATCTTGTAGACATGATACCTTTTAATGTCTAACAAAAATACATGTTGTTATAGCGAGCTTTTGGACCTCTTTATGGTCCTTCCTCAGTCATAATGTAACAAATCTACAGATGTATTTAATAAATACAGATGATCACATGGGAGGGCACGAACATGGTGAACTTAATTTGCACTAAATAAATACCAGAGACAGAGGGTATGAGGGCACCGACATGTTGTGATTAATAGCATTTAGATAAATACCAGGGAGGGATGACCATAACAGTAAATAATTATTTACAGTTGGAATGAAGCAATGCTTGCAGATTACTGCTGGAATGTGTGTAGGGAAGCTCCGGAACTCACTTAGAAGAGGCTAGCCAAAAGAAAACGATCTCATGAAGTCACCACATGATTCTCTTCATACCGAACCACCTGCCAGGAATTCTTCCATCAATTGGGAATTCTGAAGGCCCATTTACCCTGGACTAGAGTCGCGCAAACGATGCCCGACACTCGTCCCTGTGTCTCCGCACTCTTGTGCTCCTGCATGGGAGCTAGCACAGCTGGCTGGGTCATGAAGCGGACAGCGGGGGGGCGGGGCAGTGCAGGAGATTTCTCTCCTTTCGCTCCCCCGCCCCTCTCCATTGAGATACACAGTGGCCATTCGCTATTGAACAGCAGTTGTTTAAACTTGACGATGAGCTTCATCGCTGATCTTTTATGCTGTATAAAAGATGAGCGATGAAGCTCATCGCTCATCGTTAAGTTTAAACAGCCGCCATTCAATAGCGAAGGGCTGCTGTGTATCTCAATGGAGAGGGGTGGGGAGCGAGAGGAATCTCCTGCACTGCCCCGCCACCCCTGCTGGCCACTCCGTGTGCGAGCCAGCTGTGCTAGCTCCCATGCAGGAGCACAGGAGCACGGAGACACAGGGACAAGTGTCGGTCATCGTTTGCCCAACACTCGTCCAGTGTAAAAGGGCCTTTAGAATGTAACTGTCTTTAAAAAAAATTTCAAATGCACTTTCAATGTTGTTAGCATATGTAATTAAAATGTATAATTTTCTCTTAATCCATTAAAATAATATATTTCCACCTATTGTATATCACAGAAATTAGAGCTAATAAAAATATTTCTTTGTTATATTCGTATTTCTCACCCCCCAAATTAGTAAGATTTGACTCATGAAGTTAAGGAAACATTCCAAAATATTTTTTTGGTTGGCCAGTGTAATTAGTCCTGTGACAAGGAATGTGAAATTTTTCCTTCAGACCTATAAACAAGGAAGATGGAACAATACCTCTGCAGCACCACCTATTGGATGGCAGCATTCCTTCAAATCAATGTATGCGCTTTTACCAAGTCTGTAAAACTAAGGTTGGGAGTAGCACCCCTTCTGGGTGCTCTCCTTGGGGAGAGACGATGCCATCCCCCAACCCACTCACCCCCCCAGGCATCTCCACGCACCCCCTGGATGCTCTCCTTAAGGATGCCCCTCTTGACCTCCTTCAGACCTTTCATATTCTCCACTGATACAAGAACCACGCTCTGAGGTTCATTCCATTCTTAAGGGTATCAGAAATGGCCATAAATTTATACTCCCAAATTCTTCTGTGATGCTGCGACTTGAAGTTGCCCTTCAGTATAATAACTCTCATCTGCTTCTCTGTTGTGTCCGTGACCACAAAAATGTTTTGCCTCAGGTAATTCAGCCTTTCCCTCTCTAATTGTGTGGCAATGAGATCTTATCCTGGCTCGCAGTTTCCCTCCTGTTTCCCCAATATAAAGGCTCTGAACAAGACATTCACTGCACAGGATCAGGAACAGAACATCGAACGTGGAACATGTGAATGCCTTCAGAATCTTATAGTCCTGTTATGTGTTTCAGATATGGATCCACTGAATTGATCTGATATTCCTGAGGGTCTGGTTGGTGGTACCATTACTGTAAACTTGGAGTTTAGGAGGACCTCCAGGTGTTTGGCTACTACCTCTAGTACCACGATGGGTAGTTACCCCAGCTACTGAACGATTGTAAATGTAAAATATGTTTACCGAATGACATAAAAACAATGAAAACATTTAGAAGTTATGTCTCTTGGTGAGGCAAAAACAAAAAATTATGTTGCATTCTCAAGGCCAAAATGTGCTTGGTTTTATTAAAGGGATAATATAAATACCAAATCAAACTAATGTTTGTGGTTACTATTAAAAAAGAACGGCTCAAAGACCTGCTTGTTTTTCATTACAGTGATGTAGTAGATGCTCTGCTGCCCCTGCTGTTTCATATTGGACATGCAGGAGGTATTTGTACATGTTCCTCATCACCATATACTACTGTGCTTACGCTACTATCAGCATGGAGGAGACAGTGAAAAACTCCATCATCTGTAGACTGGACACTGCTGATAGACAGAATGGCTAAACCCCCAGATATGTATCCACTGAATCGATCTGGTATTCCTGAGGGTCTGTTATTCTGGCTGCTACCAGTACTGTAAACTAGCAGTTTAGGGGGGCTTCCAGGTGTGTGGTAAAACCATAATGGGTAGTTACTCGAAGTTACTGACCCCCCACTTCGACTACAAGTGAGGCGGACAGTCTCTCCAGGAGACGCTGACACTGAAGCATCCTGAGTCACAGTAAACTGAGCCGATGCATCTGTAATGAGAAAGAAATGGATGTTACACTAGAGAATGCGAGTGTCTCCTGTAATCTGTGCTGAGACCCGGGGCTTACATGCACAATAGAGAACTAGAGAGAGGAGGAGGAGGAAGAAGCAGGACATGGTGCAAGAGATATTCTCTGTGCAGACAGTTACACCGTGACGGCCGTCTGCTTATATACATCCATAGAGAGGAGGACGGACCTCACTATGTAAATATCATCTATAGACAGGAATGGCTTCACATGGACTTACAATGATTACTCACTAAGTTATTTTAATATATTCATCTACTCTTTATACTGTACATGTGTGCTATGGAGCCTAAAACACCTTTAAGCAAAATTTTGGTTCTGAAAGCCACCGGCTGCTCCTTTCAGTTTTGGCCCTGTTATGCATAGAGACATAAGATTAGGGCCACAATAGGTATGTTCCTGAACACAGGACAAACAGTGGTATCCATTTTGGGGTGCAAATCCTCATTTTCATGTGCACTATAGAAAAAAAACTGTCTTTAACCCCTTAATGATGTGGCCCCTTTTTCATTTTCCACTTTTGTTTTTTCCTCCCACCTTAAAAAAAATCATAACTTCTTTATATATCCATCGACGTCGCTGTATGAGAACTTTTTATTGCGGGATGAGTTGTATTTTTAAATGGTGCCATGTACTGTAGCATATAATGTACTGAAAAACTTTTTTAAAAATTCTAAGTGGAGTAAAATGAAAAAAAAAACGACATTCCGTCATCTTTCAGTGCGTCTTGTTTCTACAGCGCACAAGCTGCAACAAAAGCGACATGATAACTTTATTCTATGGGTCAGTACGATTACTACAATACCAAACTTGTATATTTTTTTTTTACTGTACTACTCTTTTTTTTTTTTCAATGACATTTATTTTTTTTAAATTATTTTCTGCAGTCATCTTGTGCGCGCAATAACTTTTTTATTTTTCCGTCGACGTAGTTAACTGAGGGCTAATTTTTTGCGGGATGTCCTGTAGTTTCCTCTAGTACCAATTCGGATTACATATTTTTTTTTATTGCTTTCTATTGCATTTTTTCTGGGAGACAGGGTAACTGAAAAAGTGCATTCACCGTGCGGGAAAATAATGCACTACTTTAATAGATCGGACTTTTACGAAACGGGGCGATACCAAATATGTATTTTTATTTTATGATTTTGATTTTTTAAAAATAGATATGGCAAAAGGGGGGGGGGGGTGTAAACTTTTATAACTTTTTTTTTACAATAAATAAAACTTTATTGATTTTTAGTCCTGGGGGACTACAACCAGCGATGCTTTGATCGCTCCTGCAGTATGACGTAATGCTATAGCATTACGTCATACTGCCATTTGACAGGCAGTCTATCAAGCCACCCCATGGGGATGGCTTGATAGGCAGTCTGCTAAGGCAGCCCTGGGGCCTTTCAAAAGGTCCCCGGCTGCCATAACACCTGCACGGCTGACCTGATCTCACCGCAGAGGGGCCATGCGGGACCACTGAACATCGTTCGGGGGATTTAAATGCCGCTGTCAGAATTGACAGCGGCATTTAAAGGCTTAATAGCCTTTAACAGCTGACACCCGTGCTATATAAAGAGAGGTCACCCCGCGACCTCTCTTCATACACACCCTGACGCTCCAGGACGTACCCTTACATCCTTGGTCATGAAGGGGTTAAAATGACATATTTGCAAAAATATGAAATTTTAGTTTTTTTCTTCTCTAAATTGCATTAACTCCTGAAAAGAAACCGTGAGGTCAAAATACTCATGACACCCCTCAGGGAATACATTAAGATGTGTATTCGTCTCCTAAATGATTAAAAATCTAAAGTTTTTCCAATGTTCTTCCAGAATAAAGTAAACTGATGGAAATGTATATCTCATCAAAAATTTGTACGGCATGTTTGCACATATTTGATATATTGCAGTTGTAAATGTGAAAAAAAATGACAATTCTTTCAAATTTTTTGCAATTTTGGCGCTTTTAATAAATATACACAAATTCTATCAGTCTATTTATACTACCTAAATGAAGTACAATATGTGTCAAAAACACAATGTCAGAATTACTTGGATATGCAAAACCTTTACAGAGTTATTCTATGTTAAACTGACATATGACACATGTCAGATTTCCAAAATTTGGCCTGGTCATTAAGGTGCAAACAGGCTTGGTCACTAAGGGGTTAAAGGGCCACTTAGTTGAACTCTTTTTCTCATTCATTGGTAACTAGTTCCCCAGTATTTATAAGTCAGCTAGTATTACCTTGGCTCATAATTTTTCTTTCTCTGAAACTCCTGGCCTCCTTCACAGGTAGTCACGTGACCTTATTCTCACAAGTTCAGATTTACTTGGGTTTATATGTTCAGTTTCTAACTCCTGTGTGATGGACCCTACCACAGAAACTGCTCATAGGGAGATGCAGACACTCTTATCACAGTTACTGTTAATGATCACACAGCTCCTGTCACACAGTTCATCCTCATAAATGTATATTTATGTTCTGAATTGTCACCGTAGCAATGAAATCCTTTTTCAACTTTAATGAAACTTGTCACCGAAAGGACCAAAAGTAATAAAACTTAGCTTTTATTGATTTTTAAATAATAAAAAGGCGTCCTTATATTTTCTCATATGTGCTAAAAGTCACACAATAATTAAAATCAGTAGGGCTTAGATATATAGATGTACACTGCTCTGTCCCAACAATCTAGGTGCATTGGCCAGGAATCGAACCTGGGCCTCCCGTGTGGCAGGCAAGAATTCTACCACTTCTACCACTTTTGTATTCCCTGATGTCTTTTTCTATCCAGGGTTACTCAGATTTCTATTTGTCAATGACTTGCACCACCAGATGTTTATTAAAGTGTGGTGAAGCACTCACTGTCAGTGACCTTGAACACTTTTAATTCTCTATCACAGGGTAGGCCTGATGTCCTCTGATTAGTCACGGTACAGTGATGTCTGTTAATTTACAGTCAGTAATATTGTACCTGACACACACATTTACTAGTACTGTCGTCCCATTTATAACAGTTGCTCATTAATATTGCTTGGGTCGTATTTGTTCTTATTATTTCTAGAACAATATTGCGGTGATTGATTTATATAGAAATCACCCCGATATGTCACCATTAGGTGTTAAGTCCGGAGTATGTTTTTGTATAACGCAGACCCAAGCTTATATTGGCTTGATACTCTATGGTATTCCCTTATGCCTATGACTGATCGCATGAGCCATTCATTTCTTATGGCTCATGTGATTATATACCAAGGTTAATTGCAACCAGACGACAGTTTCAGTGATTATCAAGGATAGAGATAAGTTGTTCCAAATAATAGTGTGTTTTCAATATGTTCCCTCTCCTACTTATACATAGGCTCTATTCCGGAGAGATGATGCTCCCACTTGTATAAGTGATTATTACAGGTAGAACATATATAAGATGAATAAAGACAGTGGCTGCATTAAATGGAACAGCTGCAGTATTCATCTATGAGCTACTCATCCTTCAGGATTTAAATAGCTGCAATAAAATGCACATAGATAGTTTGGTGGTAGCCCAGAATGAATTCTAGGCTATCACCTATATCCAATGCCCTTTTGGATAAATCTCTGTCTCTGTATATGCAGTCTGTTGTAATGCACCAACAGCTGCTGACTAGAGTGATAATGATAGACTCTGTCTGTTATAGTTGTAGTTGTATATGTCTACGTGGGTTGCATTATGATGAACATACAACCCCCACATAGATTAGTTCTTATGGAGAGAATCGGCCCATGGAACCTATCCCTCCCTCTCCATCTACGCGTTTCCACAACCTTGGAGATGGTTGCTTCCTCAGGATGGAGCTAACCTAACATGACCAGCCTCTCAGGCTGTCTCTGCTCATTTTACATCCTGACAGCCTGAGAGGGAGGGATAGGTTCCATGGGCCGATTCTCTCCATAAGAACTAATCTATGTGGGGGTTGTATGTTCATCATAATGCAACCCACGTAGACATATACAACTACAACTATAACAGACAGAGTCTATCATTATCACTCTAGTCAGCAGCTGTTGGTGCATCACAACAGACTGCATATACAGAGACAGAGATTTATCCAAAAGGGCATTGGATATAGGTGATAGCCTAGAATTCATTCTGGGCTACCACCAAACTATCTATGTGCATTTTATTGCAGCTATTTAAATCCTGAAGGATGAGTAGCTCATAGATGAATACTGCAGCTGTTCCATTTAATGCAGCCACTGTCTTTATTCATCTTATATACGTTCTACCTGTAATAATCACTTATACAAGTGGGAGCATCATCTCTCCGGAATAGAGCCTATGTATAAGTAGGAGAGGGAACATATTGAAAACACACTATTATTTGGAACAACTTATCTCTATCCTTGATAATCACTGAAACTGTCGTCTGGTTGCAATTAACCTTGGTATATAATCACATGAGCCATAAGAAATGAATGGCTCATGCGATCAGTCATAGGCATAAGGGAATACCATAGAGTATCAAGCCAATATAAGCTTGGGTCTGCGTTATACAAAAACATACTCCGGACTTAACACCTAATGGTGACATATCGGGGTGATTTCTATATAAATCAATCACCGCAATATTGTTCTAGAAATAATAAGAACAAATACGACCCAAGCAATATTAATGAGCAACTGTTATAAATGGGACGACAGTACTAGTAAATGTGTGTGTCAGGTACAATATTACTGACTGTAAATTAACAGACATCACTGTACCGTGACTAATCAGAGGACATCAGGCCTACCCTGTGATAGAGAATTAAAAGTGTTCAAGGTCACTGACAGTGAGTGCTTCACCACACTTTAATAAACATCTGGTGGTGCAAGTCATTGACAAATAGAAATCTGAGTAACCCTGGATAGAAAAAGACATCAGGGAATACAAAAGTGGTAGAAGTGGTAGAATTCTTGCCTGCCACACGGGAGGCCCAGGTTCGATTCCTGGCCAATGCACCTAGATTGTTGGGACAGAGCAGTGTACATCTATATATCTAAGCCCTACTGATTTTAATTATTGTGTGACTTTTAGCACATATGAGAAAATATAAGGACGCCTTTTTATTATTTAAAAATCAATAAAAGCTAAGTTTTATTACTTTTGGTCCTTTCGGTGACAAGTATATTTATGTTCTGCAGTTTGTTTAGGTGAATACAGAATTTAATAGTGCCCACCTTCCACCGGCAGGGATGGTACAGTCTCTAGCTGCTCATGTAATGTTGTGCTGATGCAAAATGGGGTTGATGAAGATAGTGCCTGATGAGTATCAGACAGGGGGATGCACAGCATAGAAGTGACTGCAATATACAGAGGGAACCACCAGAATGTTAGATGCAAACAGGTGAGGGGTAGAAAAATGTTTTTTCACCAGAGAGCCCCTTTAATCATTACAACCTAACTATGCAATAAACTAAAAATGTAATTGACAGGGTTTGAGCAATGCTGAAAATTGTTTAAATCAGTTACATTTATACACTTATAGGAGTTGACAAGACAAAGCCAGTGATGTCAATATTCTACTTGCTGGATTTTACTTTTCTTTGCAGTTCCCCTACTTTATGCAGCTGCCATGCCTTCCATGGTGAACATCGAGCATGCATAGAATAAAAGAACTTCTCATTCAGTGTGACTGTTCTCAGTAAGAGAAGTCAAGCAATCTTGTAGATATGATACCTTTTAATGGCTAAAAAAAATGCATGATGTTATAGCAAGCTTTCAAACCTCTCAGGGTCCTTTCTCAGGCATAATGAAACAAATCTACAGACATATTTAATAAAAACACATGATCGCAAAGGGGGGCACGAACATGATGAACTTAAATGGCACTAGATAAATAATAGAGACAGAGGGTAAGAGGGCACAGACATGTTGTGATTAATAGCATTTAGATAAATACCAAGGAGGGATGACCACGACACTAAGTACAGCGCAATTTTTGTCACAGATAAGCAAATAGGCGGCTTATAGTAACTTTAGTGCGCTGAATTCAACTATGATATCCACTTTTTTTCTGCCACGTAAGGTTTTCTAATTATGAGGAATAATGTAATTCAATTGCCGCTGTATTGTATTTTTTGGAAATCTGCATACACAATTAATCCAGCAGGCTCGCCATTAACCTTGCTTAATAAAAAGAAAAACTAAAGTGATTGCACAACTATTTCACAATCACTGTTAGGCACAGCGCGCAGACTGAACACTATAAGGGTAGGATTAGGTAATGTATAGGGTATGTTTCCACGTGGCATAAACACTGTGGATCATCCACCAGCAAGTTGTAATGAACTGCGTTTACAGGTCATTGCTTAGACTAAATAAAATAATCAAAATCATAAAACAAAAATACATGTTTAGTATCGCTGCGTCCATGAAAGTCCGATCTATCAAAGTAATGCATTATTTACGACGCACAGGTAATGCAAGAAATGCGCTTTTTTGGTCATTCTGTCTCCAAGAAAAAAATGCAATAAACAGTGATTAAAAAGTTGTATGTATTCCATAATGGTAAACTACAGGACGTCCTGCAAGAAATGAGCTCTTGCACAACTATGTGGATGGAAAAATAAAAAAAGTTATTGCGAGCAGAAGGTAGCGGCAGAAAATAATTTAAAAAAAATTTAATGTCTTTGAAAATCAATAAAAGTAGTACAGCAAAAAAAAAAAAACTACATAAGTTTGGTATCTTAGTAATCGTACTGACCTATAGAATAAAGTTATCGTCATTTTTGTGCAGTTTGTGGGCTGTAAAAACAAGACGCACAAGATGGTGGAATTTCATTTTTTTTCCCATTTCACTCCAATTAGAACTTTTAAAAGTTTTTTAGTACCATTGAAAAAATAAACTCGTCCCACAAAAAAAACAAGCCCTCATATAGCTACGCTGATGGCTAAAAAAAAGAGTTACGACTTTTTAAAACGAAAAAAAAATGCTTGATCACCAAGAGGTTAAATAACTTGAAAATGAGACGTGCTACTAGGATTCAGTTTTACCAGTGTAATCAGCATGTTTTATTTTTTACAGAAACATATCAATTACTTTCTGTTACGAAATTTTTAAAAAAATTTGTTGCACCGTTTAGTTAGTCCAGTGACAGGGAATGTGAAAGGAATGTGAAATCTCTTCTTAAGGGCTAATGCCTACGGTCGGTTTTCTGCCACGTTTTACGTGGCAGAAATTTGCGATGTTGTCCCGCAGCTATTAGGTTCTATTAAACCTAATAGCTCAATGTTCATGCTGCGGAACTCCCCCGCGAAATTCCGCAGTGTGAAAGAAAACGCGGCATGCTCTGTTTGCCGTGGGAATACGCACGGCCTGCTTCCATTATAGTCAATGGAAGCGGGCTGTCATGCTATACTTCCGCTGTAGCACAGTGGAAGTATTGCATCAATACGCGTCTCTGCCCACCACCGGCCTCGTCATCCGGCACGGCCTCGTCATCCGCGTGTCACATGCTGTACTGCATATGCGCGCCAGCTCGGCAGGCGGGACGCGTACAGTGGATCCGGAGTGGTGAGTATGGAGGGTTTTAGGGGGCGCCGTGGTGGACTACACTGCGATATTCCGCTGGCAGAGTCTGTCACAGGCATGGGCATGAGGCCTTGGACCTGTAAACAAGGAAGATGCAACAATACCACTGCAGCACCATCTACTGGATGGCAGCATTCCTTCAAATCAATGTATGAGTTTTTACCAAGTCTGTAAAACTAAGATTGGGAATAGCACCCCTTCTGGGTGCTCTCCTTGGGGAGAGACAATGCCATCCCCCGACCCACTCACCCCCTAGGCATCTCCACACACCCCCTGGATGCTCTCCTTAAGGATGCCCCTCTTGACCTCCTTCAGACCTTTCATATTCTCCACTGATACAAGAACCACGCTCTGAGGTTCATTCCATTCTTAAGGGTATCAGAAATGGCCATAAATTTATACTCCCAAATTCTTCTGTGACGCTGCGACTTGAAGTTGCCCTTCAGTATGGTAACATTTATCTGTTCTATGTTGTTACTGTGACCACAAAAATGTTTTGCCACAGGTAATTCAGTCTTTCCTTCCCTCAATTTTTGTCCTGTTTCCCCAATATAAAGCCTCCTAACAGGACATTCACTGTGTGTTGGGGATTTTTATCCTATCCATGGTCCGTACATGTGAGCAGGTGTTACAGCTACTTACATTACAGGACTAAGTTCCTATCTGTGTGTCAGAGGGCAAACACCAAAAGGCCACTAAATACATTCAGTCATGACTTTGACAGTGCACAGCTGAGGAATGGTAGGGAGTATAAGTATAATATTAACATCGCTGGATTCAGCATGTCAGCTCCTGTAAGCCTATAAGTTTAAGGGCTTCAACAGACAAACATATGCGCAAATACGCATGCCACAACAGAACATATTTGCGCATGAACAAGGTTTGGAGATGGCAATACTCAGGCTGTTGTGCGCAAGTCTGCGCATAGTACTGTAATTTTTGGTCTCGCACGGCCAATTCACACATACGCGTGACACTCCCTTTCTGTGGGATTGAATGGCTATTACAGCTTAAAGAGAGCCAGCTGTCTTCTTTTTCCTGCATTTTGTGCAGTGTCGCACCCTTCTTCCCCTTGCTTTTTTTGAACCTGTCACAAACTTCTATGGCAGCCTGCTGCATAAAACGCAGAAAGATAGAGCAGCTCATGAGAACAAACCCATTGAAATCAACGAGTTCTATTTGCCCCGTTTTGTGAGTGTGATTTTCACGCATGCAAAAATGTGCACAAACACGTTGGTCTGTTTAAGCCCTAACTGATAGGGCTCATAGGAGCTGACAGATTCACTTTAACCCCTTCACGACCAAGGACGTAAGGGTACATCCTGAAGCGTCGGGGTAGGTATGAAGAGAGGTCGCGGGGTGACCTCTCTTCATACAGCGCGGCTGTCAGCTGCTTATTACAGCTGACACCCGCGGGCAATAGCTGCAATTGGCCGTGCAGCCAATCACAGCTATTAACCTTTTAAATGCCTCTGTCAATTCTGAAAACGATGTTCGGGGGTCCCATGCTCCCCGCACCCCCATCCCCTGCGGTGAGATCAGGGGAGTCGTGCACGTGTCATGGCACCCGTGGGGTGGCTTGATAGACTGCCTGTCAAAAAGCAGTATGACGTAATGCTATAGCATTACGTCATACTGCAGGAGCGATCAATGTATCCTATGTTGTAGTCCCCCAGGGGAAAGTGTAAATCAAAGCCATAAAGTTTTATTTACTGTAAAGAAAAAGAAAAATATATAAAAGTTTAAATCACCCCCCTTTCGTCATATCAATAATTAAAAAATCTAAATAATAAAATTAAACATACATATTTGGTATCGTCGCGTCCGTAAAAGTCCGATCTATGAAAGCAGCACATAAAAAAATAATGAAGAACGCCAGAAATGCATTTTTTTTAGTTACCCTGTCTCCCATAAAAAATGCAATAAAAAGCGAACAAAATGTCGTATGTATTCCAAATTGGTACTAACATAAACTACAGGACATTCCGCAGAAAATGAGCTCTCACACAACTGTGTCGACTGAAAAGTTATTGCGAGCGGAAGATGGCTGCAGAAAATAATTGAAAACAAATAAATGTCTGAAAAAAAAGAGTAGTACAATAAAAAAACTATACAAGTTTAGTATCGTTGTAATCATACTGACACATCGAATAAAGATATCATGTCATTTTTGTTGCAGTTTGTGCGCCATAGAAACAAGACAGACTGAAGATGGCGGAATGTGTTCTTTTTTTTCATTTTACTCCACTTAGAATTTTTAAAAAGTTTTTCAGTACATTATATGTTACAGTAAATGGCACATTTTAAAAATACAACTCGTCCCGCAAAAAACAAGCCCTCATACAGCGACGTTGATGGATAAATAAAGAGTTACGTTTTTTTTGAAGGGGGAAGGAAAAAACGAAAATGGAAAAAAAACGATCTTGGTCCTTAACCCTTTCCAATACAATTATTTTTTCTTAGCCATTCTCCCCAGCTCCAAATAAATTGGAGCTGGTGAGAATGGATGAGAAAAAATACATTGCACTGCACCCTCCTGAACTGACAGAGTTCAGGAGGGTGCAGGTGCTCACTGCACCGTGGGGGGGCCTGCTTACCTGTCCGGCGTCTTCCGCATTCTCTCTTCTGCCTCACGGCTCGGCGATCATGTGACCGCTGGGGTCAGGTGGCACCCAGCGGTCACATGATCGCCGAGCCAGGAGACAGAAGGGAGAATGCGGAAGACGCCGGAGAGGTAAGCAGCCCCCCCCCCCCACCCCGTGGTGCAGGCTCCCGGCTCGGCGTTCATGTGACCGCTGGGGGTCAGGTGACACAGGCAGTCACATGATCGCCGGCCGGAATCTCCGTGCATTATATAGCGCTAATTGAGCGCTATGTAATGTGTAAAGGAGAAGGCAGAAAGGGTTAAAAACCCATTCTGCGTTTTTCTCGGGTGTCCTCAATGAGGACCAGTGCAAGAGTGTATCTGCACCCAATGTGTCTGATGATTGGGTGCAGATCCACTCCTGCACTGCAGTGTCGGGCCTGCCCCGACATCGGAGCTGTGGAGGGAAATTATGATGTCGGGGCAGGCCCGACATTGGATTGGAAAGGGTTAAGGGGTTAAGGACAGTTTTAGACAAATGTGTTTTTCTCCCCTTATGCGGCTTGGATAATCACGGCCATATAACGGGACAAAACGAAACCATTGATTTCAATGGATTCCAGTGGTTTTGTTTTCGCTATTGGGATTCTCTCCTGTTTATTTTGTGGGCAACAAATGATAGGACCTACCCTTCCTGCTATTTTTTTTCAAACTCCTGCGCTTTAGTGCAAGTTTAAACAGCCAGGAGGTTATAAAAAAAAACTAGTTCCGGTGCAAGCATGCTCCGTAGCGTTCCATCTGCAACTGCCCTAAAAGTTAATCCCATCTCAAACAATTATGACTGTAATGGGAATGCCCATGGATATGCAAAAGCCAGAAGTGTCGGGAATTGCACCGTGCTATTCGGTTTCTGTAACTAATGTTCACTTCTATGAGAGTTTGCTACGGTCTGGAGTGAGTTTGGAGCCTCGTGTTGTAACCCGAGTGGACAGATAGCGTGGTCAAAAACAGCCAAGGGATGATAACGGGTTGGTATCTGCTGCAGTACAAGGGAGCAGGCAGTTAACATAATCAGGATTTAGACAGAGGTCCATAATGGGTAGCAGCAATTGTGTAGAGGGAAGATGTAGGTAGAAAGCTTGAGTAAAGGCACAGAGCACAATAATCTTGCAATGGTGCAATGGAAGGGCCAGGATTATATAGGAAGTCCAGGAAGCAGGCCGAAGCTAAGACAGGGAATTGGATCCGGGGTATGAGAACCAGGATAAGTTCCAGCAGGGAGCTGTCCAGAATGCTGGGTAGCTCAGCAGAAGAGAACTCCTGGGTTCAAGCCCTGACAAAGTTATGCAAACAGTGTAGCACAGCCAGCTCAGCTGCCCCTGTAACCCTGGCCACCGCTGGATGCTACATACAGATAGGTATATCTATTTCAGCCTTGACCTTGAATGCCTCAATTTAAATTTAAGTGCAGCTTAATATGTTAAAACTGCTCCAAAACATATTTGTATACATTATAAAAATACAGTAAGGAGTGCTGCTGCTCAAATGTGGGGCACGCATGAGGTATTTGTACATTTTCATTAATCAAATCTAGTGTGGGGGTGCATATACATTATATCTTACCACCAGTATACAGGAGACACCAATAATCTTGTGCATCTGTAGCCTGGACTCTGCTGATGGACAGAACGGCTGAACCCCCAGATATGGATCCACTGAATCGATCTGATATTCCTGAGGGTCTGGTTGGTGGTACTATTACTGTAAACTAGGAGTTTAGGAGGACCTCCAGGTGTTTGGCTACTACTCCTAGTACCAGGAGGGGTAGTTATCCAAGTTACTGAACTATCGTGAATGTAAAATATGTTTACTGAGTGACATAAAAACAATGAAAAACTTTTAAAGTTGTGTCTCTTGGTGAGGCAAAAACAGAAAATTATTCTGTATTCTCAAGGCCAAAAGCAGCTTGGTATAATTAAGGGGTTAACATAAATCACAAATCAAATTAATGTCAGTTCCAGGTGTTTGTGGTTATTGTTAAAAAAGAACTGCTCAAAGACCTGCTTGTTTTTCCTTACAGTGATGTACACGATGCTCTGCTGCCCCTGCTGTTTCATATTGGACATGCAGGAGGTATTTGTACATGTTCCTCATCACCATATACTACTGTGCATTTGTATGTACCACTACCAGCATAGAGGAGACAGTGATAACTCCCTTCATCTGTAGACTGGACTCCTCTGATGGACAGAACGGCTGAATCCCCAGATATGGATCCACTGTATCGATCTGGTATTCCTGAGGGTCTGTTATTCTGGTTGGTGCTACTGCTACTGTAAACTAAGAGTTTAGGGGGGCTTCCAGGTGTATGGTAGTACCAAGATGGGTAGTTATCCCAAGCTACTGACCCCCCACTTCGACTACAGGTGAGGCGGACAGTCTCTCCAGGAGACACTGATACTGAAGCATCCTGAGTCACAGTAAACTGAGCCGATGCATCTGTAATGAGAAAGAAATGGATGTTACACTAGAGAATGCGATTGTCTCCTGTAATCTGTGCTGGGATCCGGGGCTTACATGCACAATAGAGAACTAGAGAGAGGAGGAGGAAGAAGCAGGACATGGTGCAGGAGATATTCTCTGTGCAGACAGTTACACCGTGACGGCCGTCTGCTTATATACATCCCCAAAGAGGAGGTCGGACCTCACTATGTAAATATCATCTACACTTCAGTGTCTTGTCCATATGGACCTAGAATGATTACTCACCACATTATTCACATATACTTATCTAGTCATTATACGTGTATTTATATTTTAACCCTTTGAAAGTTATGCTGTATTTGGCTCTAAAGACCAAAACATGTAGTTATCTGTTGCCTCCAGCATTCTGGTGGTCATAAGCTTGTTATTGGTTTTGAGGCATAGTATACAGTATATTAGGCACTGTTCACATCCATTTATTTTATGGTGTGCGTTTGCATGCTGAAAATATGCAACATATTACAGTTTAGAGGACGTGGATGAGATTTCAAGAAAACTATCTTCGACTGGTCTCACACGAGCTTATGCACAGAAACGCTCGTTATAGTGCAACTTTTTACTCTGTGAAGGCCATGATATTGCGCACGTATCCATGCTTATTACTATACTTTCTGTGTTTGCCAGGGAACTGTCACATCGGCGCGGGACACTCCCATGCTGTGATTTAAAAGGCTGTGCAGCTCATGTAAAAGAGCCCTTATACTTCATACTGTGGAAAGAAATCTTCCACATCAATTGACCCGTGGACTTTAAATTCACAGCACATCAGTTTATGCTGCAGATTATCACCAAGGATTTCACCCCTTCAAATGGGGGGGTAAAATCTGCTGCTAATCCTCACCAACATCCACATGTAACATATGTGTATTTTGCCATGGAGTCTGTGGATTTTACTATGCGAACAACGTGCCCCCTGTGGACACACCCTTAGGGCGCTTTCACATGACAGTTTTTGTCTTCAGTTTTTTTGTGAGACAAAACCAGAAGGCAAGAGAAAGTATAACGGAAAGATTTGCAGTTCTACAATATTTTGGACCCACTCCTGATTTTGGCTCACAACAAACTGAAGACAAAAACTGTCATGTAAGAAACTACATAATACAGAATTTACAAACACTGGGCCACATTTATCAATGTATTTGTGTAGTGACCCGGATGGTCCTACAGGATAGTAATAGGGGTTAATAAGTCCCAGGCACCACGCTATGAGCCCTCAGGGGACATAGAGGGTACCCTGTTTTTCTTTGCGCATCGGGGAAAAGCTAATCTGCCTAGCTAAATATCCGATTGACCCTGCTGGAAGGAACCAGAGCAAAGGCAGAACCCGTGGAAGCTGTATGGAGAGTAGTCAACATAACCGTAAGGGCAGTTTACCCCTGAGTAGTCAGGGGAGTCACAGCAAAGCAAGCACTAGGCCCTCCATTCCACTTCAGATAACCTCGAAACCCAGCAAGCCTGCAACTTAGTCTGGCAGCCGCTACAGCCAAGTGAAAGAGAGAGAGAGAGAGAGAGAAAGTGAGCCAAGGGAATCACTGTTTGTTAATGGCTGTACCCAGAAAGTTGTGGAAGTTCTTATTCCTTGTCAAGATACCAAGTATGCATTGTGAGTTTGAAACTACCTTAGTCAGTAAACTGTGTGCCTTCGGTTTTACTGTAATGTATTTGGACTTGTCTCTTTATTTCTTAATACTAACTTACATCAAGGCAATGGTGTCACATCTGCTCATACACGAACCACTAATTATTGTTCCTAAGGACTCTATTGCAATCTGCCTGCTGCACGAGCCACCATCTCCGGCAGAGTAGCCATCACCATGACACAGACAGAGTTAGCTCAACCACTCAGGCTACACTTCTGCCAACTTTAGCGCAGTGCATTTGTATATTTTCTCTCCGAAATAGTGTCTGATCTGTTAGGGGACACATTTATTAACCATTTCCACCAGAAATTAGAGCCATTTGCACCATGGAAGTTAGTTTTTGAAAGTGTAGTGAAAAGTGAGTGTGGCATTTTGGCCAGGATTTAAAGAAATTAAATGTGACTATTTAAAAAGTCACAAAATTTTTTATGATCTCACTCCAGTAGGTGAGTGGCATAAAAAGTGACTTCCCATCTTTGTACATATTTAGGGCTTAAACACGCGGGCGCATGCACAAATGCGTTCTCCACTATGGAGTGTATTAGCAAATGAACCAGTGAAAAGTTGTTATTTTTTAAAAAAATTTCGCGATATTACACGCAGAAAAAAAACCAGGAAGATAAGTCCTACCCTATCTTTTCTCACACGTAGAAAAACTCTTTCTTCGTGCATAGTAATATCACGCGGAGAAAGACAGCCGTGAAAACGAAACCATTAAAATCAATGGTTTTGTTTCGTCAGATTTTTATGCCTGCAAAATATGACAAAATCACGTTCCTCTCTTTAAGCCCTCAGAGGTGCAACAAAACTTATCAACCTCATGTGACATTTTGGTAAATTTGTAGCAAAAATGGCAATATAGCCTCCAGCAAAACGTAAAGGGGTTGTACTAAAAAACACTTTTATCACCTACCCACAGGATGGGTTATAGAAGTTTACCCAGTTCTCATGTCTCCCTCTCCTCCTCACTGTGTGCTCACTGTACTCCTTGCAGTGAGGAAGAGAGTGAATGGAGCGGTAGTCATGCATGGTGATGCTCTATTCTTGGATGCCATAAAAACTAAAGCTGTGTAATAGTGATGGAATTCCACTCCCCCACCCCACAAAAAAAGTTCTTAAGCTCCACACAACTCAAATGCACCCCTACATTAGAAATTGACATACTAGTTAGGCTAACTTCACATGGGTGAGATCTTGGGCCGTGAATCCCACCCCGATATCGGACTTGCCAACATGCAATGTTGCCACGGATATGGGACGTTTTGGTAACAAAACAGCCTTGCATCAATTCTGTGAAGTAGAGATCCTCCACTGCAGCTGTCAGTGGAGTTTATTCCATTGTTTTCAATAGAGGAAACCTCACGTCGTTTGCACCTAGCACATTGTCCGATGCTGCCGCTGGCCCCATTGAAAACAATGGAAGATGCAGTGCGAGAGCACGAACTAAGACAGGGCATGCCTCAATTTGTTTTCTGCATCGTGGAGCAATGCAGGAAAGCATCGCTCACGGGCATGATTTTCTTGCCCGTGTGAAGCCAGCTTAAGACACCAAACCAAACTTCTACTCCGTAGATGGGCCTGATCTGAAGTCTCAATTTTGGGGTCTGGTCTGCAGTCTAAATCTAGGGGTCTAGTTTGGCATCTGAGATATGTGGTCAGATTTGGGGTCTGGTTTTGGATCTAAATTTTGGTTAATTATCAAATTAGTAACCACAACATATAGGTGCCACAATGGTGTATGTAGATCGATGTTTTCCCATACCCTTTCAATTCCAATTCCAGAAAAATTGAATATGCACAAAGTTTCAGTATATATTGTGTATTTTACAAACAATGATACATGGTCACCACACAAGTGAACATCCAGATACAATCTTCTAATAGAATCTCCATGCAGTCCATAAGTGGCGGTGCATATAAAGAGGAAACAAAAGGTGGAGTGAGCATGAACACGGGCCAAGCAGCGTTTCAGGGAAATTCTTACGCTTTTTCACACTTTTATCTTTGGGGTCTTTATTTTGGGATTTGCGTCTGAATTATGAGGTCTAATCTCAATTGATGGAGCTATTCATTAATAAAATTGATGCAAGTGATTATGTATAACATATGAGTATTAAATTCAAAGCACTGAAAGAAAATGATGCATATTTTGACTAAAATCTGTGTTTGGTCCTGAATACTAGATTTTATTTCCTCACTATGACCTCCTGCAGATGGCCGGGTCGGAATTCTCGCAGCGGGATGCGAACCCGTGTCCCTGCAGTGACCCAGCGTTCACCTCCTCCCGGCATCTCGCTTTGCTCTGTGTCAGCTGTGCGCAGACCAGAGTCGGCACGTCACCAGTGACGTTTCTATGCGGGCCTCTGTGAGGCTAGCACAGAAATGGGACATGGCACGATTTCTTTACCGCATGAGTTTTTTACCCGGTCAAATTGCAGCTGTCTGCATAGGATTGCATTACCTAATGCAATCCTATGACAGCGGGCATGGGCGGAAATTCTGCAGGAAATCCCATGCGTAATTTCTAACCATGTGCATTTGGCCTATCACAGAAGTAAAAATGCACCCATATTTATTTAGAGAAATGCACCTTCTAATAAAGGCTGCCTGCAGACAGGCGGAAATTCCGCGGCGGGATTTCCGCCGCTGGAAACCAGCATAGGATTGCGTTAACAAACGCAATCCTATGCAGACAGACGCGGTTTGGCCATCACTCACCCGCCGCCGGCTCCAGTCTGTGTATGCACATGAAAGAGCCAGGGCTGCGGGGCGCGGGTGAGTACGCGCTGCTCTCTGCAGGTGCTCGGGTCAGGTCCCGCAAGCGAGAATTCTCGCTGCCGGATCCGACCCGGCCGTCTGCAGGCGGCCTAAGTCTGTTGCAAATCACTCCAAGTGTCTACAGATTAGTATAAAATGTAGTAAATATAGGCCAATATCTGCTGAGAATTGCATTTACTTTGTAGAAAATATTGTGTTTGTCCAACTGCAGGTCATGAAAACAAAGAGTGCAAAGAATGAAAACTGGATGACAGAAAAATACATTAAAGGGGTTCTAACATTAAAACAAAAAAATCAATGCTTACCTATTCCTTCCCTGGCAGTATTCTTACCGAAGCGTTCATTCTCAGCACTCTCCTTCCTTCAGCTCAATGTATGCAATGACATAGCGTTCACTATTTAGCAGTGAATGCCAAGCTATTGCTGAGACTGCGCATGCACGCTGTCTCGCGACAATAGTATATGAACACTCATAGCAAAATAGCACGCATGCGCAGTCTTGGTGATAGCTCGGCATTCCAAGCTAATCAGTGAACATTACGTCACTAGTGCCATAATGTACGTTGACCTGCAGAAAGAAAAATGCTGAGGATGGACACTTCAAAACAGAAAGAAGAGGATCCTGCTGACTGAAGGTAATGTGACCTGGTGGACTGAAGGAGCCAGGAGAAGATCAATGAGGAGAAGATGCGGTAAGAAGACTGATGGGGGATGAATTGGTAAATATAGATTTTTTTTTCTAATGACAAAACCGCTATAAATGAACAACAAAAATCTTTGGGCAGAGCAACCTGGAAAATTGGTGCCTGAAGATTTAGGGGGATTTATATGAACCCATGATACAGAGATTGGAGATAAAATGTTAACGCAGGTGCTGCCAAGCAGGTTAGATGTCTCACACAGGTGGGTAGGCTTGGGATATGGAGTTAAGGCAACTGAGAAAAATCCTGCTACTTGGCATAATCTACCAAAAAAATTGTTTCTCGCAAGTCAATGAAGGTTAATAAAATGCGTTTTGAGGCGCTATGCCCTTTTCATCAGTCTTGAGAGATACAGGTGGTGAACACTGCAGTTAATACATTGGAAGGTTTCTTAGGGGTTCATGGGTCATGCACCAATAATGGAAGCAGGAGTGGTGCCAGTTGGGTGAGTGCATGATAGGAGAGGGCTCAGAGCACAACAGCAAAAAACACATTAAGGGCTTTAACACACGGGTACATGCACAAATATCCTTACAACTGTGGACCATCTTTGCACATGAAACCGGCAAAATCACGTTTCTTTTTTACAGTAGAAATTTACAATAGCCAAAAGACAGTTTCTGCCCTATTTCTTCTCGCACATATAAAAACTGTGTGAGAAAGATAGGGAAGGCCTATCATTTCTCATGCGTAGCAATATCACGCGAGGATCCCACTAGTCAAAATGATACGATTGAATTTAATAGTTTTGTTCTGTTACATTTTGTGGTCATGGTTTTCACAACTGTAAATTTTGTGTGCGCAATTGTACTGCCCTAGAGTTAATGGTGCCCCTGTATAATGTCTTTATTTGTCACATGTCAGTGTCTTATATGTTGTATGCATCAGATTTATGTGTATTGCACTTCTGCAGTACTGAACCAGATTATGATTATGTTTGAAATATATATATATATCTGTTTGCATGGATGTTAGATAGAAGGTAGGTAGAAGAAAGAGAGTAAAGAAGGAGAAAGGAGAGAGCAGTCTAGAAGTCTGACAACAGAAACCTGACAGACAGAGAGAGATTGGTCTATATGTGGAGCTTGGAGGAGGCCAAGCGACTTCCTTATGCTTAGCTGCCCAGGAAACCATGGTAGAGCTGTTGAGTGCTTCGAGTGAGATAAGCTGCTTCAAAGCGAGGAAGGCACAACTAATGTGAGTGTGAACCGGTGGAGAGAGAGAGAGTCGCCGGGAATGGGATCACACAGATAACTTGGACTCAGTGAATCCTCCCTGTCACATCACTCTGAGTGGTTGTGCCAGGACTATTGATGTGCTTTGGACTTTGTCAAGTTACAGTAAACAGACATTACCGACTGTTCCCAGTTTTGTCCAGAAAGTTTCCCTGTATGTGGACTACTTTATTTCATCGTCAACTTTTACTGCAGAGGACGGAACGGTGGCAACACGGGTGATAAAAGGACTCAAGGTTAACCCTGGTTAATTCCCCTGTGATCTCCCCCTGCACTAATGTCCCAAACTTCCCTCAGGGGAGGAGATAGTAGAGCCCCGTGACAAGGCCTTTCTCTACTTGCTGTCTCCGTGGCTTTAAGCCCGCCCCTCGGATGCTGCACTATATGCTGTACAAATGCGTTCGTGTTAATTTGGCCTAAGGCCATATTTACACGGCTGATATTCTCACGCAATGTTTGTGCATTGCAAGATGCACAAAAACAAATTCCACTGTTTGCAATGGGGCTATTTACATGGGTAATTTTTCTCTTGTCCGTGTTCTTTGTAATGCAAATCTCAACGAAAAATCTGGGGCAGGACTCACTATTGGCTATGTAAATACTGCCTAAGGGCTTAAACAGATGAATATTTTCTGTAATTTTTATTGATATTAGTGTAAGGGCTGACTATCACTGGCAAACTCCTTAAAACGTAACCTTTATTTAGATATTTATAAAAACTGAGGGGGAGCGGCTTTCAAACAAAGACAACACAACCCAAACATGCATAATGTAGAGACAGGCACTCTGCGTGGTATCGGATTCAATAATTGGTTAAAAATTGCAAACGCAACTAGTGTAATGCCGATTATTGGAATGAATAATACTAAAAAAGGTGGTGGTCTTTAAAATAGGGATGGGAAGGAAGAAACCAATGTTTAAATTCCCTGACCACTACAATCCTGCCTGTTCGCCCATAACTAACATAAATTAAGGCACGTCCACAATAATTAAGGACCAACGAAAATAAAGATGAATGATGTAGAAATAGACGGTGAAGCAGATCTGCCAAAGGGATGCACCAGAAACGGAAATATAGGATGGTTATAAGACCCGGAAGAAATTTTTTTTTTCTGGGTAACCCTTCGGTTCAAGTATCTGATTCACCATAAACCAGGTATGTAATAACTCATCTGGTATAAAGCACAAATCAGACCCAGGGCCCCAGGGTGACTTATAGGCCCAGTGTGATTTAAGCGAGAGTTTAGGATTGCATTTTTTGCTGCTGTCATAATTCATAAGCTGTGTTGGACTGTAATTCCTAAGGACCACCAGTAAAACTGACACTCGTGGCCCACCTTACAACCATTCAAATAATAACTGTTCAATTTTTGTCTTCTCCATTGACTTACAATAGAGTCTGAATTCCATCATGGTATCTGTTGACTGCTATTTTGAATAAAAAAATGTATTTCATGAAACGAGAGGTACAAAACAATCCATATAATACAGCCCATATCATAAATTTTAAATGTTTACTGAATGACATAAAAACAATGAAAAAATATGGAAGTTATGACTATTGGCAAGCAGAAAATTATTCTGCATTTTCAAGGCCAAAATGAGCCTAGTATCCTTAAGGGGTTTATAGAAATCACAAATCAAACTAATGTGAGGTCCAGGTGTTTGTTGTTACTATTAAAAAAAGAACGGCTCTACGACCTGCTTGTTTTGCTTACAGTGATGTAGTAGATGCTCTGCTGCCCCTGCTGTTTCATATGAGACATGCAGGAGGTATTTGCACATGTTCCTCATCATCGTATACTACTGTGTATATGCCATTACCAGCATGGAGGAGACAGAGATAATCTCCTTCATCTGTAGCCTGGACTCTGCTGATGGACGGAACGGCTGAACCCTCAGTTATGGATCCACTGAATCGATCTGATATTCCTGAGGGTATGTTATTCTGGCTGCTACTAGTACTGTAAACTAGGAGTTTAGGGGGTCTTCCAGGTGTCTGGTAGTACCAATCTGGGTAGTTATCCCCAGTTACTGACCCCCCACTTCGACTACAGGTGAGGCGGACAGTCTCTCCAGGAGACGCTGACACTGAAGCATCCTGAGTCACAGTAAACTGAGCCGATGCATCTGTAATGAGAAAGAAATGGATGTTACACTAGAGAATGCGAGTGTCTCCTGTAATCTGTGCTGAGATCCGGGGCTTACATGTACAATAGAGAACTAGAGAGAGGAGGAGGAAGAAGCAGGACATGGTGCAGGAGATATTCTCTGTGCAGACACTTACACCGTGACGGCCGCCTGCTTATATACATCCACAGAGAGGAGGACGGACCTCACTATGTAAATATCATCTACAGACAGGAATGGCTCCACATGGATCTACAATGATTACTCACCACATTATTCTCATATATTTATCTACTCTTTAGGCCTCATGTCCACGGGGAAAATAAGAATTAAAATCCGCAGCGGATTTTAACTCTTCTCCCGCGCGCGGATCCGCATCCCATAGGGATGCATTGACCACCCGCGGGTAGATAAATACCCGCGGATCGTCAATAAAAGTGATTTTAAAAAAAATGGAGCATGAAAAAATCTGGACCATGCTCCATTTTCATGCGGGTCTCCCGCGGGGACGGCTCCCGCGGGCTTCTATTGAAGCCTATGGAAGCCGTCCGGATCCGCGGGACACAAAAATCATATTTTACTTACACGCTCCGGTTCTTCTCTTCGGCGCCGCGCCATCTTCTCTCCGACGCGGCCGGATCATTTTGCTTCGGCCCGGCGCATGCGCGGGGCACGTCACCGACGTCATCATGCACATCCGCCGAGCCGAAGAATGAAGATCCGGCCGCGACGAGAGAAGATGACGCCGCCGCGAAGAGAAGAAACGGAGCGGATGGGAGGTGAGTTTATTCTCATTTATTTGTATTTTCAGCGCTCATGTCCGCGGGACAGGAGGGACCCGCTGCAGATTCTACATGGAGAATCCGTAGCGGGCCCGATTTTCCACGTGGACATGAGGCCTTATAGCAATCACATGTAATTAATAGATCACAGCACACACTTCACCTTGAATGCGTAGGGAAGACAATCCTCACCAGACGGTGCACGCTCATCAGAGATCCTGGATCCTGGATCATAGTTTAAGCAGCAGAGTATATATGAGAGCAGCACTCCGGGGGTTTAAATCAAAGATTAAATCTTTATTGTGCCCACAATAAAGTTGTGGGCACAATAAAGATTTAATCTTTGATTTAAACCCCCGGAGTGCTGCTCTCATATATACTCTGCTATCTACTCTTTATACATATGTATTTCTAATTTAACCCATTTAAGACCACCGCATTTTTGGCCCAAAGTACTAGAGATTTATTAGTGTTTTTGCCTCCAGCATTCTGCTGGTCATAAGCTTTTTATCCTTAGGTAATGTAGTTGTGTTACATTGGACTAGCTGTATTCTCTTTCGGAATGGTTATGAGGTACACATACAGTATGTTAGGCACTGATCACATCTGCAGATCAGGTACAAAATCCCTGATAAAATTGCATGGCATGCTGCTTTGTTAAATACGATGCCAGGCATCCTGACAGACACTATTATAGTCAGGGGGTCCAACAGATTCCAAGGTTTTTATTCACTTCCATTATTTTGATTGCTAGGCTTCTATAACGCAGCCAAACAAGGGAAATACAAGCGTAAGTGTGAATGAAGCCTTAGTAATTACTGTCATTGATTTCCGTTTATGCATTATATATACTATATTACTATATATTCTATGGTAAATGGTGAAGAAGAGTGGAATTTACTGTTTTCTTAATCAATGGATGAACAGTACACATTGTTACGGTAAGGGTATGTTCACACGTGGCGTATACTCTGCAGATTTTATCTTGTGCGTTTGCGTGCTGAAAATATGCAACATATTACAGATCAGACAAAGTGGACAAGCTTTCAAGAAACCTATCTTAAGGCTTATTCACACGACCGTACTTACGCAGGTATTTCGTCGCATAAAAAAATGCACCTAAAACTCAACCATGTGAAGCATTGGATTTCAATGGCTTCATTCAGACAAAAAATTTTTTCACATAAAATATATGCGCGTGAAAAATAGGACATACGCGACCGTTTTCAGATGTCTTTTTTATACGGCGCATGAAATGATAGGTCTTTCCCTATCTTTTTATGTTACATGCAGCAGACTCCCATAGACTGCTATGGCAGCTGAAAAAAAGAGAGGGGGAGGGAGTTATCCTGCGTACAACACTGGGAAAAGAAGACATAATTAAGCATTCCGGTTATTTTCAACGTTGCTTGTCATCGCTACTGTGTATTTTTTTACATTCACGCAGCACAGCAGCGCCCCCAAGTGAATGGCTTTAAACACGCATTTTCTGCTGTAGAGTGCAGTGTGGCAAAACTTCATTCATGCGATTAAACGGTGCATACAGGTAAGCGTAAAAACGCATGCGGTCGTGTGAAGGAGCCCTCATGCTGTGGAAAAACTCTGCCATATAGATTGACCCGTGGAATTTAAATTCGCAGCACATCAGTTTATGCTACAGATTTTCGCCAATATTTTCATCCCCAATGAGGGGTAAAATCTGCAACTAATCCTTACCAAAATCCACATGTAGCATATGCGGATTTTGCCATGGAGTCTGTAAATGTTACTATACGAACAACATGCCCCTTGTGGACATACCCTTAGGCCACTCTCACACATGCACTTTTTACTGCAATGTTTTGAACATTAAAACGCTGCCATTGTTTTCGATGGGGCCTTGCAGACATGCGTTTGAATGTGGAGTTTTCCAAACCTGCTGCAAGCAAAAAAAGAAAAAAAAAAGAAAAAATTGGGGATGATGGAGGTTGTTGTCCCTTCCCCTGGAGGGTGGTGTAGTGCTCAGAGCAGGTGGTATTGGGTAAGAAGGTGCTACAGGAGACAGGGTAATGGTCGAACAATAAAATATAATTTATTTGGAGACTTCATCAGCAGTTACAGGTAAACACATCTGCATGGAATCTTATGCTTTATTAAAACCTTACCAAACTCTTATAAATAACAGACACCAATATAGGATAAAAAGGCTGCGATATTTATTTAACAGGGTTACCAACAATGGGGATAAATGTCAGCAATAATAAGCATAACACTTCATGTAAACTCTGTAAAGTTCTCCCCATGTTTACCTGCCTAATACGGGTGACAATTCCCCACCAGGCCATGACATCCACTAATGACATGGCCCTTCCAACAAACCGCAGCCTCCTCAATCATCTACACAAATCCATATTAAAAATATCCAACGCAATCTCTGACAAGTGTACTATATCATTCCTGTAACAAAACCTTCCAAATCAACATGTCAAAGAAAAAAATCCACTCCTAGCATGAGCTTTTCAACCAGCTGGTTAACCCTTCTCTGAATTTTTTCCCTATATCTAAGTTTCGGCAATGACCGAAAAATTGAGGCCACTGTGGGGGTCGCTGTTTCTACTGGGGCCACTGTGGGGGTCACTATTACTAGTGAGGCCACTGTGGGGTACCCTGTTACTACTGGGGCCACTGTGGGGATCGCTATTTCTACTGAGGCCACTGTGGGTGTCACTATTACTACTGGGGCCAGTGTGGGGGTCCCTATTACTACTGAAGCCACCGTAGGGGTCACTTTTACTACTGGGGCCAGTGTGGGGGTCGCTATTACTACTGGGGCCACTGTGGGGTCACTATTACTACAAGGTCCACTGTGGGTCCTTATAGGCCTTGATCAATTGCTTTAGCTGAAAAACAGAATTAATAGGTACCAGATTATGTGATTCTTGAAAGAAGGCAATTACCGACAAAACTTCAAAACTGAGATATATGAGTACTTCATCCTAAATTTTGGGCAGACATATGCGATGAACCACGTCACTTTCTGCGTACTTCCTTGTACTTTCATTTTCTTCACAAAACTTCAACCAATTATCCCAAGCTGCACTGTATTCCTGTCACGTCTTCGGGGATACTGACCGAGATAACAGCTCATACACTGCCAGCTGCAGGTCTCAAAGATGTTATATACACTTCAAGCCTACCAAATTAGCTCCCGACACTGCTTCCTTGAATTGCAAGCAGGACTACGAAATAGCAGCCGCATTAATCTCACACTGACCATCTCTAACCTGTAATAAAATGTTATATTTTAAACATAATCTGACTAGCATACAAATTAACCCCATCACTGGCTCAGATTTTTAGGATAAACAATTAATCGCTCATTGCACCCTTTTATTTTCAGAACATAAACATATCTGCCTATTGCAGAGCTGGTCTCCCCAAAAATGCAAGATCACCCAAGAATTATGCCAAGTTTCTGCCGACCAGCTTTTACCAAAAATCACTCCATAACCATTAATAACTGATATGCAGCACCTAATGATTACTCCTCCGCTTCCACAAACTCCAATTACCAAGCTGACCACTAAAGTCTGTAAAAAAAAAACAACCATACCACTAAATCCGGCTTTAGCTCCCTTGACATCCACACATGCGATGTATGGGACTTCAAACCCCGCATTGCCACATATAACCTGCAACCAATAATCACCCGTGAAGCAAAAACGTACTGACCTGCTAGCTGCTGCAACTCCCTCAATGTAATCTTCCTTTTTACGTAATGTCTGACTAATTAAACCCATAAACTATACATTATTGACTTTGTCAATTAGAAAAACCATCTCAACACTATCAGGGTGAAGTCACACGAACGTATATCGGCTCGGTTTTCACGCTGAGCCGATATACGTTATCCTCGTGTGCAGGGGGGGAGGATGGAAGAGCCAAGTGCAGGAACTGAGCTCCCGCCCCCCTCTCTGCCTCCTCTCCGCCCCTCTGCACTATTTTCAATGGGAAGAGGTGGGGCGGGGCTAAGTTTCGAGAATTAGCCCCGCCCCGTCCCACCTCTCCCCATTGCAAATAGTGCAGAGGGGCGGAGAGGAGGCAGAGAGGAGGGCGGGAGCTCAGTTCCTGCACTTGGCTCTTCCATCCTCCCCCCTGCACATGAGGACAACGTATATCGGCTCGGCGTGAAAACCGAGCCGATATACGTTCGTGTGACTTCACCCTCAATTTGAATACCTAAAACTCCAACTGAATACATGGCAATACTGTTTTTTTTCGTGCGCCAGCAGCACCCCAAAATCCTCCATCCTGACCACATACCCTCTAAAACTTGTGCAGACCCTCATTACCCTGATGCCCCACAAACAAAGAATCATCTAAGTAGTGCATCACACCTGCATCAGGAAATTCCTTCCTCACCATAACAGGATGCTTCAACTCTCATTGGTAATGCCATGTCAAAATAAAAATAACCCTCAGGGTGACTACCCACTAGGGTTTTTTTACTGCGAAATTCGCAGCGGTTTTTTTTTCTGCAGGGGGTCTATGGGACTTGAAATGTTAAAATCGCGATTTACCGCGAGATCGCGATTTTAGCTTTACTAGTCCCATAGCCCAAAGACCCCTGCAGAAAAAAAAAACGCTGCAAATTTCGCAGTAAAAAAAACGCTAGTGGGTAGTCACCCTTAAACTGGAAATCCAAAGAACTAAAACGCCAACAAATAAGTCATCTGAATAATACATTACCTGACTGTAGTGCCATAATAAAGCCAATGCAGAGTCAAATGATGCATATTTTAATGACAGTAACTCAGGGTCAACCTCGACATTCAGAGAAAATTGCTTTAAGAGATCACCGAGAGGAGATAGACTCCTTCTTTGGTATCACCCTTAAAGGGGACAACCTCAAATTTAAAAAGGAGGGGTGTCACCCCTGCATATCCTGCAACTCCGCGCTCATCTATTTCCCTATCAATTTTTTTTTAACTACATCAGGATAGGAAATAACTGAAATTAAATTATTAACCGCTTTACAGCCGAGTCCCTTGAACTTTTAGACATATAAGCAATACAGAAAGAGTTCTTTAATGAGCTTAGCCTACTTCCAATATGATAACACTCTTGATAGCCACACCGGCATCTTGCCTTTTTGCAGGAAATTCTCTATTTCCTGGATGCAGCGGCTGGTATTTGGCCCAGAGGAAAAGGCTGGGAGAAGCAGCAGTGATATATGGAGATGCAGAGATGTGGGGCCATCATCATCTGGAAAGGAAGCAGCATCCAAGTGAAAGTTCCCTGTCACACCTCCGCTATCAATTCCTGTCACAGCTTTAGATCCTCTGTTAAGATGGAGGACCTTCTATGGCGGATAAAAGTAACCACAGCTTGATTCACTGCTCTAAGATCCTGGACTGGGCGGTACTCTGTTATTCCAGGTTTCTTTAGAGGCAGGAGGGGGGTGTTCCAGGATTATTGGCATCTCCGATTATATACCGTATTTTGCCAGATGCAGTGTGATGCCTTGGCAGGCAGCAGATGGTAGGCAGTATTGCTTGATGGACGCCGGTTGTGCCCTTGGCTTTAGCTGTCCTGCGATTGAAGGTATATACTTGTTACATATTCGAATTTGGAACCACTGTGTTGTTGCTCTGGGCAATACAACCACTCAGTGAAACTGACAGCTGACCCAGAGACCCGATACTCACTCCTCAGCGAGTAGCTTGGTACGAGGTGGAAACTAGGACTGAGCTAGCCCTGCACTGGGGAGGAATGTGAAATCCCTGCCTAACAGAGAGCAGAGCCATCGTCCTGACAAGGACAGCCCTAAGATGGAACCTGGGCGTTGACTAACCCTATCACTAATACAAGAAAGGGTCGTACCAAGCAGGAACAGAGGTCTGGGTGAGAGTAGGTAACAGAGAACCTGGAAGGTACACAAATTGCAAATAGCTACAGTAGACTGGAGATCAGTAGCAACAGAGATCACTGTAGAAGCAGCAGCCAGAAGCTGTCATACAATTCTCAGCTAGTCTTGGGGGATTATCTTCCGCCCATAGTCCTAGCAGCTTCATTACTTGGTCTGGGGTGGGACTCGAGTGATCTGGCTCATGAATGACAGCAACAAATCTCCATTCCTCCTCTTGAAGCACTGTGAGTGAGAGGATGTAGGTGGGAATTGGACCATCTTTTTCAAGTTGTAAAGGCATCTGTTCATTCAGCTCAAAGGACACCTGGGCCTGTAGTTTTCTCATCATACCCTGTCCCAATTTTGGTATAGGACAGTCCAATAGATACAGGAATTGATGAGTGACTTCTTTGTCTCCCAAGGTGCATTGCTGTGGTACAATAAAGTGATGCTTCCCACCTTGTCCAGTAACTCCCACAATCTGGGTGTTTCTGCATGAAAGAGGTGTTAGTTGTCAGATTAAAACTGAATGTGCAGCTTCGGGATCAACCATAAAGTTCACAAAATGACCCCATACATTTATTCTGATCATAGGTTCCTGGGGGCCCAGCAGATAGGAACTTGCTAATCATTCTCTTCCTGTATGAGCAGAGGAAGTGAGGGGGCTATTTCTACTCCAGTGACCATGCTTCCTGCACCTTATGCATTGGTCTCTATCAAGGGGGTGGTCTTGGGGCCCACCCTTGTGTACTTATGAATGAGGAGGGCTGTTTCGGGCATTGTTCAGTGGTAAGGGCTGTCTCGATTGGATTGCTGCAGCCAAGAAGTCCGCCATCTCTTTCATTGTTTAACAGTCCTTTGTCTCCCACTATTGTGTAGCAGTAACTTTCTTCTGATATCACTAGTTGCCTGCACCACAGACGATGAATAACCATATATTGTTTTCAGCTTCGGAGGGGTCGAAGGGGGTATACATTCTATGTTTCACACAGTCAAACTACTAACGACCACTTGTCCGATATTATGTATGTGCCTGAGTGATTCTCATGCTCCCCCCGGTGATGTCATAGCTCCGACCCCTGGCTACATCATAGCTCTGCCTCCGGCGACATCATAGCTCCGCCTTTGGCGACATCATAACTCCGCCTTTGGCGACGTCATAGCTGGTCCTAACACACTGAGAATACAACTAAGCTGTTATTATGTCAGACACAACTCAGCGGTCCAGACAGGAGACATTGACATCGAGACATCGACCTATTGCCACCACTGGTGGGCTGAAGGACCTGTGGTGATGTCACTGCTGTAGGAGCCATTCTGGAGTTTAGTAGTACTGTTTACTGGATAAGCCAACAGAAACTACCGGGTCTTGTAATGACATCACCGTCATGTGATCCCTTGTGTGGGTGGAGTCAGGGATCACATGGCCAGGGACTCATCACTGTATCCAGGAGCTGTGTGTGTCATGTGCGCAGTCAGCATAAATGTAGTACAGCTGCGAGTGGCTGTTTTTCTAATGTGCTGTGTGTGTAATGTGTATAGTCAGCATGGATGTATGTCATGAGCAGAGCTGTGCTTGTAACATGCACATGTCATGTAGCACAGCTGTGTTTGTGACGCACATGTCATGTAGCAGAGCTGAGTTTGCAACATGCGCATGCACTGTTGCACTGCTGTCTCTGTCACGTGCTTGTCATGTAGCAGAGCTGTGTTCGTAACATTCGTATGCCATGTAGCAAAGCTATGTTTGTCAGGTGCAATTAATATAGCGGAGCTGTATTTGTACCATCTGCATGTCATGTCTGTCAGGTGCATGTCATGTACCAAAGCTGTGTCTGTGACACGCATGTCATGAAGCAGAGCTTGTAACATGTGCATGTACTGTGGCACAGCTGCACCTGTCACATGCATATAATGTAGCAGAGCTGTGTTTGTACCATGTGCATGTCATGTCTGTCAGGTGCATGTCATGTAGCAGAACTGTGTCTAATGCGCATGTCATGCAGCAGAGCTGTTTCTGTGCTGCACATGCCATGTAGCAGAGCTGTGTCTGTGACGGGCGTGTCATGTAGCAGAGCTGTGTCTGTCAGGTGCATGGCATGTAGCACAGCTGTGTCTGTCACATGCCTATATACCACAGCTGTGTGTGTGATGTGCAATTAGCAAAGTTGTATGGCCAGAAACACTGGTACTATAATTTTCTAATAATTACCAGTCTTTCAAACTAAGTGGCAGGACTTTCATCTGTGCCTTGTGTTACCTCTGCTACTTTAGATAAATTCATAGGTTTGGTCCCAGCTTTTCTAACAATCTGTTAAAACTTTTCTACGCATTTGAAGACCATTTCTTCCACCGTGACTGTTAGCATCCAAGTTCGTGACAACATAAAGATATATGGCAACTGTGTGAACGACTGCATTTGCTATATCATGTGGGATTATGCTCTGTCAGGCACTCCCTTAAACTTGTGTCAATACAGCGACATTCTTCAATACTAAATGGAGTAATTTTCAACAATTCCATCATTCTCTGCAGTTGTTCAAATAATGACTGAGTGTTGATTTTCCAGTTTAAAAGATTGGAACTGGTAGAAGGGGATATACAGCACACCAACACACATGCATAACATACAGAAAATAACTTATTCATACTTCAAATATCCGCCCATCTGCCCTGAAGTCCAAAACAAACCACTGTTTACTCTACTGGCTAGCAGGTTACCAAACCTTTGTTTTTTTCATATCACAAGTACACAGAAACCCCATGGCTAGAGCACACACCAGGGTGTCAGGTTACAAGCTTTCTCTTGTTAGAGGCACTGATATACCCAGCCAGCTCAATTATCTCACACTTGTGACATTTATTGGTAGAACTAGAAGTTCCACTGTCACAACCTAACCTGTATCTGGGAGGTAGATACAGGAAGAGGGAGACAGTCAGACCAGGGGGACAGGGTGGATTATAGCTGCATCTCCCAGTATTCATTTACACTGCGTTCTCAGCTAACTATATGGGAGACTTATTACAGCAGAGTAGGGAGTAGGGAGGGATAGAGTGAGTACAGGTAGGGGTGGGGGGCAGTGGGTGAATTCCAATCCAGCTTAGTATCACACAGGAAAAGATTAGATACACAACAGAGCAGACTGCATATACAGGCAATTATGTTTAGAAGAATGGAAGTTAAGAAAGGTAAATTAGTATACAGTATCTACATTTTATTTGGTAGATGCATAATATATAATATGCTTCAGCCTTTGGGTTGATAACAGAAAAACAATAGCTTATGAGTCCTCGGGGGGGGGGGGGGGGGGGGGGAATCACAGGGGCAGAACTTTGTCTGACTAAATCAAATTGGAGCCCTTCACAGTGACAGACAGACTAAAATATAACTTTTATTCAAGACTAACATAAAATAATGACTTGGGCTAAAAACAAGACAAACATAAAGACAGAGAATATTACAGATAGGTGGGTAATTGGAGTTATTAGAGTCACCCCACCTAGGCTATGGTAAAGACGAGACTGAAGAGTCGCTAGTGATGCATCAGATAGTCCGTAATTTAATGAGTAGAACCACGGGTATCAGATATAAGTCTAAGAACACTTTGGTACTGGAGCAAAATTGCTCAAAAAACCTATGGAGATCGCACTGGTTTAGTCGTCACTTGCGATTAATTAATCCAATGGTCACTAAAGTGGGGCCCCAGTACCTATAAACTATAAGAAAAGTGTCACGCATCAGTATAGCGACCGTCTATAACAAAGTGGTCACATTCGGATAGGTTGATGATCACAGGATTTGATAGTTACTTAGCCAATAATATGATTTGAGGAAACCATAAAAGTACCTCAAGTATTTGGCTCAGAGTAGTATCAGTCCATATCATTTGGAAAGAACGGTAAGCTCTCTTTAGTATAAGTATAGCTCAATATACAACTCATATAACTCAACTGAGCTGTAATTATTCCTGAGCAAGTAATCATATTTCTACGAGCAGTAATTACTCCTGAGCAGTAATCACCCTTTCACATAAAGAGAGGTCATCCATTCTTCTCTCTTGAGTTATATGAGTTGTATATTGAGCTATACTTATACTAAAGAGAGCTTACCGTTACTCTAATAACTCCAATTACCCACCTATCTGTAATATTCTCTGTCTTTATGTTTGTCTTGTTTTTAGCCCAAGTCATTATTTTATGTTAGTCTTGAATAAAAGTTATATTTTAGTCTGTCTGTCACTGTGAAGGGCTTATGAGTCCTCAGAACACAGTATCATTAGGGGGTTTATATAAATCGCAAATCAAACTAATGTCAGTTCCAGGTGTTTGTGGTTACTATTAGAGATGAGCGAGCACCAAAATGCTCGGGTGCTCGTTACTCGGAACGAACTTTTCGCGATGCTCGAGGGTTCGTTTCGAATAACGAACCCCATTGAAGTCAATGGGCGACCCGAGCATTTTTGTATTTCGCCGATGCTCGCTAAGGTTTTCATGTGTGAAAATCTGGGCAATTCAAGAAAGTGATGGGAACGACACAGCAACAGATAGGGCAGGCGAGGGGCTACGTGTTGGGCTCCATCTCAAGTTCACAGGTCCCACTATTAAGCCACAATAGCGGCAAGAGTGCCCCACCCCCCTCCCAACAACTTTTACTTCTGAAAAGCCCTCATTAGCGATGCATACCTTAGCTAAGCACCACACTACCTCCAACAAAGCACAATCACTGCCTGCATGACACTCCACTGCCACTTCTCCTGGGTTACATGCTGACCAACCGCCCCCCCCCACAGCGCACACCAAAGTGTCCCTGCGCAGTCTTCAGCTGCCCTCATGCCACACCACCCTCATGTCTATTTAGAAGTGCGTCTGCCATGAGGAGGAACCGCAGGCACACACTGCAGAGGGGTTGGCACGGCTAGGCAGCGACCCTCTTTAAAAGTGGTGGGGCGATAGCCCACAATGCTGTACAGAAGCAATGAGAAATAGAATCCTGTGCCACCGCCATCAGGAGCTGCACACGTGGGCATAGCAATGGGGAACCTATGTGCCACACACTATTCATTCTGTCAAGGTGTCTCTGCATGCCCCAGTCAGACTGGTAATATGTACCTTAACAGTAACCGCGTTGGTGGTAATGTGGTGGTGACTGCGGACCTAGTAGCGCGGTTTTATTTTGTTGGTTTTCGGAATGTGGCCAGGATTAAGTGCGCCGTGGCGGGGGGATGGTGGGGGGGCTCTCTTGTAGTGTCGGTAAAGGTGAAATTCTTGGACTGCCACGAGACGAACCAATGCAAAGGCATTTGCCAAGAATGTTTTCCCTGTTGGAGGAGGAGGGGGATGTTTTTGAGGCACTACGTGTCCTCTACACGTGTCCGTGGTTATATGCACCTTAACATTAACCGCGTTGGTGGGAAATGGCCTCGCCGCCATCATGTCTTTGGGAAGCCTCTGTTTCCACACCCCAGAGACATACCATTAGCAGCGGTATAGGCAGAGCCCAGAATTCGTAACATTTCAGCCGTAGCATTAGGACAGGCCCCACTAACATATCACTAGCAGCATTATAGCGGGAGCGCAGTCTTCGTTCCATGTCAGCAATAGTAGCACTCAAGACAGGCCCCAGTAACAATTCCGAAGCAGCATTATAGCGGGAGCGCAGTCTTCGTTCCATGTCAGCAATAGTAGCACTCAAGACAGGCCCCAGTAACAATTCCGAAGCAGCAGTATAGCGGGAGCGCAGTCTTCGTTCCATGTCAGCAATAGTAGCACTCAAGACAGGCCCCAGTAACAATTCCGAAGCAGCAGTATAGCGGGAGCGCAGTCTTCGTTCCATGTCAGCAATAGTAGCACTCAAGACAGGCCCCAGTAACAATTCCGAAGCAGCAGTATAGTGGGAGCGCAGTCTTCGTTCCATGTCAGCAATAGTAGCACTCAAGACAGGCCCCAGTAACAATTCCGAAGCAGCAGTATAGTGGGAGCGCAGTCTTCGTTCCATGTCAGCAATAGTAGCACTCAAGACAGGCCCCAGTAACAATTCCGAAGCAGCAGTATAGTGGCAGCGCAGTCTTAGTTCCATTTCAGTAGCTGCAGTATAGCCAAGGCCCAAGTTACATTTATGTAGCTAAAGTGTAGGCCAACCCCACACACACTTCTGTACCATGAGTGCAGGCGAAGAACATACAAATTGCTATGATTACACTGTAGGTGAGGGCCCCAAAAAATTGGTGTACCAACAGTACTAATGTACCTCAGTAAAAATTGGCCACGCCCAACCAAGATGGCAGGTGAAACCCATTAATCGCTTTGGTTAATGTGGCTTAAGTGGTAACTAGGCCTGGAGGCAGCCCAGTTTAACGAAAAATTGGTTCAAGTTAAAGTTTCAACGCTTTTAAGAGCATTGAAACATATAAAAATTGTTTCGAAAAATTAGATGAGTGAGCCTTGTGGCCCTAAGAAAAATTGCCCATTCAGCGTGATTACGTGAGGTTTCAGGAGGAGGAGCAGGAGGAGGAATATTAGACACAGATTGATGAAGCAGAAATGTCCCCGTTTTGGATGGTGAGAGAGAACGTAGCTTCCATCCGCGGGTGCAGCCTACGTATTGCTTACGTATCGCTGCTGTCCGCTGGTGGAGAAGAGAAGTCTGGGGAAATCCAGGCTTTGTTCATCTTGATGAGTGTTAGCCTGTCGGCACTGTCGGTTGACAGGCGGGTACGCTTATCTGTGATGATTCCCCCAGCCGCACTAAACACCCTCTCCGACAAGACGCTAGCCGCAGGACAAGCAAGCACCTCCAGGGCATACAGCGCTAGTTCAGGCCACGTGTCCAGCTTCGACACCCAGTAGTTGTAGGGGGCAGAGGCATCACCGAGGATGGTCGTGCGATTGGCTACGTACTCCCTCACCATCCTTTTACAGTGCTCCCGCCGACTCAGCCTTGACTGGGGAGCGGTGACACAGTCTTGCTGGGGAGCCATAAAGCTGGCCAGGCCCTTAAAGACTGTTGCACTGCCTGGGCTGTACATGCTGCTCGATCTACGCACCTCCCCTGCTACCTGGCCCTCAGAACTGCGCCTTCTGCCACTAGCGCTGTCGGATGGGAATTTTACCATCAGCTTGTCCGCCAGGGTCCTGTGGTATAGCAACACTCTCGAACCCCTTTCCTCTTCGGGAATGAGACTGGGAAGGTTCTCCTTATAGCGTGGGTCGAGCAGTGTGTACACCCAGTAATCCGTAGTGGCCAGAATGTGTTGAATGCGAGGGTCACGAGAAAGGCATCCTAACATGAAGTCAGCCATGTGTGCCAGGGTACCTGTACGCAACACATGGCTGTCCGCACTAGGAAGATCACTTTCAGGATCCTCCTCCTCCTCCTCCTCCTCCTCAGGCCATACACGCTGAAATGATGACAGGCAAGCAGCATGGGTACCGTCAGCAGTGGGCCAAGCTGTCTCTTCCCCCTCCTCCTCCTCCTCCTGAACGCGCTGAGATATAGACAGGAGGGTGCTCTGACTATCCAGCGACATACTGTCTTCCCCCGGCTCTGTTTCCGAGCGCAAAGCGGCTGCCTTTATGGTTTGCAGGGAACTTCTCAAGATGCATAGCAGAGGAATGGTGACGCTAATGATTGCAGCATCGCCGCTCACCACCTGGGTAGACTGATCAAAGTTTCGAAGGACCTGGCAGATGTCTGCCAACCAGGCCCACTCTTCTGAAAAGAATTGAGGAGGCTGACTCCCACTGCGCCGCCCATGTTGGAGTTGGTATTCCACTATAGCTCTACGCTGCTCATAGAGCCTAGCCAACATGTGGAGCGTAGAGTTCCACCGTGTGGGCACGTCGCACAGCAGTCGGTGCACTGGCAGATTAAAGCGATGTTGCAGGGTGCGAAGGGTGGCAGCGTCCGTGTGGGACTTGCGGAAATGTGCGCAGAGCCGGCGCACCTTTACGAGCAGGTCTGACAAGCGTGGGTAGCTTTTCAGAAAGCGCTGAACCACCAAATTAAAGACGTGGGCCAGGCATGGCACGTGCGTGAGGCTGCCGAGCTGCAGAGCCGCCACCAGGTTAAGGCCGTTGTCACACACGACCATGCCCGGTTGGAGGCTCAGCGGCGCAAGCCAACGGTCGGTCTGCTCTGTCAGACCCTGCAGCAGTTCGTGGGCCGTGTGCCTCCTATCTCCTAAGCTGAGTAGTTTCAGCACGGCCTGCTGACGCTTGCCCACCGCTGTGCTGCCACGCCACGCGACACCGACTGCTGGCGACGTCCTGCTGCTGCTGACACATCTAGACAGAGGTTGAGGAGGAGGAGGAGGGTGCTTTAGTGGAGGAAGCATACACCGCCGCAGATACCACCACCGAGCTGGGGCCCGCAATTCTGGGGGTGGGTAGGACGTGAGCGGTCCCAGGCTCTGACTCTGTCCCAGCCTCCACTAAATTGACCCAATGTGCTGTCAGGGAGATGTAGTGGCCCTGCCCGCCTGTGCTTGTCCACGTGTCCGTAGTTAAGTGGACCTTGCCACTAACCGCATTGGTGAGGGCGCGTACAATGTTGCGGGAGACATGGTCGTGCAGGGCTGGGACGGCACATCGGGAAAAGTAGTGTCGACTGGGAACTGAGTAGCGCGGGGCCGCCGCCACCATCATAGCTTTGAAGGACTCCGTTTCCACAACCCTATAAGGCAGCATCTCAAGGCTGATAAATTTGGCTATGTGGACGGTTAACGATTGAGCGTGCGGGTGCGTGGCGGCGTACTTGCGCTTGCGCTCCAACACTTGCGCTAGCGACGGCTGGACTGTGCGGTGCGAGACATTGCTGGATGTGGCCGAGGACAGCGGAGGTGAGGGTGTGGGTGCAGGCCATGAGACGGTTGTGCCTGTGTCCTGAGAGGGAGGTTGGATCTCAGTGGCAGGTTGGGGCACAGGGGGAGAGGCAGCGGTGCAAACCGGAGGCGGTGAACGGCCTTCGTCCCACCTTGTGGGGTGCTTGGCCATCATATGTCTGCGCATGCTGGTGGTGGTGAGGCTGTTGGTGGTGGCTCCCCGGCTGATCGTGGCGCGACAAAGGTTGCACACCACTGTTCGTCGGTCGTCAGGCGTCTCTGTGAAAAACTGCCAGACCTTAGAGCACCTCGCCTCTGCAGGGTGGCATGGCGCGAGGGTGTGCTTTGGGAAACACTTGGTGGATTATTCGGTCTGGCCCTGCCTCTACCCCTGGCCACCGCACTGCCTCTTGCAACCTGCCCTGCTGATGCCCTTGCCTCCCCCTCTGAAGACCTGTCCTGAGTAGGCGTTGCACACCAGGTGGGGTCAGTCACCTCATCGTCCTGCTGCTCTTCCTCCGAATCCTCTGTGCGCTGCTCCCTTGGACTTACTGCCCTTACTACTACCTCACTGCAAGACAACTGTGTCTCATCGTCATCATCCTCCTCACCCACAGAAAGTTCTTGAGACAGTTGGCGGAAGTCCCCAGCCTCTTCCCCCGGACCCCGGGAACTTTCGAATGGTTGGGCATCAGTGACGATAAACTCCTCTGGTGGGAGAGGTACCACTGCTGCCCAATCTGAGCAGGGGCCCGAGAACAGTTCCTGGGAGTGTTCCCGCTCCTGAGCAGGTGTCATTGTAGTGGAGTGAGGAGGCTGGGAGGAAGGAGGAGCAGCAGACAGAGGATTCGGATTTGCAGCAGTGGACGGCGCAGAACTGTGGCTGGACGATAGGTTGCTCGAAGCACTTTCTGCCATCCAGGACAGGACCTGCTCACACTGCTCATTTTCTAATAAAGGTCTCCCGCGTGGACCCATTAATTGGGTGATGAATGTGGGGACACCAGAAACGTGCCTCTCTCCTAATCGCGCAGCAGTCGGCTGCGACACACCGGGATCAGGAGCTCGGCCTTTGCCAACACCCTCACTTGGGCCTACGCGTCCTCGGCCACGTCCACGTCCACGTCCTCTAGGCTTACCCCTACCCCTCAGCATGCTGTATTACCAGTGATTTGATTTCCCAGGCAGGAAATAAATTGGCGCAAGCCTGCAGGCCAAATATAATGTTTTCGCTTTTTTGCAAAGGGAAGGACCCACTGCATATATTCAATGAACAATAACTTTTAGAACTGTAGTGTGGCCCTGAAAAAGTGACACACAACTTTAGTGTAGCAGAGTTATTAACTCTAGCAGAGCAGGTATTTGCCAGTCAGGAAAGACAATGGCGCAAGCCTGCAGTAAACCGTAGCTGGTTGCGTCTGATTTTTGTACGTTGTCCACGCAGCACACACGTACACGGAGACCTTAGGACTGACACAGGCAGGCCAAATATAATTTCTTTTCCTTTTTCGCAAAGGGAAGGACCCACTGCGTATATTCAATGAACAATAACTTTTAGAACTGTAGTGTGGCCCTGAAAAAGTGTCACACAACTTTAGTGTAGCAGAGTTATTAACTCTAGCAGAGCAGGTATTTGCCAGTCAGGAAAGACAATGGCGCAAGCCTGCAGTAAACCGTAGCTGGTTGCGTCTGATTTTTGTACGTTGTCCACGCAGCACACACGTACACGGAGATCTTAGGACTGACACAGGCAGGCCAAATATAATTTCTTTTCCTTTTTTGCAAAGGGAAGGACCCACTGCGTATATTCAATGAACAATAACTTTTAGAACTGTAGTGTGGCCCTGAAAAAGTGTCACACAACTTTAGTGTAGCAGAGTTATTAACTCTAGCAGAGCAGGTATTTGCCAGTCAGGAAAGACAATGGCGCAAGCCTGCAGTAAACCGTAGCTGGTTGCGTCTGATTTTTGTACGTTGTCCACGCAGCACACACGTACACGGAGACCTTAGGACTGACACAGGCAGGCCAAATATAATTTCTTTTCCTTTTTTGCAAAGGGAAGGACCCACTGCGTATATTCAATGAAAAATAACTTTTAGAACTGTAGTGTGGCCCTGAAAAAGTGACACACAACTTTAGTGTAGCAGAGTTATTAACTCTAGCAGAGCAGGTATTTGCCAGTCAGGAAAGACAATGGCGCAAGCCTGCAGTAATACACAATTCTGTCCCTGTAGTATCAATGGAGGGTGCAATGCTCTGCACAGACGATTTTTAGAAAAAAAAACAAAATGCAACACTGCTAACAGCAGCCAGCACAGTACTGCACACGCTTAAATTTGGCCCTAGAAAGGACCGTTGAGGTTCTTGAAGGCTACACTCACTCCTAACACTCTCCCTGCCTATGCACCACTTCTGTCCCTAATGCCGGGTGCAATGCTCTGCACTGCCGATTTTGAGAAAAAAGAAAAAAAAACACTGCTAGCAGCAGCCTGCACACACGTAGATGTGGCCCTAAGAAGGACCTTTGGGGTTCTTGAAGCCTACACTGACTCCTAACGCTCTCCCTACAGCAGCACCAGCACGATAGTACTTTCCCTCAGCTAACTCACAAGGCATGTGTGGCGAGCCGCGGGAGGGGCCGATTTTTATACTCGGGTGACATCTGATCGCCCCAGCCACTCACTGCAGGGGGGTGGTATAGGGCTTGAACATCACAGGGGGAAGTTGTAATGCCTTCCCTGTCTTTCAATTGGCCAGAAAAGCGCGCTAACGTCTCAGAGAGGAAACTGAAAGTAACCAGAACACCGCGTGGTACTCGTTACGAGTAACGAGCATCCCGAACACCCTAATATTCGCACGAATATCAAGCTCGGACGAGTACGTTCGCTCATCTCTAGTTACTATTAAAAAAGAACTGCTCAAAGACCTGCTTGTTTTTCATTACAGTGATGTAGTAGATGCTCTGCTGCCCCTGCTGTTTCATATTGGACATGCAGGAGGTATTTGTACATGTTCCTCATCACCGTATACTACTGTGTTTATGCCACTACGGTACCAGCATAGAGGAGACAGTGATAATGTCCTTCATCTGTAGCCTGGACTCTGCTGATGGACAGAACGGCTGAACCCACAGATATGGATCCACTGTATCGATCTGATATTCCTGGGGGTCTGTTATTCTGGTTGCTGCTGCTACTGTAAACTAGCAGTTTAAGAGGGCTTCCAGGTGTCTGGTAGAACCAAGATGGGTAGTTACTCGAAGTTACTGACCCCCCCACTGCGACTACAGGTGAGACGGACAATCTCTCCAGGAGACGCTGACACTGAAGCATCCTGAGTCACAGTAAACTGAGCCGATGCATCTGTAATGAGAAAGAAATGGATGTTACACTAGAGAATGCGAGTGTCTCCTGTAATCTGTGCTGAGATCCGGGGCTTACATGCACAATAGAGAACTAGAGCGAGGAGGAGGAAGAAGCAGGACATGGTGCAGGAGATATTCTCTGTGCAGACAGTTACACCGTGACGGCCGTCTGCTTATATACATCCCCAAAGAGGAGGACGGACCTCACTATGTAAATATCATCTACAGACAGGAATGGCTCCACATGGACCTACAATGATTACTCAGCAGACTATTCTCATATATTTATCTACTCTTTATATGTGTATTTATATTTTAACCCTTTGAAGGTTGTGCTATATTTGGCTCTAAGGATCAAAAGATTTAGTTGTCTTTTGCCTCCACCATTCTGGAAGGCATAAGCTTTGTTATTGGCTTTGAGGCATAGTATACAGTATATTAGGCACTGTTCACATCTATTCATTTTACAATGTGCATTTGTGTGCTGAAAATATGCAACATACTACAGGTCAGACGAAGTGGATGCGCTTTCAAGAAAACTATCTTCGGGTGGTCTCACATGAGCGTATGCGCAGAAACGCTCGTGATAGCGCACCTTTTTGCTCTTTGAAGGTCACGATATTGCGCACGTATCCATGCTTATTACTTTACTATCTGCGTTTGCTGCCGAACATTCACATCGTTGCAGGATGCTCCCACACTGTAATTTAAAGGGCTGTGCAGCTTGTGTGAAAGAGCCCTTATACTCATACTGTGGAAAAAATTTGCCACATTAATTGACCCATAAACTTTAAATTTGCAGCACATAAGTTTATTTTGTGAGCCAAAACCGGAAGTGGAGAGAAAGTACAAATGGAAAGATTTGCAGTTCTACCATATTTTGGACAAACTCCTGATTTTATCTCACAGGAAACTGAACACAAAAACTGTCATGTTAAAGCACCCTTGGATGAATTTGCATACTATGTGTTTTACCTAGCTTTTTTCCTGTATTTATTTTATTAGCGCAGACGTGGTGTGGCCAGATTCTACATGGTAAGCAAGCAATGAATTAGAAAACACCCTACAAACATTGCTACTTTGTGCATATTTTTGGGCATTTAGCACATTTTTTGGATTAGTGCTATTTTTTCAAACTGCAGCAAGTTCCATGTGTGGTGCGCCGGAATGAGGGGGGGGGGGGGGGGTTTGTTGTGGTGGTGGTGGCTCCGATGTCCCCCAAAACAGCAGCAGCTGACAGGATATTTTCAGTGCACAATTTTAAAACTATTGGCTACCCACGGTCAGGTAGGGTATGGTGGTAATTTTTGTCATGACGCCATTCCATAGGCAGGTCTAAACCTGGTACTAGCAAAAAAAAAGTGAAAAATTGGGGATGATGCTGTCTAGAGATGAGCGAGCATACTCGCTAAGGCAAATTACTCGAGTACATGCCCGCTCGTCTCAAAAGATTCGGGGTCCGGCGGGGGTAAGCAGTGAGCTGCTGGAGCGAGCAGGGGGGGAGAAAGATCTCCCCCCGAATCCTCCCCGCCCCCCACCATCACCCGAATCTTTTGAGACGAGCGGGCATGTACTCGAAAAAGGCAATACTCGCTCGAGTAATTTGCCTTAGCGAGTACACTCTCTCCTCTCTAATGCTGTCCCTTCCCCTGGAGAGGGATGTAGTACTCAGTGCAGGTGGTATTGGGTGAGAAGGTGCTCTAGGAGACCGGGTAATGGTTGATCATTAACCCTTTCCAATCCAATTTAAATCCTGGTTTTCCTAGGTGGGCTTACTGTTTTTCTGCCGTTATACAACGGTGCTGTATGCTAGCTAGAGCCAGTACTGCATGAGGTGACAAGTTGGATAGGCTCCAACAGCAGAGAGGCTGGCAATATACAGTAAGAAAACCCTGACGGATGTCTTCCAACATCGGAGCTGTACAGCCTTAAATCATAATGTCTTCAGACGTCAGACAGTGGATTGGAAAGAGTTAAAATATAATTTATTTGGAGACTTCGTGTAGTTACAGGTAAACACATCTGCAATCTTTTATCTCTGTCTTTCTTCCCTTAATAAAATCTCTTTTCTTGTTACAATATCTGTAATCTTTGCTGGTACTCACTACACCTCTCTTTTTCACCGCACTATAAATGCTTCCTTGTTCCTTTTGCTCTTTACTTGATCTTTCTCTCACTCCAACTGTTTCTCTCCCCTTTGGAGATGTGCACGAGTGCTAGTTCACGAGACCCGGGGGGGGGGGGGGGGGGCGTGCACGAGTGCTACCTCACAAAGCACTGCGGCCCATTAAATAAGCACTAGCAAGGCCGTAGGAGGGCCGGCAACTTGTACGCTGTTGGCCGATGTTATGAACCCTTTGCAGGCTGCTGTTGGTCCCTGTTGTGAGATCAGCACAGCAACTCCCGGTCACTTAATGTACCGTGGTGTGACCCCCGACTGTCTGCACTGATCCACCCTTCAATAATAAGAATGGAAAAGGTATATCCTGGTCGGCAGATCCGCTACATACATCCTGTGTGTCTTATTACAGAAGGCTGGATCGGTGCGGACAGTCAGTGGTCAGACCCGGGCCGAGTACATTCAGTGACCGGGAGTGCTGTGCTGATGTCACAAGAGGGAACACCAGCCTGCAGGAGGTGAGAACAGTGGACAACACAGTAGAACTGTAATGCTGGCGGGCGCTGCAGGGTGCCGTCGACCCTCTTACGGGTTTGCTAGCGGTTATGTCATGGGCCGCGAACTCGTTAGGTAGCACTCATCCACGCCCCCCGCGGGTCTCGTGAACTAGCACTCGTGCACATCTCCAAAGGGAATGTGTGTACCCAACAACCAATGAGGTTGCTGGAATCGCTCACTGTTACTGAAGTGCGGCTGAAATACAATATATGCATGCTGGAGACTCCTCAACCAATCACAGGCCTCCTCGGTCACTCCACTGTCTATCAGCCTATCCTATTGCTGTTGCCATACGGCAGAATGGCCGATGGGAACAGGACAGCTTACAGCCAATAGATGAACAGGGTTGTTGTCAGGCAGATTTTAGTGGATACATATCCAATCTCTAGCATCATAAACATTTAAAGGCATATGCACAATTAAAACCATTTCACATAGGATATTATGTAGTGTCCAACTCTGGGCCACTACACGGGTGTGACACTTTTTCTGGCAAGTACATGCAAGTGCATGAAAATGTAAATGAATATTTTTAAATACACAGGAAACAGTTAGTACAAATGATTCTCAATCTTTCAAATGAAAACTGTCCACACATGACCACACTGCTCACCTTATAGGACAACAGCTGCCCAGTCCCACACACTGCCAGACCAGGCTATTATATTGAATATTATTTCAGATCAAAACAGGTACATTAATAGAATTCAATGAATGGACAAGCACTGCCTGTGATTGGCTGAGTGCTGTAACCAATCACAGGCAGCACCCAGCTGTTATTCAATGAATGGTTGAGAGCTGCCTGTGATTGGCTGAGCGCTCAGCCAATCAGATACGGCCCTTTCAGCAGGCGGGGATTTTAAATCCCCACCTGCTGAAAGATCTTCAGAGCAGTGCAGGGAGAAGACAGGGTAGTCGTGCCTGAGCTTCGGCAGCTGATGAGAGGTGAGTATAATTTTTTTTAGTTTTAACACATTCTAGGGATGATTTTATGGGAAGGGCTTTTATTTAAAGCCCTCCCCCAAAAATCCCCACAGGGCTTGCCAGCAGCCCATTGCTTTCAAAGGGACTGCAGAAGTGCTGGTCCCATTGAAAGCAATGGGAGAACATCGCGATCCTCTGCCACAGCTGTCACACCTGTGACAGCTGTGACATGGGAATTCTTTACTCCCCACAGGGATGAAGAAATCCTCTGCCACAGCTTTCCCAGCTGTGGCGGGGGATTCTTTACTCACCGCGGAGATGAAGAAATCCTCTGCCACAGTTTTGACAGCTGTGGCAGGGGATTCTTTCTTTGCTCCCCATGGGGAATATTTACATGGCAATGGGGGAGAGGGGAGTTTATATATATATATATATATATATATATATATATATATATATATATATATATATCATTTTTTAAAATTTATTTATTTTTACAGAAACAAGGATGATTTTCCGGGAAGGGCCTATATTTAAAGCCCTTCCCCGAAAATCACTGCAGGGCTTGCTGGCACCCCATTGCTTGCAATAGGGCCGTCAGCAGCAGCCGCAGCCCCATTGAAGACAATGGGCACGGACCTGCATTCACGTGTGTTTGTGCACCTAGTGCAGATAGGTGCCTCTGTTGCTTCACAGTAAATGCCGGGTTAAGCTTTTTCCCTTTGCAGATCTGAGCACAGTCCAGCACATTGTATCAGCAATCTCCAATCTTTGTATCCCTTGTCAGGCTTCTCTAGCTTGTGTGATAAGGATCTGGTCACTTGTTCCTCATGGGATGTTTCTATCTCTAGCAGCCCTAGCTTGGCACAGCCCTCCAGAACACAACTCCAAAACTTCTTAGAACAGGACACACAAAAACAAGACAGACCAGAAAAAACAAAATGTCCCCCAAGCATGCTCAGTTCACTCTCCATAGGAATGCTGGGAATTGTAGTTTTCAGCACATCAGGGAGCTATGCATATAGTTCAGGTTTTTTTGTATCTGCAGCCATTACTAAGGTGAGTCCCTTACATTCCTCTTCACCAAAACGTACCAGTCTCTGGCAAAAATTGCACATTAATATGCATTAACCTTTACACAACAGTACTTAGCAATCCACATTGAATACAATAACTCGACCAGATGAACTCATTGGCAGCACACCTTTGTGGCGGAACCCCTGCATTAGGTCGAGTAGATCTACGGAGTGGCTGATTCCCACTCTCACAAGTGCTGGGTATTGACACAGGCATGGAAACGTCTTCGGTACGATGTGGAAGAGGCTTGACTGGAGCTATGCTCCACCATTTGTTCGAACAAGTGTCACTAACCTCAGGGTTAGGGATAGGGGGAGTTAGCCGAGAAACAGGAGCTGGATTGCTAGACTGACACTGCTTCAACATATTAGGATGTAAGAGTCTGGGACGTGCCTCTGGATTTTCTGTTTGCACTTCATATACTAGGCCCGAAGGGCTGACCCACTTTTTCACCCGATATGGCTCAGTTTCCCAACATCCACTCATTTCCCCTTTTGGGCGCTTCTCCTGTACCAGAACACGATCCCCAGGTTCCAACGGTATCTCATGCACGGGCGTCCTTACAATATGTACCTTCTCTTGAAGTCGTTGCCCTGCTAACCACCAAACTGCTTGCAATCTGTGGCGATGTTCACGAACCCAGGAAGTAACCGTTCTCTCTGTGATAACCTATGGAGGGTCAAAAGTTGGTTCAATTACTTCCCTGCCAGCTTGACCAAACAACATGTAGGGGGTATAACCCATAGTGGCTTGAACTCGGTTGTTGTATGCCCAGATTAATTCAGGTAGATACTGAGGCCAGTGTGTCTTTTTGTCACCTTCCAGAGTGCGGAGCATTTGCAGTAAAGTTCAATTAAATCGCTCACAGGCTCCATTGCCCTGGGGGTGATAGGGAGTAGTCTGAGATTTCTCGATGTTGTATAATGCACACAACTCTTCCATCACTTTTCCTTGGAAACACACTCCTTGATCGGAATGTATGCGCTTTGGACACCCAGAAATTTGTGTAAAGTTCTGACAAATAACACATGCAGCCGATTGAGCTGTTTGGTCTCGTGTCGGAGTCACTACTGTAAATTTGGAGAAGTGGTCCATCATCACCCGACAATACTGGTGCCCGTTAGTTGATGGTCTGATTAGAATGTAATCTATCATTAAAACTTTGAGAGGCTCACCTGTCTTAATGGTCTGACTGGGAGCGCACTGTACCGGGCCCTTGATCTGTTCGCAGATTTGACATTTTCTGCAGACGTCTTCGACTGCCTTTTCCAACTGAGGGCAATAAACATAGTATTGCAACCACTGGTATATGTCTTGGCCGTTCCAAAATGGATCCCCCATTCATGCGCTTCTCTTACAACATCTTTCGCCTTCGCCCCAGGGATTACCGCCTGCCACCGTGCTTCTAAATCGGTAGAAAGCTGTACCTTTCGATACAGGACACCATTTCTCACTTCTAGTCTATCCCATTGGTGTAACACAGCCAAACTTTCTGTATGAGGTGGGAGCGTTCCTCCTTTCCTCGTTTCTTCCACTGAATCACCCAACCCATCATGCTGCACATCTCTGGGCTCTCATCTTAAATTTGTCCCCATTCGGCGCTAGTCTTCCCTAGGAACATGTATGGGGATTGGGCCTCCCCACCTGTCTGTACCGCTATGGTAGAAGGGAGAAACTTGCGAAAGTTAGGCGTTTCTTCTTCCTCCAGGCGATCATCAATCTCCCCCACTGCGACCTCAAGAGTCACCCTCAACAAGGCGTTGGCATTGGTGTTCTCTATCTTAGACCGGTATCGAATAGTTGTTATCGGTCCTCACTCGTATTTCAGCCCCAGTCAAATATTCAGCAAATTTCTCGGTCATGGCCCAGACTAATGCTAGGAGTTCTGACGAAAGGGAGGGGGGGGGGGGGGGGACACAGGGTGGATCAGAGCTGCATCTCCCAGTATTCATTTACACTGCGTTCTCAGCTAACTATATGGGAGACTTATTACAGCAGAGAAGGGAGGGATAGAGTGAGTACAGGTAAGGGTGGGGGGGGGGGCAGTGGGTGAATTCCAATCTAGTTTAGTATCACACAGGAAAAGATTAGATACACAGCAGAGCAGACTGCATATACAGGCAATTATGTTTAGAAGAATGGAAGTTAAGAAAGGTAAAATTAGTATTCAGTATCTACATTTCATTTGGTAGATACATAAAAACAGGGGCATAACTAAAGGCTCAGGGGCCCTGATGCAAAACGTGAGCTGGGGCCCCTCCTCTATCTGTATCTGTACTCATACCTAAACCATGCTGCACAGAGACATAACTTGAAGCTTCTGGGCACCAATGCAAAACCTGTAACAGGGCCCCCAACTATGACTGGGGGGACTTAACACTTACTTTAGCTCCCCAATAAACAAAGAATACTTACAACCTCTGCTGGCTTGTTGTGGGTAGGCCACAGCCTTTATTTAACCATATAAACTTTATTTCAAACGTAAAATACTTTCTCTTTACCTTCCATGCCAAATTAAATGTCCATTTTTTCACTGAAACTTGTTCTGGTATACTGCGGCATAAGAAGGCCCTTAACGGCCTGTAAAGCCCTACCCTTCCTAGCTGGCATGGAAGACCTAACTACCGCCACGAAGGATGCAGCATATTTCTATGCTGCACTCCGCCCCCCACATGCCAGCAATAATGCCGACTCCACCCCATCCTGCAATCTAGACAGGAAAATATCTAACCCTATCTCACTGAGATGAACCCCGTCACCCCGCATCATCCCGCGCTCTCTTCTCTCCAGCTCCCAGTGACGGATGGCTATTCCGCCCAAGGCTTGCACGTGCTTCGATATCCTGAAGTTAACCGTTCTCCGTACTCGCTCAATTGCCTCGTTATCTCGCGCTTCCCTCCAGATTCTTCTGGCCACTATGTCTGACCAGACAATTATCATCCGCTTAAAGAACAGTTTAAAACGATAAATGTCCTCTTTCATTAAGGAAATGAGCTCCGCTACTTTTATTTTCCCGAGGTCATTTCCTCCTGCATGAATGACTAGTATCACTTTATCATTCTCCCAACTGCTGATTCTCAATACCTCCTGGAGCAGCCTGGGCCATTGCAAACCTCTAATCCCTCTCCAATGTACTGGAACATTGAGGCCTAAATTGCCTCCGATAGGCCTATTTCTGGCTCTCCTCTCGGCCCAGTATATATATGAGTGGCCTATCACCCATACCGACCAATCAGTAACTATAAATAGATAAAGAAAACATACACCGAAAAAGAACATCACAACCAATGTATAACTCATATGAAAACTCTAAGGTCCGGTCGAACATAAGACCTGTACGCATCTGATCTCCAGCGACCCACTCTTTTAATACCCTCAATACCCATGCCGCACGAAAAAGCGGACGTCGCAGCCCCTATCCTAAACGAGTGGGATCCGAAATCCTTTGGGTTGAGGCCCAATTTATTCAGACTACCGCGCATGACCGCCGTGAACTGATATTTGGTTAAAGGGAGGCCCGACGCATGCTTCAAAAACGGGCCCGTTCCGCAGTGACGTTCCAAAAACCCCGTTATCAAAAATACTGGACACCATTTTGTTCCCAATTTGCCTATCCTGATCCATTCTCCAACCCCATAAACATCTGTTTTTGATCTCCGAACGCCAATTTTAATGCAGTCTCCGTCAACTAACATGTCTCCGTACATCAGTCCCCCAGGTCTACTTTTACTTGCTGACACTAATTCCCCAATCCGCAACGCTGCGAAAAAGGCAATTACAAAGGCCACTCGGAAAAGCTCCGCCTCAGAGCCCTCCTCGCAAACCTCTCCCAGCACTTCCAAAATAGCATTTAGCAATTCGAACGTGATCGGTCTCCTTCCGTCCTTCATTACTTTGTCCTTCTTCCACCCTTTAATAATCTGTCCAAAAACGAAATCTTTAGTCACATCCCTCGACCCGTGTAACCGCAGTAAAAAGGCCACCGCCGTCAAATGTTTTTTGGCCGCGTCCGCCGACGCCCCCTTTTTACGCATTGCCGCTAATGTGTCTAAAGTTACCGCCTTCGCTTTTTCTACCGAAGGAAACCTTCCACCCGCTGCCGCTATCCACTCTTTCCATACGTTATTATACCGTCTCCATGTGGTACTTGAAACTGACATCTTTACGAGAGCTAATAGCTCTCTTCTATCATTTCCCACAAGAAAGCAGGGCAACATACCCCCTCGACCTCCGCCGTCGGGTGCAGCTCCCTGAATGTTGACATCTGAAAGCGAGAAAAAGCATCAGCAGTAGCATTCAAATAACCCGGTACATATCGTGCTTTAAATCTTACGTTGTGCTGTAAACACCGTAGAACCAAATGGCGTAATGCCGCCAGCACCAACGTTGATGACGACGATTGCCTGTTTACCACCTGTACCACCGACTGGTTATCCGACCAGAAACAGATATTCTTATTGGCCAACCTCAGGCCCCAAATCTCCATTGCCACCATTAACGGGAATATCTCCAAAAGTGCCACATTTTTTACCCATTGCTTCTGCTTCCAAGAACTTGGCCAAGCAGCGCAACACCACCGGTTACCAAATAGAACTCCAAAACCATGTGATCCAGCTGCATCCGACACCAAACCGATCTCCTCGTTTTGCCTCTCATCCTCCGGGCATATGACCTGGCCGTTGAAAGAACCGAGGAACACTCTCCATACATGTAAGTCCAACTTCATTCCTTTCGAAACTCTGATAAAATGATGGGGCTCTCTTGCCCCTCTAGTTGCCAATGACAACCGTCGAGAGAAAGCTCGTCCCATCGGTATGACCTTGCACGCAAAATTAATTAAACCTACCAGAACCTGCAGCTGGTGAAGTGTAACTTTCCGCGAACTACCCACCAAATCCACTGCTTGCCGCAAACGCGCCACCTTATCATCGGGCAAGCGGAAAATCATCTCCACCGTGTCAATTTCGATACCTAAAAAACTCAACCTTGACACTGGGCCCACTGTTTTCTCAACCGACAATGGCACGCCTGCCTTCCGCATTAAAGAACGAAAAGACGAAAGTAAAAACTCGCAAACCGACGAATTAGCTTGTCCAACAAAAAGAAAATCGTCTAGATAGTGCAGGACCGATGCGCTGCCCGTCTCAACCTTTAACATCCACTCCAAAAAGGAGCTGAAAACCTCGAAATAATAACAAGAGATCGAGCAGCCCATCGGCAGGCACATATCGACAAAAAACTGCTCCTCAATACTGCACCCCAGCAGATGGAAGCACTGTGGGTGCACCGGCAAGAGGCGGAAGGCCGATTCTATATCGGCTTTCGCTAACCATGCACCTCTGCCCGCCTTTCTAACCAACTCAACTGCCCCGTCAAATGAAGCATATGACACCGCCGCTTGCTCCTTTGCTATCCCGTCGTTAACGGATTCCCCGGACGGGTATGATAAATGGTGTATGAGTCTAAACTTGCCGGTCTCTATCTTTGGTACTAGGCCCAAAGGAGAAACCCGCAAGTTGCTGAAAGGCGGCTCCAGAAATGGCCCCGCCATTCGTCCCAACTCTACTTCCTTTAACAACTTTTCAAGCACTAACTCTTTGTTATCGCGGGCGGATTTTAAATTTTGGCAAAATGACGCTGCAGAAACGTTAGAATGTGGGATGAAGAAACCTTCAGCGAAACCCGCCCTAAGCAGGCTTGCTTCCAGTTTCCGTGGGTACCGGTCGAGCCACGGCTCCAGGTACTGAACGCTCACCGGCGTTCGCCCCATTGCCGGGAACTCCCGCCGCTCGTTGACGCCGAAAACATCGCATTGCTGTATGCGCCCCGCCGCAAATAGAGCATTCGTGTCTAAATTTGCACGATGCCTGGAAACGGCAGTGGCCCTCGTTGAAGGCCCAGCATGATCCAGATGGCTTAGGGGCCACAGGAGTCTGCTGTCCGCCGGCGCCTGTGGCCGTTCTATGAAAGCTAGGTCTCGTCGGTTTCTGAGCCAGTATCAGCTGGATCCACACGTCTGTCGCCTTCGTTGCCCAGCTGATACTGTCAGAGCCCGCTATCCTGCGACGAAAATCTTCGTCGTATCTCCACCAAGCCGACCCCCCGTGCAACTTATATGCACTGTGGATCGTGTTGATGTAGACAAGCATCTCGGGCCCTTTCTGAGGATACTGACGGCACACGACGTGCGCCAGCATCAAAAAGGCCTGTAGCCAGTTCCCAAAAGTTTTAGCCACCTTGGGTTTTTTCTCGCCTCCACGCTCTGAAAAACGTTCCTTGTCGACTGACACATGTTCAGCCGACAACAGTGACCAAATGTCCACGTAACCACCATTTATTATTTTACTCACCACTTCGTCCTCCAGCCCGGCATCCAGCGGGGCTACACCACAAAAAAGCGAATCCGCTAATTTAAAACCATCACTCACTCCTGCCCCCGTAGGCAGACTCTTCCGTCCTTGTACAGGACCACCAACCTCGGGCAAGGCCGACCTCCCCGGTTGCTTATGGGACACTGGTAGTCCCTTCTCCTTCTCGTAATTATCACACAGCGCTCTCAAAGCTGCCATAAAATCATCCTTCCAGCCTGCGCCGGGCACATTATCCCAAACTCTATTTAAATGTACCGACTCACCCGCCTCGTTGTCCTCCGGCATCGCCAAGGGAAAGCTGGGTGCGGGCAGTGATGATTGACTGTAGGGTCGGTGCGCCGCGTGTCGTTCTCCGCTGGTAACACCCCGGCCACTCGGAGTCCTTATTTTTGCAGCCCCGTAGGCCGAAACTCCATCTCCCGATCTGCTCAATCTCTCTCCTTCACCACTACCTGCGGAAAAAGCCGGTGAGCGTAAGAAAGGGTATTGTGCAATTTGTGCGGCCGCCCCTCGGCCGCCATGTCTTACTTTCTGCGCCACCGCTTCTGAGCGACTGAACTGCGCCACCGCCTGCGTGACTCTGCTCCTCCTCCTCCTCGTTCCTGCTACCGGTGATGACGCGCTGCTAAACTCCTCCATCTCACTCGCTGATTGACTCTCATCCGTTGCATCCTGCTGCCTGCTATGCTCCTGCCTCCTGCCAGGAGCGTAGCGCTCGCGCTGACTGATGGCATGCGCTGTGGACCTGTGTCTGGCCGCCGGCTCATAACTACTGCCGGCAGCCTGCATGCGCCTATCGCGCCTATGATAGGGGGCTACTTGGTGGCCTATGGCTGCTGGCGTTCCGGAGCGGTCATTTGCCGCCTCGTAATGGCTGCCGCTGGGCCCCCCCCCCCTCCCCCTCCCGCGCCCCGAGCATGTGGCGCTGTGATTTCAGCCCCCCCTGCTCCCCCACTGTGCAGCGCTCGCCCCCTCCCTCCCCCTGCTCTCCCCCCCGCTGCTGCTCGAACGTGATGAGGGAGATGCACTTACCAGCATCTCCCCCCTAACGGCTGCCGCCGCTCCGCGGCCGGGACTACATCTCCCCGGCGTATCCCTACGCGCGCCTGCCGCGCCACGTGGGGAGCGCTCCGATGTCGCCATCCTTGCTCTGCCGACAGCCGCGGGAACACCTCCTCCCGCGCCGGACTTACCCGATCCTGGCCTCGCCGACACACCGAAGGTAGGTCCATCTCTCCCTTCTACCTCACCGTCGCTGACCCGGATGCATCCTATCGGCTCTGCTTCCTCCATGCCGCGCTGCGACCGCGCGGTACCGCTCCTCCTCGCTCCTTCTGTTCTGGGGCTCCTCACAGGCACAGCTCTCTTCACCACCGGGCTGGGGCTCAAACGGGCGGGTGGATTCCTCCTCCGGACGGGTCTTCCCCTGGGCTCATCGCTGCTGGGCACCACTGGTTGGCTTCGGGCATGTCTTCCCCTGGGCTCCTCGCTGCTGGGCAAAACGGGTCGGCTTCGGGCGCGTCTTCCCCTGGGCTCCTCACTGCTGGGCAACACGGATGTATTACTGCTTTCCCCGGCCTCCGCTGCAGGTGGTCCCGATAATTCTTCGGCCATCTTCACGAGCCAGCTAGTGCCCTGGCTGGCCACCACGTCTTTGATCCGTTCCATCAACTCTTCCATGCTGCAGCTCGTCTGGGTCCACGTCTTCACTCTTCTTTCTCCTGGTCCCGACTGAAATCCTTTACTTCCTTCTTCTTTACTCCCAGTTAAACCCCTCCCTTTCCTGTGGTCGCTTCCTCTCTCTCTCTCTCCTCCCCCTCTCCCCCCCCCCCCCAGTCATCAGCATCTTCCCTATACGTTTGCTGCTATCTAAAAGCTTTATTCTTAGTACTGGGCTCCCTATATGGAGAAGAGAGGCCTTATATGGGCCCCTTAAGGCTCCTGGGCCCGGGTGCAACCGCATCCCCTGCATGCTCTATAGTTACGCCCCTACATAACAATATATAATATGCTTCAGCCTTTGGGTTGATAACAGAGAAACAATAGCTTATGAGTCCTCATACCACAGTATCATTAAGGGGTTTATATAAATCACAAATCAAACTAATGTCAGTTCCAGGTGTTTGTGGTTACTATTAAAAAAGAACGGCTCTACGACCTGCTTGTTTTTCATTACAGTGATGTAGTAGATGCTCTGCTGCCCCTGCTGTTTCATATTGGACATGCAGGAGGTATTTGTACATGTTCCTCATCACCGTATACCACTGTGTTTATGCCACAACGGTACCAGCATAGAGGAGACAATGATAACTTCCTTCATCTGTAGCCTGGACTCCTCTGATGGACAGAACGGCTGAACCCTCAGTTATGGATCCACTGTATCGATCTGATATTCCTGAGGCTGTGGTACCAGTAAGATAAACTAGGAGTTTAGGGGGGCTTCCAGGTGTGTGGTAGTACCAAGATGGGTAGTTACTCGAAGTTACTGACCCCCCACTTCGACTACAGGTGAGGCGGACAGTCTCTCCAGGAGACGCTGACACTGAAGCATCCTGAGTCACAGTAAACTGAGCCGATGCATCTGTAATGAGAAAGAAATGGATGTTACACTAGAGAATGCGAGTGTCTCCTGTAATCTGTGCTGAGATCTGGGGCTTACATGCACAATAGAGAACTAGAGAGAGGAGGAGGAAGAAGCAGGACATGGTGCAGGAGATATTCTCTGTGCAGACAGTTACACCGTGACGGCCGTCTGCTTATATACATCCCCAAAGAGGAGGACGGACCTCACTATGTAAATATCATCTACAGACAGGAATGGCTTCACATGGACCTACAATGATTACTCACCACATTATTCTCATATATTTATCTACTCTTTATATGTGTATTTATATTTTAACCCTTTGAAGGTTGTGCTTTATTTGGCTCTAAGGATCAAAAGATTTAGTTGTCTTTTGCCTCCACCATTCTGGAAGGCATAAGCTTTGTTATTGGCTTTGAGGCATAGTATACAGTATATTAGGCACTGTTCACATCTATTCATTTTACAATGTGCATTTGTGTGCTGAAAATATGCAACATACTACAGGTCAGACGAAGTGGATGCGCTTTCAAGAAAACTATCTTCGGGTGGTCTCACATGAGTGTATGCGCAGAAACGCTCGTGATAGCGCACCTTTTTGCTCTTTGAAGGTCACGATATTGCGCACGTATCCATGCTTATTACTTTACTATCTGCGTTTGCTGCCGAACATTCACATCGTTGCAGGATGCTCCCACACTGTAATTTAAAAGGCTGTGCAGCTTGTGTGAAAGAGCCGTTAAGCTCATACTGTGGAACAAATTTGCGACATTAATTGACCCATAAACTTTAAATTTGCAGCACATAAGTTTATTTTGTGAGCCAAAACCGGAAGTGGAGAGAAAGTACAAATGGAAAGATTTGCAGTTCTACCATATTTTGGACAAACTCCTGATTTTAGCTAACAGGAAACTGAACACAAAAACTGTCATGTTAAAGCACCCTTAGGGCGAGCACCCACTGGCGTTTTTTTACCTGCGTTTTGCGTTTTGCGTTTTTCCTGCACAGGCATAGAGATAACATGTGTTCCTGTCCACTGGCGTTTTTTTTGCGTTGCGTTTGCGTTTTTAACATAGGAACTGTCAGTTGCATAATGTGTCCTTATTTTTCTCCATGGAAATTAATGGAAAAGCCGCGAAAACGCCGCGAAAAACGCTGCGAAAACGCTGCGTTTTTTTCCCGCGGAAAACGCAAACGCCAGTGGGTGCTCGCCCTTAGGCCTTAGTCACACGGGCGTTTTTTCGCACGATTTGCGGATCGCATGACGGATGCGCATCCGCAAATCGCGTGACTGGAGCCAAAAAAATCGCCCGAAAAATCTGCACCTAGCCGCGTTTCATTAGGAACGGGCTGGAGCTGTCCAGCGCATTGAATTCAATGGAGCCGGCAATACAGCCGACTCTATTGAAAGCAATGGGCTGCGAGCGACGCAGGATGAATTGTCAGGAAGGGCTGAAATATATAAGCCCTTCCCTGCAATTCATCCAGAAAAGTGTAAAAATAAAAAAAATCTATATACTCACCGTATCCAGGCAGACGGAGTTCAGAGCGGCCGGCCTGCAGTGGGTGTGAAGGGGGTGTAAGTCAGACTTGCCTCTTTTGGCTCAGCACTGAGCGCCGGCAGCCCATTGCTTTCAATGGAGTCGGCTGTATTGCCGGTCCATTGAATTCAATGGGCAAACATTGTTCTTCTCTGCCACAGCTGTTACAGCTGTGGCAGAGAAGAATGATTTGTATTCTATATGTTCTCAATGGGGTTGGCGCTGCTGCCGCCGGCCCCATTGAGCGCTTATAGAGAAGAGAACAGGAATCGCAGATAGGTGCGATCTGCGATTTCTGTTCTATAATTTATCGGACGAGCGCATAAAAAGCGCTCATGTGTCCGATACCATTGCAAAGCAATGGTTTTTAAAAATCGCCGGACGCATGCGCATGCGCAAATCGCGCAAAAAAACGCCCGTCTGACTAAGGCCTAAGGGAGAATTTGCATACTATGCGTTTCACTAGCTTTTTTCCTGTATTTATTTTATTGGCCCAGAAGTGGTGTGGCCAGATTCTACATGGTAAGCCAGCAGTGAATTAGAAAACACCCTACAAACATTGCTACTTTGTGCATATTTTTGGCCATTTAGCGCATTTTTTGGATCAGTGCTATTTTTTCAAACTGCAGCATGTTCCAGGTGTGGTGCGCCGGAATGAAGGGGGGGTTGTTGTGGTGGTGGTGGCGGTGGCTCCGATGTCCCCCAAAACAGCAGCAGCTGACAGGATATTTTCAGTACAGAATTTTAAAACTATTGGCTACCCACAGTCAGGTAGGGTATTGTGGTAATTTTTGTCAAGACGCCATCCCATAGGCAGGTCTAAACCTGGTACTAGCAAAAAAAAAGTGAAAAATTGGGGATGATGCTGTCCAGAGATGAGCGAGCATACTCGCTAAGGCAAATTACTCTTTGGAGATGTGCACGAGTGCTAGTTCATGAGACCCGCGGGGGGCGTGCACGAGTGCTACCTCACGAACCACCGCAGCCAATTAAATAAGCACTAGCAAGGCCGTAGGAGGGCCGGCAACTTGTACGCTGTTGGCCGATGTTATGAACCCTTTGCAGGCTGCTGTTGGTCCCTGTTGTGAGATCAGCACAGCAACTCCCGGTCACTTAATGTACCGTGGTGTGACCCCCGACTGTCTGCACTGATCCACCCTTCAATAATAAGAATGGAAAAGGTATATCCTGGTCGGCAGATCCGCTACATACATCCTGTGTGTCTTATTACAGAAGGCTGGATCGGTGCGGACAGTCAGTGGTCAGACCCGGGCCGAGTACATTAAGTGACCGGGAGTGCTGTGCTGATGTCACAAGAGGGAACACCAGCCTGCAGGGGGTGAGAACAACGGACAACACAGTAGAACTGTAACGCTGGTGGGTGCTGCAGGGTGCCGTCGACCCTCTTACGGGTCTGCTAGCGGTTATGTCATGGGCCGTAAACTCGTTAGGTAGCACTCGTCCACGCCCCCGCGGGTCTCGTGAACTAGCACTCGTGCACATCTCCAAAGGGAATGTATGTACCCAACAACCAATGAGGTTGCTGGAATCGCTCACTGCTACTGAAGTGCGGCTGAAATACAATATATGCATGCAGGAGACTCCTCAACCAATCACAGGCTTCCTCGGTCACTCCACTGTCTATCAGCCTATCCCATTGCTGTTGCCATATGGCAGAATGGCCGATGGGAACAGGACAGCTTACAGCCAATAGTTGAACAGGGTTGTTGTTAGGCAGATTTTAGTGGATACATATCCAATCTCTAGCATCATAGACATTTAAAGACATATGCACAATTAAAACCATTTCACATAGGATAATATGTAGTGCCCAACTCTGGGCCACTACACGGGTGTGACACTTTTTCTGGCAAGTACATGCAAGTGCATGAAAATGTAAATGAATATTTTTAAATACACAGGAAACAGTTAGTACAAATGATTCTCAATCTTTCAAATGAAAACTGTCCACACATGACCACACTGCTCACCTAATAGGAGAACAGCTGTCCAGTCCCACACACTGCCAGACCAGGCTATTATATTAAATATTCTTTCAGATCAAACCAGGTACATTAATAGAATTCAATGAATGGCAAAACACTGCCTGTGATTGGCTGAGTGCTGTAACCAATCACAGGCAGCACCCAGCTGTTATTCAATGAATGCTGAGAGCTGCCTGCGATTGGCTGAGCGCTCAGCCAATCAGATACAGCCCTTTCAGCAGGCGGGGATTTTAAATCCCCTCCTGCTGAAAGAGCTTCAGAGCTTCCTTAGATACAATGTGACCTAGGTACTCAATCTCCCGCTGAAACAAATGACACTTCTTTGGTTTGACATTTAGGCTCTGAGCTTGTAAGCGATCCAACACTTGTCCCAGCCACTTCAGATGATCCATAAAAGTTGTAGAATACACAATAATATCATTCAAGTAAATAAGAGTTGCTTCAAAATTGAGATCTCCAAGGCATCTCTCCATTAGATAATCAAAATGGAATACGATTAAACTCAAAAAGTGTCATCGGAAGAATGAATGCTGTCTTAGGACAGTCTCTTTCCGCAACAGGCACCTGCCAGTTTTTGTTTGAAAGATAAAGTGTGGAGAAGTATTTGGCCTTTCCCAGGGCCGTCAGAGACTCCTCGATTCGTGGTAGTGGGTATGATTTCCTGACAGTACAGGCATTATGTTTCACCAGGCCCACAGGAGCTGCCCAGGGACTTTGGTTATGTTGCACAACATCCTGAACTCAATATTTGTGTTAGCAGATTCTTGACCTCTTGATACAACTTAGGTGGTATTTGTCGGTATCTCTCGCGGATTGGGGCCACATCCCCTGTTGGGATTTCGTATTGGATTACATCTGTGCATCCAAAATCATCAACATGGCTGGCGAATGCAGCTTGGTATTGCCATAACACTTCTTCAATCGCTTGAATTTGTTCAGCACTAGAGATGAGCGAACGTACTCGTTTAGGGCGATTTCGCTCCCATCTGTTCCAATATAACTCAGCCATTCCATTGGGGTGTCTGCGTTCTTTCTTTTTCCTTGGTTACAGCTAAGGGTCCAGGATCTGTTGTCCATCGGGGCTAATGTTATTTTCTGTTTTGTCATTATGTCCTCTTCAAGTATGTTCACTTGTGCTAGCTCCCCGCCAGAGGTATGGGGAATCTCCTGAAACACCAAATAAATGCACTGCACTGGGACTCTTCTGTTACAAACTACAGCTAGCATTCGAGCTACTAGAGCATCCTGTCCCAATTCCCCAACGCCCACGGGCTCGATCACAACTTCAATCCCTTCCAGGCGCTGGCTGGTCCCAATTGGAAAGGTCTGAGTTGTTTCTTGTCAGGGTGGGAGTGTAAGACCCACTCTGCCAGGGAATGCTAGACAATATCTCCATTTGCACATTGAGGAATATTTTCACTCTCCAGCTGTACTCGTGTGAAGAATTTGGTTCGTAAGCTTCCAGAACCGGCAGTTTCTCCATAAACATGTTCTAATAACTGGACAATTTGATTAAGGGTTTTCCGGTCAGTTTCTGCAGGAGTACAGTCTTCCTAGTGTCCCCTTCCAAAGAAGTCAGGACCAACTGTGTCTGCAATTCGGGGCCCACATCATACATCCGTATAGTACTTTGCAGTCTCTCTGCCCAGTCTGCCAGCATGATGTTTTGTCCATCAAATTTGACAAGATGGCTAAATAGGGTGTTCATTGGAAGAACCCTTGTAGGGGTTCCACCACTAACAGAGGATGTGGGTGCTGCATTACTACCACTCGCCTCCATCACTGACGCTGTATTCTGCCGACTATTCCAAATGTAAGATCACAGGTAGGGTGCGACAAGGGCTCAGATACAGCGCTGCGAATGGAAGCAAAGTACACAGGTTATAATAAATCTAGTATCTTTATAGACCGCAAGAAATTCAGTTTAGAAGAAGTTAACAAAGGCAATGTAACTGCAAATATAACACACAACCCCCTACACAGTGCAAATATAACACACAACTCATATACAGTGCAAATAACCTTCTTGGCAAAGGCACAATTACGATCTGGCAAGGGCACTCTCTCCCCTTACTGCTCAAATAGATGCAGTAGTATTGGACTGAATAGTGCTAGTGGCGTGATGCTTCTGTAGGATGAAAGTTCTTGAAAGCCACCCCGTGCATCCACCGATAATCAGAATGCTAGCACAGTCACACTTATAGTTGGGGGTACCCCTTTCTCATCTCACAAGTGTAATGTCCTCACCGGGAGTTCCCAAAATGATCAGGCAGTGAATTCTGAAGTTAGCACTTTCTTCAAAACCTAGTCTAATGCAGATAAGTGCCTCTGTTGCTTCACAGTAAATGCCGGGTTAAGCTCTTTCCCTTTGCAGATCTTGACACAGTCCAGCACTCCATACCAGCAATCTCCAGTCTTTATATCCCTTGTCGGGCTTCTCTAGCTTTCCGAGTGTAATGAAGATCTGGTCACTTGTTCCTCATGGGACGTTTCTATCTCTAGCAGCCCTAGCTCAGCACAGCACTCCAGAACACAGCTCCAAAACTTCTTAGAATACCACACACAAAAACAAGACAGACCAGAAAAAACTAAATGTCCCCTGAGTATGCTCAGTTCACTCTCCCTAGGAATGCTGGGAATTGTAGTTTTCAACACATCAGGGAGCTATGCAGATAGTTCAGGTTTTTTGTTGTATCTGTAGCCACTACTAAGGTGAGTCCCTTACAAAGCCACCCTAAGGGCTTAAATACATGGATGCATGCACAAAAACCCTTGGCACTATGGACTGTCTTTGTGCATGAACCCAGCAAAAGTTCTTTTTTTTTCTTTTACAGTAGAAATTTCGCGAAAAAAGCCAAAAGAGAGGTTCTGCCCTATTTTTTCCCGCACATATAAAAACTGTGTGAGAAAGATATGGAAGGCCCTAATTGTGTAGCAATATCGTGCGAGAATCCCGCTAGTCAAAATTATACCTTTGAATTCAAGGTTTTTGTTACATTTTGTGGTCGTGGTTTTCTCGTCTACAAAACATTAGGAAATCACACCTGTGTGTTTAACCCCAAAGCCTATGTTTACATGGGGTGGACTTGCTGCAGATTTTTCTTGTGGAATTTTCATATGGAAAACCTTCAGCATTTACAGTAGCAGCAAACTGGATGATATGCTCAAAATCTCATCTGCCCACAGCAGACTAAAATCTGTTAAATCATGTGCAAATGAATCTGTGATGTGGATTTAGTTGCACAATTTATGCTGTGAATCTTCACTGCAGATATGAGCCTTTTCAATGCAAATTCGCAGCACTTCTGCACCACAATCCAGTGAACCAGTAGAGTGTGTGAGAGAGAAAGAGTCGCCGAGAGTGGGATCACACAGATAACTTGGACTGTGGATCATCCGAGATACCCCGGGAATCCTCCCTGTCACACCACTCTGAGTGGTTGTGCCAGGACTGTTGATGTGGTTTGGACTTTGTCAAGTTACAGTAAATGGACATTACCGACCATTCCCAGTTTTGTCCAGAAAGTTTCCCTGTATGTGGACTACTTTATTTCATCGTCAACTTTCACCAGAGAGGATGGAACGGTGGTGTTACATGTGACAAATGGACTCAAGATAACCCCTGGTTACTTCCCCTGTGATCTCACCCTGCACTAATGTGGTTGGGTCCTGAGCTACCCCCAGGGAAGGAGATGGTAGAGCTCCGTGACAAGGCTTGCTCTACTTGCTGTCTCCGTAGCTGAGAGCTCGCCCCTCGGATGCTGCACAATATGCTGTACAAATGCGTTCATGTAAATTTGGCCTAAGGCCTTATTTACACGGTTGATATTTTCACGCAATGTTTGTGCATTGCAAGACGCACAAAAATAGATCCCACTGTTTGCAATGGGGCTATTTACATGGGTAATTTTTCTCTTGTCCTTGTTCTGTGCAATGCGAATCTCACTAGAGAATCTTGGGCTTAAACAGATGATCATATCCCTTTTCCTTTTCTGTGATTTTGATTGATATTAGTGTAGGGGCTCGAAAGGAAACGCTTGTGTATTTTGGCCAAGATATTAAATAATACATTGTATTTATCTGTATTTATCAGGAACATTCAGTGTGGCTTTGAAGCCTGGGTGAGCCTGGGGTGTCAGTGCGGTTCACCTGTAAAGTGGGTGGAAATATGGCATCATTAATAAGTTGCATGCCTGCATGGTGCACTACACATATCATGTGGCCTGATGCCCTGTACCTGCTTTGTTTTGTACCAGAATAGTACTAAGCAGTCCCAACCCCCCACCACCAGTATAAGGAAGGTGTGTGAGTGGTTGTTCAGCAGCACCTTGCACCTGTGGGGTTGCTCCTCCATATAATAGTTTGGCTGTCTACTTGTTTAGGATGTAGCGTTTCTACCTGCTCTCTTGTATCAGTAAGTATATGGCCGCTTTCTGTGATTTTTTTTTTCATTGATTTCAATGGGTTCGACCTTATGATCTCGTTTCTTACACACAAATCCTGTGCATGAGAGAAGATAGGACCTGCTCTGTCTTTCTGCATTTTACGTAGAAATCTACCATAGAGGTATATGGCAGTTTTAGAAAATCAAGCTGAAGGGTCTGACCCTGTAGACAACTCTTGTTCATGCGAAAATACGTTCTATTGTGGTGAGTGTGTTTGCACGTACATTCGTCTGTTGAAGACCTAAGTCAGAGGTGTTGCTAGAGAAATCTGCCAACTCTCCATAAAAAATATAGTATAAAGTTATGATACGGCATTGTTGCCACTATGCCAGAAGCAAATATTACCACCATACAATAATTACATTTTACCTGCATACTGTTACTGAACAGAACACACTATACAAAGAGCAATGTTATCATTACACAAGGCCCAAATAATACCAGCACACCATTACTACTACCAATGCATAGTGACTAATATTACCATACTGCTACTAAATATAAACCACTATAGAATGATCAATATTACCAATACCACTGTACATAGTCAAGAAAACACCCCACCATGATCACTACATACTGAGTGAATATGACTTTTATCATTTTATTATCCTTTTTATTCATTATTACGAAAGGGGCATTATTATTGTATAATGAGCACTAAACTGGGGCATAATTATTATCATGCCTGTGTTTAATGCGGTTTACATAATAATGTCCACATCTAGTGTTTTCAGCCGCAGTTACAGTGTCTGTTTCGGCACAAAGCATTCACTTAAACAGAACAAAATACAGGACTACAGGATATGCCAAACTACTTGATCCGCACTTCCAGGGCTCAATTAGTCCACAGTACAGACTTCTAGGCACTGGCGTACCTATAGGGGATGCAGTTGCACCCTGACTCAGGAGCCTTAAGGGGCCCATGAGGCCTCTCTTCTCCATATAGGGAGCCTAGTATTATGAATAAAGCATTATAGTTGGGGGCCCTGTTACAGATTTTGTATTGGGGCCCAGGAGCTTCGATTTACGCCTCTGTGTTAAGGGGTTTAGAGAAGTTGGGGGCCCCAAGATAAACTTTTGCACCCGGGCCCATGAGCCTTTAGCTACACCTCTGCTTCCAGGTAGTGGTCCAGAACTACCCCATTTTACCAGGATTGCTTGCGGGAGAAGACCCTCTACTCACCATAGTTACACAAGGCCACAGTACACCATCCAAGAAGCCAAAGCAGTGGATCACAACATAACTCCAATCCTATAGCAAAGTGTGCATGACTCTCATACTCCAGTAGGTCTTTGACTCATTGCCACTATATCATAGCTCTAATGTTGTACGAGGACTTATAAGCTGTTGTATCTCTCTTATCAGCCTGAAGCATATCATATATTGTTCTGTTTTTTACATATGTATCTACCAAATGAAATGTAGCTACTGTATACTAACTTTACCTTTATTAACTTCCTCTTGGTATAAACGTAGTTGACTAAAATATGTTTTTTTTTTCTCTAACAAAAGTAGATACAGTCCGCTTTGTTATCTATATAATCTTCTCCTGTGTGAAACTGTCCCTCAACTTGTATCTGTTAAACACTGTGTAACTGGATACCAAGAAGATTGCAGCTATGATCCCCCATTGAACCCCCCTCCCCCTCTCTGTGTCTCCCTCCTGCCTTTCTGTGCGAAACTTACTAAGTGAAAATAAAATATACTTCCTGTTTTCTTTGTTCTATGTTAAAGATAGGATGTACCAATAAGTGTTAGCTTTTAATAAGCCAAACCTACTTTCTATATAAACTGATGTATGTGATGTAATAGCCACTCATAAATTTGTGAAAGTATGATTCCCTCTGAGCAAAGTGTCGACACTAATACATCTTTGTTCACTTTCTGTTCTCCCACATGTCTGATCAGATGTAGCATCATACACCACTTAACAGAGCACAAGGTGCAGGAGGTTACCCCAATTATTTACATACTTATTAACATAAGAGACAGTTAACTGCTTACACTCCACAGTATCTGCAAATAAACATCCTTAGCAGATAAGATGGAAAACAATACAACATCAATATGGTGTTGCTAAACCTGACAGTCCTAGTTATGTTCAGGACCTTCGTGGTTCACAACATAGCTAATAGTAACACAATTTACTTCACACCTTTAGTAAGGAAGTAAGGTACATGGCAGCCTCAGATATGTTTGGCTAAGATTGGAACACCTATTAAAGGCCGCCTGCACACGGGCGGAAATCCCGCGGCGGTATTTCCCACGGGATTTCCGCCACTGAAAGCCTGCATAGGAGTGCATTACAATACGCACTCCTATGCAGACGGCTGCAGTTTGGCCGCGCGAAATCTCGCGCGCCAAACAAACCGCTGCATGTCCTATTTCTGTGCGGGGCTCGCAGAGCCTCGCACAGAAACGTCACTCACCCGGCCGCCGGCTCCGGTCTGCGCATGCGCCGGCTGCCGGGCAGCCGGCACATGAAAGAGCCGGGGCAGCCAGGCGCGGGTGAGTACGCGCTGCTCCCTGCAGGCGCTGGGGTCGGGTCCCGCAGCGACAATTCTCGCCGCCAGATCCGACCCGCTTGTCTGCAGGCGGCCTAATAAAGATGTATTTCTTGCTCTCAAAAGGTTGGTTTATATGATAAGAACGAGAGACACAAAAATTCACAAAGTGGCAACATCATCGACCAATACATGTTACAGTATGCTACCCGTGATACGCCAGCTCAGGTGCCTTAAATCTCACTGACAACCCCTGTCTCTGCCTGCTTGCCTCCACTCCTGGCTAACCCCAGGCGGGCAACTGGGCGGCGGTCCCTACTCTCACTAGGGACTGAAAAAGGGACGCTGGCGTACCTGGATGGAAAGGGTAGAATACCGACAGAAAAGGCAGATGTAAATAACCAACACAAACAATACTAAGCAGAACTGAGGCAGATGGAAAAATCTGGCGGATAATAGCAAAGTATAGCAGACAAGATGAAAGAAGCAGGAGACCAACAGAGGCAGACTAGCTAGCACACTGAGGGAAACCAATAACTGGTAGTGATTGTAAGTCTCTGCCCAACCTTTAAACAAAAGCCTCCGCCCAGGGGCGGAGAGAGCGAGACAGCCAACTCCCAATAGAACATAATAAAAGGGAGCTCGTGCACGGCAGCTGCACTCACAGGTGTGCGCACGCGGCCGCGCACCGCCAGCACCACGCCGGCCAGGCACCCATGCTCCCGGCAGCCGGACAACAAGCCGGGTGAATGCGTCCTGACCGCGGGACTCTGCATACCACTGCCCTGGGAGGACCAGCAACCACCGCATAGTAACAATGCATGATTTATTATACTTGAATCAACAAAGTGCCAATAATTTGGACACAAAACATGGAAGTAGGGAATTCCCTAATTATAATAGGTAAAAAAGTCCCCTGGTGCATGGCTGACTCCTGGGCAGACTGTTTTTGTGGGATGGTTTGCCATTGCCTTCCCCAGTCATCTTTTAACTCCCAGCAAGCTGGGTACTCATTTTACGAAACTCTGAAAGATGGAAGGCTGAGTCAACCTTGCACTGGTGACCTGAACCACGCGGGGATGGAAACCACAACCTTCATGTCATGAGCAACAGCTTAGGACTGCATTTCTGCTGCCATCATAATTCATAAGCCATGTTAGACTGTAATTCCTAAGGACCACCAGTAGAACTGACACTTGTGGCCCACCTTACAACCATGCAGATACTAACTAGTCAATTTTTGTCTCCTCTATTGACTTACAATACAGTCTAAATTCCATCATTGTATCTCTTGACTGCTATTTTGAATAAAAAGTGTCTTTTATGAAACGAGAGGCACAAAACAATCTATATAATACAACCCATATCATACATTTAAAATGTTTACTGAATAACATAAAAACAATAAAACATTTCAAAGCTTTGTCTCTTGGTGAGGCAAAAAGAGAAAATTATGCTGCATTTTCAAGGCCAAAATGAGCTTGGTATAATTAAGGGGTTCATAGAAATCACAAATCAAACTAATGTCAGTTCCAGGTGTTTGTGGTTACTATTACTATAACATCTGAAAGCCAGTGATGTAGTAGATGCTCTGCTGCCCCTGCTGTTTCATATTGGATATGCAGGAAGTATTTGTACATGTTCCTCAACACTGTATACTACTGTGTGTATATACCGGTACCAGGAGCAACAAAGAGGAGACAGTAATAAACTCCTTCATCTGTAGACTGGACTTTGCTGATGGACAGAACGGCTGAACCCGCAGATATGGCTCCACTGTATCGATCTGATATTTCTGAGGGTCTGGTATTCTGGTTGGTGCTACTGCTACTGTAAACTAGCAGTTTAGGGGGGCTTCCAGGTGTCTGGTAGTACCAAGATGGGTAGTTTTGGCTACCAGTTACTGACCCCCCACTTCGACTACAGGTGAGGCGGACAGTCTCTCCAGGAGACGCTGACACTGAAGCATCCTGAGTCACAGTAAACTGAGCCGATGCATCTGTAATGAGAAAGAAATGGATGTTACACTAGAGAATGCGAGTGTCTCCTGTAATCTGTGCTGAGATCTGGGGCTTACATGCACAATAGAGAACTAGAGAGAGGAGGAGGAAGAAGCAGGACATGGTGCAGGAGATATTCTCTGTGCAGACAGTTACACCGTGACGGCCGTCTGCTTATATACATCCGCAGAGAGGAGGACGGACCTCACTATGTAAATATCATCTACAGATTGGAATGGCTCCACATGGACCTACAATGATTACTGACCACATTATTCTCATATATTTATCTACTCTTTATACATGTGTATGTATATTTTAACCCTTTGAAGACCACAACATTTTTGGCTCATAGTACTAAATATTTATTAGTCTTTTGGCCTCCAGCATTCTGCTGGTCATAAGCTTTTTATCCTTAGGTAATGTAGTTGTGTTACATTGGACCAGCTGTATTCTCTTTCTGAATGGTTATGAGATACATATACAGTATGTTAGGCACTGATCACATCTGCAGATCAGGTACAAAATCCCTGATGCTATGCTGTTTTGTTCAATAAGATGCCAGGCATCGTGGCAGAAACCTGACAGATGCTATTATAGTCAGGGGGTCCAATAGACTCCTTTTTTTTCACTTCCATTATTTTGATTGCTAGGCTTCTATAACGCAGTCAAACAAGGGAAATACAAGTGTAGGTGTGAATGAAGCCTTAGTAATTACTGTCATTGATTTTTGTATATTACTATAGTATTTATACTATAAATGGTGAAAAATAGTGGAATTTGCAGTTTTTTGTTAATAAATAAACAAACAGTACACATTGTTACAGTAAGGGTATGTTCACATGTGGCGTATACTCTGCATATTTTATCTTGTGCGTTTGCGTGCTGAAAATATAAAAAATATTACAGTTCAGATAAAGTGGATAAGATTTTTAAAAAACTATCTTAGGGCTTATTCACACGACCGTACTTACGCAGGTATTTTGGCGTGTAAAAAAATGCACCTAAAATGCGACCATGGGAAGTATTGCATTGCAATGGCTTCATTCAGACAAACATTTTTTTCCATGTAAAATATATGCACGTGAAAAAATAGGTCATACGCGATTATTTTTGGACTTCTTTTATATACAACACATGAAAAGATAGGTCTTGCCCTATCTTTTTCCGTGATATGCAGTAAATTCCCATAGACTTCTATGAAAGCTGGAGAAAAAGGGAAGGGGAGCGAGTTACCCTGCATGCAGCACTGGGAAAAGAAGTTGGCCCTAATTAGGTTTATTCAAATCGTTGCCTGCCATCACTTCTGTGTATTTTTTAACATTAATGCAGCAGAGCCCCGTGTGAATGGCTTTAAATACGCACTTTCTACTGAAAAGTCTATTGTAGCAAAATTTAATTCATGCGATTAAACAGTGCGAACGGGTGAACGTAAAAACACATCCGGTCGTGTGAAGGAGGCCTCATGCTGTGAAAAAAATCTGCCATATAAATTGACCCGTGGAATTTAAATTCACAGAACATCAGTTTCTGCTGCAGATTTTCGCCAAGGATTTCATCCCCAATGAGGGGATAAAACCTGAAGCGAACAACATGCCCCTTGTTAACATACCCTTAGGCCACTCTCACACATGCGCTTTTTACCGCAATGTTTTAAATGTTAGAACGCTCCATTGTTTACAATGGGGCCTCGCACACATGCGTTCGAGCGCAGCATTTTCTAAACCACCAACAAGCAAAAAAAGAAGGCAAAAATTGAGGATGATAGAGGTTGTTGTCCCTTTCCCTGGAGGGTGGTGTAGTGCTCAGAGCAGGTGGTATTGGGTAAGAAGGTGCTACAGGAGACAGGGTAATGGTCGAACAATAAAATATAATTTATTTGGAGACTTCATCAGGTGGTTACAGGTAAACACATCTGCATGGAATCTTATGCTTTATTAAAACCTTACCAAACTCTTATAAATAACAGACACCAATATAGGATAAAAAGGCCGCGATGTTTATTAAACGGGGTTATTACTAACACTGAGGATAAATTTAACCACCACCAAATTCTCCCCAAGTTTACCTGCCCACCCGCCTAATGCGGGCGACAATCCCCCACTACGTTTCGACCAATGATAAGGTCTTTTTCAAGTTTTACAAAATATAGACAATCAGACACTAATATATAGTATTGTACATTTAGCCCTCCGCCAATCATCAAACCAAAACTCAGGTGTGATATTACCTCACCAGGTCTCTCAGCTGGTTAATATCAGCTGTGCCAGGTTCACCAATATAAACCACGTTCAAAAGAATGGGGTTCATATTCATGGAAGATTTGTGCGTCTCGCAACACACAAAATCTTGCATGATTTTCTCCCCGGAGTGAAGCCGGCCCAAGACACCACACACACCTTAGAGGGGCCTGATCTGAAATCTCAATTTTGGGGTCTGGACTGCAGTCTGAATCTAGGGGTCTAAAGTGGCATCTGAGATATGTGGTCAGATCTGGGGTCTGAATTTTGGGATCTAAATTTTGGTTATTATCAAATTACTAACTAAAACATATAGGTGCCATAATAGTGTATGCAGATCGGGGTTTTCCCATATCCTTTCAATTCCAGAGAAATTGAATATGCGCAAAGTTTCAGTATATATTGCGTAGTTTACAAACAATGATACTTAGTTACCACTCAGTGAACATCCAGATACAATCTTCTAATAGAATCTCCATGCAGTTCATAAGTGGCGGTGCATATAAAGAGGAAACAAAAGGTGGACTGAGCGTGAAAACAGGCTAAGCAGCGATTCAGGGAAGTTCTGTTGCCTTTTCATGCTTTTATCTTTGGGATTTGAATCTGAATTCTAAAAGCTTTACAAAAATTGATGAAATGCAACATACCAGTATTAAATTCAAAACAGTGAATGAAAATGATGCAAATTTTGACTAAAATCTGTGTTGACTCCCAAATACTATATTTCATTTCCTCATTATCACAGAAGTAAAAATACACATATTTATTTAGAGAAATGCACCTTCTAATAAATTTGTTGCAAATCACTCCCACTGCCTTCAGACTAGTATAGAATGTAGTAAATGTAGGCCAATATCTGTGGAGAATTGTATTTACTTCTTTGTCCAACTAGGTCATAAAACCAAAGGGAGAAAAAAAATGAAAACCAATATGAGAAAAACACATTATAAAGGGGTTTTGTCATTAGAAAAAAAAATCAATACTTACCTATTCCTCCCCCAGCAGTCTTCTAACTGAAGCATCCATTCTTGGCAGTCTTCTTACTTCACGTCAATGTACGCTATGTCACTAGTGACGTAGCCTTCATTTCCTAGCAGGGAATGCCGATGTATTGCTTAGACTGCATGCGCGCTGTGTCGTGACAATAGCATATTAACACTCGTGGAGAGATCTCAGCGACAGCTCGGCATTCCAAGCTAATCAGTGAACACTACGTCACTAGTAACGTAACATACACTGACCTGCAGGAACAAAAATGCTGAGAATGGACGCTCCAAAACATGAAGAAGAGGATCCAGCCGGCTGGGGGTGACGTGACCCGGGGGACTGAAGGAGCCAGGTGAAGATTGGGGAGAAGAAGATGAAATGCAGGGCAGCCCACTGGATTGTAATATGGCATCATTAATAAGTTGTAAGCCTGCATGGTTCACTACACATATCATGTGGCCTGATACCCTGTATATGCTTTTTTTTGTACAAGTCTAGTACTAAGCAGCCACCCCTCAATATAAGGAAGGTGTATGAGTGGTTGTTCATCAGTACTTAGCACCTGTGCGGTTGCTTCTCCATTTTCGCTGGCTGCATGTTTGGGATGTGGTGTTTCTACCTGCTCTCTTGTATCAGTATATCAGTAAGTACATGGCCGCTTTCAGCAAATTTTCACTGATTTCAATGGGTTTGATCTCACGATCACATTTCTTACGCACAAATCCTGTGCATGAGAACAGATAGCACTTGCCCTATCTTTCTACATTTTACGTAGAAATCTACCATAGAGGTATATGACAGTTTTAGAAAATCAAGGTGACGGGTGTGACCCTGTAGACAACCCCTGTTTATAGGCAAATACGCTCCGTTATGGTGAGCATATTTGCGCATACGTTTGTCTGTTGAAGCACTGAGTCAGAGGTGTTGCTAGAGTCTTAAAAGATAAGACACACAAGCCCCAAGAGAAATGTATCCCCTTCCTCCAAAAAAATAATAAAAAGTTATGAGATTGCATTGTGCCGCTATACCAGAAGCAAATATTACCATCATACAATAATTACATATGGAGAAGAAATACCATACAAGCAGCAATCATTCGTTGCCCCGCAAGGGCAGGATCCAGGGGTGCACAGCCTCAAATAGGAACTCGGACCACGATTCCACAATCCAAGGAGAAAGTAAGTGGGACCTCTAGTTACTGGCTTGATTTATCCCGTATATGCACATTATTGTGGATTTGATATATATATATAATTTTCTCCCCCTTTAATATCGGTTTGGTACTAGGGGATATGTGGACACTATTGGGTTATGGGATGATCCGTTTTCCATCTTCTGTATGTGGTCCTTTAATGTATATAATCATTAAATAAAGCCGTTATATATACTCTCATTTAATTTGAGGTTATGCATTAGTATCGACCATGGCAGACGCTGATAGTGTTTGAATATGAAGGAGGTGACGGAGTAGCACACACCAGGTGCGACAGGTGATGTTTTAGATTTATGTATGTTATCAGGACATCATCTGCAGCTGTGTATTCTGTGTATGTATTGGTTGATGTTTTTGCTGGGTGTTATTTATACCATGTATTGTTGCATTGGCTGGTTATGCTTGACAAAGACCGGTAGGAGACTGGTCGAAACGTTGCAGCCAAGTTTTATGACGGAGGAATACAGTTTGTTGTGTTTTACTGCATCCTCTGCTGCCTCTATACCTTACTTACTCATACAATAATTACATTTTATCTACATATTGTTACTGAACAAAACATACTATACAAAGAGCAATGTTATCATTTAACAAGGCCCAAATAATAGCACCACACCATTACTACTACCAATACATAGTGACTAATATTACCATAGCACTACTGAATAAAAACACTATAGAAAAATCAATATTACCAATACCACTGTACATAGCCAAGAAAACACCCCACCATGATCACTACACAGTGAATGAATATTAATGTTATCATTTTATTAGCCTTTTTTATTCATTATTATGAAAGGGACATTATTATTGTATAATGAGCACTAAACATTATTATTGTTGTGACCCTGTTTAATTCTTTTTACATAATAATGTCCGCATTTAGTACTTTCAGCTGCGGTTACAGTGTGTGTTACTGCACAGAGCATTCGCTTGAACAAAACAAAATGCAGGACTGCAGGATGTGCCAAACTACTTAATCCACTTGTTGGTACTTCCAGGGCGTAATTAGTCCACAGTACAGACTTGCAGGTAGTGGTCCAGAACTGCCCCATTTTACCAAGAACAATTGCTGAAAAAGACCCTCAACCCACCGTAGATGTAGTGACCTGGACTGGCCTTACAGAATAGAAGTATTTTACCTACAAGTTAAGAGCAATTATTCTAACTACCAGCTCATTTAACAAAGAGTAGCTATGCTGGACCTCATTTAATAAGAAGAGGGAGTCAGGATAGGGAACTAAAGAGTTAAGGGTGTTTAGGCAGTGTACAGTCATAAATCATGTAGAGGAAGCTGAGTGAGACAAGCCCCCCCCCTCCATCCTGGAGTGAGTAAAAAAGGAGGGTGTCTCTGGCTCATTTCAAGAGCCGTAGTTGTAAACATAGTAACATAGTATGTTAGGCTGAAGGGAGACAATGTCTGTCTAGTTCAGCCTAGTTCCACCCTCCCTTGTTGATCCAGAGGAAGGCAAAAAAACACCCATGAGGCAGAAGCCAATTAGCCCATGTGGGTGAAAAAAATCCTTCCCAACTCCATAATGGCAGTCAGAATAATCCCTGGATCAATGTTTTGATAGCTCCTACCTTACTCCAAGATCCGAATCAACATCCCTGCTGATTATTAAATGTCTATATTCTGTAATTTCATAGCACTCTAGAAACGCATCTAGTCGCCTCTTTAACTCCTCTATTGATTTTGCCATCACCTGCCGAAGCAGGTGCGGGGGCAGTAAGGTGAGACCGGCGCCAAGAGGCCACCAGGATTCCAGCGCCAGCAGCAGCGGAGGGGACCAGAACGGAGCAGCAGAGCAGCTGAGACAGGAGGGGAGAGTGAGCGGCCGCCGGGACAGCGGGTGACGTCACCAGGAGGAGCGGAGGAGTGGAGTAGCCGATAAGTATCTTCTGTGTGTGTTTGTGAGCTAAGTGTGTGTCTTCTGTGTATCTGGTGTGCCCTAGTTGTGTCTTCTGTGTGTGTGTGTGTGTGTGTCTGGGGGTCTAAGAGTTTGTGAGGGGGAAAAAAAAAATTATTTTGTGACCGGTTGCGCATAAGTGTCAGCGGGTAAGTGGTTGCGCGAGAGCGGCAGCGTGTGAGTGGTTGTACAGAGGCAGCAGCGTGTGAGCAGTTGCAGCAGCGTGTGAGTGGTTGAGCGGTTGCAGCAGCGTGTGAGCGAAGGCAGCAGCGGGTGAGCGGAGGCAGCAGCGTGTAAGCGGTTGAGCGGTTGCAGCAGCGTGTGAGCGGTTGCAGCAGCGGGTGAGCGGTTGCAGCAGCGGGTGAGCGGTTGCAGCAGCGGGTGAGCGGTTGCAGCAGCGGGTGAGCGGTTGCAGCAGTGGGTGAGCGGTTGCAGCAGCGGGTGAGCGGTTGCAGTAGCGGGGTTGCAGCAGCGGGTGAGCGGGTGCAGCAGCGGGTGAGCGGGTGCAGCAGCGGGTGAGCGATTGCAGCAGAGGGTGAGCGGTTGCAGCAGCGGGTGAGCGGTTGCAGCAGCGGGTGAGCGGTTGCAGCAGCGGGTGAGCGGAGTGTGAACAAGTTTATCTTCACTACTTCCACAAGTAAATTGTAGATCCCCATTAGGATGAGCTCCATGTCTGGCAATGTCATCCAGTGTGCTACTTGTGCAATGTATGCGGTCCTTGATCAGCCGATCAAGGGTGCATACTGTTGCGCAAGATGCGTGCACGTCGCACATTTAGAAGCCCAAATTCTGGATCTAAATGAACAACTGGCAACACTGAGAGCCATTGACAACACGGAAAGGAGTTTGTTGCTCACTGAGCAGACACTCGCTGGGGTAGAGGCGGGGCAGATGGTAGTACAGAAGTGCAGGGGGAGCAGGCAGTCAGCTGGGTGTCAGATAGAAGAAGGCGTAGAGGGAATAGATCCAGGGAGGCTGGTCCTGAACTGGCACAACCCAACAGGTCTGCAACGTTGGCAGATGAGGGCGATGCCATTACAGAGCCAGCACCGCTGCAGCACGACATGCCCTCTGAACGCCAGGGGGATGAATGCTCCGGTGAGATGGGGACGGGGAGTGCAGGGCAGGCTAGACAGGTTCTAGTGGTGGGGGACTCAATTATTAGGGGGACAGAGAGGGCAATCTGCCATAAAGACCGGGATCGTCGAACGATGTATTGTCTTCCTGGCGCTCGAGTTCGACACATCGCGGATCGGATTGACAGATTACTGGGAGGGGCTGGTGAGAATCCAGCGGTCATGGTGCACGTTGGCACCAATGAACAAGGGACCTAGGGTCCAAGCTCAGGGCGAGGACCTCCAGGGTAGTTTTCTCGGAAATACTACCTGTACCTAAAGCCACACTAGAAAGGCAGCAGGATCTTAGGGAGGTAAACAAGTGGCTCCGGAGTTGGTGTAAGAAGGAGGGATTTGGGTTCCTGGAGAACTGGGCTGACTTCGCTGTCGGCTACAGGCTCTACCGTAGGGACGGGCTGCATCTTAATGGGGAGGGTGCAGCTGTGCTGGGGGATAAGATGGCTAGAAGGCTGGAGGAGTGTTTAAATTAGGGACTGTGGTGGAGGGTAAAATGAGAAATAGTGGGGTAGCCAGTGTAACTAGCGATCCGGGTCCAAGCAAAGGGAATGGGGGTCGAGCAGTGGGTGGGGTTAGTACAGTTAGAACTGATAGATCAGCCATAAGTACGAATAGCAACAAAAGAAATTTAAGAAACAAAAAAAAAAATGATATAAATTGTATGCCAGGGATGGACGAAGTCTGATCGGTAAAGTGGGTGAGCTTGAAGCGAGAATCACTGATGAAAATTATGATATAGTCGGAATTACGGAAATGGCTTGATGATAAGTGCGATTGGGCGGTGAATTTGCAGGGGTACAATCTCTTCAGAAGGGACCGAAGGAACCAGAAAGGGGGAGGGGTATGTCTGTACGTCAAATCGAACTTGAAGCCGAGGCTACGGGAGGATATAGGGGTAGGAGACGAACAGGTGGAATTTCTGTGGGTAGAAATACAGGGAGGAAAAAATAACAAAATCCTGATAGGGGTCTTCTATAGACCACCAAAAGCAACAGAAGAAACTGAAAGCTTACTACTAAAGCAGATAGAAGAGGTGTCAAAGCGCAACGAAGTAATTATCATGGGGGACTTTAATTATCCAGCTATAACATGGGAGAACGAAACCTGCAAATCTCACAGGGATGATAAGTTCTTGAGAGTAATTAAAGACAATTACCTGAACCAACTTGTGCAGGAACCAACAAGAGGGAGGGCCATTCTGGACCTAGTACTAACCAACAAACCGGACCGTATAAAGGGGGTGCAGGTTGAGGGGCACTTGGGGAACAGTGACCACAATATAATCAACTTCCAGCTGTCAATCAATAGGAAGCCACATCAGGGAGCGACAAAGAAACTAAACTTTAGTAAAGCAAAATTTGACGAGCTTAGAACTACTATCGGTAACATTAATTGGGACAACATCCTCAAAAATATCAGTACGGAGGAAAAAAGGGAAAAGTTCAAAAGGATCCTAATCGCCTCATGTGAGCAGTTCATTCCCTTTAAAAATAAAAGAAACTCAACTAAAGGAAACCAATGTGGGTCGACAAGACGGTAAGAGGGGCAATAAACAAAAAAAAGAAAGCATTCAAACTACTAAAGCAAGAAGGCAGCGAAGAAGCGCTAAAATCATACAGGGAAAAAAACAAAATATGCAAAGATAAAATCAAAAATGCCAAGGAGGAAGCAGAAAGACGGATCGCCAAAGAGAGCAAAAACAACCCGAAGCTGTTTCTCAACTATATTAACAGCAAAATGATTTGCAGGGAGAGCACTGGCCCTTTAAAAAATAATGCAGGAGAAATCATTGATGATGACGAAGGGAAAGCAAATCTACTAAACAGTTTCTTCTCAAGTGTATTCACAAACGAAAAGGAAATGCCACACGAGATGCAGGGGAATAAAATGAACCCCTCACAAAATATCTCATACCTAACGCAGGAGGAGGTGCGGAAGCGACTAAAGAAAACTAAAATTGATAAATCGCCGGGCCCAGATGGATTACACCAAAGGATACTAAGGGAACTAAGTGAAGAGATAGCTAGGCCGCTATACCTAATATTTCTAGACACTATCAAGACCGGTATAGTACCATTGGATTGGGGCATTGCCAACGTGGTTCCAATTTACAAAAAAGGGAGCAAAAGTGAGCCTGGTAACTACAGGCCAGTAAGTCTCACTTCAGTAACGGGAAAAATTTTCGAGGGGATTCTGAGAGACGCCATCGATGAGTACCTCAAGGAGAATAAGGGAATAACTCCTCACCAGCATGGATTCATGAAGGGTCGCTCATGTCAGACAAATCTGATCAGTTTCTACGATGAAGTAAGCTCTAAGCTGGACCAGGGAAAATCTATTGATCTCGTATATCTGGACTTCTCTAAAGCCTTTGACACCGTGCCACATAATAGGCTAATATACAAAATGAGGCAGCTCGGATTGGGTGAAAACGTGTGTAAGTGGGTAAAAAATTGGCTCAGTGATAGAAAGCAGAGGGTGGTAATAAATGGTTCGTACTCTGATTGGACCACAGTCGCTAGCGGGGTGCCACAGAGTTCAGTATTAGGCCCCACTCTGTTCAACATATTTATCAATGACCTGATAGAGGGGCTGCACAGCAAAATATCAATATTTGCAGATGACACAAAATTATACAATATAATTAATGCAACGGAGGACAATGTGCGGCTACAAACGGACCTGGATAAGCTGGGGGCTTGGGCAGAAAAATGGCAAATGAAGTTCAATGTTGAAAAATGTAAGACTATGCACATGGGCAGGAGAAACGGATGTCACAAATATTCACTTAATGGGGTACCACTAGGGAAAAGTGATATGGAAAAGGATCTGGGGGTATTAGTGGATAATAGACTAAACTGGAGTAACCAATGCCAGTCAGCTGCTGCAAATGCAAATAAAGTCTTGGGGTGCATTAAAAGAGGTATAGGGGCGAGAGACGAGAACATTATCCTTCCATTATATAAGGCACTTGTCAGGCCTCACATGGAATACTGCGTACAATTCTGGTCACCGGTGCTCAGGAAATATGTCACAGTGCTTGAGGGGATTCAAAGAAGGGCAACTAAACTAATACATGGAATGACGGGACTGGAATACCCAGAGAGGCTATCCAAATTGGGACTATTTACTCTAGAAAAAAGAAGGTTAAGAGGCGACCAAATAACCATCTATAAGTACATGAGGGGACAATACAAGGATCTCTCCCAAGATCTGTTTACACCCAGGACCACAACGGTAACAAGAGGACATCCGCTACGAATAGAGGAAAGTAGGTTTCATCACCAACATAGAAGGGGATTCTTTACTGTAAGAGCAGTTAGACTGTGGAACTCTCTGCCTGAGGAAGTGGTGATGGCAAAATCCATAGAGGAGTTTAAAAGGGGACTTGATGTCTTTCTGGAAAAGAAGGACATTATAGGATATAAATCTTAGGTTACTTGTCAATCCGGGTATATAGGAAAGTAGGAACTATTAGGGCTCATGTCCACGGGCAAAAGAAGAATTAAAATCCGCAGCGGATTTTAACTCTTCTCCCGCGCGCGGATCCGCACCCCATAGGGATGCATTGACCACCCGCGGGTAGATAAATACCCGCGGATGGTCAATAAAAGTGATTTAAAAGAAAATGGAGCATGAAAAAATCTAGACCATGCTCCATTTTCGTGCGGGTCTCCCGCGGGGACGGCTCCCGCGGGCTTCTATTGAAGCCTATGGAAGCCGTCCGGATCCGCGGGAGACCTAAAATAGGAATTTAAAAGAACTTACCCATCCGGAGCGGACCGGGAAGGTCTTCTCTTCCTCACGGCCGGATCTTTCTTGCTTCGGCTCGGCGGATGTGCCCGGCGCATGCGCGCGGCCCGTCGGCGACGTGCCGCCGGCGTGAAGAGTTCATCCGCCGGCCGAAAAAGAAGATCCGGCCGTGAGGAAGAGAAGACTTTCCCCGCCCGCTCCGGATGGGTAAATTCTTTTAAATTCCTATTTTCAGCGCTCATGTCCGCGGGGCAGGAGGGACCCGCTGCAGATTCTACATGGAGAATCCGTAGCGGGCCTGATTTTCCCCGTGGACATGAGGCCTTAGGGGTTGATCCAGGGAACAGTCTGATTGCCATTAGGGAGTCGGGAAGGAATTTTTTCCCCAAAAGGGCTAATTGGCTTCTGGCCTTGGGGTTTTTTGCCTTCCTCTGGATCAACACGGGAGGATAGACAGGCTGGACTAGATGGACATTGTCTTCATTCAGCCTTACATACTATGTTACTATGTTATCACCATGTCCTCAGGCAGAGAGTTCCACAGTCTCACTGCTCTTACAGTAAAGAACCCACTTCTATGTTGGTGATGAAACATCCATTCCTCTAGATGTAGAAGATGCCCTCTTGCTACCATCACAGTCCTCGTAATAAGCAGATCATGGGAGAGATCCTTGTATTGTCCCCTAATGTATTTATACATAGTTATTTGGTCACCCCTTAACCATCTTCTTTCCAGGGAGAATAATCCCAATTTTGATAGCCTCTCTGGGTATCCCAATCCTCCCATTCCATTTATTAATTTAGTTGCCCTTCTTTGAACCCCCTCCAGCACTGCAACATCTTTCCTGAGCACCGTTGTTCAGAACTGTACACAGTATTCCATGTGAGGCCTGACAAGTGTCTTATATAGTGGAAGAATAATGTTCTCGTCTCTTGCCCCATACCTCTTTTAATGTACCCCAAGACTTTATTTGCTTTTGCAGCAGCTAATTGTTACGTTCGTGTGGGCAACTGAGCATTAAGCCCACACAAACATGACCCAGAAGGATAGGGAAGAAATGTATCCCCTTCCTCCAAAAAAATAATAAAAAGTTATGAGATTGCATTGTGCCGCTATACCAGAAGCAAATATTACCATCATACAATAATTACATATGGAGAAGAAATACCATACAAGCAGCAATCATTCGTTGCCCCGCAAGGGCAGGATCCAGGGGTGCACAGCCTCAAATAGGAACCCGGACCACGATTCCACAATCCAAGGAGAAAGTAAGTGGGACCTCTAGTTACTGGCTTGATTTATCCCGTATATGCACATTATTGTGGATTTGATATATATATATAATTTTCTCCCCCTTTAATATCGGTTTGGTACTAGGGGATATGTGGACACTATTGGGTTATGGGATGATCCGTTTTCCATCTTCTGTATGTGGTCCTTTAATGTATATAATCATTAAATAAAGCCGTTATATATACTCTCATTTAATTTGAGGTTATGCATTAGTATCGACCATGGCAGACGCTGATAGTGTTTGAATATGAAGGAGGTGACGGAGTAGCACACACCAGGTGCGACAGGTGATGTTTTAGATTTATGTATGTTATCAGGACATCATCTGCAGCTGTGTATTCTGTGTATGTATTGGTTGATGTTTTTGCTGGGTGTTATTTATACCATGTATTGTTGCATTGGCTGGTTATGCTTGACAAAGACCGGTAGGAGACTGGTCGAAACGTTGCAGCCAAGTTTTATGACGGAGGAATACAGTTTGTTGTGTTTTACTGCATCCTCTGCTGCCTCTATACCTTACTTACTCATACAATAATTACATTTTATCTACATATTGTTACTGAACAAAACATACTATACAAAGAGCAATGTTATCATTACACAAGGCCCAAATAATAGCACCACACCATTACTACTACCAATACATAGTGACTAATATTACCATAGCACTACTGAATAAAAACACTATAGAAAAATCAATATTACCAATACCACTGTACATAGCCAAGAAAACACCCCACCATGATCACTACACAGTGAATGAATATTAATGTTATCATTTTATTAGCCTTTTTTATTCATTATTATGAAAGGGACATTATTATTGTATAATGAGCACTAAACATTATTATTGTTGTGACCCTGTTTAATTCTTTTTACATAATAATGTCCGCATTTAGTACTTTCAGCTGCGGTTACAGTGTGTGTTACTGCACAGAGCATTCGCTTGAACAAAACAAAATGCAGGACTGCAGGATGTGCCAAACTACTTAATCCACTTGTTGGTACTTCCAGGGCGTAATTAGTCCACAGTACAGACTTGCAGGTAGTGGTCCAGAACTGCCCCATTTTACCAAGAACATTTGCTGAAAAAGACCCTCAACCCACCGTAGATGTAGTGACCTGGACTGGCCTTACAGAATAGAAGTATTTTACCTACAAGTTAAGAGCAATTATTCTAACTACCAGCTCATTTAACAAAGAGTAGCTATGCTGGACCTCATTTAATAAGAAGAGGGAGTCAGGATAGGGAACTAAAGAGTTAAGGGTGTTTAGGCAGTGTACAGTCATAAATCATGTAGAGGAAGCTGAGTGAGACAAGCCCCCCCCCTCCATCCTGGAGTGAGTAAAAAAGGAGGGTGTCTCTGGCTCATTTCAAGAGCCGTAGTTGTAAACATAGTAACATAGTATGTTAGGCTGAAGGGAGACAATGTCTGTCTAGTTCAGCCTAGTTCCACCCTCCCTTGTTGATCCAGAGGAAGGCAAAAAAACACCCATGAGGCAGAAGCCAATTAGCCCATGTGGGTGAAAAAAATCCTTCCCAACTCCATAATGGCAGTCAGAATAATCCCTGGATCAATGTTTTGATAGCTCCTACCTTACTCCAAGACCCGAATCAACATCCCTGCTGATTATTAAATGTCTATATTCTGTAATTTCATAGCACTCTAGAAACGCATCTAGTCGCCTCTTTAACTCCTCTATTGATTTTGCCATCACCTGCCGAAGCAGGTGCGGGGGCAGTAAGGTGAGACCGGCGCCAAGAGGCCACCAGGATTCCAGCGCCAGCAGCAGCGGAGGGGACCAGAACGGAGCAGCAGAGCAGCTGAGACAGGAGGGGAGAGTGAGCGGCCGCCGGGACAGCGGGTGACGTCACCAGGAGGAGCGGAGGAGTGGAGTAGCCGATAAGTATCTTCTGTGTGTGTTTGTGAGCTAAGTGTGTGTCTTCTGTGTATCTGGTGTGCCCTAGTTGTGTCTTCTGTGTGTGTGTGTGTGTGTCTGGGGGTCTAAGAGTTTGTGAGGGGGAAAAAAAAAATTATTTTGTGACCGGTTGCGCATAAGTGTCAGCGGGTAAGTGGTTGCGCGAGAGCGGCAGCGTGTGAGTGGTTGTACAGAGGCAGCAGCGTGTGAGCAGTTGCAGCAGCGTGTGAGTGGTTGAGCGGTTGCAGCAGCGTGTGAGCGAAGGCAGCAGCGGGTGAGCGGAGGCAGCAGCGTGTAAGCGGTTGAGCGGTTGCAGCAGCGTGTGAGCGGTTGCAGCAGCGGGTGAGCGGTTGCAACAGCGGGTGAGCGGTTGCAGCAGCGGGTGAGCGGTTGCAGCAGCGGGTGAGCGGTTGCAGCAGTGGGTGAGCGGTTGCAGCAGCGGGTGAGCGGTTGCAGTAGCGGGGTTGCAGCAGCGGGTGAGCGGGTGCAGCAGCGGGTGAGCGGGTGCAGCAGCGGGTGAGCGATTGCAGCAGAGGGTGAGCGGTTGCAGCAGCGGGTGAGCGGTTGCAGCAGCGGGTGAGCGGTTGCAGCAGCGGGTGAGCGGTTGCAGCAGCGGGTGAGCGGAGTGTGAACAAGTTTATCTTCACTACTTCCACAAGTAAATTGTAGATCCCCATTAGGATGAGCTCCATGTCTGGCAATGTCATCCAGTGTGCTACTTGTGCAATGTATGCGGTCCTTGATCAGCCGATCAAGGGTGCATACTGTTGCGCAAGATGCGTGCACGTCGCACATTTAGAAGCCCAAATTCTGGATCTAAATGAACAACTGGCAACACTGAGAGCCATTGACAACACGGAAAGGAGTTTGTTGCTCACTGAGCAGACACTCGCTGGGGTAGAGGCGGGGCAGATGGTAGTACAGAAGTGCAGGGGGAGCAGGCAGTCAGCTGGGTGTCAGATAGAAGAAGGCGTAGAGGGAATAGATCCAGGGAGGCTGGTCCTGAACTGGCACAACCCAACAGGTCTGCAACGTTGGCAGATGAGGGCGATGCCATTACAGAGCCAGCACCGCTGCAGCACGACATGCCCTCTGAACGCCAGGGGGATGAATGCTCCGGTGAGATGGGGACGGGGAGTGCAGGGCAGGCTAGACAGGTTCTAGTGGTGGGGGACTCAATTATTAGGGGGACAGAGAGGGCAATCTGCCATAAAGACCGGGATCGTCGAACGATGTGTTGTCTTCCTGGCGCTCGAGTTCGACACATCGCGGATCGGATTGACAGATTACTGGGAGGGGCTGGTGAGAATCCAGCGGTCATGGTGCACGTTGGCACCAATGAACAAGGGACCTAGGGTCCAAGCTCAGGGCGAGGACCTCCAGGGTAGTTTTCTCGGAAATACTACCTGTACCTAAAGCCACACTAGAAAGGCAGCAGGATCTTAGGGAGGTAAACAAGTGGCTCCGGAGTTGGTGTAAGAAGGAGGGATTTGGGTTCCTGGAGAACTGGGCTGACTTCGCTGTCGGCTACAGGCTCTACCGTAGGGACGGGCTGTATCTTAATGGGGAGGGTGCAGCTGTGCTGGGGGATAAGATGGCTAGAAGGCTGGAGGAGTGTTTAAATTAGGGACTGTGGTGGAGGGTAAAATGAGAAATAGTGGGGTAGCCAGTGTAACTAGCGATTCGGGTCCAAGCAAAGGGAATGGGGGTCGAGCAGTGGGTGGGGTTAGTACAGTTAGAACTGATAGATCAGCCATAAGTACGAATAGCAACAAAAGAAATTTAAGAAACAAAAAAAAAATGATATAAATTGTATGCCAGGGATGGACGAAGTCTGATCGGTAAAGTGGGTGAGCTTGAAGCGAGAATCACTGATGAAAATTATGATATAGTCGGAATTACGGAAATGGCTTGATGATAAGTGCGATTGGGCGGTGAATTTGCAGGGGTACAATCTCTTCAGAAGGGACCGAAGGAACCAGAAAGGGGGAGGGGTATGTCTGTACGTCAAATCGAACTTGAAGCCGAGGCTACGGGAGGATATAGGGGTAGGAGACGAACAGGTGGAATCTCTGTGGGTAGAAATACAGGGAGGAAAAAATAACAAAATCCTGATAGGGGTCTTCTATAGACCACCAAAAGCAACAGAAGAAACTGAAAGCTTACTACTAAAGCAGATAGAAGAGGTGTCAAAGCGCAACAAAGTAATTATCATGGGGGACTTTAATTATCCAGCTATAACATGGGAGAACGAAACCTGCAAATCTCACAGGGATGATAAGTTCTTGAGAGTAATTAAAGACAATTACCTGAACCAACTTGTGCAGGAACCAACAAGAGGGAGGGCCATTCTGGACCTAGTACTAACCAACAAACCGGACCGTATAAAGGGGGTGCAGGTTGAGGGGCACTTGGGGAACAGTGACCACAATATAATCAACTTCCAGCTGTCAATCAATAGGAAGCCACATCAGGGAGCGACAAAGAAACTAAACTTTAGTAAAGCAAAATTTGACGAGCTTAGAACTACTATCGGTAACATTAATTGGGACAACATCCTCAAAAATATCAGTACGGAGGAAAAAAGGGAAAAGTTCAAAAGGATCCTAATCGCCTCATGTGAGCAGTTCATTCCCTTTAAAAATAAAAGAAACTCAACTAAAGGAAACCAATGTGGGTCGACAAGACGGTAAGAGGGGCAATAAACAAAAAAAAGAAAGCATTCAAACTACTAAAGCAAGAAGGCAGCGAAGAAGCGCTAAAATCATACAGGGAAGAAAACAAAATATGCAAAGATAAAATCAAAAATGCCAAGGAGGAAGCAGAAAGACGGATCGCCAAAGAGAGCAAAAACAACCCGAAGCTGTTTCTCAACTATATTAACAGCAAAATGATTTGCAGGGAGAGCACTGGCCCTTTAAAAAATAATGCAGGAGAAATCATTGATGATGACGAAGGGAAAGCAAATCTACTAAACAGTTTCTTCTCAAGTGTATTCACAAACGAAAAGGAAATGCCACACGAGATGCAGGGGAATAAAATGAACCCCTCACAAAATATCTCATACCTAACGCAGGAGGAGGTGCGGAAGCGACTAAAGAAAACTAAAATTGATAAATCGCCGGGCCCAGATGGATTACACCAAAGGATACTAAGGGAACTAAGTGAAGAGATAGCTAGGCCGCTATACCTAATATTTCTAGACACTATCAAGACCGGTATAGTACCATTGGATTGGCGCATTGCCAACGTGGTTCCAATTTACAAAAAAGGGAGCAAAAGTGAGCCTGGTAACTACAGGCCAGTAAGTCTCACTTCAGTAACGGGAAAAATTTTCGAGGGGATTCTGAGAGACGCCATCGATGAGTACCTCAAGGAGAATAAGGGAATAACTCCTCACCAGCATGGATTCATGAAGGGTCGCTCATGTCAGACAAATCTGATCAGTTTCTACGATGAAGTAAGCTCTAAGCTGGACCAGGGAAAATCTATTGATCTCGTATATCTGGACTTCTCTAAAGCCTTTGACACCGTGCCACATAATAGGCTAATATACAAAATGAGGCAGCTCGGATTGGGTGAAAACGTGTGTAAGTGGGTAAAAAATTGGCTCAGTGATAGAAAGCAGAGGGTGGTAATAAATGGTTCGTACTCTGATTGGACCACAGTCGCTAGCGGGGTGCCACAGAGTTCAGTATTAGGCCCCACTCTGTTCAACATATTTATCAATGACCTGATAGAGGGGCTGCACAGCAAAATATCAATATTTGCAGATGACACAAAATTATACAATATAAGTAATGCAACGGAGGACAATGTGCGGCTACAAACGGACCTGGATAAGCTGGGGGCTTGGGCAGAAAAATGGCAAATGAAGTTCAATGTTGAAAAATGTAAGACTATGCACATGGGCAGGAGAAACGGATGTCACAAATATTCACTTAATGGGGTACCACTAGGGAAAAGTGATATGGAAAAGGATCTGGGGGTATTAGTGGATAATAGACTAAACTGGAGTAACCAATGCCAGTCAGCTGCTGCAAATGCAAATAAAGTCTTGGGGTGCATTAAAAGAGGTATAGGGGCGAGAGACGAGAACATTATCCTTCCATTATATAAGGCACTTGTCAGGCCTCACATGGAATACTGCGTACAATTCTGGTCACCGGTGCTCAGGAAATATGTCACAGTGCTTGAGGGGATTCAAAGAAGGGCAACTAAACTAATACATGCAATGACGGGACTGGAATACCCAGAGAGGCTATCCAAATTGGGACTATTTACTCTAGAAAAAAGAAGGTTAAGAGGCGACCAAATAACCATGTATAAGTACATGAGGGGACAATACAAGGATCTCTCCCAAGATCTGTTTACACCCAGGACCACAATGGTAACAAGAGGACATCCGCTACGAATAGAGGAAAGTAGGTTTCATCACCAACATAGAAGGGGATTCTTTACTGTAAGAGCAGTTAGACTGTGGAACTCTCTGCCTGAGGAAGTGGTGATGGCAAAATCCATAGAGGAGTTTAAAAGGGGACTTGATGTCTTTCTGGAAAAGAAGGACATTATAGGATATAAATCTTAGGTTACTTGTCAATCCGGGTATATAGGAAAGTAGGAACTATTAGGGCTCATGTCCACGGGCAAAAGAAGAATTAAAATCCGCAGCGGATTTTAACTCTTCTCCCGCGCGCGGATCCGCACCCCATAGGGATGCATTGACCACCCGCGGGTAGATAAATACCCGCGGATGGTCAATAAAAGTGATTTAAAAGAAAATGGAGCATGAAAAAATCTAGACCATGCTCCATTTTCGTGCGGGTCTCCCGCGGGGACGGCTCCCGCGGGCTTCTATTGAAGCCTATGGAAGCCGTCCGGATCCGCGGGAGACCTAAAATAGGAATTTAAAAGAACTTACCCATCCGGAGCGGACCGGGAAGGTCTTCTCTTCCTCACGGCCGGATCTTTCTTGCTTCGGCTCGGCGGATGTGCCCGGCGCATACGCGCGGCCCGTCGGCGACGTGCCGCCGGCGTGAAGAGTTCATCCGCCGGCCGAAAAAGAAGATCCGGCCGTGAGGAAGAGAAGACTTTCCCCGCCCGCTCCGGATGGGTAAATTCTTTTAAATTCCTATTTTCAGCGCTCATGTCCGCGGGGCAGGAGGGACCCGCTGCAGATTCTACATGGAGAATCCGTAGCGGGCCTGATTTTCCCCGTGGACATGAGGCCTTAGGGGTTGATCCAGGGAACAGTCTGATTGCCATTAGGGAGTCGGGAAGGAATTTTTTCCCCAAAAGGGCTAATTGGCTTCTGGCCTTGGGGTTTTTTGCCTTCCTCTGGATCAACACGGGAGGATAGACAGGCTGGACTAGATGGACATTGTCTTCATTCAGCCTTACATACTATGTTACTATGTTATCACCATGTCCTCAGGCAGAGAGTTCCACAGTCTCACTGCTCTTACAGTAAAGAACCCACTTCTATGTTGGTGATGAAACATCCATTCCTCTAGATGTAGAAGATGCCCTCTTGCTACCATCACAGTCCTCGTAATAAGCAGATCATGAGAGAGATCCTTGTATTGTCCCCTAATGTATTTATACATAGTTATTTGGTCACCCCTTAACCATCTTCTTTCCAGGGAGAATAATCCCAATTTTGATAGCCTCTCTGGGTATCCCAATCCTCCCATTCCATTTATTAATTTAGTTGCCCTTCTTTGAACCCCCTCCAGCACTGCAACATCTTTCCTGAGCACCGTTGTTCAGAACTGTACACAGTATTCCATGTGAGGCCTGACAAGTGTCTTATATAGTGGAAGAATAATGTTCTCGTCTCTTGCCCCATACCTCTTTTAATGTACCCCAAGACTTTATTTGCTTTTGCAGCAGCTAATTGTTACGTTCGTGTGGGCAACTGAGCATTAAGCCCACACAAACATGACCCAGAAGGATAGGGAACACCAGGTGAAACTACCACAGATTAACACCTCTCCCTATCTTCTACCAGGGAAAGTGACACTGTACCTACCTGAGTGGGGACATCGCCCCAATAAAGGGCAGCCCCACAGTCTTCGGATCTGGGCCCTAGCTGCTCCTAAGAACCCACATGCCACCACTGACAGGGAATAAGTATAAGAAAGGCAGCACACTGGAATAGATCCTCTTACCAGTAGATGTCCATAAAGAGGTTTTTATTCATGATCCACATACAAAAAAATGCGACGTTTTGATCATCCGCTGTGATCTTGCTCAGGCATATACACCAACAGACAATGATCGCTTTAAATAGTGACATTAACCTATCACCCACATTGTATACACCCACATTCAATTAAAACATATAACTCACAGGTGTTCAACAGGCATCCGCCGCTCCACCGTCCATACAGCGTCTCATACATCATCATGCAGCGTCCATTTAGTTTGTTCAGATCCTCCCACATCGGGGTGTGTACTAGCATATGCAAAATCGATCCCTGTGTCATCACACAGCGCGTCCCAACGTCATGATGTCATCATGCTGAGCATCATCATGTGACTAGTCACATGACTTGCAGCGGCCATCTTTGATTCCCCATAGAAACCATATATATCAAACAATACATCAGGATACACAGAGGGCAAAGGAAAATCTACAACCAATGATCATTGTAGTAATATATATGTCCCTGCAACATTATAGTTATGACATCCACAGCAGTTAATTACTGCCTATCAGAGTAGTATTGTATTGTTTGAGGCAATAAGTGTATTCTACATCCATAATGATGTTAAAATGGAAACACAAAATCACTAAATGATACATCAGGAGGTATCCTATGTGTTATGTTATACTTTAGTGTGTTAATCATAAAGTCATAGATATCTAATCAAGACATCATGCATCACATTCATAGTTTGTGTATCTCTTTATTAGTTACATCAGAAAAACCCCACAAAATTTTTTTTTAAATCAAATGGGACAGATTTCCCTAGACACGCGTTCAAAAATAATATTAGATGGTACAGAACGTATCCAGATTGGACGTATAAACTGCATGAAGGTGGAACGACAGATATCATGGAACAATCCTGTCAAAAAAACAAACAAACACATAATTAATATAAAATGCATAAAATCAATCCATTTATATACGCATATATGTATTGAGGTGTTATATGGGCAACTGATGCATATAGAAGGTCGTAATGGGTAACTTACATATTCACAGGTTTAAAGGGGCAGTACATAGAAACACATCAGAATAGGATATGTAGGCATATATTACAGATGGGGAGTAACATGATATTCAATGTTTAGGCCCTTAGGGCATAGGGTCCCCAATTCAAATATCCATTTTAATTCAAGATATTTCAATTTTTTTATTCTATCCCCACCTCTCGTGTCAATCGGAACATGATCTATCACTCGATAGCGTAATTGGCTGACCGAATGGCCAGCCTCTCGAAAATGCTTAGCCACTGGAACGTCAGTACGTCCCATTCTAATTGTGCTTTTGTGTTTGCTTATACGTGATTTAACGTCCTGTATTGTCTCGCCTACATACATTAAGCTGCACGGGCAACTGATCAAATAAATCACATATGATGTATTACATGAGTACGTGCCCCTAATGTTGTATCTTTTACTGGTTCTGGGATGTGTAAAAGAGTCTCCCCTAATGAGATCATTACATCCTACGCAGTTCAGACAGGGGAAGTTGCCATGTCTGTCAGAAGCACGAATAGCCGAAAATTGGGGTGGGGCTGTCTTCATCAAAGAGTCTTTAAAGTTCCGCCCCCTACGGTATGACATTAATGGGGGGGAGGCAAATTCCATAATTTCAGGATGACCATTGGTACCTGTTTTTTGGCGGTAGATCTTATCGCCAAATAAGAAATAATTCTTCTCCAGAACCTCCTCTAGTAGGGTAAGAAGAAAAGATAGGGAAAACTGGACAGGATAGGAAGACACACAGAGCCATAATCACACCATACAGCAGCCAAAACGTAAACTCTAGGAGCAGATGTAATGCTATATATGCCAGGTATTAGTTGACATCTTGATCAAAATATGGAAGCTAGCGGGCCACGTCAAGGCTCCTGGCTATACCGCTAGTCCCTATACTAACCAGGAGTCCAGCAACACAACCAAACATAAACCTTCCTTGCAGCCACCATACATAGAACCTGCTAACACCACACAGAGACAGAATGAGAACAGACCACACCCACACCTGAGAAGACAGCTTATGTGTGTACTGACCTATAGTGATTGGCTGACTGGCTGACACACACATGCCCAGCCAGCACAATCCCCCACACCTGAGCAGGAAAGCTGCAGATCATCTATAGTACCACAGATCTTAGGAGACAGACATAACACTGAATGGCATTGATTGCTCCAGTTAAGTCTACAGTCAACAAGCCCCCCAGGTCTTTTTCCATCTCACTTTTCCTTAGCAGTACACTATTTAGTGTTTATTGGGTGACATCCGTTTCTCCTGTCCATGTGCATAACCTTACATTTATCAATATTGAACTTCATTTGTCATTTTTCTACCCAAGCCCCCAGCTTATCTAGATCCATATGCAGACATACAGTGTATTAATTACCTTGTATAATTTTGTATTATCTGCAAATATCGATATTTTACTGTGCAGTCCTTCTATCAGGTCATTGATAAATATATTGAACAGAATGGGGCCTAATACTGAACCTGTGGCACCCTCACTAGAGACCGTGGCCCAATCAGATTTTGAACCATTTATTACCACCCTCTGCTTTCTATCTCCGAGCCAGTTATTTACTCAGCTACACACATTTTCGCCCAGACCGAGCAGCCTCATTTTATATATCAGCCTATTATGCGGCACGGTGTCAAATGCTTTAGAAAAATCCAGATATATGATATCAATAGACTCTCCCAGATCTACCCTAAAACTTACTTCATTGTAGAAGCTAATCAAATTGGTCTCATATGATCAACCCCTCGTGAACCCATGCTGATGACGATTATACCGTTGTTTTCCTTGAGGTATTCTAGGATGGCATCTCCCAGAAACCCCTTGAATATTTTTCCAATTATTGAAGTGAGACTTACCGGCCTGTAGTTATGAGGCTCCCTTCTTGACCCCTTTTTGTATATGGGAACACATTGGCAATACGCCAATCGAGTGGTACAACCTCAGTTTCAATAGAGTCCCTAAATATAAGAATTAGTGGTCTGTCTATCATGTCACTTAGTTACCCTAGAACCCTTGGGTGTATTTCATCTGGGCCCGGCCATTTGTCTTTTAAAATTTTTTTTAACCAGCTCTGCGCTTCCTCCAGAGTTAGGCAGGTGATATTTTGCAGGGGGTTCGTTTTATCCCCTTGCATCTTGTGTGACATTACTTTTTCATTTGTGAATTCATTTGAAAAAAAAACTATTTAATAGATTCACCTTCCCTCCATTATCTTCTATGATTTCTCCTCCATTATTTGTTAAAGGGCCGGTGCTCTCAGTGCAAATCCTTTTACTGTTTATATAATTGAAAAATAGTTTAGGGTTATTTTTGCTCTCTTTGGCAATCAGTCTCTCTGCCTCCTCTTTTGCAGTTTTTATCTTTTCCTTACATTTTTTTTCCCCTGTATGTTTTTAGTGTTTCTTCACTGCTCTCTTGTTTTAATAACACTGGTAAAAACAATTTTGTCACAAGAAACATTGGTGTTTCTATGTAACTTTTCATGCCGAATTCAAAAATGTAATCAGAAATTTTCTATCGCCCATGGTTTTTGCGGGTCAGCAATTTCGTTAAATTATATTTTTTGTGTATACATATTGGGATATACAATAATCTCTATCAGATTTTTATTACAAATCATGTGCACAAGACTGTGTCAATATGCCGAGGTGTTGCGTAAATATTCCAGATATCTTCTGTTACATCTGTGGGGAATTAACTTTTAAAGTTCAAAGGTGAAACTTTACACCGCTCATCAAAAAGTGCTATGAACTTTACTTTGGATGTAAAGTGGGTGACCGAGATAAGACTTGGGCTCCTCATCAATGCTGTGCAACTTGTGTTCGGCTTCTTACAGGGTAGATTAAAGGTGAACGTCATATGCCTTTTTCAGTTCCAATGGTATGGAGGGAATCAAAAGACCATTCTTTAGACTTATTTCTGTTTGACAACGACTACAGGTATTATATCTAAATCAAAACATACTGTTAAATATCCAAATTTGCCTTTTGCTAGGAGACCAGTTCCTCATAGTGATGATTTACCTGTGCCACAGCCTCCCAAAAATGTGAAATTTAGTGACGATGATTCAGATAGTCATGAGCAAGAGTCAGATGACACAAATTTTGAAGCAGGTGCTTCATCTAAACCTCATTTATTAACCCAGGGAGATTTGAACGACCTCATACGGGGTTTACATTTATCCAAAAAACTGAGTGAACTTTTAGGTTCTGGGTTAAAAGGCTGGAATCTGATTCACAAAGACATAAAAGTATGCTTTTTTCGCAAACCGCAAGATGAATTTAAAGACTTCTTTTCACAAGAAAAGGATTTAGTGTACTGCAATGATGTTGTTGGTGTAATGGAAACACTTGCTCATGAACATATTACAGCAGAGTGGCGCTTATTCATTGATTTTTCAAAAGTTAGTTTGAAAGCTGATCTCCTTCTCAACGGAAATAGGTTCCCATCAGTGCCAGTAGCACATGCAGCCAACATAAAAGAGACTTACAAAAAAGCAAAACTGCTTCAGTTGGAAAATCTGTGGTGACTTTAAAGTCATTGCTCTCTTGCTTGGTTTACAGCTTGGATATACTTGGGATAGTAGAGACAGGGAAAGGCATTACATTAAAAAGAACTAGCCAAACACTTACTCCAGGACTTAAAAATGTTGCACGTCCTCCACTAGTCGAGTCTGAAAATATTTACTTACCACCATTACATATTAAACTGGGATTAATGAAGAACTTTGTCAAGGCAATAGATCGAAATGCTGCTGGATTTGCCTATTTGAAGCAAAAATTTCCTAGCATAAGTGATACAAAAATTAAAGAAGGCATTTTCGTTGGACCACAGATTCGAGAATTGTTGCAGGATGAAAATTTTGAAGATCACTTAAATGAAGTTGAAGCAGCAGCATTAAATTCTTTTAGGAAATGTCAAGGTTGAAAACTACAGTGACTAAGTTAATGAACTCTTGCTTTCCTACAAAATACTGGGATGTAACATGTCTCTTGAGATCCATTTCCTCCATTCACATCTGGATTTCTTTTCAGACAATCTTTGTGCAGTAAGCAATGAGCATGGTGAGAGGTTTCATCAAGATATCTCAGGCATGGAGAAGCGGTACCAAGGCAAATGGAGTTCCAGCATGCTTGCTGCTTACTGCTGGACACTCAAGTGGGATGTACCACAAGCAAAATATAGCAGAAAATCCTCTGTCACTACATTTTATGAAAAGAAATATATTTTTTTTCATGTTGGCCTATGTATTAAAATAAATATTTTCCTAAAACTTCAAGTGGGTGTCACTCAGAAACTTTGCGTGATAGAAAAAAACTAAAAGTATATTTGAAATCACCTCAAAACATTACATTGAGACGACATATTGCTTCATTTGTGACAAAGAAATCATATTTTTTTGTAGACCAGTGTAATTTAAAAACTTTCTTCTGTTTGCTTATAGCCCCTCTTACCGTCTTGTTGAGGCACATTGGTTTCTTTTTACTTGTAGTTTTTTTTTATTTTTAAAGGTATGAATGCTCACATGAGGTAATTAGGATGTTTTTCAACTTCTCCCATTTGTCGCCTGTACTATTATTTTTGAGGATGCTGTCCCAATTAATGTTGCTGATAGTAGTTCTGAGCTGATCAAATTTTACTTTACTAAAATTTAGTTTTTTGTCACTCCCTAATAAGGCCTCACTTACTCTTTTACACCCTCTTAGTTACACCCCTTCACTTATGCACTCACTTACTCTCTTTCACCCCCTCACTTAAACCCACTTACACACACAAAATATTCTTATTCAGTTTTGTCAGCAGCGGTCTTTTTCACAGCCCCTCCTGACAGTTCCTCTGCAGCTGATGATGTCACCTGTAGGCTCAGCATCAGGACCTCTCTCTCCCAGCAATTGTACTCTCTGGCCTCCTGCCCCCTTGGGACCTGCTCCTCTTCTCCCCACTGGCCAGATCCTCCAGTGGCTCTTTCCCAAAGGCTCTCCAGGTTTTTTTGTAGCTCTGGTGCCACTCCAATGCTTCCCTGCTCCCGCTCTCTGGATCCACAGACTACCACTGACGTTACTTCTGGAACATCACTTCCCAACTCTTGCCAAGGTTAGAAGATGGAAGTCAAGGGGGAGTTGGAGTGAGTCGGTGAGCAGTTCAGTTGGAAGGGAGAGAGAGGAGCCGAGATGGACACAGAGGAAGCTGCCAGCCATTTGAAGCCCTAGCTTGCAGTTTCTCCTTGTCCTCTATCCCGCTGTTTTTAGAGATGCATTATGTAAACTTTCAAGAAATCCTGTGTGCAGCAGCTCATAAATTACCCCCATGCTGAGAGAAACTGTTTGTTTTTCCAAACCTGATGTCCGTTCAAGCCAGCTCTGTTTTCTACTGGAAAGCAATACAAACACAGTCTTCAGACAAGCAGTATAGAATCTTCATAGGAATTTTGTGAGTACTGAAAAAATATTAGTTAGTGTTTTTAGGTTGGCAAAACTGTTAGTGTGGTTGCTAAGGGGGTTAATGTTCAGATTTTGTCTATTCTCTCTCTATAGCTCCCCCTTAGCTCAGACGTGGCCTCCCCAAGGCTTGTTTATCTGTGCATAAAGTGGTAAACTGTGTATATGCAAGCAAGTTGTATATGTAATTTGCTGGTGTTTAATATTATTGCAGACAGCCATGTGCCTGCAAGTAAATGGTGTGCCTGTCATTGACTTACATATGTGTGTTAGCGTTATTTAGCTACCAATCGCTTTTAATCCAGGCACTGGTGTCACATTCATCTAATTCCATGATCTGGCTGTATATCCTTACTCTAGCCAGAGGATGTCCTAGACTCTGATCGTCTTACCCTTCTACAATCCTCTCAGCAGACAGAGAAGGCGTCTTCTTCCACCGAAGTACCCTAGTGATGTAACCCTTATGTGGGCACTTCTGAAACCCCCAAGAAATAATGAGTAGAAGTACTTGATGTAGCTCACTAAAATCACACAGGCTTCAGCAAGCATGCCACAGACTTCGGTCAAGTCAAACACATTACTCACACTATCCTCACGAATAGTCATCCTCCCATCAAAGATAGATATTGAACTCTAAAATCATCTTTGTATCAGACTGTGAATGGTATGATTCAAGAGATTAAAGATGCTAATGTGATCAGGGATAGCTATATTCCATGGGCGGCTCCCTTAGTGTTAGTAAAGAAAAAGGATGGAGGAATCAGATTTTGGGTAGACTACCGTAAGCTCAACAACTTCACTCATAAAGACACATATCTGCTACCCAGAATTGAAGAAACCCTTACTGCACTAGGCTCTGCTGCTTATTTTTTCATTCTTGATCTTACTAGTGGGTAATTGCAGATTCCAATGGCAGAACTAGATTGTGAGAAGACTATGTTCACTACACCTCTGTGTTTATTTGAGTTCAAGTGCATTCCTTTTGGTCTATGTAATGCTCCAGGAATTTTTCATAGACTTAGAAAGATGTTTGGGGCATAAGAATTTTGAAAACGTTCTGTACTTAGATGATGCCATTGTCTTCTCCAAAACGTATGAGGACCATCTGGAACATTTGGATAAGATGTTCAAGATACTGATCAAGCATGGATTGAAGTAAAACCTTCCAAGTGTTATTTCCTGCAGAAACAAGTTCCCTATCTGGGGCATATAGTCAGTGCAGAAGGAGTGAGCCCTAACCCTGAAAAGATAGAAGCAATAACTAAGTGGCCCACATCAAAGACGATCAAAGATGTACACAGTTTCTTAGGCTGTGTAGGATATTACAGGAGGTTTATCCCAAAGTTTGCCACTATTGCCTCTCATTTGCAGGAAATACTGAGAGGGCATCCCAAAACTCAGTTATGTAGAATAGTAGCTATACACTGAGTGGAAGAACAGGAACAGGCATTCCAGGTTCTTAAAGAGCGACTGACTACCCCTCCTACTTTAGCTTATCCCAACTACAGTTTGCCATTTTACCTGTACACTGATGCTAATCTCCAGGGTTTAGGTGCAAGATGGGCAAGAAAGTGTCATTGTTTTCAGCAATCTGTACCTCAAACGTACCCAAAGAAATGACCAGAACTTCAATGCCTTCAAGTTGGAATTCCTGGTGCTGGTTTGGGCCATCACTGAGAGATTTAAAGACTATCTTGCTTCAGCTACCTTTGTGGCCTTCACTGACAATAACCTCCTAGCACACCTAAACACTGCCAAATTGGGTGCCTTAGAGCAATGGTGGGTGTCCCGTCTTGCCGATTTCAACTTCACAATCAAGTACTGCATTGGAAAAAAATAACGATTACGCCGATGCCTCATCCTGTTTGCCTTACGCTGGAGATTGTGCAGATAATCACAATGATCAATGGGAATAAATAGATCTACCCCATTTTGGTGCCAAAACGGCTCGTCTGAACGCTCTTCAAGCCAAAGACACCATACCAGCAATACAGAAAAAAGATCAACAGTGGTACACTCTACAAACAGAAAGTCAAATCTTCTGTGAACTTCTAGACTACCTTTCTTCAGGTACCACACCCAGAAGAATTAGACAAGGCCATCCAGATCCAGAACTACAGTGACTATGGTAACAAAGAAAAAGAGTGTTCCTCAGAAGAAATCTGCTATGTCGAAATTCTATTAATCCTGTTATCAATCACCAAGTGCAACAAATATTGATTCCCCAACAAGATGCAAGTATGATTCTGACCACTTATGACCAATCAGGACACTTTTTGTGTACAAAAGACTGAAGCAAGTATTCATAGACATTTCTATGAGATAGGCATGAGAGCTGACATTTAAATATGGTGCCAAGATTGTACAGTGTGCGAAACCAGAAGACAAGTTAAATCAGACCAAAGAGCTCCTCTACATCCCATCAAATCCACACAACCAGTCAAGATTCTTGCCATCGACCATCTAAAGATTGAGCCCAGCAGAATCGGTTAGAGTTATGATTGATTAATACACAAAATACACTGTTGCCATCCCCGTGAAAGACTTGACTGCAAAAACTACTGCCCTGTTGGTTTGGAAGCATTTCCTAATTCCCTACAGATGTCCAGAGATGATCCTGTATGACAGAGGTGCTGCTTTTGAATCATAACTGTTCCAAGAGTTATGTCAACTGTATCATTGCAAGAAATTAAGAACCTCTGCCTACCATCCTCAAGGAAATGGACTTTGTGAGAAAGCTAATCAAACTATTCTTGGATTGCTGAGAACAAGTCCTGCCAATAAAAGAACCGACTGGCCAGCCCAGCGGTCCTACCAGAGCTTATCTTTATGTACAACAACATGCCCCACTGTTCTACTGGGTACCCTCCGTAGTACTTAATGTTTGGCCTCCCAGGCAAGTTAACTACAGATCTAGCCCTTGGAATAAAACCCACAGATTAAGTCAACCCTTTGCCAACCACTTATTGGGTACAATAGCATCAAAGGAGACTTCAAGAATCGCGGGAAATTGTTAATACCTGCATGAAAGAGGTTTATCAGAAGCAGCAAAGTGATTTTGACAAAAATGTTAAAGCTACCTTGTTCAACATTTGTTATCAAATCTGGCTAAAGAAACTTTCACGGACTGCAAAAATTAGACTCTTCAAGGGAGCAACAGCCTTACACTGTTTTGTCCAAACCCTACACGGGTAAAGAGCTGTATTATATTGGACAGAAGAATCAGCCATCAAAGATGGTACATCGGAACAGACTTAAACTGTGTTCTTTGCAATCCCCACCTTCAGAAGACTTTGACAGTGAACCTGATGTGGCCAATAAATAACTGGACTTTACTCCATATACCAACAATTCAATCTCTGTAGTCTTTGACCATGGTGATCCAATGACCTGGTATATGATGCCTGGCTTTACAGTACCCCTTCACCGGAATCACCAGAGGACAGTTCCCAGCTTGTTATCGCGAGTAACTGTTCATTTTTTGGCGTGTTTTTCAGTTTCTTCCTTTTGATTACAATTTGAACTTCTGAATATTGAGACTTTTATGTTGAGTGACTAATCATAGACTATGTGACAAGGTTTGCACCCCAAGAAACTACTTTCTTAATGCTACGGGATTTGATCTTGATCTTAGCTGCAAGGAGTTCATGATCAGTGTTGCAGTCAGCGCCGGGAAAGGTTTTTATTACAATGACTGAACTTTGCCAATGATGATTACACAGAATGTAATCAATCTGATTTTGATGGAAGCCATTGGAAGATGTCCACGTGTACAATCAGTGTTTGGGTTGCATAAACCGTGTGTTTGCTATCCAGAGCCGATTTTCTTGGCAGAACTGTACTGGGCGATCACTGGCTTCATTTCTTTCACCAAGCCCAAATCTTCCTGTGATGATTGCTTCTGGCTGGTTGCCTACTGTAGAATTGCAATCGCCCATAATGTAAATGATGTCCTTCTTTGGCACTTCGTTTAGAGTTCTCTACTGCATCTCTACTTATCACTTTATATGGCTACTATGGCTTGTCAGCAGGGCCAGGACAAGACATTTTGGTCTCCTAAACAGATATATCAATTTGCCCCCCCCCCCCCCCCCACATGCATGCACAAAAAACATTAATTCAAAATAGCCATAGTAAAAAGAGAGAAAATTATTGATATTGTTTTATAAAAATAATTTGACACAAAACACAAATAATGCATAATCTGAGAGGGCCAGTCCTACAAATGTAATATTAACCAAAATCAGGCTCTGTTCATACCAGCGTTTGGCATTTTTCTTTCCTGCTCTGTCACGGGAGAAGGAAAACACAATACCACATCTGTCCAAAGATGGAAATAAGAGTGCCGGACAGACCTCATTGACTATAATGGAGTCCATCCTGCCCTTCAGTATTTTCCCAGATAAGGTAGCACTGCATGATGCATTGTTTTGTCCTGGACTTTATGCCAATTCAGGTGTGAACCTAGCAATAATCATGTGAAACTGCTGATCAATAATTACTAGAGATGAGCGAACACCAAAATGCTCGGGTGTTCGTTATTCGAAACGAACTTCCCGCGATGTTCAAGGGTTCGTTTCGAATAACGAACCCCATTGAAGTCAATGGGCGACCAGAGCATTTTTGTATTTCGCCGATGCTCGCTAAGGTTTTCATGTGTGAAAATCTGGGCAATTCAAGAAAGTGATGGGAACGACACAGCAACGGATAGGGCAGGCGAGGGGCTACATGTTGGGCTGCATCTCAAGTTCACAGGTCCCACTATTAAGCCACAATACCGGCAAGAGTGGGCCCCCCCCCCTCCCAACAACTTTTACTTCTGAAAAGCCCTCATTAGCATGGCATACCTTTGCTAAGCACCACACTACCTCCAACAAAGCACAATCACTGCCTGCATGACACTCCACTGACACTTCTCCTGGGTTACATGCTGCCCAACCGCCTCCCCCTCCCCCCCACAGCGCACACCAAAGTGTCCCTGCGCAGCCTTCAGCTGCCCTCATGCCACACCATGCTCATGTCTATTTAGAATTGCGTCTGCCATGACGAGGGACCGCAGGCACACACTGCAGAGGTTGGCACGGCTAGGCAGCGACCCTCTTTAAAAGTGGCGGGGCGATAGCCCACAATGCTGTACAGAAGCAATGAGAAATAGAATCCTGTGCCACCGCCATCAGGAGCTGCACACGTGGGCATAGCAATGGGGAACCTATGTGCCACACACTATTCATTCTGTCAAGGTGTCTGCATGCCCCAGTCAGACCGCGGTTTTTAATTCATAGACACAGGCAGGTACAACTCCCTATTGTGAAGTCCCTGTGGACCCACAGCATGGGTGGCTCCCTGGAACCCACCGGCGGTACACAGAAATATCCCATTGCATTGCCCAACACAGCTGAGGTAGTAATGTCGTGCTTAATGCAGCTGGGCTTCGGCCCACACTGCATGCCCCAGTCTGACTGGGGTTCTTTTCAAGTGTACAGATGTAGTAAAAACTCCGTGTGCACCTACAGCATGGGTGGGTGCCAGGAAGCCACCGGCGGTACATAGAAATATCCCATTGCATTGCCCAACACAGCTGAGGTAACGTCAGCTGTAATGCAGGTGGGCTAAAAATTCATTTGATTACACTGTAGGCGAGGGCCCACAAAAATTGCTGTATCAACAGTACTAATGTACATCAGAAAAATTGGCCATGGCCAGCCAAGAGGGCAGGTGAAACCCATTAATCGCTTTGGTTAATGTGGCTTAAGTGGTAACTAGGCCTGGAGGCAGCCCAGTGTAACGAAAAATTGGTTCAAGTTAAAGTTCCAAGGCTTTTAAGCACATTGAAACTTTTAAAAATTGTTCAGAAAAATTATTTGAGTGAGCCTTGTGGCCCTAAGAAAAATTGCCCGTTCAGCGTGATTACGTGAGGTTTCAGGAGGAGGAGCAGGAGGAGGAGGAGGAATATTAGACACAGATTGATGAAGCAGAAATGTCCCCGTTTTGGATGGTGAGAGAGAACGTAGCTTCCATCCGCGGGTGCAGCCTACGTATTGCTTACGTATCGCTGCTGTCCGCTGGTGGAGAAGAGAAGTCTGGGGAAATCCAGGCTTTGTTCATCTTGATGAGTGTTAGCCTGTCGGCACTGTCGGTTGACAAGCGGCTACGCTTATCTGTGATGATTCCCCCAGCCGCACTAAACACCCTCTCTGACAAGACGCTAGCCGCAGGACAAGCAAGCACCTCCAGGGCATACAGCGCTAGTTCAGGCCACGTGTCCAGCTTCGACACCCAGTAGTTGTAGGTGGCAGAGGCATCACGGAGGACGGTCGTGCGATCGGCTACGTACTCCCTCACCATCCTTTTACAGTGCTCCCGCCGACTCAGCCTTGACTGGGGAGCGGTGACACAGTCTTGGTGGGGAGCCATAAAGCTGTCCAGGCCCTTAAAGACTGTTGCACTGCCTGGGATGTACATGCTGCTCGATCTCCGCACCTCCCCTGCTACCTTGCCCTCGGTACTGCGCCTTCTGCCACTAGCGCTGTCGGCTGGGAATTTTACCATCAGCTTGTCCGCAAGGGTCTTGTGGTATAGCAACACTCTCGAACCCCTTTCCTCTTCGGGAATGAGAGTGGGCAGGTTCTCCTTATAGCGTGGGTCGAGCAGTGTGTACAACCAGTAATCCGTTGTGGCCAGAATGCGTGCAACGCGAGGGTCACGAGAAAGGCATCCTAACATGAAGTCAGCCATGTGTGCCAGGGTACCTGTACGCAACACATGGCTGTCTTCACTAGGAAGATCACTTGCAGGATCCTCCTCCTCCTCCTCCTCCTCAGGCCATACACGCTGAAAGGATGACAGGCAATCAGCCGGTGTACCGTCAGCAGCGGGCCAAGCTGTCTCTTCCCCCTCCTCCTCATCCTCCTCATGCTCCTCCTCCTCTACGCGCTGAGAAATAGACAGGAGGGTGCTCTGACTATCCAGCGACATACTTTCTTCCACCGCCCCCGTTTCCGAGCGCAAAGCAGCTGCCTTTATGCTTTGCAGGGAATTTCTCAAGATGCATAGCAGAGGAATGGTGACGCTAATGATTGCAGCATCGCCGCTCACCACCTGGGTAGACTCCTCAAAATTACCAAGGACATGGCAGATGTCTGCCAACCAGGCCCACTCTTCTGAAAAGAATTGAGGAGGCTGACTCCCACTGCGCCGCCCATGTTGGAGTTGGAATTCGACTATAGCTCTACGCTGTTCATAGAGCCTGGCCAACATGTGGAGCGTAGAGTTCCACCGTGTGGGCACGTCGCACAGCAGTCGGTGCACTGGCAGATTAAAGCGATGTTGCAGGGTGGCAGCGTCCGTGTGGGACTTGCGGAAATGTGCGCAGAGCCGGCGCGCCTTTACGAGCAGGTCTGACAAGCGTGGGTAGCTTTTCAGAAAGCGCTGAACCACCAAATTAAAGACGTGGGCCAGGCATGGCACGTGCGTGAGGCTGCCGAGCTGCAGAGCCGCCACCAGGTTACGGCCGTTGTCACACATGACCATGCCCGGTTGGAGGCTCAGCGGCGCAAGCCAGCGGTCGGTCTGCTGTGTCAGACCCTGCAGCAGTTCGTGGGCCGTGTGCCTCTTATCTCCTAAGCTGAGTAGTTTCAGCACGGCCTGCTGACGCTTGCCCACCGCTGTGCTGCCACACCGCGCGACACCGACTGCTGGCGACATGCTGCTGCTAACACATCTTGATTGCGAGACAGAGGTTGCGGAGGAGGAGGAGGAGGAGGGTGCTTTAGTGGAGGAAGCATACACCTCCGCAGATACCACCACCGAGCTGGGGCCCGCAATTCTGGGGGTGGGTAGGACGTTAGTGGTTCCCGGGCTCTGACTCTGTCCCAGCCTCCACTAAATTCACCCAATGTGCCGTCAGGGAGATGTAGTGGCCCTGCCCGCCTGTGCTTGTCCACGTGTCCGTTGTTAAGTGGACCGTGGCAGTAACCGCGTTGGTGAGGGCGCGTACAATGTTGCGGGAGACGTGGTCGTGCAGGGCTGGGACGGCACATCGGGAAAAGTAGTGGCGACTGGGAACTGAGTAGCGCGGGGCCGCCGCCTCCATGATACTTTTGAAGGACTCCGTTTCCACAACCCTATACGGCAGCATCTCAAGGCTGATGAATTTTGCTATGCGGACGGTTAACGTTTGAGCGTGCGGGTGCGTGGCGGCGTACTTGCGCTTGCGCTCCAACAGTTGCGCAAGCGACGGCTGGACGGTGCGCTGAAGTACACTGGTGGATGGGGCCGAGTACAGCGGAGGTGAGGGTGTGGGTGCAGGCCAGGAGACGGTAGTGCCTGTGTCCTGAGAGGGGGGTTGCATCTCAGTGGCAGGTTGGGGCACAGGGGGAGAGGCAGGGGTGCAAACCGGAGGCGGTGAACGGCCTTCGTCCCACCTTGTGGGGTGCTTGGCCATCATATGTCTGCGCATGGTGGTGGTGGTGAGGCTGTTGGTGTTGGCTCCCCGGCTGAGCTTTGCGCGACAAAGGTTGCACACCACTGTTCGTCGGTCGTCAGGCGTCTCTGTGAAAAACTGCCAGACCTTAGAGCACCTCGGCCTCTGCAGGGTGGCATGGCGCGAGGGTGCGCTTTGGGAAACAGTTGGTGGATTATTCGGTCTGGCCCTGCCTCTACCCCTGGCCACCGCACTGCCTCTTGCAACCTGCCCTGCTGCTGCCCTTGCCTCCCCCTCTGAAGACCTGTCCTGTGTAGACGTTGCACACCAGGTGGGGTCAGTCACCTCATCGTCCTGCTGCTCTTCCTCCGAATCCTCTGTGCGCTGCTCCCTCGGACTTACTGCCCTTACTACTACCTCACTGCAAGACAACTGTGTCTCATCGTCATCGTCCTCCTCACCCACAGAAAGTTCTTGAGACAGTTGGCGGAGGTCCCCAGCCTCTTCCCCCGGACCCCGGGAACTTTCGAATGGTTGGGCATCAGTGACGATAAACTCCTTTGGTGGGAGAGGAACCACTCCTGCCCAATCTAAGCAGGGGCCCGAGAACAGTTCCTGGGAGTGTTCCCGCTCCTGAGCAGGTGTCATTGTAGTGGAGTGAGGAGGCTGGGAGGAAGGAGGAGCAGCAGCCAGAGGATTCGGATTTGCAGCAGTGGACGGCGCAGAACTGTGGGTGGACGATAGGTTACTCGAAGCACTTTCTGCCATCCAGGACAGGACCTGCTCACACTGCTCATTTTCTAATAACCGTCTCCCGCGTGGACCCATTAATTGGGCGATGAATGTGGGGACGCCAGAAACGTGCCTCTCTCCTAATCGCGCAGCAGTCGGCTGCGACACACCTGGATCAGGAGCTCGGCCTGTGCCCACACCCTGACTTGGCCCTCCGCGTCCTCGGCCGCGTCCACGTCCTCTAGGCCTACCCCTACCCCTCAGCATGCTGTATTACCAGTGATTTGATTTCACAGGCAGGAAATAAATTGGCGCAAGACTGCAGGCCAAATATAATTTTTTCCCTTTTTTGAAAACGAAAGGCCCCACTGCCTCTATTGAATGAATAATCTAAGTTTAATAACTGTGCTGTGTCCCTGCTAATGTGTCACAGAACTTGAGGGTAGCAGAGTTATTAAAGGGGTGGTCTCGCGAAACCAAGTGGGGTTATACACTTCCGTATGGCCATATTAATGCACTTTGTAATGTACATCGTGCATTAAATATGAGCCATACAGAAGTTATTCCACTTACCTGCTCCGTTGCTAGCGTCCTCGTCTCCATGGTTCCGTCTAAATTCGCTGGCAGCTTGCTTTTTTAGACGCGCTTGCGCAGTCCGGTCTTCTACTCAGCGCGAGCCGCTTCAGTGTGTTAGACGCTACAGCTCTTCTGCGCATGCGCAGACGAGCTGTAACCTCTCGGGAGCGCGCTGGAGCAGAAAGGTGCAGAAAGTTCGGCAGCCCAGCCGAGCGGAGACGAGAAGCCCAGCCGAGAAGCCGCCCATGTAAGTCGCCTGCCCCCGGAGCCCACCGCCTGCCCCCGGAGCCCACCGCCTGCCCCCGGACCCCACCGCCTGCCCCACCGCCTGCCCCCGGACCCCACCGCCTGCCCCACCGCCTGCCCCCGGAGCCCACCGCCTGCCCCCGGAGCCCACCGCCTGCCCCCGGAGCCCACCGCCTGCCTGCCCCCGGAGCTCACCGCCTGCCCCCGGAGCTCACCGCCTGCCCCCGGAGCTCACCGCCTGCCCCCGGAGCCCACCGCCTGCCCCCGGAGCTCACCGCCTGCCCCCGGAGCTCACCGCCTGCCCCCGGAGCCCACCGCCTGCCCCCGGAGCTCACCGCCTGCCCCCGGAGCTCACCGCCTGCCCCCGGAGCTCACCGCCTGCCCCCGAAGGTCACCGCCTGCCCCCGAGCCCGCCGCCGTGCTGCCCGAGCCCGCCGCCGTGCTGCCCGAGCCCGCCGCCGTGCTGCCCGAGCCTGCCGCCGTGCCCCCGATGCTGCCCGAGCCTCCTGATGCTGCCCGAGCCTCCCGCCGCCGTGCCCCCGATGCTGCCCGAGCCTCCCACCCCCGGAGCTCACCGCCTGCCCCCGGAGCTCACCGCCTGCCCCCGGAGCTCACCGCCTGCCCCCGAAGGTCACCGCCTGCCCCCGAGCCCGCCGCCGTGCTGCCCGAGCCTGCCGCCGTGCCCCCGATGCTGCCCGAGCCTCCCGATGCTGCCCGAGCCTCCCGCCGCCGTGCCCCCGATGCTGCCCGAGCCTCCCGATGCTGCCCGAGCCTCCCGCCGCCGGGACACACACACAGACAGACACACACACACAGACAGACATATATATAGACAGACAGACAGACAGATATATATATATATATATATATATATATATATATATACACACACAGACAGACATATATATATATATATATATATATATATATATATATATATATATACATATACATATACATACACAGACAGATAGAGATATATATATATATATATATATACACAGACAGACACACACACATATATATATATATATATATATATATACACAGACAGACACACATATATATATATATATATATATATATATACACAGACAGACACACACATATATATATATATATATATATGTATATATATATGTGTGTATATATATATATATATAATGTGTGTGTATATATACACTCACGAATACGCGTATGCGTATACTCGTACACACGTATACTATATATATATCTCTCTATATATCTATATATAGATATATAGAGATATATATATAAAAGATGTGTACACGCATATATACACACACACATTATATATATATATATATACACATACACATATATACACACGCATATAAAAAAACACGTGTGGGTATGTGTGTGTATATATATATATATATATATATATGTGTGTGTGTATATACACTCACGAATACGCGTATGCGTATACTCATACACATGTATACTATATATATCTATCTATATATATAGATATATATATATATATAAAATGTGTACACGCATATATACACACATATATATTTAGGTGAAAAAACTATTTCATCTAAAACAGTGGCAAGTGAATTGCAGGGAGGCATTACAGTACCTTCTGCTGAGAATTCAGCACTGGACAGCTCCCTGCTATTACGAAGCCTGGGTTACTTGTGCAGGGGGAAAGGATCAGCACTGGACAGCTCCCTGCTAATACGAAGCGTGACCGGCGTCTCGGGAGCGAGCACGTCGGGCTGAAGCAAGCGCAGGGAGAAGAAGCGGCGGCCATCTTTGGGAAACTTTTTATAAGTTCATGAAACGCCAGAACTGTAAGTAGGAACCGGCTTTAAAAGCCATTTACATTGGTACTTAGTAATGTATGCTGAAGAAGGGGGACTGGGCAAAAAAAATATTTCACTGCTGCCTCGAGACATCTCCTTTAACTCTGGCAGAGCAGGTATTTTTTTCCCAATTAAGGAAAGCAAATGGCGAAGCCAGCAGTAAACCGTAGCTGGGTGCGTCTGATTTTTTAACGTTGTACACGCAGCTCACACGTGTCCACAGCCCTTAGGACGGACAGAGGCAGGACAAATAGATTTCGTTTCCCTTTTTTTACACCAAAAGGACCCACTGCGTATATTCAATGAATAATCTAAGTTTAATAACTGTGCTGTGTCCCTGCTAATGTGTCACAGAACTTGAGGGTAGCAGAGTTATTAACTCTGGCAGAGCAGGTATTTTTTTCCCAATTAAGGAAAGCAAATGGCAAAGCCAGCAGTAAACCGTAGCTGGGTGCGTCTGATTTTTTAACGTTGTACACGCAGCTCACACGTGTCCACAGCCCTTAGGACGGACAGAGGCAGGACAAATAGATTTTGTTTCCCTTTTTTTACACCAAAAGGACCCACTGCGTATATTCAATGAATAATAACTGTGTTGTGGCCCTGCCTACACAATTCTTTCCCTGTAGTATCAATGGAGGGTGCAATGCTCTGCAGAGGCGATTTTGAGAAAAAAAAATATGCAGCACAGCTAACAGCAGCCTGGACAGTACTGCACACGGTTAAATATGGCCCTAGAAAGGACCGTTGAGGTTCTTGAAGGCTACACTCACTCCTAACACTCTCCCTGCCTATCCAACACTTCTGTCCCTAATGCCGGGTGCAACGCTCTGCAGAGGCGATTTTGAGAAAAAAAAAAAAAAAAGCACTGCTAACAGCAGCCAACACACAGGTATTACTGGCCCTAATAAGGACCTTTGGGGTTCTTGAAGCCTACACTAACTGCTATTTCTCTCCCTACAGCAGCTCCGGTACCAGCAGCACTGTCCCTCATCTAACTCACAAGGCATCTGAGGCGAGCCGCGGGAGGGGCCGACTTTTATATTCGGGTGACATCTGATCTTCCCAGCCACTCACAGCAGGGGGGTGGTATAGGGCTTGAACGTCACAGGGGGAAGTTGTAATGCCTTCCCTGTCTTTCAATTGGCCAGAAAAGCGCGCTAACGTCTCAGGGAAGGAAGTGAAAGTAACCCGAATACCGCATGGTGTTCGTTACGAATAACGAACATCCCGAACACCCTAATATTCGCACGAATATCAAGCTCGGACGAACACGTTCGCTGATCTCTAATAATTACTAAGTGAAATTATAAATCTAATGTAAATCATTAATTCATAAGCCGTGTTGAACTGTAGCTCCTAAGGACCACCAGTAGAACTGACACTTGTAGCCCACCCTACAACTATGCAAAAACTACCTGTTCATTTGTCTTCTCCATTGACTTACAACAGAATCTAGGTTCCATCATGGTATCTCTTATCTGCTATTTTGAATTAAAAAAAACTGTCTTTCATCAAATGTGAGGCACAAAACAACCCATATAATACAAATTGTATAATACGTTTGTTATGTTTCTTGGTGAGGCAAAAAGGGAAAATTATGCTGCATTCTCAAGGCTAAAATGAGCTTAGTATCATTAAGGGGTTCATAGAAATCACAAATCAAACTAATGTCAGTTCCAGGTGTTTGTGGTTACTATGAAGAAAAGAACGGCTCAAAGACCTGCTTGTTTTTCATTACAGTGATGTAGTAGATGCTCTGCTGCCCCTGCTGTTTCATATTGGACATGCGGGAGGTATTTGTACATGTTCCTCATCACTGTATACTGCTGTGTTTATGCCACTACGGTACCAGCATAGAGAAGACAGTGATAACTTCCTTCATCTGTAGCCTGGACTCTGCTGATGGACAGAACGGCTGAACCCTCAGTTATGGATCCACTGTATCGATCTGATATTCCTGGGGGTCTGGTACCAGTATGGTAAACTAGGAGTTTAGGGGGACTTCCAGGTGTCTTGTAGTACCAAGATGGGTAGTTACTCGAAGTTACTGACCCCCCACTTCGACTACAGGTGAGGCGGACAGTCTCTCCAGGAGACGCTGACACTGAAGCATCCTGAGTCACAGTAAACTGAGCCGATGCATCTGTAATGAGAAAGAAATGGATGTTACACTAGAGAATGCGAGTGTCTCCTGTAATCTGTGCTGAGATCCGGGGCTTACATGCACAATAGAGAACTAGAGAGAGGAGGAGGAAGAAGCAGGACATGGTGCAGGAGATATTCTCTGTGCAGACAGTTACACCGTGACGGCCGTCTGCTTATATACATCCACAGAGAGGAGGACGGACCTCACTATGTAAATATCATTTACACTTCAGCGTCTTGTCCACATGAATCCACAATGAATACTCACCCCATTACTCTTATATATATATATATATATATATATATATATATATATATATATATATATATATATATATATATATATATATATATACACACACACACTTTTTATACATGTGTATTTATTTTTTAACCCTTTGAAGACAAACCATTTTTGGCCCAAAGTACTAAGATTTATTAGTCATTTTGCCTCCAGCATTCCGCTGGTCATAAGCTTTTTATTCTTAGGTGAATGTAGTTGTGTTATTTTCTTTTGGAATGGTTTTGAGGTACACATACAGTAGACTTCTATAACGCAGCCATAAAAGGGAAATACAAGTGTAGGTGTGAATGAAACCTAGGTAATTACTGTCATTTAATTCTGTTTATACAATATATATACTATACTGCTATGTTATTATATATTCTAAAATAAATGGTGAAAAATAGTGTAATTTACTGTTTTCTTAATTAATAGATATACATTATACATTGTTACAGTAAGGGTATGTTCACACGTGGCATATACTCTGCAGATTATATCTTCTGCGTTTGCGTGTGGAAAATATACAACATATTACAGATCAGATGAAGTGGATAAGATTTCAAAAAACCTATTTTAGGGCTTATTCACATGACTATACTCACGCAGGTATTTTGGCGCCCAAAAATAAAAACACACCTAAAACGTGACCAAATGAAGCATTGAATTTTAAGGGCTTCATTCAGATGAACATTTTTCTTCCAGTGTGGCAAAACCTCATTCATGGAATTAAATGGTGTGTAGGGGTGAACGTGTGTATGGTCGTGTGAAGGAGCTACATAAATTGACCCGTAGACTTTAAATTCGCAGCACATCAGTTTATGCAGCAGATTTTTGCAAGGATTTAATCCCCAATGAGGGGTAAAATCTGCAGCTAATCCTCACCAAAATCCACATGTGACATATGCGGATTTTTTCCATGGAGTCTATGGATTTTACTATGTTAACAACGTGCCTCTTGTGGACTTACCCTTAAGCGTACGTAAAATACCTTAAAGTGTACGTAAAACACCTCGCAGTTTGCGTATCATTTTGATGCAGTGAAGACTTGGGGTAAGAGTCAAGGATGAGGACGTGGATGTGGGCGACCGAATGAGAGTGTGGGCAGAGGCCGAGGTCCTGGGCAGGGTGAAACAGTGCCTGGTTTGGCCACTCTAATTTCCTCATGGTTTATACAGTCTTTCCCTGGGGCACTGGTTAACAAGCCCCTCAGGGGGATATTTTTTTCTTTTTTTGCAAACTTCCTCAACCGGCAGAGGCGCCATTGTGTGCTCAGCCACTCGAAGGGGGTGCCCGGGTCGGACAGGCAGAGTGGGGACTCCAGTGTGCGCGTCCCCACTCCTTAGCGCTTTGAGAAAATAGGTGAAAGACCGCCAGCTCTCTGCCAGTACTCCCAGACAAAGGCGGGTTGATCCGAACCCCGGGGACGGGAGGAGAGGGACGCTCTGTGCTGGGAAAAGCTTTCAGTACACTGTGAATGCAGGCTCATGTGGGGAATTGGACTGCAATGCCAGCATGTAACACAGGAGATGAGGCAGCGGTGTCACCCGCAGGTGGTGATTGGCCTTCGTTGCACCTAGTGTGGTGCTTAGCTAAGATGTGCCAGTGCGTGTGCCTTGCTGATTATGGTCTGGCCCAACTAAATTGTTAGGGGGGTGACCACCAGGCTCTTGCCGACAATTTGGCTTACCAAATTGGATAACCAAAATCAGGCTGTGTTTATACCAGCGTTTGGCATTTTTCTTTCCTGCTCTGTCACGGGAGAAGGAAAACACAATACCACATCTGTCCAATGATGGAAATAAAAGTGCTGAACAGACCCCATTGACTATAATAGGGTCTGTCCTGCCCTCCAATATTTACCGAGATAAGGTAGCACTGCATAATGCATTGTTTTGTCTAAGATTTTATGGCAATTCAGGTGTGAACCTAGCAATAATCATGTAAAACTGCTGATCAATAATTACTAAGTGAAATTATAAATGTAAATCATTAATTCATAAGCCGTGTTGGACTGTAGCTCCTAAGGACCACCAGTTGTGCCCCGTGTGAATAGCTTTAAATACACCCCATCTGCTGGAGAGTCCAGCGTGGCAAAACCTCATTCATGCGATTAAATGATGTGTACAGGTGAACGTAAAAATGTATATGGTCGTGTGAAGGAGCTCTCATGCTGTGGAAAAAAATCTGCTACATAAATTGACCGCCTGATTTAAATTCACAGCACATCAGTTTATGCAGCAGATTTTCACAAGGATTTAATCCCCAATGAGGGGTAAAATCTGCAGCTAATCCTCACCAAAATTCACATGTGACATATGCGGATTTTTCCCATGGAGTATATGGATTTTACTATGTAAACAATGTGCGCTTTGTGGACTTACCCTTAGGCTACTCTCACACTTTTTACTGCGATATTGAACAATAAAATATAATTTATATGGAGACTTGAACAGGCAGTTACAGGTAAACACATCTGTACTCTTCTATGTTTATGTAAGTGCAGGAGAAAAAAATCTCTTTTCTTGTTACAATATCTATAATCGTTAGTGGTACTCACTACATCTCTCCTTCTCACTGCACTGTAAATGCCTCTTTATTCCTCCTGCTCTTTACTTTCTCTCACTCACTCCATTATACCTTGCTATACCTTCATCGGTGTGCAAGATTACAAAGAGCAGGCTGCACTCATCACCACCATGACACGGCTTCTTAGCCATATCTTAGAAACCACTCAGAGAGTGCAGGCCTCTTGCCACTTGATGCATGTTGCATAATTACATAAGGCCATAGTACACAGTCCAAGATGCCAGGGCAGCGGACCACCACCAAACTCCAATCTCATAGCAAAGTGTGCATGACTCTCATTCTCCAATAGGTCTTCACTGCCACTATATCACAGCTGTAACATACCACAAGGTGCAGGAAGTTACCCCAATTATTTGCATACATTTTAACATAACAGGCAGTTGTTTACACTCCACAGTATCTGCAAATAAACATTGTTAGCAGATAATATGGAAAACAATACAACATCAATGTAAACTTGACAGTTCTACCTTAGTTACATTCAGGACCTTGGCAGTGTACAACATAACTAATGGTGACACAGTTCACTTCACACTTGTAGTAAAGAAGTAAGGTACATGGCAGCCTCAGATATGTTTGCCTAAGATCGGAACACATCTTTAATAAACATGTATTTCTAGCTCTCAAAAGGTTGGTTTATCAGATAAGAGCTAGAGACACAAAAATTCATAAAGTGACAACATCATCGACCAATACATGATTTATTATACAAGAATCCGGAAAGTGTCAATAATTTAGACAGAAAACATGAAAGTAGGCAATTCCCTAATTATAATAAGTTAACTTGACTAAATTTTTAGTTATGGTGACAGGAGAAAGGGGGAAGGACTTACCTTCACCACAGAACTTAATAACAGCTAAGACTACAAAAACGCACAATAACTAGTCTTAAAATCTAGAAAAAGAACATGGAAATTACAGAGCTTACATAAGAACGTTACACGCTGACCCCAGTGTATATGTTCATATTAAAGCCACTTTCACACAGGCATCTTTTACAGCGCTTCAGTGGGCATTTCAAACACCCGCTAAAAACACTGATTTCAATAGGGCTTCTCGGACAAACATTTGTTCTATTTTAGTGCGTTGCAGCATTTTTTAGCGCATGACAACACCCATTGCAATAATGGGGTGTGTTAAAAATTTTATTGAATGTGTTTAAAAACGCTGTTCAAAAACGCTGCAAAATGTCGCTTTTAAAAGCACTGCATTTTACAAATGCCTGTGTGAGATTGACCTAAGGGTTTTATCAGGGCAATATACTGACAGATGTGGCTATATAAGGACTATATGTAGTCTAGTTATGTAAAATGAGCTTAGCAGCGCTGTATAGAATAATACTGCATAATATGTTTACATTTCTTCAACAAACTTGTTGTATACTGGAAGACCTTGATATATATTTGACTCCATCCTGCATCTCTGTTGTTGCTGTTAGCAGTTTAGTAGTTCACGTCCCTTGGCGACCCTAAAGGCGAGCCCCCTCCATGTTTTTTGGTTTTGCACTGCTTCTTTCAGTTGTGTGATATCCATGCCAGTATCAGCTCTGACAGTATCAGCCATCGTGTTCTTTGGCAGCCGGGTCTCCTTTTGCCGCTAATCTGTCCAAGCATTATAGATTTTTCTAGCGACTTTGCTCTCATTACATGGTCAAAATCCATGAGTCTGAGTCTGATCATCTTACCCTCCAGTGATATATCAGGCCTTATATGATTCAGGACCTTTGTTTGTTACTCTTGCGGTCCAGGGCATACGTAGCATCTTTCGCCAGCACCACAGCCCAAACGCATCAATCCTTCTATCAGCTGTTTTTGCAGTCCAGCTTTCACATCCATACATCGCTATGAGGAAAAGGGTGGTTTGCACTATCCTGTTTTTAGTTGCTATTAGAGATGAGCGAGCACCAAAATGCTCGGGTGTTCGTTATTCGGGACGAAATTATCGCGATGCTCGGGTGTTCGTTTCGAATAACGAACCCCATTGAAGTCAATGGGCGACCTGAGCATTTTTGTATTTCGCCGATGCTCGCTAAGGTTTCCATGTGTGAAAATCTGGGCAATTCAAGAAAGTGATGGGAACGACACAGCAACGGATAGGGCAGGCGAGGGGCTACATGTTGGGCTGCATCTCAAGTTCCCAGGTCCCACTATTAAGCCACAATAGCGGCAAGAGTGGGCCCCCCCCCTCCCAACAACTTTTACTTCTGAAAAGCCCTCATTAGCAATGCATACCTTAGCTAAGCACCACACTACCTACAACAAAGCACAATCACTGCCTGCATGACACTCTGCTGCCACTTCTCCTGGGTTACATGCTGCCCAACCCCCCTCCCCCCTGCACAACGCAGTGTCCACAGCGCACACCAAACTGTCCCTGCGCAGCCTTCAGCTGCCCTCATGCCACACCACCCTCATGTCTATTTATAAGTGCGTCTGCCATGAGGAGGAACTGCAGGCACACACTGCAGAGGGTTGGCACGGCTAGGCAGCGACCCTCTTTAAAAGTGGTGGGGCGATAGTCCACAATGCTGTACAGAAGCAATGAGAAATCCAATCCTGTGCCACCTCCATCTGGAGCTGCACACGTGGGCATAGCAATGGGGAACCTATGTGCCACACACTATTCATTCTGTCAAGGTGTCTGCATGCCCCAGTCAGACTGGTAATATGTACCTTAACAGTAACCGCGTTGGTGGTAATGTGGTGGTGACTGCGGACCTAGTAGCGCGGTTGTATTTTGTTGGTTTTCGGAATGTGGCCAGGATTAAGTTGTCCGTGGTGGGGGATGTTTTTGAGGCACTATGTGTCCTCTCCACGTGTCCGTGGTTATATGCACCTTAACAGTAACCGCGTTGGTGGTAATATGGTGGTGACTGCGGACCTAGTAGCGCGGTTTTATTTTGTTGGTTTCCGGAATGTGGCCAGGATTAAGTGGGCCGTGGCGGGGGGATGGTGGGGGGGGCTCTCTTGTTGTGTCGGTAAAGGTGAAATTCTTGGACTGCCACCAGACCAACCAATGCAAAGGCATTTGCCAAGAATGTTTTCATTGTTGGAGGAGGAGGGGGATGTTTTTGAGGCACTATGTGTCCTCTCCACGTGTCCGTGGTTATATGCACCTTAACAGTAACCGCGTTGGTGGTAATGTGGTGGTGACTGCGGACCTAGTAGCACGGTTTTATTTTGTTGGTTTTCGGAATGTGGCCAGGATTAAGTGGGCCGTGGCGGGGGGATGGTGGGGGGGGCTCTCTTGTTGTGTCGGTAAAGGTGAAATTCTTGGACTGCCACCAGACGAACCAATGCAAAGGCATTTGCCAAGAATGTTTTCATTGTTGGAGGAGGAGGGGGATGTTTTTGAGGCACTATGTGTCCTCTCCACGTGTCCGTGGTTATATGCACCTTAACAGTAACCGCGTTGGTGGTAATGTGGTGGTGACTGCGGACCTAGTAGCGCGGTTGTATTTTGTTGGTTTTCGGAATGTGGCCAGGATTAAGTTGGCCGTGGCGGGGGATGTTTTTGAGGCACTATGTGTCCTCTCCACGTGTCCTTGGTTATATGCACCTTAACAGTAACCGCGTTGGTGGTAATGTGGTGGAGACTGCGGACCTAGTAGCGCGGTTTTATTTTGTTGGTTTTCGGAATGTGGCCAGGATTAAGTGGGCCGTGGCGGGGGATGTTTTTGAGGCACTACGTGTCCTCTCCACGTGTCCGTGGTTATATGCACCTTAACAGTAACCGCGTTGGTGGGAAATGGCCTCGCCGCCATCATGTCTTTGGGAAGCCTCTGTTTCCACACCCCAGAGACATACCATTAGCAGCGGTATAGGCAGAGCCCATAATTCGTAACATTTCAGCCGTAGCATTAGGACAGGCCCCACTAACATATCACTAGCAGCATTATAGGGGGAGCACAGTTTTAGTTCCATTTCAGTAATAGTAGCACTCAAGACAGGCCCCAGTAACAATTCCGAAGCAGCAGTATAGTGGGAGCGCAGTCTTCGTTCCATTTCAGTAATAGTAGCACTCAAGACAGGCCCCAGTAACAATTCCGAAGCAGCAGTATAGGAGGAGCATAGTCTAAGTTCCATTTAAGTAATAGTAGCAGCCTACACAGGCCCCAGGAACAATTCCGAAGCAGCAGTATAGTGGGAGCGCAGCCTTAGTTCCATTTCAGTAGCTGCAGTATAGCCAAGGCCCAAGTTACATTTATGTAGCTAAAGTGTAGGCCAACCCCACACACCTTTCTGTACCATGAGTGCAGGCGAAGAACATAGAAATTGCTATGATTACACTGTAGGTGAGGGCCCCAAAAAATTGGTGTACCAACAGTACTAATGTACCTCAGTAAAAATTGGCCATGCCCAACCAAGATGGCAGGTGAAACCCATTAATCACTTTGGTTAATGTGGCTTAAGTGGTAACTAAGCCTAGAGGCAGCCCAGTGTAATGAAAAATTGTTTCAAGTTAAAGTTCCAACGCTTTTAAGAGCATTGAAACGTATAAAATTTTTTTAGAAAAATTATATGAGTGAGCCTTGTGGCCCTAAGAAAAATTGCCCGTTCTGCGTGATTACGTGAAGTTTCAGGAGGAGGAGCAGGAGGAGGAGGAGGAATATTAGACACAGATTGATGAAGCAGAAATGTCCCCGTTTTGGATGGTGAGAGAGAACGATGCTTCCATCCGCGGGTGCAGCCTACGTATTGCTTAGGTATCGCTGCTGTCCGCTGGTGGAGAAGAGAAGTCTGGGGAAATCCAGGCTTTGTTCATCTTGATGAGTGTTAGCCTGTCGGCACTGTCGGTTGACAGGCGGGTACGCTTATCTGTGATGATTCCCCCAGCCGCACTAAACACCCTCTCTGACAAGACGCTAGCCGCTGGACAAGCAAGCACCTCCAGGGCATACAGCGCGAGTTCAGGCCACGTGTCGAGCTTCGACACCCAGTAGTTGTAGGTGGCAGAGGCGTCACGGAGGACGGTGGTGCGATCGGCTACGTACTCCCTCACCATCCTTTTACAGTGCTCCCGCCGACTTAGCCTTGACTGGGGAGCGGTGACACAGTCTTGGTGGGGAGCCATAAAGCTGTCCAGGCCCTTAAAGACTGTTGCACTGCCTGTGCTGTACATGCTGCTCGATCTTCGCACCTCCCCTGCTACCTGGCCCTCGGAACTGCGCCTTCTGCCACTAGCGCTGTCGGCTGGGAATTTTACCATCAGCTTGTCCGCCAGGGTCCTGTGGTATAGCAACACTCTCGAACCCCTTTCCTCTTCGGGAATGAGAGTGGGCAGGTTCTCCTTATAGCGTGGGTCGAGCAGTGTGTACACCCAGTAATCCGTTGTGGCCAGAATGCGTGCAACGCGAGGGTCACGAGAAAGGCATCCTAACATGAAGTCAGCCATGTGTGCCAGGGTACCTGTACGCAACACATGGCTGTCTTCACTAGGAAGATCACTTTCAGGATCCTCCTCCTCCTCCTCCTCCGCCTCCTCCTCCTCAGGCCATACACGCTGAAAGGATGACAGGCAAGCAGCATGGGTACCGTCAGCAGTGGGCCAAGCTGTCTCTTCCCCCTCCTCCTCATCCTCCTCATGCTCTTCCTCCTCCTCCTGAATGCGCTGAGATATAGACAGGAGGGTGCTCTGACTATCCAGCGACATACTGTCTTCCCCCGCCTCCGTTTCCGAGCGCAAAGCATCTGCCTTTATGCTTTGCAGGGAACTTCTCAAGATGCAGAGCAGAGGAATGGTGACGCTAATGATTGCAGCATCGCCGCTCACCACCTGGGTCGACTGCTCAAAGTTTCCAAGGACCTTGCAGATGTCTGCCAACCAGGCCCACTCTTCTGAAAAGAATTGAGGAGGCTGACTCCCACTGCGCCGCCCATGTTGGAGTTGGTATTCCACTATAGCTCTACGCTGCTCATAGAGCCTAGCCAACATGTGGAGCGTAGAGTTCCACCGTGTGGGCACGTCGCACAGCAGTCGGTGCACTGGCAGATTAAACCGATGTTGCAGGGTGCGCAGGGTGGCAGCGTCCGTGTGGGACTTGCGGAAATGTGCGCAGAGCCGGCGCACCTTTACGAGCAGGTCTGACAAGCGTGGGTAGCTTTTCAGAAAGCGCTGAACCACCAAATTAAAGACGTGGGCCAGGCATGGCACGTGCGTGAGGCTGCCGAGCTGCAGAGCCGCCACCAGGTTACGGCCGTTGTCACACATGACCATGCCCGGTTGGAGGCTCAGCGGCGCAAGCCAACGGTTGGTCTGCTCTGTCAGACCCCCCAGCAGTTCGTGGGCCGTGTGCCTCTTTTCTCCTAAGCTGAGTAGTTTCAGCACGGCCTGCTGACGCTTGCCCACCGCTGTGCTGCCACGCCGCGCGACACCGACTGCTGGCGACGTGCTGCTGCTGCTGACACATCTAGATTGTGAGACAGAGGTTGCGGAGGAGGAGGAGGAGGGTGCTTTAGTGGAGGAAGCATACACCGCCGCAGATACCACCACCGAGCTGGGGCCCGCAATTCTGGGGGTGGGTAGGACGTGAGCGGTCCCAGGCTCTGACTCTGTCCCAGCCTCCACTAAATTCACCCAATGTGCCGTCAGGGAGATGTAGTGGCCCTGCCCACCTGTGCTTGTCCACGTGTCCGTAGTTAAGTGGACCTTGCCACTAACCGCATTGGTGAGGGCGCGTACAATGTTGCGGGAGACGTGGTCGTGCAGGGCTGGGACGGCACATCGGGAAAAGTAGTGGCGACTGGGAACTGAGTAGCGCGGGGCCGCCGCCGCCATCATAGCTTCGAAAGCCTCCGTTTCCACAACCCTATACGGCAGCATCTCAAGGCTGATAAATTTGGCTATGTGGACGGTTAACGATTGAGCGTGCGGGTGCGTGGCGGCGTACTTGCGCTAGCACTCCAACACTTGCGCTAGCGACGGCTGGACTGTGCGGTGCGAGACATTGGTGGATGTGGCCGAGGACAGCGGAGGTGAGGGTGTGGGTGCAGGCCAGGAGACGGTAGTGCCTGTGTCCTGAGAGGGGGGTTGGATCTCAGTGGCAGGTTGGGGCACAGGGGGAGAGGCAGCGGTGCAAACCGGAGGCGGTGAACGGCCTTCGTCCCACCTTGTGGGGTGCTTGGCCATCATATGTCTGCGCATGGTGGTGGTGGTGAGGCTGTTGGTGGTGGCTCCCCGGCTGATCTTGGCGCGACAAAGGTTGCACACCACTGTTCGTCGGTCGTCAGGCATCTCTGTGAAAAACTGCCAGACCTTAGAGCACCTCGGCCTCTGCAGGGTGGCATGGCGCGAGGGTGCGCTTTGGGAAACAGTTGGTGGATTATTCGGTCTGGCCCTGCCTCCACCCCTGGCCACCGCACTGCCTCTTGCAACCTGCCCTGCTGCTGCCCTTGCCTCCCCCTCTGAAGACCTGTCCTGAGTAGGCGTTGCACACCAGGTGGGGTCAGTCACCTCATCGTCCTGCTGCTCTTCCTCAGAATCCTCTGTGCGCTCCTCCCTCGGACTTACTGCCCTTACTACTACCTCACCGATAGACAACTGTGTCTCATCGTCATCGTCCTCCTCACCCACTGAAAGGTCTTGAGACAGTTGCCAGAAGTCCCCAGCCTCATCCCCCGGACCCCGGGAACTTTGCAATGGTTGGGCATCAGTGACGATAAACTCCTCTGGTGGGAGAGGAACCACTGCTGCCCAATCTGAGCAGGGGCCCGAGAACAGTTCCTGGGAGTCTTCCCGCTCCTGAGCATGTGTCATTGTAGTGGAGTGAGGAGGCTGGGAGGAAGGAGGAGCAGCAGCCAGAGGATTCGGATTTGCAGCACTGGACGGCGCAGAACTGTGGGTGGATGATAGCTTGCTCGAAGCACTTTCTGCCATCCACGACAGGACCTGCTCACACTGCTCATTTTCTAATAAAGGTCTCCCGCGTGGACCCATTAATTGTGCGATGAATGTGGGGACGCCAGAAACGTGCCTCTCTCCTAATCGCGCAGCAGTCGGCTGCGACACACCTGGATCAGGAGCTCGGCCTGTGCCCACACCCTCTCTTGGGCCTACGCGTCCTCGGCCGCGTCCACGTCCTCTAGGCCTACCCCTACCCCTACCCCTCAGCATGCTGTATTACCAGTGATTTCCCAGCCAGGAAATAAATTGGCGCAAGCCTGCAGCCCAAATAGAATTTTTTCCCTTGTTTTTCAAAGGAAAAGCCACACTGCGTGTATTCAATGAATACTAAGTTTAATAACTGTGTTGTGGCCCTGCAAATGTGTCACAGAAGTGCAGTGATGTAAAGTTATTCGCTACAGCAGATCAGGGATTTCCCATGCAGGAAAGAAATTGGCGCAAGCCTGCAGTAAAACGTAGCTGGCTGCGTCTGATTTTTTTTTACGTTCTGCACGCAGCACACACGTACCCAGAGCCCTGAGGACTGTCAGAGGCAGGTGAAATAGAATTTTTTCCCTTGTTTTTCAAAGGAAAAGCCACACTGCGTGTATTCAATGAATACTAAGTTTAATAACTGTGTTGTGGCCCTGCAAATGTGTCACAGAACTGCAGTGATGCAAAGTTATTCGCTACAGCAGATCAGGGATTTCCCATGCAGGAAAGAAATTGGCGCAAGCCTGCAGTAAAACGTAGCTGGCTGCGTCTGATTTTTTTTTACGTTCTGCACGCAGCACACACGTACCCAGAGCCCTGAGGACTGTCAGAGGCAGGCGAAATAGAATTTTTTCCCTTGTTTTTCAAAGGAAAAGCCACACTGCGTCTATTCAATGAATAATATATGTCTTCTGGCCCTGCCTACACAATTCTATCCCTGTAGTATTAATGCCGGGTGCAATGGTCTGCACAGCCGGTTTTGAGAAAGAAGAAAAAATGCAACACTGCTAACAGCAGCCTGGACAGTACTGCACACGGTTAAATGTGGCCCTAGAAAGGACCGTTGGGGTTCTTGAAGCCTACACTCACTCCTAACACTCTCCCTGCCTAACCACCACTTCTGTCCCTATTGCAGGGCGCAATGCTCTGCAGATCCAATTTTGAAAAAAAAAAAAAATACAGTGCTAACACAGTACTGCACACTATTAGATGTGGCCCTAAGAAGGACCGTTGGGGTTCTTGAAGCCTACACTAACTCCTAACGCTCTCCCTACAGCAGCTCCGGCACCAGCAGCACTTTCCCTCAGCTAACTCACAAGGCATCTGAGCCGAGCCGCGGGAGGGGCCGATTTTTATACTCGGGTGACACCTGATCTCGCCAGCCACTCACAGCAGGGGGGGTGGTATAGGACTGGAACATCACAGGGGGAAGTTGTAATGCCTTCCCTGTCTTTCAATTGGCCAGAAAAGCGCGCTAACGTCTCAGAGAGGAAACTGAAAGTAACCCGAACACCGCGTGGTGCTCGTTAAGAGTAACGAGCATCCCGAACACCCTAATATTCGCACGAATATCAAGCTCGGACGAGTACGTTCGCTCATCTCTAGTTGCTATACCAATATCCCTACTTTTCCAGTTTTTGTCCATGTTTAGCATCGCGCTTTGCCCCAATGCTATCCTATGTTTTATCTCTGGCATAGATTTTCCAGTCAATTTTTGAGCCAAGGAAGATGAAGTCTCATACGCATACTATGATCTCATTTTCTATTTTGATTTGAATTTGGCCATTTTTTGCAGTTGCCATAATTTTAGTCTTCAAATTCAGGTAGAGGCCCACTTTTTTCACTTTGGATATTAATCTTACGTATTAGCTGCTTCAGACCTGCTTCTGTTTCTGCAAGCAGAGTGTGTTATCCGCATAATAAAGATTGCAGATGTTTCTTCCACCTATTTTACCCCAATTTCCAATTTATATCGGTCCATTTTACGCATGATCACTTCCGCATATAGGTTAAATAAGAATGGTGAAGGATGCAGGCTTTGATGTAGTCGATGAAGCACATGAAGATTGTCAGAACCGGCAACTCTCGGGGCCGCCGTGCCCGCACCACCGGTCCGGCCACCCGGGGTACAGGAGCACGGCGCAGAGGTACCCCGGTTCTTGTGATCTCCCCGGGCCGCTGTAAGACTGGTCGCCGCCGGGTTGCTAGGGAGGCAGCTGGTGCTTCTAGTCGCTTGACTACCAGGCTGGCTTCCCTGGTAACTGTCTGTGCAGTGAGACTGGGGGCGTGCCCCCAGCACCGCCCTGATTAGCCCTGCTGCTGTCAGGCTCCCCGCCCCAATCAGCTTCTGGGGCGGGAGCGCTGACAGCATTTAAATAGGTGTGTTTTCCTCTCAGGCCTTGCCAGTGTTAGTTTGGTCTTCCAGCTGCACCCGCGTATTCTTTTGACTCCTGTTTGTGACCCCGGCTTTCTTGACCTCTGCTTTTGGACCTTGACTACGTTTTTGCCTGACCCCCCTGTACTGCGTACCCTCCTGTTGCCGACCCGGATTGTCTGACCGCTCTACCGTTGTTTGTCTTCAGTGTCTGTTTGTCTCCCCGTGTCCCGCTTCCCTAGTGAGGGTAGGGACCGCCGCCCAGTTGTCGCCCTGGGGGTTAGCCCAGGGGGGCAAGTAGGCAGGGACAGGGGTTGCGGGATATATCAGGGACCCCCATATCCCGGACACTGTCCTGACAGTAACACTGGCCGAAGGTAGGTCAGACTCGTGCATCCGCCCGGCTACTTTGAATCCCTCGATGGAGGCCGTGGCTGCGTTAGCGAACCAGGTCCAGGTCCTTACTAACCTTGTCCAGGACCTAACCGCCCGCATGCAGCTACAGGAACAAGTGGCGGCTGCAGGTCCCATGCAGCCCCCTTCCGCTCCCGGGACTATGTCAGAACCCCGAGCCACGCTGCCGGACTGCTTCTCTGGAGAGAGAGGTCAGTTCTTTGCATTTAGAGAGAGCTGCAAGCTCTACTTTGATCTCCGACCCCACTCCTCTGGTACTGAATATCAGAAAGTGGGAATTGTAATTACCCGCCTGAGGGGGGACCCCCAAAATTGGGCTTTCTCGCTACCAGCAGGCTCTCCAGCCCGACTATCCCTTGACGCCTTTTTTTCCGCCCTGGGTCAAATTTATGACGAACCCGACCGGGCGGGCTACGCAGTCTCCAAACTTCTGGCCCTGCGCCAGGGTTGTAAAATGGCGGAGGACTACTGTTCCCAATTCCGTCAACATTGTACGGAATCCGGGTGGAACGATGCCGCCCTAAAAGACTTATTTTTGACCGGTCTGTCTGAGGGTCTCAAGGACCTACTTGTGGCCCACCCAGAGCCTAGAACCCTGGAGCAAGCCATGACGCTTGCTATTCGGGCCGACCGACGTTTGAGGGGCCGACACGCCGCTCGGGCCACTCCACTCCCCACGCCCACTTCTTCTACTGACCTGACTCTCTCACTTCCCACCACCGAGCCCATGGAACTGGGAGCCATGAACCCCAAGCAGCGACGGGAATATCGCCTGAAGAAGAATCTTTGCTTCTACTGTGGGGAGCCGGGTCACCGCATTGCCACCTGCACTAAGAAGCCACGGCAGGAAAACTCCCGCTCCTAGGCAGTTGTCGGGAGGACTGTCTAGGAGCTAAGGTACTCCCTGTGTTATCCAAAATGTTATTGCCTTGCACCCTAGAATTTCATGCTTTCCACCGTACTGGGCAAGCCTTTGTTGATTCTGGGGCTGCGGCGAATTTCGTTAACTTTAATTTCGTTGCTCAACTGTCCGGGGTTTTTTTACGTTTAGAGACCCCGATTCTGGTTTCAGGAGTGGACTCCACCCCATTGCAAGCAGGGGTGGTTCATCTGGTTACCCCTGAAGTAAGGTTTACGATAGGAGCCTTACACGTGGAAACCTGCACCTTTCTAGTGATGAGAGATTTGTCTGTGGACGTCGTCCTAGGCCTCCCCTGGCTCCGGGAGCACAACCCGGTAGTAAATTGGGACACGTTGGAACTGGTAAAGTGGGGTCCCCGCTGTGCTAACCACCTTTGTGCGGTGAAGGTGGGAATCTCCACCTGCGAGGGGACCCCCCTACCAGATTACCTCTCCGAGTTTTCTGACGTGTTCTCCAAACAATTATCTGAAGCTCTGCCCCCTCATAGGGAATGGGACTGTAAAATAGACTTGATTCCTGGGGCCAAACTTCCTAAGGGCCGCATTTATAACGTTACGGTTCCTGAGAGAGAATCCATGAGGGACTATATCCAGGACAGCCTGGCCAAGGGGCACATCCGGCCCTCAGAATCCCCGGTGGGTGCCGGGTTTTTCTTCGTTGAGAAGAAGGATGGGGGTCTCCGGCCCTGTATTGACTATAGAGAGCTAAACAAAATCACAGTCCGAAACCAGTATGCCCTTCCACTCATTCCTGACCTCCTCAACCAGGTCGCTGGTGCCCGATGGTTTTCTAAACTTGATCTCAGGGGAGCATACAACCTCATCCGCATTCGGGAGGGGGATGAGTGGAAAACCGCCTTCAATACGCCCCTCGGGCATTTTGAATACCTAGTTATGCCTTTTGGATTGTGTAACGCCCCCGCCATTTTTCAGGGGTACATGAACTCAGTGTTTCAGGATATCATGGGGGTGTTCGTGGTTGTATATCTAGACGACATTTTGATTTTTTCCTCCGACTTGCCAAGTCACCATACTCACGTTCAGACTGTACTAGCTCGACTCAGACATAACAAGCTGTTTGCTAAACTCGAGAAATGTGTGTTCGGGGTACAAAAGATATCATTTTTGGGGTATATCATCACGCCATGCGACTTCCAGATGGATCCTGAAAAGGTGAAAGCCATCACGGAGTGGGCCCAGCCAGGGTCGTTGAAAGCCCTTCAACGCTTCCTCGGCTTCGCCAACTACTATCGCAAATTCATCAAAGACTTCTCCGTGGTGGCTAAACCTCTAACGGACCTCACCAGAAAGGGGGCAGATGTGAGGACCTGGTCTTCTGAGGCTCTGAGGGCCTTCGATACCCTAAAGGCGGCGTTCTCTTCTGCACCTGTCCTAGTACAACCAGATCTGTCCAGCCCTTTTTTGGTGGAAGTAGATGCCTCTGAGTTTGGTGTGGGAGCGGTACTGTCCCAAGGTCCCTCCACTCTCACCAACCTTAGACCGTGTGCCTATTTTTCTAGGAAGTTTTCTTCCACCGAACGGAACTATGATATAGGCAACCGGGAATTGCTGGCGATTAAGTGGGCTTTCGAAGAGTGGAGGCATTTTTTGGAAGGAGCCCATCACCAGATCACGGTACTCACAGACCATAAAAACCTCACCTATCTAGATTCCGCTAAGAGGTTAAATGCTCGGCAAGCCCGCTGGGCCTTGTTCTTCTCTCGGTTCAATTTTGTTGTTACCTATAGACCGGGTTCTAAGAATGTCAAGGCTGATGCCCTGTCTAGGAGCTTTGGTTCTCCGGAACCTGCCGAGCCGGAGCCTGAGAGCATCCTCTCCCCTGGGGTGGTCCTCGCTGCTGTCTCCTCCGACCTTTCACCTCTCATTCACGCCGCTCAACAATCTGCTCCTGAAGCCCTTCCGGAAGGCAAATTATTTGTCCCATTGTCACTGAGATTGAAAGTGTTAGAGGAGACACACGCTTCTGTCCTAGCTGGACACCCCGGCATCAGGGGTACGCTGGAGTTAGTATCCAGACTCTATTGGTGGCCGCACATGGCCAAGGAGGTACGGGTATTTGTGTCCGCGTGCCCGGTTTGCGCAAGGGGGAAGAATCTCAGGAGACGTCCTGAGGGTCCTCTTCTTCCCTTGCCCATTCCGTCCAGGCCATGGTCCCATTTGTCCATGGATTTTATTACTGATCTGCCATCCTCGCTGGGGAATACGGTCATCTGGGTAATAGTAGACCGTTTCTCTAAAATGTCACATTTTGTTCCGCTTTGCAAGTTGCCTAACGCCAAACTTCTGTCTGAAATGTTCATCAAGGAGATTGTTCGGTTACATGGGATCCCCGAGGACATTGTGTCAGATAGAGGGGTTCAGTTCGTCGCTCGCTTCTGGCGAGCCTTCTGTAAAAATCTAAACGTAAATTTGTCCTTCTCCTCCGCTTTCCATCCCGAGAGTAACGGACAAACGGAACGAATGAACCAAGAACTCATCCAGTATCTGCGACTGTTTGTCTCTGATAACCAGTATCAGTGGGCCAACTACTTACCTCTCGCCGAATTTGCTATCAACAACCATGTTAACTCGTCGACCCAATTGTCACCTTTTTTTTGTAACTATGGGTTTCATCCCCGGTTCTCGCTTTCCACTCCTGTGGTCTCGAACAATCCGGCCGCCGACATATCCTCTGAGGAACTGTGCACAGTTTGGGCCCAGGTTCGTAAGAACCTTCAGGGTTCCCAAGAGAAACTGCGTAAATACGCAAATAAAAGATGTACCATCTCTGCACCTTTTGTAGTCGGGGAGCAAGTTTTGTTGTCTTCCAAGAATCTGAGACTCAAGGTTCCCTCCCTGAAACTTGCTCCTCGGTTCATTGGCCCATTTACTGTTTCTCAGGTCATCAACCCGGTGTCATATAAGTTGGCACTTCCTGACCCCTGGAAGGTCCACAAGGTTTTTCACAAAAGCTTACTTAAGAAGTATGTGACTCCAGTTCTACCCACCCAGAACCCGCCTCCTCCTTCTCTGGTACAGGGGGAACTGGAGTATGAAGTAGAAAGGCTGGTGGATGCCCGACGGGTTAGAGGTGTGCTGCAGTACCTGGTCCACTGGAGAGGATTTGGCCCTGAGGATAGGACGTGGGTCCCTGCCAGGGACGTTCATGCGCCACGCCTAGTCCAGGCATTCCACAGGGCTTTCCCGCTTAAGCCCGCACCTGGCCATGGGGGTCCGGTGTCCCCCCGTAGAAGGGGGGGTACTGTCAGAACCGGCAACTCTCGGGGCCGCCGTGCCCGCACCACCGGTCCGGCCACCCGGGGTACAGGAGCACGGCGCAGAGGTACCCCGGTTCTTGTGATCTCCCCGGGCCGCTGTAAGACTGGTCGCCGCCGGGTTGCTAGGGAGGCAGCTGGTACTTCTAGTCGCTTGACTACCAGGCTGGCTTCCCTGGTAACTGTCTGTGCAGTGAGACTGGGGGCGTGCCCCCAGCACCGCCCTGATTAGCCCTGCTGCTGTCAGGCTCCCCGCCCCAATCAGCTTCTGGGGCGGGAGCGCTGACAGCATTTAAATAGGTGTGTTTTCCTCTCAGGCCTTGCCAGTGTTAGTTTGGTCTTCCAGCTGCACCCGCGTATTCTTTTGACTCCTGTTTGTGACCCCGGCTTTCTTGACCTCTGCTTTTGGACCTTGACTACGTTTTTGCCTGACCCCCCTGTACTGCGTACCCTCCTGTTGCCGACCCGGATTGTCTGACCGCTCTACCGTTGTTTGTCTTCAGTGTCTGTTTGTCTCCCCGTGTCCCGCTTCCCTAGTGAGGGTAGGGACCGCCGCCCAGTTGTCGCCCTGGGGGTTAGCCCAGGGGGGCAAGTAGGCAGGGACAGGGGTTGCGGGATATATCAGGGACCCCCATATCCCGGACACTGTCCTGACAAAGATATTCTTTTGGTATTTTCAAGCTTTTTCCATGGTCCATTATAGGTTTGCAGTATGATCTCAGGCGCCGTGTCCTTGCTGGAATCCTGTGTGTGCATCAGGGAGTGCCACTTCAACTATTAATCCAAGCCTTTCCTGCATAATTTTGAGAAGGATCTTGCTTGAATGCGGAATACTCTCACTCTCCCCACCACCGTCACCCCGCATGGTGCTCCGACTAGTAAGCAGTTACTCGAAAAGACCAATGCTCTCTCGAGCATCGGCCTTAAACGAGTGTGCTCGCTCATCTCTACACAGGACGTAATCAATCTGGTTTTGATGAAGGCTATTGGGAGATGTCTATGTGTACAGCTGGCATTTGGGTTGCATAAACCATGTCTTTGCTATGCTGACCTGATTTTCTAGGCAGAATTGTACCAGGCGATCAATGGCTTCATTTCTTTCACCAAGCCCAAATCTTCCTGTGATGATTGCTTCTGGCTAGCTGCCGAATATGGAATTGAAGTCACCCATAATGTAAATGATGTCCTTCTTTGGCACTTTGTTTAGAGTTCTCTACTGCATCTCTACTTATTACTTTATATGGCTACTATGTCTTGTTAGCAGGGCAAGGAAAAGGCATCTTGGTGTCCTAAACAGATATATCAATTTGCGGCACCCCTCACCGCACCTGCACACACAATGGACATTAATTCAAAGTAGCCATAATTAAAAGAGAGTATTTTATTTAAAAAATGACACAAAACACAAATAATGCATAATCTGAGATGGCAATTTCTTAAAATGTAATAATAAGCAAATCAGGCTGTGTTCATACCAGCGTTTGGCATTCTTTCCTGCTCTGTCATGGGAGAAGAAAAACGCAATACCCCATCTGTCCAATGATGGAAATAAGAGTGCAGGATAGACCCCATTGACTATAATGGGGTCCGTCCTGTCCTCCAGCATTTTCCCAGATAAGGTAGCACTGCATGATGCATTGTTTTGTCCTGGACTTTATGCCAATTCAGGTGTGAACCTAGCAATAATCATGTGAAACTGCTGATCAATAATTACTAAGTGAAATTATAAATTTAATGTCAACCATTAATTCATAAGCCGTGTTGAACTGTAGTTCATAAGGTCCACCAGTAGAACTGATGCGTGTAGCCCACCCTACAATTATGAAAATACTAACCGTTCATTTCTTGTCTTCTCCATTGACTTACAATGGAGTCTGAGTTCCATCATGGTATCGCTAGTTTTGACTGCTATTTTGAATAAAAACTGTCTTTCATCAAATGAGAGGCACAAAACAAATCATGTAGCCCATATCATAAATTAAGAATGTTTACTGAATAACATAATGACAATGAAAAAATATAAAGGTTATGTCATGAAAAGATGCTGCATTCTCAAGGCCAATATGAGCTTAGTATCATTAAATCACATATCAAACTAATGTCAGTTCCAGGTGTTTGTGGTTACTATTAAAAAAGAACGGCTCAAAGACCTGCTTGTTTTTCATTACAGTGATGTAGTAGATGCTCTGCTGCCCCCGCTGTTTCATATTGGACATGCAGGAGGTATTTGTACATGTTCCTCATCACCATATACTACTGTGTGTATATACCGGTACCAGGACCAACATAGAGGAGACAGTAATAAACTCCTTCATCTGTAGACTGGACTCCTCTGATGGACAGAACGGCTGAACCCGCAGATATGGCTCCACTGTATCGATCTGATATTTCTGAGGGTCTGGTATTCTGGTTGGTGCTACTGCTACTGTAAACTAGGAGTTTAGGGGGACTTCCAGGTGTCTGGTAGTACCAAGATGGTACGTTATTGCCACCAGTTACTGACCCCCCACTTCGACTACAGGTGAGGCGGACAGTCTCTCCAGGAGACGCTGACACTGAAGCATCCTGAGTCACAGTAAACTGAGCCGATGCATCTGTAATGAGAAATAAATGGATGTTACACTAGAGAATGCGAGTGTCTCCTGTAATCTGTGCTGAGATCCGGGGCTTACATGCACAATAGAGAACTAGAGAGAGGAGGAGGAGGAAGAAGCAGGACATGGTGCAGGAGATATTCTCTGTGCAGACAGTTACACCATGACGGCCGTCTGCTTATATACATCCACAAAGAGGAGGACGGACCTCACTATGTAAATATCATCTACACTTCAGTGTCTTGTCCACATGGACCTACAATGATTACTCACCAGATTACACTAACTATTTATCTGCTCTTTATACGTGTGTATTTATACTTTAACTCTTTGAAGAGCACAACATTTTTGGCCCAAAGTACTAGAGATTTAATAGTGTTTTTGCCTCCAGCATTCTGCTGGTCATAAGCTTTTTATCCTTAGGTAATGTAGTTGTGTTACATTGGACTAGCTGTATTTTCTTTCGGGATGGTTTTGAGATACACATACAGAATGTTAGTTACAAAATCCCTGATAAATTTGGGCAGCATGCCATGCTGCTTTGTTCAATAAGATGCCAGGCATCCTGACAGAAACCTGACAGACACTATTCTAGTCAGGGGGTCCAACAGACTCCAAGGATTTTATTCACTTCCATTATTTCCATTGCTAGGTTTGTATAAGGCAGCCAAACAAGGGAAATACAAGCGTAAGTGTGAATGAAGCCTTAGTAATTACTGTCATTGATTTCCATTTATACATTATATATACTATAGATGGGTAGTAGAAGTCTAACCGGTTCTCGTGTCCCCCTCTCCTCCTCACTGTGCACTCACTATACTAAGTACAATGAGCAAGAGACTGAATGGAGCGGTAGTCATGCATGGGTGGCGTTGCTCTGTTACTGGATGCCTTAAAAACTAAAGCTGTGTAATAGTGAATCACATCCTGGTAACGCACTCACTAACATGCAGTTTTGCCACAAATGCAAAAGCATCTTTGTAACAAAACAGCCTCGAATCGCTTTGGGGAGATAGTGATCCTCCACCGTATCTCCCATTTTTTTCAATAGGGAAAACCTTGCATTGCAACATGTACACCTGGCACGTGGTGCGATGCTGCCGCCAGCCCCATTGCCAGAGCACGTATTAAGATAGGGCATGCCACAATTTGTTTCCTGCATCGCGGTGCAATGTAGGAAAACATCGCTCATGTGTATGCCCCATTCAAAAGAATTTTCTTGCATGATTTTCTCACCCGTTTGAAGCTCACCTAAGGCACCAAACAAAACTTCTACTCCTTAGAGGTGCCTGATATGATGTCTCAATTTTGGGGTCAGGTCTGCAGTCTGAATCTAGGGATCTAATGCGGCATCTGAGATATGTGGTCAGATCTGGGGTCTGAATTTTAGGTCTGGTTTGGGATCTAAATTTTGGTTGATTATCAAATTAGTAACCACAACATATAGGTGCCACAATAGTGTATGCAGATCAGTGTTTTTCAATACCCTTTCAATTCCAGCGTGAACACAGGCCAAGCAGCGTTTTGGGGAATTCTGCCGTCTTTTCACACTTACCTTTGGAGTCTTAATTTTGGGATTTGGATCTGAATTATGAGGTCTGATCTCATTTGATGGAGCTATCCAAGCTTTGTAATAATTGATGCAAGTGATGATATGCAACATATCAGTATTAAATTCAAAACCTTTTACGTGGCGTAACCTATCAAGAAATTGTTTCTCGCAATTCAATGAAGGTTAATAACGTTTATTAATATAATCAGAAGTGCCAGCAATAAAATGCGTTTTGAGGCCCTATGCCTCTTCATCTCAGTCTGCTAGGATACAGACAGTGAACACTGCAATTAATAAATGGGAAGATGTGAGGGGCTCATGGGTCAAGCACCAATAACAGAAGCTGAAGTGGTGCCGATTTGGTGAGTGCATGGTAGGAGAAGGCTCAGAGCGCAAAAGCAAAAAACACATTAAGGGGTTAAACACACGGGCGCATGCACAAATACCCTTGCAGCCACAGAGCGTTTTTTGTGCATGAACCTGGCAAAAAAAATCATTCGTTTTTTTTTTACAGTTGAAATTTTGTGAAAAAGTCCAAAATATCTAATTCATAGTAAAATCGCGCAAGAATCCCGCTAGTCAAAATGAAACTATGGAAATCAATGCTTTTTTCTTTCTTGCGTTTTGTGACCGTGGTTTTCATGGCTGCAAAAGGTGGGGAAATCACGCCTGTGTGTTTAAGCCCTAAGGCTATGTTCACACAGGACTTCATGTGGAAATTCCACATGGAAAATCTTCAGCATTTACAGTAGCAGCAAAATGGATGATATGCTTAAAATCTGTACTAAAACCGTGTGCAAATGAACCTGGGATGTGGATTTAATTGCACAAGTTATGCTGTGAATCTTCAGTGCAGGTATAAGCCTTTGCAATGCAAATTCGCCACGCTTCTTCACCAAAACCCATTTGAATTTCTGTGGATTTTTGACAGTGTGTGATCATACCCTAAAACTGGCTTCACATGAGGGTAAGGGCTTAAACAAATGGGTTCTATTCTCTGAGTGTTATGCACACACACTGTGTGCACAATGGGGCGTGAATCTGGCCTAAGGCCGTATTTACACGGCTGATATTCTCGCGCAATGTTTGTGCACTGCAAGACACACAAAAATAAAACCCACTATTTGTAATGGGTCTATTTACTTGGATAATTTTTCTCTTGCAGTGATCTTACGAGATGGAAAAAAAAAATCGCAGAATGTCCTATTTGTGTGCGGGTTCCACAAAAGTAGTACATTCCAATGGGTGACGTCCTGCATATTGCACAGAATACGCACGCGATGTCCATGTTCTTACGCACAAATCCTGTGCATGAGAAAAGATAGGACTTGTCCTATCTTTCTGCATTTTACGTAGAAAACTGCCATGGAAGTCTATGGCAGTTTTAGAAAATCAAGATGAAGGGTGTGACCCTGCAGACAATTCTTGTTCATGCGCAGATACGCTCCATTGTGGTGAGTGTATTTGTGCGTATGTTCGTCCGTTGAAGCCCTAAGGCCTCATGTCCACGGGCAAAATAATAATTAAAATCCGCAGCGGATCACCCGCATGCGGATCCGCATCCCATAGGGATGCATTGACCACCCGCGGGTTGATAAATACCCGCGGATGGTCAATAAAAGTGATTTAAAAAAAATATGGAGCATGAAAAAAATGGACATGCTCCATTTTTGTGCGGGTCTCCCGCGCGGACGTCTCCCGCAGGCTTCTATTAAAGTCTATGGAAGCCGTCCGGATCCGCGGGAGACCTAAAATCAGAATATACTCACCTGCTCCAGATCTTCCCTTCTTCGCGGCTTGATCTTCTGGCCTCATGTCCATGGGGAAAATCAGATCCCCTGCAGATTTGTAATGTGGATTTGGGCTGCGGATGCAGTGCGGATGCACTGTAATTGTCTTTTATTTTTCATGCGGGAGATCAATTGAGTTATGTGCTCTAAGAGCTCCCGCACGCCTGATCCGCACTAAAATGGAGCATGTCCATTTTTTTTCATGCTCCAGAAATTTTTTAATTCACTTTTATTGACCATCCGCGGGTATTTATCTACCCGCGGGTGGTCAATGCATTCCTATGGGGCGTGGATCCGCGTGCGGGAAAAACGCTGCAGATTTTAATTCTTATTTTCCCCGTGGACATGAGGCCTCTCTCCGTCGCGGCCGGATCTTTTTTCTTCTGGCCGGCGCATGTGCGCGGCACGCAGCCGGAGTGCCGTGCACATCCGCCGGGCCGAAGAAAGAAGATCCGGTCGCGACGGAGAGAAGATCAAGCCGCGAAGAAGGGAAGATCTGCAGCGTGCCGAGAGGTGAGTAATTGCTATTTTCAGCCCTCATGTCCGCGGGGCAGGAGGGACCCGCTACGGATTCTCCATGGAAAACAATGCTCTGCCGGCACCCCTACATTCTTTTTCAGGGAATGGCTTTACATATAAGCCCTTCCCTGAAAAAGAAATATTTTACTGCAAAAAAAAAACGTACCTCTCTGCCGCTGCCCAACCCCCCGCGGGCATTAAGAACACATCTGCCGCATCTGCCCGCAGATGCAGCAGAGGAATTCTTTAGTTCTCAACCGCAGCTGTCACACATGACAGCTGCCATAGAGAATCCTGCTGCCGGCGTCCCCGTCAATGGCTTTTCAGGGAAGGGCTTCATAAGCCCTTCCCTGAAAAGCCATTTTAAAAAGTGCATAGAAAAAAAATAAAAAACAATACTCACCTCCCTTCAGCTGCCAGGACTCAGCCGCGACTTCTGGCGCTGTCCCCGGCTCTGTAGTTCTGAGTTATCAGCAGACGGGGATTTAAAATACCCGCCTGCTGGTAGCTATAATTGTGATTGGCTGAGCAGTTCAGCCAGTCACAATCAGAGCTACCAGCAGGTGGGGATTTTAAATCCCTGGCTGCTGATAGCTCAGCAGCGTTACAGAGTCGGGGACAGTGGCAGAAGTAGCTGCTGAGCCCCGGCAGCTTTCAATGGCTTTAACAGGAATTTTATAATTATATATCATTATGTATTTTTTAGGGATACATGTAGTCTTTACGGATACTATATATATATATTTTATTTTTAATACGTCAGCATTGTAAGTTTCTGGTGCATTTTTATACTCAGTTTTATATTTATTAGTAAGATATTGTAATTGTACACTTATCTTGTGATATAAACTTTTTAGTACAATTATGGGGGAGAGAGAAGGGGGGGAAAAAAAAAATGATGCAAAACGATTGCATATAATTAGCTTTCCACCCTGCTATATTTTCCTTCTGCGACTACTTGATATTGCATAGTCGAATAGCATCTAGTTTTATTTTAAATCAGCAATAAATAGCTGTCACTCTATCTAGACAGCACTTAAAAGGATATATCCACCGAGAGTATCCATGATGCACCTATCCTTAGTCTCATGAGGCAGTACAATATACACAACAGCTTCCCCCAGAAACTCTGTTAGTTTAATCACCATAGCAATGGGGATCTTACGGGGCAAAATTGCTGATAGAACACCACGGCCCAGCGCTATCATTGTAAAATCCCCCCTCCCCCCAATGAGTTACCATAACAACCGGAATACGCTGGGAGGTTATCATGTGCTCACGGGACTATCACGTGCCGAACGCCGACTCTCTAAGATCTATGGGTTACCATAACAACTGGTACACAACGAGATGAACCGCTGAGGATCATCACGTGTCCAGCGTTACCTCACTAAAGCCCCCCCCCCCTCCCCCTTGTGTCATCTAGATTACGCAAACACTGCGGGACGGAGCACCTCGTCTCTTTATATAAACGTCACCGGGAAATTCACCATGGCAACGGAAACGCCGCAAGATGGAGCGTCTTACCTCCACCGTGAAGGTTGTTGGAGACACGCTTGTTTACCTCCTCAGCGGCAGCAGGCAACCAGTTTCTGAGGCCCCGTGGGTATTGTACTCATGTTCTTGATCCTGGTGCTTGCTGTGTTTGTGACGTGACTATAGCACCATGACCATGTGATAGGTGCATATATTATAGCTATCCCCTGTAGATAACGTCACAGGGTGAGAGCAAAACTCTGGCATTATTTTAACCCTATAATAATATACAGAGGAACTTCTTAATTTATATATCATTCAGCCCACATCCCCCGGGAGTAATATATAAACAAGCTGACTACCTTACATATGAACTAATATATATATATATATATATATATATATATATATATATATATATATATATATATATATATATATTCTATTAAAGGACAATTAAAGGGGTTGTCTCGCGGCAGCAAGTGGGGGTATACACTTCTGTATGGCCATATTAATGCACTTTGTAATATATATCGTGCATTAAATATGAGCCATACAGAAGTTATTCACTTACCTGCTCCGTTGCTGGCGTCCCCGTCGCCATGGTTCCGTCTAATTTCGGTGTCTTCTTGCCTTTTTAGACGCGCTTGCGCGGATCCGTCTTCTCCCTTCGGCTCCGCTCGGCAGCATCGGCATTTTGGCCCCGCCCCCTTGTACGCATCATCGCGTAGCTCCGCCCCCGTCACGTGCCGATTCCAGCCAATCAGGAGGCTGGAACCGGCACACATCAGAAGTGTATAACCCCACTTGCTGCCGCGAGACAACCCCTTTAACTTAGATTTACTGATGCATTATCCATTCCATGTTTTCTATTTTACCCATTGTAACACCATCTGTGCAGGTCATGCAATTATGTGTCCATTACCTGCACTATATAATGCAGGTATGTTGTATGTGTTTTTTATGCTTGAGAAAGGCCGAGATTACGGCCGAAACGCGTCGCATTAAAAGAAATTTTCGTACACATCTTCTGAATCCTATATGCCATCTTGGATTCAGGGGTGCTTAACCATTAGCACCCCTGCGAAGTAAGTAATATCCGTTATTACACAAACTCCTCTTATTTACCTGGATGATCTGTTCTTTTCCGTAACACCGGAGCGCTGGTTAATTTTCTTTTGTTTCTAATGGCTTTTTCAGGGAAGGGCTTCATATTTTTTTCCAACTGCTTTGCATAAAATCATTCAAAAACAGTGGGGTCAAAATGCTCACTATTCCTCTATACGAATGCGTAAGGTTGTCTAGTTTTCAAACTGGGGTCATTTGCTGGGGTTTTCTCTCGTTTTAGCAGCACAGGGCCTCTACGAGTGTGCAATGGGGCCTGAAGGATTCACCAACAAAATTTGTGTTCCGAACGCTCCAGGTGCTCCTTTCATTTTGGAACCTGCCATGTGTCCCCATATAGGATTATGGGCACAATGGGCATATTTTTGAATACAGGAGAAACAGGGGCATCAATGTTGGAGTGCACATCTCTGTTTTCATGTGCGCTGAAACAAAAGCACTTCAAAATGACCCATTTGTCAAGAAATTGAAAATTGTAATTTTTTTCCAACTGCTTTGGATAAAATCACTCAAAACAGTGGGGTCAAAGTGCTCACTATTTCACTAGGCATATGCGTAAGGTTGTCTAGTTTTCAAAAAGGGGTAATTTGTTGGGGTTTTTTCTCGTTTTAGCAGCGCAGTGCCTCTACGAGCGCACAATGGGGCCTGAAGCATTCACCAACAAAATTTGTGTTCTGAACGCTCACGGATGCTCCTTTTATTTTGGAACCTGCCATGTGTCCCCATATAGGATTATGGGCGCAATGGGCATATTTCTGAATACAGAAGAAACAGGGGAATCAATTTCGTGCACAAAAAAAACTGTTTTCCAAAGGACACATTTGTGAAAAAATTAAATTTTAATATTTTGCACATAATTTGCATTAATTCCTTCAAAAAAATGTATGATAAAAATACCAACAACACTCCTCAATGAATACATTTAGATGTCTATTTTTCATAATGGGGTCATATTCTGGTGTGACTATCAGTCTGATACGGCCCAGACCGCCATCTACCAATCTTCTTAACTGCCTCAACTTCCATTCCCCTGACAGATGCTTCTGTGGCCACGACTACCCTAAAAGAGTGCATCCCAAAATGTGAACTATCTAAACTTAAACTTTCCAGCTCCTTATTAAAGACCACCGTAAAATGAAACCTTGATAAAAATTGCCCATCCTCATGCTTCAAAAAAGGCCCTGTGCACCCCCTTCCTACCCCCCTATACCTTTCCCATGTATGTATAGGGCACATCACTGCCCCTCTAATCCCTCCTAACCATATTAGTTGCCACCTACCTGCTTTATCAGTTTTTGAGTGGTGGATGAAAAGCTCCAACTGCCCCCAAACCATCTTCCACCTGTAAACATCCACTGACCTTTTTACTGTGCAAAATTAACTCCCCTATCCTCAGTGCCCCCAAAAAGGCCAGGGAAAATGCCACCCTAAATAATGCCCTCTCATAAGAATCCCCACAATTTTTTTCTACCGCTACTCCTATTTTTTTCAAAAGGCTAAACGATACTGGCCTATGTATGACCATTTTTCCTTTTCCCTTCCTAAAACCCTTTAATGCTTGCCTAACTAAAAAATTCTTGGTAACATCTCTCCTTCCCCTCAACTTGCAACCAAATGCCACCCTGCCATGAAGTGGTTCACCCTTACTATTAACAACTGTTTCGCTGCTACCTCTGCCAAGAACTCAATAAAGCCCCCACCCTGTCCTCCTCTGAACTATTAAAATCAAAATGAGCTAACCACTGCTGTCAATCCGCATCGCATGCAGCCCTAGTGCCCTGAGCCAATGACCCTTCAATCAGGTGCTCCACTGCTTGATTACCGCGTTCCAAAGCCGAGACGGGCAAGTCTTCCCTTCTTTCTCCGCCTCCTGGGCCAATGTCCTGAACCGTTTCCGGTTAACTGTGTTAGAGAAAACCAATATGGATGGTAACTCACCGGGCTGCATAGGAGCTGTGGGCCCACCAGCTGCTGATCCATCTTCCAGTTGATCCCTCTCTAAGTCCATGACGTTACCGCTGTGTGCCTCCATCTCTTCTCCAGACTCCAGACTCTGTGCGCACAGCCTCTGTTGGACGCTCTGGTGCCGAAATCCTCCTGTTTTGTGCTGAACCGTGCTGCTCGCCATCCCCCACCAACTTCTCCATGTTGCCTGCCTCCACTAAACAATGAAGCCTATCTCACTCCTCCTGCTTGGTTGTGTCTGTGGCCGGGCTGCTCCCTGACCGATCCAAGGGCCGCACCGGAAATCTGCTCCAACCAGGCCAGGTCTTCTTCCTTCGCCACCGCCCAAATCCGTGTCAGCAACACCATCTTCTCCACAGTAAGTGCTTTCTCTTCGGGCTCTTTCTTCTTCTCCTCTTCCCTCTGTTTGCCGTCCTGCTTCATTTCTGCAGTAGGTCTCTTCTTTCTTCACTCTTCTCCATCCCGCTCCAGGTTTTTCTTCTTCCTTCTTCTCCGTTGCTGCTGGAACTGGCTCCTCTCCTGTCCTTCACCCACTCTTTCTCTGAATCACCCTTTTCTCCCCCACCCCACCCCCTGCTCCCATCATGCACCTTGATCATTAACCCCTTCCCTCCCTGTTAACCCATCATGACTAGGGTTGCCACCTTTCTCATGAAAAAACACCGTCCATGGTAAAAAGAGGCGTTTCTTGGGGTGTGTCTTATCACTGCATTTTTTCCTCCTTTATCTCCTGGATCCTGTCCAGCGGTTGTGTGCATGTGCGGGATCCAGGCCAGCATGTTCTTGCAAGTAGATGACATTTAGTGTGAATCACTAAATCACACTAAATGTCATCTACTCACGAGAACACGCTGCAGTCTGCAGACGCTCGCATCACATATTATCTAAACGCCGGTGCGAGTGACATCCCCCAGAGCGGCCCCAGCATTAATAGTGACACCCCACAGCAGCCCCTGCAGTAATAGTGACATCCTACAGCAGCCCTAGCGTTAATAGTGACATTCCACAGTGTCCCCCTGTAGTAATGGTGACATCCCACAGCGGCCCTCTGTAGTAATGGTGACATCCCACAGTGGCCCTCTGTCACACATGACAACTGCGGTAGCATCATCTGTCCAAAAAAGTCCTACTGACTTCTTTAGGGAATGTTGTTAGCATAGCCACTGATGTGTGTAATGTTCCCGTACAGTGAGAGGGAGGAGGGACTGAGTACTTATCATCTTGTCAATTGTGGGATCCTGTGTTATCTGCCTCCCGCTTTATTACACAGGTCTAATATTCCAACATTCTTCCCTATGATAATTTTCTGAACTACATAAGCACCACAGAAACATAATGATATTAGTGGCGTAAACAGGTTTTCCAAGCAGTGATCAGACATATAATAATCACTTGTGCTGTGTAGGCTGTGTACATGTCCCGATCGAAACTCCCGACTCCCGCCACAGGCTGATTGCTGCTAGTCCAGCGTTCCCGAGACTTCCCGTGCTCTCGCGGCCACCAGACAGGGCGTGTCATCATCATTGTCTCTGTTAGTCTGCAGCATTATGGGCTGTCTGCAGAAGACTATATTACAGGCCGGCATTTTTGTCAGGCCCCGGGGACTGCAGCAGGCTGTGTGCATTCCGGCCTGTAATAGGGCCAGTAAAAAAAATACCGGCACCGGCCTTGCGGTAAAAATACTGCCTAGGCGGGTGATTTACCGGACAGGTGGCAACCCTAGTAATGTCTGCCTTTTCTTACAGCCCTGAGGGCTTCAGTACTGGCATTTCAATAATGGTCTGTCCTGCCTCCCAGCATTTTCCCAGATAAGGTAGCACTACATGATGCGTTGTTTTGTCCAGAATTGTATGGCAATTCAGGTGTGAACCTACAAATAATCATGTGAAACTGCTGATCATTAATTACTGAAATTGTAAATTTAACGTAAATCTTTAATTCATAAGCCATGTTGGTCTGTAGTAGCTAAGGACCACAAGTAGAACTGACACTTGTGACCCACCCTACAACCATGGAAATATTAACTGTTCATTTTTTGTCTTCTCCATGGATTTACTATAGAGTCTGAGTTCCATCATGGTATTTCTTGTTTTGACTGCTAGTTTGAATAAAAACTGTCTTTCATCAAATAAGAGGCACAAAACAATCCATAGAATACAACCCATATAATACAACCCGTATCATACAACACATATCATATAATCCATATTATAAATTTAAAATGTTTACTGAATGACATAATAACAATGAAAAAATATAGAAGTTATGACCATTGGCAAGCAGAAAACTATGCTGCATTCTCAAGGAAAATATGAGCGTAGTATCATTAAATCACAAATCAAACTAATGTCAGTTCCAGGTGTTTGTGGTTACTATTAACCCCTTAACGATGGCCCCATCGGGATTCTACGTCCTGGCCGGCTGGGCTTTATTCCTAGAGGACGTAGTTTTATGCATCCTCTAGGAATGACAGCCCTGCAGGCTCAGGACATGATAGCTCCATGCTGCCGATTACCGGAGGTAGCCGACAGCATGGAGCTGTCATCCCGGGCCGCGGGACCCCACCGCCGGTCACGCGATTACATAATTGCCAAATTCTTCTGCTTTGCTGCGATTCATTAAAAAACTGTGGTGTCAAAATACGCAGTACACCGCTAGATGAATGCATTAAGGGGTCTAGTTTTTAAAATGGGGTCATTTGTGGGGGTTCTTGATCGTTTTGGTCGCTCACGGGTTCTACAATTGTGCAATGGGGCCTGAAACACCTTCAACCAAAATGTCTGTTCTGAAAACCACCCGCTGCTCCTTCCAGTTTGGGCCCCGTTGTGCATACGGACAGAAGATTAGGGCCACAATGGGTATGTTTCTGAACACGGGACAAACGGGGGTATCCATTTTTGGGTGAAAGCCTCCATTCATATGTCTGCTGTCCAAAAAAAACTGTTTTTAACATCACATAATTGATAAAAAAACAAAAATCGTAATTTTTTCCTTCTGCTTTGCTTTGCTTCATTCAAAAACTGTTGGGTCAAAATATGCAGTACACCCCTAGATTAATGCGCTAAGAGGTCTAGTTTCCAAAATGAGGTCATTTGTGGGGGTTCTCTATCGTTTTGGCGGCTCGAGGGGTCTACAAGTGAGCAATGGGGCCTAAAATGCCTTCAAGCAAAATGTCTGATCTGAAAGCCACCGGCTGCTCCTTTCGGTTTTGGCCCCGTTGTACATACGGACAGAAGATTAGGGCCACAAAGGGTATGTTTCTGAATACGGGACAAACGGGGGGATGCATTTTGAGGTGTAAATCCTCGTTTTCATGCGCACTATAGAAAAAAATCCTGTGTTAAAAATTATGTATTTGCAAAAATATGAAATTTTATTTTTTTTACTCTAACTTGCATTAATTCCTGAAAAGAAACTGTGGGGTCAAAATACTCCTGACCCCCGTCAGTGAATACACTAAGGAGTGTAGTTTTTAAAATGGGGTCATTTGGGGGGGTATCTATAATTCTGACACCTATGAGCCTTTACAATCTTGGCTTGGTGTCGGAAAATAAAGCGTTCCTCAAAATGTTAAGTAATGTTAAATTTGTACGTCTCCTAAATGGTTAAAAAAATACGACAGTTTTTCAAACGTGCGTCCAGAATAAAGTAAACAGATGGAAATATATATCTGAGCAAAAATTTATACAGTATGTTTGCACATATTTGAGATATTACAGTTGAAAACGTGAAAAAATGACAATTTTTTCAAAATTTTCCCATTTTCGGGGTTTTTAATAAATATACACAAATTCTATGGGTCTATTTTTACCACCTAAATGAAGTACAACATGTGGCGAAAAAACAATGTCAGAATCACTTGGATATGTAAAGCCTTCACGGAGTTATGATATGTTAAGTGACACATGTCAGATTTCCAAAATTCTGCTCCGTCACTAAGGCGCAAACAGGCTTCGTCACTATAGGGTTAAAAAAGGAACGGCTCAAAGACCTGCTTGCTTTTCCTTACAGTGATGTACACGATGCTCTACTGCCCCTGCTGTTTCATTTTGGACATGTAGAAGGTATTTGTACATGTTCCTCATCACCTTATAGTACTGTGTATATACCAGTACCACTACCAGCATAGAGGAGACATTGATAACTTCCTTCATCTGCAGACTGGACTTCTCTGATGGACAGAACGGCTGAACCCGCAGATATGGATCCACTGTATCGATCTGATATTTCTGAGGGTCTGGTATTCTGGTTGGTGCTACTGCTACTGTAAACTAGCAGTTTAGGGGGGCTTCCAGGTGTCTGGTAGTACCAAGATGGGTAGTTTTCGCCACCAGTTACTGACCCCCCACTTCGACTACAGGTGAGGCGGACAGTCTCTCCAGGAGACGCTGACACTGAAGCATCCTGAGTCACAGTAAACTGAGCCGATGCATCTGTAATGAGAAAGAAATGGATGTTACACTAGAGAATGCGAGTGTCTCCTGTAATCTGTGCTGAGATCCGGGGCTTACATGCACAATAGAGAACTAGAGAGAGGAGGAGGAAGAAGCAGGACATGGTGCAGGAGATATTCTCTGTGCAGACAGTTACACCGTGACGGCCGTCTGCTTATATACATCAACACAGAGGAGGACGGACCTCACTATGTAAATATCATCTACACTTCAGTGTCTTGTCCACATGGACCTACAATGATTACTCATCAGTAGAGATGAGCGAGCACCAAAATGCTCGGGTGCTCGTTACTCGGAACGAAGTTTTCGCGATGCTCGAGGGTTCGTTTCGAATAACGAACCCCATTGAAGTCAATGGGCGACCCGAGCATTTTTGTATTTTGCCGATGCTCGCTAAGGTTTCCTTGTGTGAAAATCTGGGCAATTCAAGAAAGTGATGGGAACGACACAGCAATGGACAGGGCAGGCGAGGGGCTACATGTTGGGCTGCATCTCAAGTTCACAGGTCCCACTATTAAGCCACAATAGCGGCAAGAGTGGGCCCCCCCCCTCCCAAAAACTTTTACTTCTGAAAAGCCCTCATTAGCAATGCATACCTTAGCTAAGCACCACACTACCTCCAACAAAGCACAATCACTGCCTGCATGACACTCCATTGCCACTTCTCCTGGCTTACATGCTGCCCAACCGCCCCCCCTCCCCCCCACAGCGCACACCAAAGTGTCCCTGCGCAGCCTTCAGCTGCCCTCATGCCACGCCACACTCATGTCTATTTAGAAGTGCGTCTGCCATGAGGAGGAACCGCAGGCACACACTGCAGAGGGTTGGCACGGCTAGGCAGCGACCCTCTTTAAAAGGGGCGGGGCGATAGCCCACAATGCTGTACAGAAGCAATGAGAAATAGAATCCTGTGCCACCGCCATCAGGAGCTGCACACGTGGGCATAGCAATGGGGAACCTATGTGCCACACACTATTCATTCTGTCAAGGTGTCTGCATGCCCCAGTCAGACCGCGGTTTTTAATTCATAGACACAGGCAGGTACAACTCCCTATTGTGAAGTCCCTGTGGACCGACAGCATGGGTGGCTCCCTGGAACCCACCGGCGGTACATAAAAATATCCCATTGCAGTGCCCATCACAGCTGAGGTAGTAATGTCATGTTTAATGCAGGTGGGCTTCGGCCCACACTGCATGCCCCAGTCAGACTGGGGTTCTTTACAAGTGGACAGATGTAGGTTAAACTCCGCGTGCACCTACAGCATGGGTGGCTCCCTGGAACCCACCGGCGGTACATAAAAATATCCCATTGCATTGCCCAACACAGCTGAGGTAGTAATGTTGTGCTTAATGCAGGTGGGCTTCGGCCCACACTGCATGCCCCGTTCAGACTGGGGTTCTTTACAAGTGGAAACAGATGCATTTATAATTCCCTGTGGACCCACAGCATGGGTGGGTGCCAGGAAGCCACCGGCGGTACATAGAAATATCCCATTGCATTGCCCAACACAGCTGAGGTAGTAATGTCGTGCTTAATGCAGGTGGGCTTCGGCCCACACTGCATGCCCCAGTCAGACTGGGGTTCTTTACAAGTGGACAGATGTAGGTTAAACTCCGTGTGCACCTACAGCATGGGTGGCTCCCTGGAACCCACCGGCGGTACATAAAAATATCCCATTGCATTGCCCAACACAGCGGATGTAACATCAGCTGTAATGCAGGTGGGCTAAAAATTCATTTGATTACACTGTAGGCGAGGGCCCACAAAAATTGCTGTATCAACAGTACTAATGTACATCCAAAAAATTGGCCATGGCCAACCAAGAGGGCAGGTGAAACCTATTAATCGCTTTGGTTAATGTGGCTTAAGTGGTAACTAGGCCTGGAGGCAGCCCAGTTTAACGAAAAATTGGTTCAAGTTAAAGTTTCAACGCTTTTAAGAGCATTGAAACATATAAAAATTGTTTAGAAAAATTATATGAGTGAGCCTTGTGGCCCTAAGAAAAATTGCCCGTTCAGCGTGATTACGTGAGGTTTCAGGAGGAGGAGCAGGAGGAGGAGGAGGAATATTAGACACAGATTGATGAAGCAGAAATGTCCCCGTTTTGGATGGTGAGAGAGAACGTAGCTTCCATCCGCGGGTGCAGAATACGTATTGCTTACGTATCGCTGCTGTCCGCTGGTGGAGAAGAGAAGTCTGGGGAAATCCAGGCTTTGTTCATCTTGATGAGTGTAAGCCTGTCGGCACTGTCGGTTGACAGGTGGGTACGCTTATCCGTGATGATTCCCCCAGCCACACTAAACACACTCTCTGACAAGACACTAGCCGCAGGACAAGCAAGCACCTCCAGGGCATACAGCGCGAGTTCAGGCCACGTGTCCAGCTTCGACACCCAGTAGTTGTAGGGGGCAGAGGCGTCACGGAGGACGGTCGTGCGATCGGCTACGTACTCCCTCACCATCCTTTTACAGTGCTCCCGCCGACTCAGCCTTGACTGGGGAGCGGTGACACAGTCTTGCTGGGGAGCCATAATGCTGGCAAAGGCCTTGGAGAATGTTCCCCTGCCTGCGCTGTACATGCTGCCTGATCTCTGCGCCTCCCCTGCTACCTGGCCCTCGGAACTGCGCCTTCTGCCACTAGCGCTGTCTGATGGGAAGTTTACCATCAGTTTGTCCACCAGCGCCCTGTGGTATAGCATCACTCTCGAACCCCTTTCCTCTTCGGGAATCAGAGTGGAAAAGTTCTCCTTATACCGTGGGTCGAGCAATGTGTACACCCAGTAATCTGTAGTGGCCAGAATGCGTGTAACGCGAGGGTCACGAGAAAGGCATCCTAACATGAAGTCCGCCATGTGTGCCAGAGTACCTGTACGCAACACATGGCTGTCCTCACTAGGAAGATCACTTTCATGATCCTCCTCCTCCTCCTCTTCCTCCTCCTCAGGCCATACACGCTGAAAGGATGACAGCCCAGCAGCATCTGTACCCTCAGCAGTGGGCCAAGCTGTCTCTTCCCCCTCCTCCTCATCCTCCTCATGCTCCTCCTCCTCCTCCTCAACGCGCTGAGATATAGACAGGCGGGTGCTCTGACTATCCAGCAACATACTGTCTTCCCCCGGCTCTGTTTCCGAGCGCAAAGCATCTGCCTTTATGCTTTGCAGGGAACTTCTCAAGATGCATAGCAGAGGAATGGTGACGCTAATGATTGCAGCATCGCCGCTGACCACCTGGGTAGACTCCTCAAATGCTCCAAGGACCTGACAGATGGCTGCCAACCAGGGCCACTCTTCTGTAAATAATTGAGGAGGCTGACTCCCACTGCGCCGCGCAAGTTGGAGTTGGTATTCCACTATAGCTCTACGCTGCTCATAGAGTCTGGCCAACATGTGGAGCGTAGAGTTCCACTGTGTGGGCACGTCGCACAGCAGTCGGTGCACTGGCAGATTAAACCTATGTTGCAGTGTCCGCAGGGTGGCAGCGTGCGTGTGGGATTTGCGGAAATGTGCGCAGAATTGGCGCACCTTTCCGAGCAGGTATGACAAGTGGGGGTAGCTTTTCAGAAAGCGCTGAACCACCAAATTAAAGACATGGGCCAGGCATGGCACGTGCGTGAGGCTGCCGAGCTGCAGAGCTGCCACCAGCTTACGGCCGTTGTCACACACGACCATGCCCGGTTGGAGGCTCAGCGGCGCAAGCCAGCGGTCGGTCTGCTCTGTCAGACCCTGCAGCAGTTCGTGGGCCGTGTGCCTCTTCTCTCCTAAGCTGAGTAGTTTCAGCACGGCCTGCTGACGCTTGCCCACCGCTGTGCTGCCACGCCGCGTGACACCGACTGCTGGCGACGTACTGCTGACACATCTTGATTGCGAGACAGAGGTTGCGTAGGAGGAGGAGGAGGAGGAAGGTGCTTTAGTGGAGGAAGCATACACCGCCGCAGATACCACCACCGAGCTGTGGCCCGCAATTCTGGGGGTGGGTAGGACGTGAGTGGTCCCAGGCTCTGACTCTGTCCCAGCCTCCACTAAATTCACCCAATGTGCCGTCAGGGAGATATAGTGGCACTGCCCGTCTGTGCTTGTCCACGTGTCCGTTGTTAAGTGGACCTTGGCAGTAACCGCGTTGGTGAGGGCGCGTACAATGTTGCGGGAGACGTGGTCGTGCAGGGCTGGGACGGCACATCGAGAAAAGTAGTGGCGACTGGGAACCGAGTAGCGCGGGGCAGCCGCCGCCATCATGCTTTTGAAAGCCTCCGTTTCCACAAGCCTATACGGCAGCATCTGTAGGCTGATCAATTTTGCAATGTGCACGTTTAACGCTTGAGCATGCGGGTGCGTGGCGTCGTACTTGCGCTTGCGCTCAAACTGTGGCACTAGCGACGTCTGGACGCTGCGCTGAGAGCCATTGCTGGATGGGGCCGAGGACAGCGGAGGTGATGGTGTGGGTGCAGGCCAGGAGACGGTAGTGCCTGTGTCCTCAGAGGGGGGTTGAATCTCAGTGGCAGGTTGGGGCACAGGGGGAGAGGCAGTGGTGCAAACCGGAGGCGGTGAACGGGCATCGTCCCACCTTGTGGGGTGCTTGGCCATCATATGCCTGCACATGCTGTTGGTGGTGCCTCCCCAGCTGATCTTGGCGCGACAAAGGTTGCACACCACTGTTTGTCGGTCGTCAGGCGTCTCTGTGAAAAACTACCACACCGTAGAGCACCTTGACCTGTGCAGGGTGGCATGGCGCGAGGGGGCGCTTTGGGAAACAGTTGGTGGATTATTCGGTCTGGCCCGCCTCTACCTCTGGCCACCGCACTGGCTCGGCCTGTGCCCACACCCTCACTTGGCCCTCCGCGTCCTCGGCCGCGTCCACATCCTCTAGGCCTACCCCTACCCCTCAGCATGCTGTATTACCAGTGATTTGATTTCCCAGGCAGGAAAGAAATTGGCGCAAGGCTGCACTCAACCGTAGCTGGTTGCGTCTGATTTTTGTACGTTCTCCACGCAGCACACACGTACACGGAGACCTTAGGACTGACACAGGCAGGCCAAATATAATTTCTTTTCCTTTATTGCAAAGGGAAGGACCCACTGCGTATATTCAATGAACAATAACTTTTAGAACTGTAGTGTGCCCCTGAAAAAGTGACACACAACTTTAGTGTAGCAGAGTTATTAACTCTAGCAGAGCAGGTATTTGCCAGTCAGGATACACAATGGCGCTAGGCTGCAGTAAAGCGTAGCTGGTTGCGTCTGATTTTTGTACGTTGTACACGCAGCACACACGTACACGCAGACCTTAGGACTGACACAGGCAGGCCAAATATAATTTTTTGTCCTTTTTAGCAAAGGGAAGACCCCACTGCGTATATTCAATGAACAAGAAGTTTAATATCTGTGGTGTGGCCCTCAAAAAGTGTCACACAACTATAGTGTAGCAGAGTTATTAACTCTAGCAGAGCAGGTATTTGCCAGTCAGGAAAGACAATGGCGCAAGCCTGCAGTAAACCGTAGCTGGTTGCGTCTGATTTTTGTACGTTGTCCACGCAGCACACACGTACACGGAGACCTTAGGACTGACACAGGCAGGCCAAATATAATTTTTTGTCCTTTTTAGCAAAGGGAAGACCCCACTGCGTATATTCAATGAACAATAACTTTTAGAACTGTAGTGTGCCCCTGAAAAAGTGACACACAACTTTAGTGTAGCAGAGTTATTAACTCTAGCAGAGCAGGTATTTGCCAGTCAGGAAAGACAATGGCGCAAGCCTGCAGTAAAGCGTAGCTGGTTGCGTCTGATTTTTGTACGTTGTCCACGCAGCACACACGTACACGGAGACCTTAGGACTGACACAGGCTGGCCAAATATAATTTCTTTTCCTTTATTGCAAAGGGAAGGACCCACTGCGTATATTCAATGAACAATAACTGTGTTGTGGCCCTGCCTACACAATTCTGTCCCTGTAGTATCAATGGAGGGTGCAATGCTCTGCAGAGGCGATTTTTAGAAAAAAAAAAAATATGCAACACTGCTAACAGCAGCCAGCACAGTACTGCACATGGTTAAATTTGGCCCTAGAAAGGACCGTTGAGGTTCTTGAAGGCTACACTCACTCCTAACACTCTCCCTGCCTAAGCACCACTTCTGTCCCTAATACCGGGTGCAATGCTCTGCACTGCCGATTTTGAGAAAAAAAAACAAAAAAACACTGCTAGCAGCAGCCTGCACACAGGTAGATGTGGCCCTAAGAAGGACCTTTGGGGTTCTTGAAGCCTACACTGACTCCTAACGCTCTCCCTACAGCAGCACCAGCACGATAGTACTTTCCCTCAGCTAACTCACAAGGCATGTGTGGCGAGCCGCGGGAGGGGCCGACTTTTATACTCGGGTGACATCTGATCGCCCCAGCCACTCACAGCAGGGGGGTGGTATAGGGCTTGAACGTCACAGGGGGAAGTTGTAATGCCTTCCCTGTCTTTCAATTGGCCAGAAAAGCGCGCTAACGTCTCAGAGAGGAAACAAAGTAACCGGAACACCGCGTGGTGCTCGTTAAGAGTAACGAGCATCCCGAACACCCTAATATTCGCACGAATATCAAGCTCGGACGAGTACGTTCGCTCATCTCTACTCATCAGACTATTCTCATATATTTATCTGCTCTTTATACATGTGTATTTATACTTTAACCCTTTGAAGACCACACCATTTTTGGCTCATAGTACTAAAGGTTTATTAGTGTTTTTGATTCCAGCATTCCGCTGGTCATAAGCTTTTTATCCTTAGGTAATGTAGTTGTGTTACATTGGACTAGCTGTATTCTCTTTCTGAATGGTTATGAGATACATATACAGTATGTTAGGCACTGATCACATCTGCAGATCAGGTACAAAATCCCTGATGCTATGCTGTTTTGTTCAATAAAGTGCCAGGCATCATGTCAGAAACCTGACAGATGCTATTATAGTCAGGGGGTCCAACAGCCTCTATTTATTTTTTTAACTTTTATTATTTTCATTGCTATCAGAGTTAGCGCTCGATTAACCAATCACAGCCATTCACTGAATGACATCATTGAATAGCTGTGATTGGTTAATCGAGCACCGACTCTAATTGGCTGATGCAGCGCTCGATTAACGTACCGGTATGTCATGGAGCGGCGGGGTATTATGAAGAGTGGTTGCGTGGCAACCTCGCTTCATACAGTGTGGGCGTCAGCTGTTTATAACAGCTGACACCCGCAGGCAATAGCCGCTATCGGCCATTCGTGGCTATTAACCATTTAAATGCCGCTGTCAATTCTGACAGCGGCATTTAAATCCCCCGAACGATGTTCGGGGGTCCTGCACGGCCCCCCGCGGTGAGATCGGGGGAACCGTGCAGGTGTCATGGCAGCCGGGGGCCTAATTAAAGGCCCCAGGGCTGCCTTACCAGACCCGTGGGGTGGCTTGATAGACTGCCTGTTAAATTGCAGTATGACTTCAAAGTAAAGTTAAAAAAAAATCAATAAAGTTTTTTAATTGAAAAAAAAGTTATAAAAGTTTAAATCACCCCCCTTTTGCCATATCTATTATTAAAAAATCTAAATCATAAAATAAAAATATGTATTTGGTATCGCCGCGTCCGCAAAAGTCCGATCTATCAAAGTAGTGCATTATTTTTCCCGCACGGTGAACGTCATCTGAAAAAAAAATAAAGAATTCCTGAAATGCACTTTTTTAGTTACCCTGTCTCCCAGAAAAAACGCAATAAAAAGCGATCAAAAAGTCATATGTATTCCAAATTAATACTATCGGAAACTACAGGACATTCCGCAAAAAATGAGCCCTTGCTCAACTACGTCGACGGGAAAATAAAAAAGTTATTGCGCGCACAAAATGACCACAGAAAATAATTTTAAAAAATTAAATGTCTTTAAAAAAAAAGAGTAGTATAGTAGGAAAAAAACTATACAAGTTTGGTATCGTAGTAATCGTACTGACCCATAGAATAAAGTTATCATGTCGCTTTTGTTGCCGTTTGTGCGCCGTAGAAACAAGACGCACTAAAAGATGGCGAAATGTCGTTTTTTTAAATTTTACTCCACTTAGAATTTTTTAAAAGTTTTTCAGTGCATTATATGGTACTTTAAATAGCACCATTGAAAAATACAACTCGTCCCGCAAAAAACAAGCCCTCATACAGTGACGTCGATGGACAAATAAAGGAGTTACGATTTTTTTGAAGGGGGTAGGAAAAAACGAAAATGGAAAAAGAAAAAGTGACCGCGTCATTAAGGGGTTAACCAATCAGAGCAATTGCTTGCTACCAGGAAGAAATGCTCTGTCAGTGTTCAGGACTACATAGTACTGCAGCCCTGCGTGAGGGACCGGAAGGCTGTCTACACTTATTACCTGGGTAGGTTTTATTTTTAAGGGTGTAGGTATGAATGAAGCCTTCCGCATGTAAAAAAGATCGCACTAGTTACAACCAATGCTTTTCAATGTGAGCAGTCACATGAGTGAATTTTACGTGCGGAAAAACGCCTGCGGCGAAAATTATAGGACACCGGTTCGCAGAACGCATGTAACTGCGGCAAACCAGTGCTTTGTGTATGTGAAACCCCTGGATGCTGTCACATCCAGGGGTTTCACCTTGCGCTCTATGGGGTCTGCGGCAGCAGACGACCCCATTGAGAACATATAGTGAAGATTGCGATCCTCTGTCACAGCGCAATGTTCTCCCATTAAATTCAATGGAGCCAGCAATACAGCCGGCTCCATTGAAAGCAATGGGCTGCCAGCAAGCCCTGCACTGCACTTAAAACATAAGCCCTTGCCTGAAAACCATCCTAAAAAAAAATCTATACTCACCTCTCTGCAGCTTGCGGGACTCAGCCATGTCCAGCCGACTCTTTTCCTGCACTGCTATGAGGAGCTTTCAGCAAATCCCCGCCTGCTGAAAGGACTGCCTCTAATTGGCTGAGCACTGTGACTAATCAGAGGCAGATCTTAGCTATTGAATGACAGCTTAGAGTTGCCTCTGATTGGTCCCTGTGCTCAGCCAATCAGAGGCAACACTCATTCATTCAGTTATGCACATGCAAATTCACGTGTCAGAACGCGCGTGTGACTGAGCCCTTAGTAATTACTATCATTTATTTCTGCTTATACATTATAAATACTATACTAATATATTACTATATATTCTAAGATAAATGGTGAAAAATAGTGGAATTTACTGTTTTCTTAATTAATAGATGAACAGTACACAATTTTACAGTAAGTGTATGTTCACACGTGGCGTATATCTGCATATTTTATCACGTGCGTTTGCGTGCTGAAAATATGCAACATGTTACAGTTCAGACAAAATGGATAAGATTTCAAGAAACCTATCTTAGGGCTTATTCACATGACTGTACTTATTCACATTACTTACTCGCGTAAAAAACGCACCTAAAACATGACCATGTGAAGCATTGGATTTCAATGGCTTCATTCAGACAAACAGCTGGAAAAAAAGGGGAAGGGGGTGGAGTTACCCTGCATACAACATTGAGAAAAGAAGACAGTTGGCCCTAATTAGGCATTCTGATTACCTGCCATCGCTTCTGCGCATTATTTAACATTTATGCAGCAGCGTCCTGCGTGAATGGCTTTAAATACACACCTTCTACGGAAGAGTCCAGTGTGGCAAAACTTCATTCATGCGATTATACGGTGCATATGGGTGAACATAAGAACGTATATGGTTGTGTGAAGGAGCCCCCATGTTATAGAAAAAATCTGCCACATAAATTGACCCGTGGATTTTAAATTCGCAGCACATCAGTTTATGCTGCAGATTTTCGCCTCTCAATCAGAGGGTAAAATCTGCAACTAATCCTCACCAATATCCACATGTAACATATGCAGATTTTGTGATGGAGTCTGTAAATTTTACTATGCGAACAACATGCCCCTTGTGGACATACTCATAAGCCACTCTCACACATGCACATTTTACCACAAGGTTTTGAACGTAAGAACGCTCCCATTATTTATAATGGGGCCTTGCAGACATGCGTTTGAACACAGCATTTTCTAAGCCAGCTATGAGTAAAAAAAAGGGAGAAATTGGGGATGAAGGGGGTTGCTGTCCCTTCCCTTGAAGAGTGGTGTAGTGCTCTGTGCAGGTGGTATTGGGTGAGAAGGTGCTCCAGGAGACAGGGTAACAGTTGAACAATTAAAAAATAATTTATTTGGAGACTTTATCAGGCGGTTACAGGTAAACACATCTGTACTCTTCTCTGTATGTAATTACAGGCAAAAAAATCTTTCTATATATTTTCTTGTTACAATATCTGTAATCCTTGCTGGTACTCACTACACCTCTCCTTCTCACCACACTGTAAATACCTCTTTACTTGATCTTTCTCTCACTCACTCACTCCTAATGTGACACTCTAAAACAGACTGATTTTTCTGACAGGAACCCATCTACCAATCCATGCAGGACACTCCTCAACCAATCACGGGCTTCCTCTGTCACTTTACTGTCTATTGCCATATGGTAGAATGGCCAATGAGAACAGGGCAGCTGAAAGCCTATAGAGGAACAGGGTGGCTGTCAAGCAGATTTTAGTAGACAGTTACATCTCCAATGTCTAACATCATAAAATGTAAAGGGATATACACAATTAAAACCATTTTACATATGATATTATGTAGTGCCCAATTCTGGGCCACTTTTCAGGTATGACATGCAAGTACATGCAAATGTTAAGGCAACACCTAGTGCAAGTGATTCTCCATCTTTCGAATGAAAACTGTCCACACAAGACCATTTAAAAGGATATTCCCTTCTTCAAACATCGCCTCCTGTTCATCCCACACTGCTCACCTTATAGGAGAACTGTCCTGTCCCACACACTGCCGGACCAGGCTATTATATTGTATATTCTGTCAAATCAATAGAGGTACAGCAGTGCAACTGACCTAAAAACAAAGTTCACTGGCCTCAAGAATCAATACATATAGTAAGGAACTACATGATATGTAATTTGTAAACACTTGCCCACATTTATCAATGTATTTGCACCTTTTATCTCCAAAGTAGTATCTGATCTGTTACAGGAAACATTTGTTATCCATTTACACCGGAAATTAGAACCGTTTGCACAATGAAGTTAGTTTTTAAAAGTGTAGTGAAAAGTGGGTGTGGCTGTTGGCCAGGTTTTAAAGACATGAAATGTGATACGAAACATGAAGAAATCGCATTCATCTTTTTAAGCAACAAAACTTATCAATAGCATGTGACATTTTGGTAAGTTTGGCGCAAAAATGGCAAAGTAGCTGCCAGCAAAACATAAAGGGGCATTACCAAAAACAACTTTAATCACCAAGCCACAGGATGGATAATAGAAGTCTTGTGCCCCCTCTCTTCCTCACTGTGCGCTCACTATACTCCTTGCAGTGAGGAAGAGATTGAATGGAGCAGTAGTCATGCATGCATGGTGCTGCTCTATTCATGGATGCCATAAAGGTAAAGCTGTGTAATAGTGAATCACATCTCGATATCGCACTCGCCAACATGCTATTTTGCCATGGATGTAAAGGCATTTTTGTAACTAAACAGCCTCGCATCACTTCGGTGAAGTGGTGATCCTCCACTGTATCTGCCATTGTTTTTAATGGGTGAGACCTCACATCGTACCACGTGCACCTAGCATGTAGGGCGATGCTGCCGCCAGACCCATTGATAACAATGTGAGATGCTGTGGTACGAGGACTTATAAGTTATTGTTTCCCTGTTACCAGCCCGTAGGCTGAAGCATATTAAATATATATTTTTCTGTTACTACTTAAGTATAAATGTAATTATAAGTATGTAATAGAGATGAGCGAGCATGCTCATCCGAGCATTAGCATACTCAAAAGTACTCATTACTCGTGAGAGCACCACGTGGTGCTCGGGTGTTCAGGAAAATTTCCCACTCTCCTCCCCACATATTGCTTCCAGCGGCTCAATTGAAGACAATGGTCTGCTGGCACCCCTGAATTGTTTTTCATGGAAGGGCTTTACATATAAGCCCTTCCCTGAAAAACAATAATTTTAGGGTAGAAAAAAAAAAACTTACCTCTCCGCCGCTGCCGTGTCCCCTGCAGGGATGAAGAACACATCAGCCGCATGCGGCAGATGTTTCCTTTATCCCCGCAAGTAAAAAGAATTCCCTGCTGCTGCACCTGCCACATCTGTGACAGATGCAGCAGAGGAATTCTTCAATTCCCTACCGCAGCTATCACACATGACAGCTGCGGTAGAGGATCCTGCTGACGGCTCCCTGTCATTGAATTTATATTTAAAGCCCTTCCCTGAAAAACCAGTAAGAGTAGTGTAAAAAACAAAAAAAAAATACATACTCACCTCCTTTCAGCTGCAGGGGCTCAGCCGTGTCTTCTCTCCACTGTCCCCGACTCTGTAGTGCTGATTTATCAGCAGGTGGGGATTTAAAATCCCCACCTGCTGAAAGAGCTGATTGTGATTGGCTGAGGCACTCAGCCAATCACAGGCAGCTCTCGCTGAATAAATGACAGACCATTGTTTTCAATGGAGCCGCCGGCAGCAGCTACGCGGCAGCAAGTGGGTCTATACACTTCTGTATGGCCATATTAATGCACTTTGTAATGTACATTGTGCATTAATTATGAGCCATACAGAAGTTATAAGAAGTTTTTCACTTACCTGCTCCGTTGCTAGCGTCCTCGTTCCCATGGAGCCGACTAATTTTCGGCGGCTAATGGCAAAATTAGCCGTGCTTGCGCAGTCCGGGTCCTCTTCTTTTCTGAATGGGGCCGCTCGTGCAGGATGCCGGCTCCGTGTAGCTCCGTCCCGTCACGTGCCGATTCCAGCCAATCAGGAGGCTGGAATCGGCAATGGACCGCACAGAAGCCCTGCGGTCCACGGAGGGAGAAGATCCCGGCGGCCATCTTCCGCAGGTAAGTAAGAAGTCACCGGAGCGCGGGGATTCAGGTAAGCGCTCTCCGGTGTTCTTTTTTAACCCCTGCATCGGGGTTGTCTCGCGCCGAACGGGGGGGGGGGGGGGGGGGGTTGAAAAAAAAAAAAACCGTTTCGGCGCGGGACAACCCCTTTAAGAAACAATCTATGAGAAGTCATACAGGTAATCTGAACAGTGTCACATTCTCTTCCTTGGATTGGGATGGAGATATGTCTTATGTATCATCAGATGTCTCCAGTGGGGATCCTCAGGTATCTGTAGAATCAATACAAACAGTGCAGACTATGGAGAGATTGTCAAAAAACGAGGCGCCGAGAGGGGACTATATACCAAGAAGAAGATACCCCAGCCGCAGACCAACCATTCGGAATTAGTGGACAATACAATCTTCTTTACACCCCCTTTTCTATCTAACCAGCAATTGGAAATTATAAATAAGGGTATGAATTTTGTACCGGACTGCACATTTGACCCTTTTAACACTATGCTGGACTTAAACAAATTTGTACGGGACCTCTTAGTAAAAAAGCAATTCTGTGAACAAGTCAAAATCAATGAGTCAAATAGAACAGCTAGCTATGATCTTGTGAAACAAGATGATAAATATGCAGATTTAACAATGAGGGATATTGCCTTTCTTTGGGATTTAGAACAATAACAAAAAGAACAACAGATGGACACTAACACGATACCAGATTCAATTCTAATGCCATCAGATATGAAGATTCCTAATCCTTCGTTCTACCCCAAACATCTTAGAACAAGATAGGTAGATGATTTTCAGAACAGTATGGAAAGAGATCTCAATGATCTTTATAGATCCAGTCAAAAGAAAGATGTATCCAAATATAAAAGTTCCAATATCTCAATGTCTCAGAGGCATGACTTACAAACTCTCATTAATGATACAGATTTAATAATCCAGCAATCAGATAAAGGGGGCACCATTACTATAATGGATAATGCATTATATAGTTTGTGTTGAAAAAATACTGAATGATGACAAGACCTACAGAAAATTAGAGGTTGATCCCACCATGACATTTGCCCATTCATTGTCCGATTTGGTTGTCAGAGGGGGTTCAATGGGGGTATTAAGTGATAAGGAAAGGGCTTACCTAGTTCCCAAAAACCCCATTCTTGCAAATATTTATGGAATTCCAAAGTCTCATAAAAATGTGTTTCCACCTCCCAAGCACCCAATAGTTTCGGGACGAGGATCCTTATGTGAGAGACTTGGCATTTTTGGTTAGATAAGAAATTGCAGCCTGTGGTAGGAAAAATCCCTGGATATATTGCCAATAGCAATAAAGTTATTCAAACAATGGCAGGATACAAATGGGGAGTGGATAAATCTTGGGTAACTTGCAAAATCAAAGCACTTTATTCTTCTATCCCACACCATTTGGCGTTACAGGCATTTGCATTTCACCTTAGGTCTCATACACAATATAATGATTCTGAAAGAGCTTTTTTGATGAAAGCAACTGACTTTTTACTGACACATAATGTTTTCATGTTCAATTCTGTACAATATATAAAATTGGTGGGAGCGCCAATGGGCTCAAGATTCCCCCCTTCTTTAGCAATATTGTATATGTCATAGTGGGAATTTATATATATTTATGATCAATATAACCCCTTTATTGACAAAATCTGTTGGTACGGGCGTTATATTGATGACGTAATTATTATATGGCACTTGACAAGTGATGGTATGAACAGGGATGAATATGAAATAAACAATAAGATCAAATTAGCCAGTTTTCTAACCTACATTAATGAAAATGATTGCAATCTGGATTTTACTATGGATTTTGATTACAAACAGATCCCTTTTTTGGATATTCTCATTAAGGAAAACAGTCAGGGTGGGTCTATCACCAGTCTATTATATAGAAAAAAAGATGCTGGCAACACGATTTTATGCTCATCAAGTTGCCATCCGATGCAAACCATACAAGCAATTCCATTGGGAGAGTTATTGAGGGCAAAGCGCAATTGCACTCTAAGATTATCAACACACAGAAAAAGAAATCTGTAATAGGTTGAGGAAGAGGGGATACAGAACACGTATTCTACAACGGGCAAAAAAATAGCAGCTTCTAGACAAACAAGAGAAATTAGTTTAAATCAAAGGAATATAGACAGATCCAAAAGCAAAGAATGTATCACTTCTTCAACCCCTTTTAGCAGACAATTTACACAGGTCAATTTTTTTAAACAACCTAGCCATTTTAAAACAAGATCCAAAATTAAAATCTATATTGGAGTCAGGTACCAGATGTGTGTGCAGAAGGGCAAAATCAGTTGATTACATGTTTAAGAAAAATAGAGATAATCCAAACAGGAATATTAATAAACAGACAAACATTAATTGGCAAAAAACAATGGCTTTTACAGATGCATGCAATTACAGTGCCCTATGTGAAAATTTGCACCAAGAAGTGTAAAGGAGTTTGGAAGTGACAATATTAGTACAGTATATCCAATCAAATCATATATAAATTGCAAGTCAAGAGGAGTTGTTTAAATGGCAGGTTGTACGGCATGTAAGCTACAAAATATTGGATGCACTACACGTAAATTGAGCATCAGAATATCAGATCATCTACAATATATAGCAAAAGGTAAACTGGCAGCTAAAATGTGGCTAACCATTTGGTTAATTCACATTTATGTAGCACCGCAAGTTTTACATGTTTTGGTATAGAGAAAGTAACCCATAACAGACAAGTGCAATCTCACAATCACAGCTTGAATGCATGCTACAAAACGTCAGTAAACTGTACTGTAAAGTTAGTAATGTGAAATTGGACAACAAAAGGTTAAAATATTTGTGTGAAATAGAATTGCAGAAGCTATTATCAACTTGCCCACAAGAATGCAGCCTTGATTTAGAATTGCTTGGAAAAGTCAGCATATGCTTCAGTACGTTGAATTGATGGATACAGATTGTTAAAATGAAAGCACTATGTATTAAAATATGCAAAGGAATGTTGCATAAAGATGATTGAGAGTAGTGAAAAAGCTGCACCCAAAATATGGCGTCTCCTTTAGAGTCGAGGAAAAACCACTACCTTCTTACAGTAGTCTCTATGGCCAGAGGTAGAACAAAGAAAGAGGAAGGGGTTAGATTGTGGGCTGGGACTTGTAGTTCTAGGAATAAATGCCACAAGTGTGAGATAACTGAGCTGGGTATATCAGTGCCTCTAACAAGCTTTAGCTTGTAGCCTGACACCCTTGTATGTGCTCTAGTCATGATGCTTCTGTGTTCTTGTGATATGAAAAAAGGGGGTTGGTACCGTGTTGGCCAGTAGAGTAAACAGTGAGTTATTCTGGAGGTCTGGAGAGATGGCTGGACATATATAGTATGAATAAGCAATGTTCTATGTGTTATGCATTCCCTTGTGTGTTGTTGTGCTGTATATCTCCTTATACCAGTTCCAATCTTTTGAACCGGAAAATCAACACTCATTGTGTGAAGCGCATAGATTGTATACCCCCTTTGACCCCTCCAAAGCTGAAAACAATGTATGTTTAACTCATCGATGTAGCTCAGGCAGCTAGTGACATTAGAAGAAAGTTACAGCCACACAATGGTGGGGGACAAAGGACTGTTAAACAATGAGAAATATGGCAGAGTTGTTGGCTGCAGCAATCCAATCTAAATAGCTCCCACCACCGAACAACGCCCGAAACAACCTACCTCCTTCATAAGTACACAAGGGTGGGCCCCAAGACCGCCCCCTTGATGGAAACCAATGCAGACAGTGCAGGAAGCATGGTCACTGGAGTACAGACTGCCCCCTCACTTCCTCTGCTCATACAGGAAGAGAAGGAGGAAGGGGGCCAGGCCCAAAATGGACGCTGCCAGAGACAACCAAATGGCAGAGCCATTCAGGCCCACCTCCACAACCTCCATCTTGTTTTGCTCCTATTGTTCCGCTGTATGAAGATAATGCTGAATGAGGATAACCAGGTTCCTACCTGCTGGGCCCACAGGAACCTATGGTCAAAATAAATGTATGGGGTCATTTTGTGGATTTTATGGTTGATACCGGAGCTGAACACTCAGTTATAATCTGACAACTAGCATCTCTTTAATGCAGAACAGCCCAAATTGTGAGAGCTACTGGACAAGGGGGGAAGTATCACTTTATTGTACCACAGCAATGCACCTTGGGAGACAAAGAAGTCACTTATCAATTCCTGTATCCACTGAACCGTCATATACCAAAATTGGGACAGGATATGATGAGAAATATACAGGTCTGAATGTCCTTTGAACTGGACAGACAGATGCCTTTACAACTTGAAAAAGATGTTCCAACTCCTGCTCACATCCTCTCACTCACAGTGTCTCAGGAGAAAGAATGGAGATTGTTTGCTGTCATTCATGAGTCAGATCACTCAAGTCCCACCCCGGACCTAGTAATGAAGCTGCTAGCAGAATAGGCGGAAGATGATCCACCAGGACTAGCTCAGAATTGTAAGAAAGCTTCTGGCTGCTTCTTCTACAGTGATCTCTGTTGTTACTGATCTTCACTCTGCTGTAGCTATTTGCAAGTCGTGTACCTTCCAGGTTCTCCATTACCTACTCTCACCCTCGACCTCTGTTCCTGCTTAATATGACCCGTTCTGGTGTTCGGGTCGTGACAGGGTTAGTCAGCGCCCAGTTTCCAGTGCAGGGCCGTCCTTGTCAGGATGATGACCCTGCTCTCTGTTAAGCAGGGATTTCATATTCCTTATCAGTGCAGGGCTAGCTCAGTCCTAGTTTCCATCTCGTACCAAGCTATGCACTGAGGAGTGAGTATCCGGTCTCTGGGTCAGCTGTCAGTTTCACGGAGTTGTTTTCCTGCCGAGAGGGATGACACAGTGGTTCAACACTCGAATACATAACAATAATATGCTTCCAGTCGCAGTGCAGCTGAAGTCAGGGGCACAACCGGTGTCCATCAAGTAATACTGCCTACCATCTGCTGCCTGCCAGGGCATCACACTGCACCTGGAAAAGTTTCTAAAGTACGGTATCCAATCGGAGAAGCCAATCACTTTGGAACACCCTTCTCCTGCCTGTAAAGAAACCTGGAATAACAGAGTATCGCCCGGTACAGGATCTCAGAGCAGTGAATCAAGCTGTGGTTACTTTGCATCAGACAGTGCTCAACCCATACACTTTGCTTGGACTAATACCTCGGGAAGCAACTCACTACTGTGCTGAATTTTAAAGATGCTTTCTTCACCAGAGGATGGTCAGCTTATCTTTGTCTTCCAATAGGAAGACCCAGGAACTGGAGAAAAGTGCCACTTGCCCAGAGAACTCAAGAACTCACCCACACTCTTTGGAGAAGCTCTTGCTACTGACCTAAGGAAACGCTCTCTCCCTTCCCAGCCAGGCAATGTATTGCTACAGTATGTGGATGACCTCTTCATAACTAAGTCTACCTCTAAGCGATGTCTGCAGAACAGTAAGACAGTGCTTCATCATCTCTATGAAGCCGGATACAAAGTCTCAAGAAAGAAGCCACAAATCTGCTAAGCAACTGTCAAATACATGGGATTTCACATCTCACAAGGAAAGGTACAACTAGGAGTTGAAAGAAATTAGACCATCTGCAATATCCCTGTATCCACCACCAGAAGAAAAAGTCAGAGAATTCCTTGAAACTGACAGATTTTGCAGAATATGGATACCTGGCTTTGCTGAAATGGTAAAACCCCTCTATGAAGTCACAAAGGGAGGTGAAGATGCCCCCTACTGCTGAAAGCAGGAACATGCAAGGGCCCATGACAACCTCAAGCAGGCTCTCCTAAAAGCACCTGCACTGCCCTTTCCTAATCTGGAAAGACCATTCATTCTATATGTTCACGAGAAGAAGGGACTGGCAATTGGTGTTCTCACCCAGATGATGGGATCATGACATCAACCTATTGCCTATCTCTCTAAACAACTTGATAATGCCTATCTCTCCAAGCAACTTGGGATGGCCTTCCAGCCTGAGAAGACTTGCAGCAACAGTGGCCTTGGTTACGAAGGCTGATAAGCTAACCCTGGGTCAAGATCTTACAGTATGTGCCACCTTCTGTCCTAACTCTGATGGACGTCAAAGGTCACCACTGGCTGACAAATGCTCGCATGATCAAGTATCAAGGCCTCCTATGTGAAAACCCAAGACTGAAGTTGGAAGTGTGTACTACTCTAAATCCAGCAACCCTGTTGTCCACCAGAAATGGAACCCCTGACTATAACAGCTGTGAGGTGATGGATGAAGTTTTTACCAGCTATCCTGATCAACAGGACAACCTCTTGAAGCTCCTGATATTGAATAGTACACAGATGGTAGCAGCCTCGTGGATAAAGGCATATGCTATGTTGAATATGCAGTGGTCACCCTACAAACTACTACAAAAGCAGAACTGCTGCTCAGAGGAACTCCAGCTGAAAAGGCAGAACTTATTGCACTTATCAGAAGCCCTACAGCTGGCAGCTGGGATGAAAGTCAATATTTTCACTGAATCAAAGTATGCCTCCCTCACACTCCATGTTAATGGGACCCTGGGAAAAGAAAAGAGTCTGATCCCTTCAGTGGGTCAAGAAGTGAAGTATGTTCCTCTCATTATGGAACTGTCAGAAGAGGAGTGGGTCATTCACTGTAAAGTAAGACAGAAGGGAGACTCATTCGTTGCACAGGGAAACAGAGAAGTAGATGCTGAGGCTAAACAAGCTTCCACTCTCCTAAAATGCCAAAAGTCCTGTCAAGCTACAAGCCTTTTTCCTGGTTCCTCTCAGCAACTGGAACCCATGCTACAATCAAAGTGAACAGGAATGGCAGAAGACAAAAGGTGCGAAATTCACACCTGAAGGCTGGTTCATCCTTGGATGGAAGAAGTGTGGTCCCAACAGCACTACCATCAGAGATTGTTAAGAAAGTGCATGAGGACACACTATGGGTCCACCACTATGGAAGCTCTAAGCCAAGATGTGCTGTACATGCCAAGATTTACCAGGTGAGTACCAGAAAATGTGTCATTTACATTGCAAAAAGTCCCAGACAAGGGAAGGATCTCTGAAGACTTCAGGGATACAATCTTATGGAGCTGCCCTCTTCCAAGATGTACTAATGGATTTTACTCAAATGCCTGCAGCTGATGGATGGAAGTATCTCCTGGTCTTTGTCTGCACTTACATGGAGTGGGTGGAGGCCTACCCCACTAGGACTGAAAAAGTGACCGAAGTGGCCAGAGCACTACTTAGAGACATGATTCCAAGACACGGCCTACCGATGCGGATTGGGTCAGAGAATGGACCAGCCTTTACTGCAGAGATGAAACAAGAGCTAGCCAGCTGCCTCAAGATCATATGGAAATTGTACTTTGCACACTACCTACGGGCCTCAGAACCTAGGAAAGGCTGAGCGCATGAACTGAACTATAAAACTTGCCTTAGGGAAGCTCTGTTAGGAGACAAGTCCTACTTATTGCTCTGCTTAGAATTAGATCTGCCCCCACCAAAATAACTGGTTATTCCCCTCTTAAGATGGTGTAGGGTAGGCCTAGACAAGTAGTGTTGGGGATAAGAGCAGACAACAAAATAGTGGGAGAGATGATAAATCACCAGCAGATGCTTGGCCTGGGTAAGACCATGGTAACCATCACCAAAAGAGCAGGAGAAAGGTTACCTACTTGTTTAAATATTGCTTTGCAAAAGTTACCTATATGTCTGGATACTGCTGTGTACTTTTTTTTTCTTCCAGGAAAAAAAGTCTGGGTGAAAGATTGGCACCAGAGGCCTCGCAAACCAAAATGGAAGGGTCCATACACCGTTATCCCGTCTACCCCGAATGTTGTTAAAGTTGCAGAGATGGGACCTTGAATCCACCAGACCAAAGTTAAAGTGGCCTACACTGACCATGCCTGCTTACCACACCCGATGGATCCCCTGAAGTTCACCTTAAAAACCTCCAGAAGTGCCTTGCACCAGACAGGGACCTTGCCCCCTCCTGGAAGCCCAGAAGGCACCAGAGACAGTATTTTCTTCACAGACAGTGGTTTTCGCACAAACACCTAAAAAAGGGGAAAGCTACAGCTGCAAGATAATGAGAAGAATGAAGTACCTACTAAAGACTGTGTTGGGGGAGATTATTTTATACAGGAAAATTTAGACTTGTGCCAATAATTGCGATAAATGTATTCAAGAAGCTAGAATGGGTACGCACATCACACGAACATTAGTGTGCCATACTTCTGCACAGGTAAGGGGAGACAAGTAGGGGGTTACACATACAATAAGACCACCTACTACAAGTGTGAACAAGGTTCACAGATCATATGCTATAATCCAGTATACTCTCCTTCTGAAACATGGATAGACACTGAGGGTGACTACCCACTAGCGTTTTTTTTCTGCTGCGAATTTGCTAGTTTTTCTTTCAATTGTCAATGGGACTTTCTAATGTTAAAAACGCAAAGTTGCATTGTGTCGCGTTGAGTCACATTGCGTGGCGTTGCGGTTTTAACATTAGGAAGTCCCATTGACAATTGGAAGAAAAAATAGCAGCAAATTCGCAGCAGAAAAAAAAACGCTAGTGGGTAGTCACCCTGATGGAGCATGGGATACACAGGATTTACTGCATACCCTAAATTAGGATGATAGGCTATAAGCAAGTGATAGCTATCAAAGGGAGGAAAATGTGGTATGAGGACTTATAAGATAAAATGTTTGTGTATGCAGTCTGTTTTACCATGTATGTAATCTTTTGCTTGTAGTCAAGGAAACGGTGCAACGCCGTTCTAGGAGCATGCACAGGAATTCACTCTCACAACTCTGTACCCCTCCCCTCTGTACCTAACAAGTCTCCTATATGGAGAGTGTAAATTGGATGCTGGGTTGCAGCGATGATCTCCCTCGTTCCCCGCTAGCTCTGTCTACCATTACTTTCTGTATATGTAACTGGTATAAGAGATAAGATGAACCAATAAGTATTAGCTTCTAATTAGACTGCCTACATAGTATTTAGGGCTCTGTTGTGATGTCACAAGGTTGTCTGGATTTGAGATCCTTTGTGTCTAGAGACTCATTTGTGTCGACACTGAATAAATCTTTGTTCATTTCCTACGTCCATGGCAATGCATCAGATGTTGCATCGTATTTCAATGCAGTTAGAGAGCAATCACTAAGATAGGACATGCCACAATTTGCTTCCTGCATTCCATTTCAAACAAATGGGGTTCATATTCATACAAGACTTGTGCGTCTTGCAATGCACAAATCTTGTGTGATTTCCTCACCCATGTGAAGTCGACCTATGACACCACACAAATCTTCTGCTCCTTAGAGGGGCCTGATCCGAAGTCTCAACTTTGGGGTATTGTCTGCAGTCTGAATCTAGGGGTCTTATGTGGCATCTGAGATATGTGGTCGGATCTGGGGTCTGAATTTTGGGGTTTAGTTTGGGATCTAAATTTTGGTTTATTAATATGAAATTAGTAACTACAACATATAGGTGCCACAATGGTGTATGCAGATCAGGGTATTTCCATACCCTTTAAATTCCAGAAAAATTGAATCTGCACAAAGTTTCAGTATCTTTTGTATATCTTAAAAACAATGATACATAGTCACCACTGAAATGAACATCCAGATACAATCTTATAAAAGAATCTCCATGCAGTCCACAAGTGGCGGTGGATCTAAAGAGGAACCAAAAGGTCGATTGAGCATGAAAACAGGCCAAGCAGCGATTTTGGGATGTTCTGCCGCCTTTTCACACTTATCTTTGGGGCCTTAATTTTGGCATTTGGATCTGAATTATGAGGTCTCATCTCATTTGATGAAGCTATCTAAGCTTTATAAAAATTGATAAAACGGATGCAAGTGATGATGTGCAACATATCAGTATTAAATTCAAAACACTAAAAAAAATGCACATTTTGACTTGAATCTATGTTTGCTCCTAGATACTAGATTCCATTTCCTCACTAACACAGAAGTAAAAATGCACCCATATTTATTTAGAGAAATGCGCCTTCTAATAAATGTGTTGCAAATCACTCCAACTGCCTACTGATTAGTATAAAATGTAGTAAATATAGGCCAATATCTGCTGAGAATTGAATTTACTTCTTTGTAAAAAATGTTGTGTTTGTCCAACTGTAGGTCATGAAATCAGAGTCGAAAGAATGACAACCAAATCGCAGAAAAACACATAAAAGCATCTGCTACAGGGTGCCATTGAACCATTCACACAGACCATTAGTTGGTGGGTGATACGGGCTGACTACCAGATGTTGCACCTGTGTTTTCTTATAGAGACACTGCATTAAGCTGGTCATAAACTGGGGCCCCTGATTGGTAAGCATCTCCTTAGGGAAGCCTACACAGGAGAAGATGGACAGAAGTGCATCTGCCACCTTCTTATCCCAGATGAAGGACAGGGACACAGCCTTAGAGTACCTGGTGTCATAGTCAACCACGGTCAGTATATAGTGTTTCCCAGAGCTGCTGGGGATGGCCAGGGGCTCGATCAAATCCACAGCAACTCTCTGGAAAGGCTCTTCATAGATCAACGAAGGAATTAGGGGAGCCTTTGGGATAGGCCCTGATTTCCCCATTTTTTGGCACGTCATACATGGGCGATAGTAATTGGCTATGTCTGCACCCATCTTAGGTCAGCAGAAATGGTGGGCTAGCAAAGCATTGGACTTATTAACCTCTAAGTGTCTAGGTAGTGGGACCTCATACGTGACTCTAAGTAACTCTTGCCTGAACTGATGGGGCACTACCAGCTGCTTTTTTTCCCGCCACTCCAGCTGGGGGTTACCTGGGTTAGTTTCCCAGTATAACCTCCCTTGTTCCCAGAAGAACCTCTCCTTGTTGGACTCAGATGGTGGTTTTCCTGAGAGATCCCTTAACGCCCCCAGGGTGGCATCTGCATGCACAGCCGCCTGAAACTCCGGGCTGGGGGTAGCCAGAAGGAACGTTAAGGATGGGACTCCACTGTTTTTTTGCGGGACCAACTCGGGGTCATCTTTGTTCCTGTTGGTTGGGAGGCAGAGAGCCCAAGAGGCAGAGGCGTACCTGTGTTCTGGGTACATGGCCTATGGGTGACAATGAATATGTCCCCTTTTTCCTCTAAGCCTACTGCAGCTGCTCGCAGAGGTTTTATTTGCAACAAGCCGAGTGTCATCTGCCATGACAAGAGGAAGAACCCTCCTTCTTCCAAGCCCACCACATCGATTCCAGCTGTGCTTCTGAACAGAATCATGCAAATATTAACAGTTCATTTTTTGTCATCTCCATTGACTAAGAAAAGAATTTGAGTTCCATCATGGTATTTCTTGTTTGGACTGCTATTTTGAATAAAAATTGCCTTTCATCAAATGAGAGGCACAAAACAATCCACATCATACAATCCATATAATGCAACCCATATCATACAACCCAAATCATAAATGTAAAATGTTTATTGAATTACATAAAAATAATTAAAAAATATCGACCTTATGTCTCTTGGCAAACAAAGAATGATGCTGCATTCTCAAGGCCAAAATGTGCTTAGCATCATTAAGAGGATATTATAACACACAAATCAAACTAATGTCAGTTCCAGGTGTTTGTGTTTACTATTAAAAAAAAGCGTCTCAAAGCTTGTTTTTCATTACAGTGATGTAGTAGATGCTCTGCTGCCCCTGCTGTTTCATATTGGACATGCAGAAGGTATTTGTACATGTTCCTCATCACCATATACTACTGTGCTTCTGTTACTACCAGCATAGAGGACACAGTAAAAAACTCCTTCATCTGTAGCCTGGACATTGCTGACGGACAGAACGGCTGAACCCCCAGACATGGATCCACTGAATCGATCTGATATTCCTGGGGGTCTGTTATTCTGGCTGCTACTAGTACTGTAAACTAGGAGTTTAGGGGGGCTTCCAGGTGTGTGGTAGTACCAATCTGGGTAGTTATCCCAAGCTACTGACCCCCCACTTCGACTACAGGTGAGGCGGACAGTCCCTCCAGGAGACGCTGACACTGAAGCATCCTGAGTCACAGTAAACTGAGCCGATGCATCTGTAATGAGAAAGAAATGGATGTTACACTAGAGAATGCGAGTGTCTCCTGTAATCTGTGCTGAGATCCGGGGCTTACATGCACAATAGAGAACTAGAGAGAGGAGGAGGAAGAAGCAGGACATGGTGCAGGAGATATTCTCTGTGCAGACAGTTACACCGTGACGGCCGTCTGCTTATATACACCCACAAAGAGGAGGTCGGACCTCACTATGTAAATATCATCTACAGACAGGAATGGCTTCACATGGACCTACAATGATTACTCACCACATTATTCTTATATATATCGCCTCTTTATACATGTGCATATATATTTTTTAACCCTTTGAAGACCACACAATTTTTGGCTCAGAGTACTAGAGATTTATTAGTGTTTTTGCCTCCAGCATTCCGCTGGTCATAACCTTTTTATCCTTAGGTAATGTAGTTGTGTTACATTGGACTAGCTGTATTCTCATTTTGAATGGTTTTGAGATACACATACAGTATGTTAGGCACTGATCACATCTGTAGATCAGGTACAAAATAAATTTGCACAGGATGCTATGCTGTTTTGTTCAATAAGATGCCAGGCATCCTGATAGAAACGTGACAGACACTATTATAGTCAGGGGGTCCAACAGACTCCAATGATTTTATTCACTTCCATTATTTTCATTGCTAGGTTTGTATAACGCAGCCAAACAAGGGAAATACAAGTGTAGGTGTGAATGAAGCCTAAAGGCTGTTTTAGACACAACGTTTTCGCTCAAAAATCGTTCAAAGCCATCTTTTGGGTGATAATCATTGTGTCTCACTTCAATGACATTGTGCAGTTTTCGTTAAATTGTCACTGATCGCTGATCTTTTAGAATGCTGCTTCAGCTGTATTCCGCTCCTTGAAGACAGGTGGGGTATGAAGAACACAGGGGTTCAGCTGTGTTCTTCATACCCAGCTTGGAGCGCTTGGCTGTATAATAGCCAGGCGCTCCGAGCGGGGAACAGCCGGATGCAGAAGACAAGCGGCGCCGCTTGTCTTCTGCATCCCTCACTTGGAGCGCAAGGTGATCGCTCAACGTTTGAGCGATCACCTTGTGCTGTAAAAAAGCACACAACGATTATCGCTCAAAAATCGCTCAAAAGATTTTTTGAGCAATAATGTCTAAACAGTGTCTAAACCAGGCTTTAGTAATTACTGTAATTGATTTCTGTTTATACATTATATACACTATACTACTATATTACTATATATCTATATATATAAAATTGAATGTATGTCTGTGTGCGTGCGTGCGTATCTGTCTGTCTGTCTGCGTGTCTGTCTGTCTGTTTGTCCTTTATGCGCTACTACACCATTCATCCGATCGCCATGAAACTTTGGGAAGTTGTTGAGTACACTCCTGGGAAGATTATAGGCATAGTACAACTATCCTACGATAAATGGCGCGCGCGCGAGCGTCATCGAAAGTTACCACCCCCCCACGTAGATCGAATAAGTAAGCCACCTGCTATTGTGATGTCATCACTGATGTCATCAACATCGGACGCCCTTGAACATGCCCCAACATGTTCGGTACGCTAGTTCTAAGATAAATGGTGAAAAATAGTGGAATTTACTGTTTTCTTAATCAATAGATGAACAGTACACATTGTTACGGTAAGGGTATGTTCACACATGGCGTATACTCTGCAGATTTTATCTTGTGCGTTTGCGTGCTGAAAATATACAACATATTATAGATTAGACGAAGTAGATAAGCTTTCAAGAAACCTATCTCAGGGCTTATTCACATGACTATATTTACACAGGTATTTTGGTGCGTAAAAAAATGCACTTAAAATGCGACCATGTGAAGCATTGTATCTCAATGGCTTCATTCAAACAAAATTTTTTACTGCGTAAAAAATAGGCGCATGAAAAATAAGACATACGTGACCGTTTTCGGATGTCTTCTTTCATACAGTGCGTGAAAAGATAGGTCTTGCTCTATCTTTTGATGTTATATGCAGCAAGCTCCCATAGACTTCTATAGCAGCTAGAAAAAAGGGAGGGGGAGGGAGTTATCCTGCGTACAACGCTGGGAAAATAGGACATAATTAAGCATTACGATTATTCCGATCGTTGCTTGCCATCACTCTTGCATATTGTTTAACATTCATGCAGCAGAGCCCCGTGTGAATGGCTTTAAATTTGCACCTTCTGCTTGAGAGTCCAGTGGGGCAAAACTTCATTCATGCGATTAAACGGTGCGTACAGGTGAACGTAAAAACGCATACAGCTGTGTGAAGGAGCCCCCATGCTGTGGAAAAACATCTGCCACATAAATTTACCCGTGGACTTTAAATTCGCAGCACATCAATTTATGTGGCAGATTTTCACCAAGAAGTTCATCCCCAATGAGGGGTAAAATCTGCAGCTAATTCTTAACCAAAATCCACATGTAACATATGTGTATTTACCATGGAGTCTGTGGATTTTACAATGCGAACAACATGCTCTTTGTGAACCTAGTCTTAGGGCCCCTTCACACTGGCGATTGCGAATTTGCTGCAAAAAAAATTGCGGCAAAATCGCATTTTTGCTCATGGTATGTCTGAGGGATGCTTTTTCTTGCAAAAACATCACTGCCACTTTCGATTTTCTCATGATAGACAATAGTAGTTTCTAATGTTAAAAACGTATTACACGAAAATCGGAGGTTTGTACTTTACGATATGATAAAAAAAGGCTCCATAGGGAAACATGGGAGATGAAAAGGGCAAAACGCAGAAGGAAAGGACGTGCCACGATTCTTTTTCACTTTACATCGCAGGAGTAAAAGCATCGGAATGAGCCATTGAAATTCATTGATTGCTTAATACTTCGTTTTCACTCACTCTTGCATCGCTCAAAAAAGTTTAATTTTATTGCCACTGTGAAGGAGCCCTTAGGGTGGATTCGCATACTACGCGGTTTAAGGCTTAAAGCAGTAGAGCGTGTTTTACTCCGATTTTACACATGGGAAATTCCCACCTCTGAAACGTGGAGAATAGAATCCATTGAATTGAGTGGGCTTATTCTCATTTTTTCCCCCGTGCCCACTGTTTTTGCGGGCCCAAAAAATATGATCTGCTCTATCTTGTGTGTGTTTGCCCACCAAAGAACTACTTAGAGGTTTATGAGAGGTGTGCAAACATGCACATCTGCATGCATGGGTAAGCATTAAACGCTGCCCATTACTGCAACCACCGTCACCACATTAGGATAATTAGCCATTTAAAATGAGAGCAGGCCTATTCCCTCACCCTTGTGAACGAGCGGTCCCTGTGCAAATATGCTCAGTATTTGCCTACAAAATACACTTGTTCATTGTGCAAAAAACTTGCAAGCCTTTTGTAATATACCATTGTCTGTTTAAGCTTTTTTTCCTGCGTTTTTTTTTTTGCCCAAAAATGCTGTGGCTAGATTCTGCATAGAAAGTCAACAGTGAATTAGAAAATGCTCTACAAACATTGCTACTTTGGGGCATATGTCTGGCCATTTTTTGCTTATTTTGGATCGGTGGTATTTTTGTCAAAATGCAGCACGTCCCAGGTATGGCAATTTTTCTGGCATTTTTCCCCAATGGCTTCTTATGGGATATGAAAAACGACTGGAAAAAAATTAATGTAAAAAATCTCTTGAATAAAAAAATACTACAAAAACGCTTGTAAAAGTGCAGCGAAAAATATTTCAAATTCATTGTTATCTGGAAGCAGATTAAGGGTTTAAACAGATGGATGCATTTGCAGAAGGTTTTACGGGCGTGAAAATCAAAAGCTATTGATTTCAATGGGTTTGTTCTCACAAGTGTGTTTTTCGCTCCCATTTCCTACATGTGAGAAAACAGAGGTCCTACCCAATCTGCATTTTTTTGTGCTGTACACGCAATAGCACAGGATTTGTACAGGCCCATCAACAAAGAGTTTCAACTTGTTTATGCGTAAGTACGCTCCGTTGCAGAAAGCATATTTGTGCATACGGTCGCCTATTTAAGCCCTAAAACATTGATAAAAGTGTGCATGGAGGAGGCTTTAGGGCCCTTTCACACGGGTGGAATTTTCCGCATTCTTCACTGAAAGTCTTTGGTAAATTCTGTAGCAAATTTGAATGGTTCCATGCAGATTTTGATGTGGAATGAAAATCGCTTAAATCAGCCTGCAATTCCACATGAAAATTCATAGTTTGCACTATTTATTATTCCACGCATGTAAAATGGCCCATATAGTGATTCCAAATGTGTATACATCATTCAGTGTTTGGTACTGCTATGTAATAAAATTATTTAAAGGTTTGCTTTTTTTACAGTTATTTATAAATAATTTTTATGAACACTTTTAAACCCTTACAATTGTTTACTGTATTAGGCTGGGTTCACACGGGGCGGATTCCCGTCGGCAATCTCGCAGTTTGGCCGCAGCAAAAACCGCGAGACTTCCGCCGGGAGAACCGCCGCGGTTCAAGCCGCGGCGGCTTTGAAGTGGCTCGGCCGCATGCTTTTCCGTTGCAGCCGGCGCTCCCATAGAGAAGAGCGCGGCAGCGATGTAAATAAACAAAAAAAAAAAAGTAAATAGACATGCTGCATCTTTTGAAGCTGTGGCGGCCGCAGCCATGGTTTCGACCTGATTTACCGCAGCGGATTAGCCGTCCCGTGTGGACGAGATTTCTGAGAAATCTCATCCACATGGCTGGCTAATCCCGAGATTAGCGGCCGCGGGCGGATCTGCTGCGGCAAAACCGCGGCAAGTCCGCCCTGTGTGAATCCAGCCTTATAGTTTGCATAATATATTCTCATATGTACATATAAGCAAGTACATGCAAATGAGTACTTTCAAGTACACAGGCAACACCTAGTAAAAGTGATTCTCAATCTTTCAAACGAAAACTGTCCACACATGACTATTTAAGAGGGTCTTCCCATCCTCACCAAACGTCATCTGTGTGATTTCTTCCGTATCCTCACCCATTACATATTGTGCTGAAAAGCACTGACGTCACAAATCCTTCACACCTTTAATATATTCAACCAATTATCGCCACATGGAGGTCGTTAAGTGGGTTCTGCAGTGGATGCCAGGGAGTCGCCATTGAGCAGCAGACCTGCGACAGCTGGCCATCACAATTGCACCTGCTGAGTTTTAAGCAATGTTTGTCAAATGGTAAGACACCCTCGCCCCACCATCCGTATTCAGCCGATCTTGCTCCATTTGACTTTTGTTTACGAGTGCTTGGAGAAGTGGAAAAGGAAACAACATCTCACAGCTGCATGTTGGTATGAATCAGCCATCACTAAATAGGTGAAAAACTTGTTGAAAAACCCCCCCAAAACACTGAACCCAAATGCAACCCTTCTCATAACTTCTTTTGCATAACTCCCTCATATATTCCCTATATCCCCCCCCCCCCCCCCCCACAGTATATATCTCCCTAGCTTGCTATCTTTAGCACCCTAGGGGTACGTTCACACGTAGATAAAATGGTGCTGATTTTTTACACTTTTTCCCCCAAGTGATGCGAGGCGGTTTTGACATAAAAACGCCTCACAACCGCAGGGAATTCACTTGATGACGAGCATGATATCGGGCCGTGATTTGCGGCCCTGGGTTGCACTCGCCCGTGTGAAGTTATTCTTGGGCTGCATTCACGTGACCAATGTTCTCTCACAAGTTTTGCGCAAAGCACAGAAAACTGGAATGGACGTTAAACCGAGTAGCTGTTTTAAAAGACAGCAGCATAGCATGTGTCCACCACAAATAAATATTCATGTATCTACAATTCTGTAATCACTTACATTGGCCCTCGTTAAATGACGAAGCAGATGCTTTTACGAAAGTGCCTCCATTCCCTCATGGCTCTCTTACTGGCACGTCCGATGCAGAGGTCATAACCTCCCTTTTTAGGATCACCAACATCTGTGACATCAACACACTTTCCGGCATCAGCTCCGGTGCTTTCCTGCAGGAGGAGAAAAGGCACCACTTCAAATATCCTTCTGCACTGGCTTCTTCAGCACAGATGATCAGCTGCCTGAAGAGGTTCTCCATCGCGGTAAGAGACGTCTGGTCTTCAATCGACCTCTCAATGCTAGGTTCCCGCTTTTCCTCTTATGGGCTCCAGATCTTCCCTTCAGCCACTGGACAGCCAATCCAGCTTGTGTCACCAAGCTACCTGATTCTCCAGGCAGATGTTCTGGAAAGTGCTCAAGGATTCCTCAGCTGATTTTGAAATCACCTCTCAGTATAGGGGAGTTATACAAGCACCCTCTTAATAGAGCCAAAAAACAAACATATTAACCATTTAATTCCCATGGGGGCCCTACTTTTAAATGTCCCACTGGCTTTCATATTGTTTTGATTTATTGCTAGTAACGGACACAGAACTGAGTTAGCATGCCTAGTAGTAAGTAACCATGGAGTAAAATTCAGGTTGTTTATTACACTAGGCAATGCATTTTTTGTGTCTAAGAAAAGTTTATTTGTTCCTGTTAGCTTATTGTAAAATATAATGGAAAATGACTTTCATTTCGAAAAAAGTTTGCTTTTGTAGTCTGGACATCGATAATTAAAAATATATGATTTGGGATTTTGAATGTTTCAAGGACATATACAGTGAGAAAAGAAATTGCTTGCAATCATGAGCCAAAGTCATTATACAATGCAGAGTATGTCCATGAAATTCACTATTAATGAAAATGTCTGGTTCCAAATAAGTGAAAAAGTTGCAAAAAAAAAACTATATAAATTTGGTATGTCAATAAGCGTTCTGGCCTGCAAAATTAATTTACCATATAATTTATTCTGGATGGTGAATGCCGCTAAATTTTAAAAATATGTCAGAATTGCAGCTTTTGTTAATCTTGCCTCTGGCAAATAATGGAATAAAAAGGAGTCAAAATGTTATATGCTCCCAAAAATTCTAGACTAAAGTTTATCCCGCAAAAAATAAGACCTCAGAGTTCTGTCGATGGAAAAATAAAAATGCTATGGTTCTTGGAAAACGGCGACACAAAAAAAAAATTGTGTACAAAAATAGCGAAACATAAAAAAACAGTATAAACTTGGTATCATTGGAGTCAAGCTGACATATAGAATAATGTTATTACATTATTTATTTTACACACTGAATGCCGTAAAAATGAAATCCAAAAAACAAATGACAGAATTTCTTTTCCCCCCCAATCCACCCCAAAAAATAATAAAAGTTATACACTACATTATATGTACTCAAAAATGATGACATTAAAAACACTACTTTTCCCACAAAACACAAGCCCTCATATGGCTATGCCAATGGAAAAATTAAAAAGTTGTGGCTCCTGGAATGCAGCGATGAAAAAAAACTGAAAAATTAGTTGGTCATTAAGGTGCAAACAGGCTTCATCTCTAAAGAAGTTAAATGATGCCGCCCCTTGTACTCTGAGAGGGTGTTGCCCCCTGTGCAGCCACACAGGTTGCACACCGCTAAGTCATACTCTGTTGGGTACTATAGTTTTAATATTCAGTAAATTTTTATTAACATTTTGCACATTACATAACAATCTGGTAATTTCTCTTCCTTACATGTTATTTCTTGCATTCAACAATTAGACTGTCATAAACTATTAATAGAGATGAGCGAGCACCAAAATGCTCGGGTGCTCGTTACTCGGGACGAAATTTTCGCGATGCTCGAGGGTTCGTTTCGAGTAACGAACCCTATTGAAGTCAATGGGCGACCCGAGCATTTTTGTATATCGCCGATACTCGCTAAGGTTTCCATTTGTGAAAATCTGGGCAATTCAAGAAAGTGATGGGAACGACACAGAAACGGATAGGGCAGGCGAGGGGCTACATGTTGGGCTGCATCTCAAGTTCCCAGGTCCCACTATTAAGCCACAATAGCGGCAAGAGTGGGCCACCCCCCCTCCCAACAATTTTTACTTCTGAAAAGCCCTCATTAGCAATGCATACCTTAGCTAAGCACCACACTACCTCCAACAAAGCACAATCACTGCCTGCATGACACTCCGCTGCCGCTTCTCCTGGGTTACATGCTGCCCAACCCCCCCCCCCCTGCACGACCCAGTGTCCACAGCGCACACCAAATTGTCCCTGCGCAGCCTTCAGCTGCCCTCATGCCACACCACCCTCATGTCTATTTATAAGTGCGTCTGCCATGAGGAGGAACCGTAGGCACACACTGCAGAGGGTTGGCACGGTTAGGCAGCGACCCTCTTTAAAAGGGGCGGGGGGCGATAGCCCACAATGCTGTACAGAAGCAATGAGAAATCCAATCCTGTGCCACCTCCATCTGGAGCTGCACACGTGGGCATAGCAATGGGGAACCAATGTGCCACACACTATTCATTCTGTCAAGGTGTCTGCATGCCCCAGTCAGACCGCGTTTTTTTATAAATAGTCACAGGCAGGTACAACTCCGCAATGGGAATTCCGTGTGCACCCACAGCATGGGTGGCTCCCTGGAACCCACCGGCTGTACATAAATGTATCCCATTGCAGTGTCCTGGACAGCAGAGCTAACGTCAGATTAAATGCAGGTGGGCTTCGGCCCACACTGCATACCCCAGTCAGACTGGGGTTCTTTATAAGTAGACACATGCAGTTACAACTTCGTGTGGACCGACAGCATGGGTGGGTGCCAGGAAGCCACCGGGCGGTACATAAATATATCCCATTGCATTGCCCATCACAGCTAAGGTAATGTCATGTTAAATGCAGGTGGGCTTTGGCCTACACTGCATGCCCCAGTCAGACTGGGGTTCTTTAGAAGTGGACACATGCAGTTACAACTCCGTGTGGACCGACAGCATGGGTGGCTCCCTGGAACCCACCGGCGGTACATAAATATATCCCATTGCAGTGCCCAGCACAGCTGAGGTAATGTCATGTTTAATGCAGGTGGGCTTCGGCCCACACTGCATGCCCCAGTCAGACTGGGGTTCTTTAGAAGTGGACACATGCAGTTACAACTCCGTGTGGACCGACAGCATGGGTGGCTCCCTGGAACCCACCGGCAGTACATAAATATATCCCATTGCATTGCCCATCACAGCTGAGGTAGTGTCATGTTAAATGCAGGTGGGCTTCGGCCCACACTGCATGCCCCAGTCAGACTGGGGTTCTTTAGAAGTGGACACATGCAGTTACAACTCCGTGTGGACCGACAGCATGGGTGGCTCCCTGGAACCCACCGGCGGTACATAAATATATCCCATTGCATTGCCCATCACAGCTGAGGTAATGTCCTGTTAAATGCAGGTGGGCTTCGGCCCACACTGCATGCCCCAGTCAGACTGGGGTTCTTTAGAAGTGGACACATGCAGTTACAACTCCGTGTGGACCAACAGCATGGGTGGGTGCCAGGAAGCCACCGGCGGTACATAAATATATCCCATTGCATTGCTCATCATAGCTGAGGTAATGTCATGTTAAATGCAGGTAGGCTTCGGCCCACACTGCATGCCCCAGTCAGACTGGGGTTCTTTAGAAGTGGACACATGTAGTTACAACTTCGTGTGGACCGACAGCATGGGTGGCTCCCTGGAACCCACCGGCGGTACATAAATATATCCCATTGCATTGCCCATCACAGCTGAGGTAATGTCATGTTCAATGCAGGTGGGCTTCGGCCCACACTGCATGCCCCAGTCAGACTGGGGTTCTTTAGAAGTGGACACATGCAGTTACAACTCCGTGTGGACCGACAGCATGGGTGGCTCCCTGGAACCCACCGGCGGTACATAAATATGTCCCATTGCAGTGCTCAGCACAGCTGATGTAACGTCAGCTTTAATGCAGGTGGGCAAAAAATTAATTGGATTACACTGTAGGTGAGGGCCCCAAAAAATTGGTGTACCAACAGTTCTAATGTACCTCAGAAAAATTGCCCATGCCCAACCAAGAGGGCAGGTGAAACCCATTAATCACTTTGGTTAATGTGGCTTAATTTGTAACTAGGCCTGGAGGCAGCCCAGTTAAAATAAAAATTGGTTCAGGTGCAAGTTTCAACGCTTTAATGAGCATTGAAACGTATAAAAATTGTTTACAAAAATTATATGACTGAGCCTTGTGGGCCTAAGAAAAATTGCCCGTTCGGCGTGATTACGTGAGGTTTCAGGAGGAGGAGCAGGAGGAGGAGGATGAATATAATACACAGATTGATGAAGCTAAAAGGTCCACGTTTTTGATGGTGATAGAGAACGATACTTCCATCCGCGGGTGCAGCCTACGTATTGTTTAGGTATCGCTGCTGTCCGCTGGTGGAGAAGAAAAGTCTGGGGAAATCCAGGCTTTGTTCATCTTGATGAGTGTAAGCCTGTCGGCACTGTCGGTTGACAGGTGGGTACGCTTATCCGTGATGATTCCCCCAGCCGCACTAAACACACTCTCTGACAAGACGCTAGCCGCAGGACAAGCAAGCACCTCCAGGGCATACAGCGCTAGTTCAGGCCACGTGTCCAGCTTCGACACCCAGTAGTTGTAGGGGGCAGAGGCGTCACCGAGGATGGTCGTGCGATCGGCTACGTACTCCCTCACCATCCTTTTACAGTGCTCCCGCCGACTCATCCTTGACTGGGGAGCGGTGACACAGTCTTGCTGGGGACCCATAAAGCTGGCAAAGGCCTTGGAGAGTGTTCCCCTGCCTGTGCTGTACATGCTGCCTGATCTCCGCGCCTCCTCTGCTACCTGGCCCTCGGAACTGCGCCTTCTGCCACTAGTGCTGTCGGATGGGAATTTTACCATCAGCTTGTCCGCCAGGGTCCTGTGGTATAGCATCACTCTCGAACCCCTTTCCTCTTCGGGTATAAGAGTGGAAAGGTTCTCCTTATACCGTGGGTCGAGCAGTGTGTACACCCAGTAATCCGTAGTGGCCAGAATGCGTGTAACGCGAGGGTCACGAGAAAGGCATCCTAACATGAAGTCAGCCATGTGTGCCAGGGTACCTGTACGCAACACATGGCTGTCCTCACTAGGAAGATCACTTTCTGGATCCTCCTCCTCCTCAGGCCATACACGCTGAAAGGATGACAGGCAAGCAGCATGGGTACCCTCAGCAGTGGGCCAAGCTGTCTCTTCCCCCTCCTCCTCATGCTCCTCCACCTCCTCCTCCTCAACACGCTGAGATATAGACAGGAGGGTGCTCTGACTATCCAGCGACATACTGTCTTCCCCCGCCTCCTTTTCCGAGCGCAAAGCATCTGCTTTTATGCTTTGCAGGGAACTTCTCAAGAGGCATAGCAGAGGAATGGTGACGCTAATGATTGCAGCATCGCCGCTCACCATCTGGGTAGACTCCTCAAAGTTTCCAAGGACCTGGCAGATGTCTGCCAACCAGGCCCACTCTTCTGTAAAGAATTGAGGAGGCTGACTCCCACTGCGCCGCCCATGTTGGAGTTGGTATTCCACTATAGCTCTACGCTGCTCATAGAGCCTGGCCAACATGTGGAGCGTAGAGTTCCACCGTGTGGGCACGTCGCACAGCAGTCGGTGCACTGGCAGATGGAACCGATGTTGCAGGGTCCGCAGGGTGGCAGCGTCCGTGTGGGACTTGCGGAAATGTGCGCAGAGCCAGTGCACCTTTCTGAGCAGGTCTGGCAAGCGTGGGCAGCTTTTCAGAAAGCGCTGAACCACCAAATTAAAGACGTGGGCCAGGCATGGCACTTGCGTGAGGTTGCCGAGCTGCAGAGCCGCCACCAGGTTACGGCCGTTGTCACACACGACCATGCCCGGTTGGAGGCTCAGCGGCGCAAGCCAGCGGTCGGTCTGCTCTGTCAGACCCTGCAGCAGTTCGTGGGCCGTGTGCCTCTTCTCTCCTAAGCTGAGTAGTTTCAGCACGGCCTGCTGACGCTTGCCCACCGCTGTGCTGCCACGCCGCGTGACACCGACTGCTGGCGACGTGCTGCTGCTGACACATCTTGATTGCGAGACAGAGGTTGCGGAGGAGGAGGAGGGTGTTTTAGTGGAGGAAGCATACACCGCCGCAGATACCACCACCGAGCTGGGGCCCGCAATTCTGGGGGTGGGTAAGACGTGAGCGGTCCCAGGCTCTGACTCTGTCCCAGCCTCCACTAAATTCACCCAATGTGCCATCAGGGAGATATAGTGGCCCTGCCCGCCTGTGCTTGTCCACGTGTCCGTTGTTAAGTGGACCTTGGCAGTAACCGCGTTGGTGAGGGCGCGTACAATGTTGCGGGAGACGTGGTCGTGCAGGGCTGCGACGGCACATCGGGAAAAGTTGTGGCGACTGGGAACCGAGTAGCGCGGGGCCGCCACCGCCATCATGCTTTTGAAAGCCTCCGTTTCCACAAGCCTATACGGCAGCATCTCCAGGCTGATCAATTTGGCTATGTGCACGTTTAACGCTTGAGCGTGCGGCTGCGTGGCGGCGTACTTGCGCTTGCGCTCAAACACTTGCGCTAGCAACGGCTGGACGCTGCACTGAGAGACATTGGTGGATGGGGCCGAGGACAGTGGAGGTGAGGGTGTGGGTGCAGGCCAGTAGACGGTAGTGCCTGTGTCCTGAGAGGGGGGTTGGATCTCAGTGGCAGGTTGGGGCACAGGGGGAGAGGCAGTGGTGCAAACCGGAGGTGGTGAACGGCCTTCGTCCCACCTTGTGGGGTGCTTGGCCATCATATGTCTGTGCATGCTGGTGATAGTGAGGCTGGTGGTGGTGGCTCCCCGGCTGATCTTGGCGCGACAAAGGTTGCACACCACTGTTCATCGGTCGTCTGCACTCTCAGTGAAAAACTGCCAGACCTTAGAGCACCTCGGCCTCTGCAGGGTGGCATGGCGCGAGGGGGCACTTTGGGAAACAGTTGGTGGATTATTCGGTCTGGCCCTGCCTCTACCCCTGGCCACTGTACTGGCTCTTCCAACCTGCCCTGCTGCTGCATTTGCCTCCCCCTCTGAAGACCTGTCCTCAGTAGGCTTAGCAAACCAGGTGGGGTCAGTCACCTCATCGTCCTGCTGCTCTTCCTCCGAATCCTCTGTGCGCTCCTCCCTCGGACTTACTCCAATTACTACTACCTGAGTGATAGACAACAGTGTCTCATCGTCGTCGTCCTCCTCACCCACTGAAAGGTCTTGAGACAGTTGCCGGAAGTCCCCAGCCTCATCCCCCGGACCCCGGGAACTTTCCAAAGGTTGGGCATCGGTCACGACAAACTCCTCCAGTGGGAGAGGATTCGGAACCATTGCTGCCCATTCTGGGCAGGGGCCCGAGAACAGTTCCTGGGAGTCTGCCTGCTCCTCAGAATGTGTCATTGTAATGGAGTGAGGAGGCTGGGAGGAAGGAGGAGCAGCAGCCAGAGGATTCAGAGTTGCAGCAGTGGACGGCGCAGAACTCTGGGTGGTCGATAGATTGCTGGATGCACTTTCTGACATCCACGACAGGACCTGCTCACACTGCTCATTTTCTAATAAAGGTCTACCGCGTGGACCCATTAATTATGAGATTAATCTGGGGACGCCAGAAACGTGCCTCTCTCCTAATCCCGCAGCAGTCGGCTGCGATACACCTGGATCAGAAGCTCGGCCTGTGCCCACACCCTGACTTGGGCCTCCGCGTCCTCGCCCGCGTCCACGTCCACGTCCTCTAGGCCTACCCCTACCCCTCAGCATGGTGTATTACCAGTAGTGCAGAAACAGAACGCTGTAATTAAATGTGCCGCTTATTGGCCTGTGGTTGGAGGCTGACTTCGCTTACGGAATGCACAGCAGAGCCAGGAAAGAATTTTGCTGTAACACTTAGCTGGCTGCGTATTAATTAGGACTACTACCCCCAGCAGAGACGCAGTACAGTCAGGACGGTCACAGGCAGCCCAAATATATTTTTTTGTCCCAAATTTTTTTGGAAAAGCCCACTGCCTATATAGACAGTATACGTCTTTCACCTTTTTCACTGTCCCTGCCTCAGCACTACTGGCCCTATACTATGTAAAATTACTGCAGACTGTTTCCCTCTGGACAAAATGACAGCGGTGATGTAACGGCCAACGCAGAGCCAGGAAAGAATTTTGCGCAAGCCTGCTGTAACACTTAGCTGGCTGCGTATTAATTAGGACTACTACCCCCAGCAGAGACGCAGTACACTCAGGACGGTCACAGGCAGCCCAAATAGAATGTTTTTTCCAAAATTGTTTTGGAAAAGCCCACTGCCTATATAGACAGTATACGTCTTTCACCTTTTTCACTGTCCCTGCCTCAGCACTACTGACCCTATACTATGTAAAATTACTGCAGACTGTTTCCCTCTGGACAGGATGACAGCGGTGATGTAACGGCCAACGCAGAGCCAGGAAAGAATTTTGCGCAAGCCTGCTGTAACACTTAGCTGGCAGCGTATTAATTAGGACTACTACCCCCAGCAGAGACGCAGTACACTCAGGACGGTCACAGGCAGCCCAAATAGAATGTTTTTTCCCAAATTTTTTTGAAAAAGCCCACTGCCTATATAGACAGTATACGTCTTTCACCTTTTTCACTGTCCCTGCCTCAGCACTACTGGCCCTATACTATGTAAAATTACTGCAGACTGAGGACGCAATGCTCTGCACGGCCGATATACAAAAAAAAATAAAAAATGTGCAACACTGCAAAAACCAGCCTCAACAGTACTGCACATGGTCAGATGTGGCCCTAACAAGGACCGTTGGGGTTCTTGAAGCCTAAAATAACTCCTAACACTCTCCCTATAGCAACTCCAGCAAGACAGCACTTTCCCTGAACTATGTCAGAATGCATCTGTGGCGAGCCGCGGGAGGGGCCGATTTTTATACTCGGGTGACACCTGATCTCGCCAGCCACTCACTGCAGGGGGGTGGTATAGGGCTTGAACGTCGCAGGGGGAAGTTGTAATGCCTTCCCTGTCTTTCTATTGGCCAGAAAAGCGTGCTAACGTCTCAGAGATGAAAGTGAAAGTAACTCAAACATCGCGTGGTACTCGTCTCGAGTAACGAGCATCTCGAACACGCTAATACTCGAACGAAGTACGTTCGCTCATCTCTAACTATTAACTTTAATTATACAGAGATGTGATTGCAGTTTTACGATTTTTCTTTAAATCTACATATAAACTGAAGCATATGGGAAAAAAAAGGGGTACAACTAAGGATGGGGGGGGGAGGAGGGGTGTGTGTGTGTGTGTGTGTGGGGGGGGGTAGAATGACAGGGTATTAATCCAAAACTCTAGCCAAGCAAATATATAATTGAACCAAGAATTTTCTTGTAGCGACCACTCGTACTGTTAATCTTGTGCCTCTGTATTATTTGTGTTTATTTGATGAGGTGTAAAGTTATCTAATTGGGAGTAAACTATCCATGGTTCCCATATTTCCATAAATTGACTGACTGTCGTTTCTGTATGCAAATATTTTTTCGTAGATACAATGTTCTGAGAGAAGTTGGGTCAGATCGGTTAATGAGGGGACACGGTTTGTTTTCCAATTTCTAGCTATTAAAAGTTTGATAGAGAGAAGACCATGTGCCACTAATTTCCTGACTTCCCTTGGTATGTCGTTTATACCTAGCAGTAGAATTGCTAATTCAGGTTTGGGTGGTATGTTCACTCCTGTGATATTATTGAGTAAAAGAAGATATTCCTTCCACATAATTTGTATGTTAGGGCATCCCCAAAAAACATGGAGGAGCGAGCCCCGATCTCCCCAATCTCTCCAACATTTTTCAGATACCTCGGCAAAGAAGTCAGCTAGCCTGATTGGGGTTCTATACCATCTTGTGGCCACTTTATTGTGAACCTCTAAGAGAGATGCACTGGAAGATGCCTTGAGAGCCCATTGGTGTGCTATGTTCCATTGTTCTATTGGGAAAGATTGTCTCAGCTCTTTCTCCCAATTTAAAAAATGTATTTTTTCTGGTGATTTGGTTCCTGGTCTCCATTTCCGCAAAATATTTCGTAGATAGTTTTTAGTTTTAATTTGTATGGTGGGGGATCGAATATAAAGCTATATAAGTAAGATGGTAAATATAGCTTCCAAAAGGCGGAAGATGCTAGTATACCACGAATTTGGGCGTATGTTAAGAATTCCTTGTCTGCAAGGCCAAATTCTATCTGAAGAGATTTAAATGTTTTCATAGCTACTCCGCTCTCACTTAAAACATCTGACATTAATTTAATACCTTTGTTTGACCAGGTTTGTACACATAGGTTGTCCGACCAGTATTCCAGAATTCCAATTGGAAGGGGAACTAGCTTCCTAGGGCTGTGATTCCTAGATAGACGTATCAGTAGCTTCCATGTGATTATTGCTATATTGATCATATGGTTTTTCATAGGTTTTATGATGGAATTTAGGCTCGTTGCTAATAGTAAATTTTTAAGGGATCTTTTCCCCATTATGTTTTGTTCGATGTTTGGCGAGCTTATCCCTGATTGTGGGTTGCACCAAGCTCTCAGCTGGGAGATTATGTACGCTTTATAATATGCAGTTAGATTCGGGACACCCATGCCCCCCTGTTTTCTTGGGCTATACATAATGGATGCCGCTACTCTCGGCCTTCCCCCCCCCCCCCCAGATAAATGTCATCATCTGTTTTTGTAAATTTTTGAGAAGTTTAGCGGGGCAGTTAGTTGCTATTGTGCGGAATTTGTACAAGATCTTAGGGAGAACCAGCATCTTGTACAGTACAATTCTCCCAACCCAGGAAAACTCTACTCTGCTGTAATTCTGTAGGTTATTTTGGATATCTTCCATCAGGGTTATAATGTTGGATTCCATCGAATCTCCCATTGGCGTTGTGATTGTTATGCCCAAATAGTGCATTTCTTTAGATTCTAACGCGAATGGGAATTCTCTTTTAAGTTGGGCTTGTAGCTCTGTATGGATATTGAATGCTAAAATTTTGGATTTTGAGGGGTTGAGTTTGTAGTATGAAATTTTTCCAAATTTTTGTAGGAGCTCATAGGCTGTTCTAAGGGATTCCATGGGGGAGATTAGCATCAGGACGACGTCGTCAGCAAATAAACCGACTTTATGTTGCCTAGCAGACAATGAGACGCCTCTAATATTGGCCTCCATACGGATTGCCTCAGCCAAGGGTTCCATAGTTAATATAAAAAGGGCCGGGGAAAGGGGGTACCCCTGCCGGGTTCCATTTGTAATTGTGAACGCATTCGATATGACTCCATTAATGAGGATTTTTGCCGTAGGGGTACCATATAAAGCTTGAATCGCTCCTAAGATCGTTCCTTCGAAGCCCAGTTTTTTGAGCACCGAGAAGGCATAACCCCAGTGGATCCTGTCGAACACCTTCTCGGCATCCAAAGTTAGGAATAGACAAGGCGTCCGACAGGCCTCCACCTTTCCCAGCACATCCATCAGCCTCCTGGTAGCGTCCGATGTCTGCCTTCCTTTTACGAATCCTGACTGATCTCTATGGATTAAATTAGGGATTACCTCAAGAAGACGCATAGCTAGTATTTTTGCGTAATATTTAGTATCATTATTGAGCAATGATATTGGTCTATAGTTGATAGGGGAAGAGGCATCCTTTCCGGGTTTTGGTATTGTCACTATGTTAGCTTGTAACATCTCCTGGGGGAGGTGGCCTTTTAACATTGCTTGGTTGAATAGATTGTGCATGTGGGGTACTAACTGCTTCTGAAATATTTTGTAGTACTCGGAGGTAAAACCATCCAGTCCTGGTGCCTTATCTTTTTTGGACTTGTTGATAACTTGTGACACTTCCTGGGGGGAAACAGGTGCATTTAATTTGTTCAATTGGGTTTTGTTCAATGTTGGTCGTTGGATGGAGGACAGAAAGTGATTTATCTCTTCTTCCGAGGGATGCGTGGTGTGGGGCTCCTTATTTATATTGTACAGTGATTCATAATATTTCCTAAAAATTTCCGCTATTTCAAGCGAGTTGGATATTTTGTTACCAGAGGATGGGTCTACTATGTATGGAATTTTTGTTTTAACCCTCTTTTGTTTAACCCTATTGGCCATTATCCTTGTGAATTTGTTATTGCTCGTATAATATGTAGACTTTAAAAGTCTCAGTTTTTTTTCGTGGCTATCTATCAGCATATTTCTGACTTTGAGTCTCAAGTCTATTAGCTTATTATGTACGTTGATGGATGGTGAATCTTGTAGTTCTTTTTCTATTGTGGCTAGTTCTGATAGAGTATTTTTGAGTAATTTTTCTTTCTCTTTTTTATAAATAGACCCTTGTTGGATCATAGCTCCTCTGATCACACATTTATGTGCATTCCACAGAATGAACCGACATGTTCCTGGGGAGTCGTTGATTTTAAAATATTCCTCCAATACACCTTTTATTTTCTTTTGGAAATTTGGTAGTTTCATAAGAAACGTGTTATTTCTCCAATTTCCACATAGGGGAACTTGGGAATCTAGTTTAATTGTTAAGGTAACTGGAGCGTGGTCCGACCACGCGGTTATTCCTATACTTGCTTTCTGTATTCTTTTAAGAATTTGGAAGTCCACCAGGAACATGTCAATTCTGGAAAAGGACATATGTCGTGGGGAATAAAAGGTATATTCCCTCGAACCTGCATTCAGACATCTAAAGGCATCATACATATCTGTCTTCTGAATCCAGGATGATAAGGTCGGGCCTCTTCGTTTGTCTGGAGAGCTAGTGTCCATATTCTTGTCCGCTATAAGGTTGAAGTCCCCACAAATAATCAGATTTCCTTTCTGGATTTTCTTTATCATCCTCATCACTTTGCTCAAGAAATTTATTTGCTTCGAATTTTTTTATTTTTTTATTTTTATTCAAATTTTTATTGACATTTTGAATTTTATAACAAACAACGACATGCTATAAGAATATAAGACAACGTCTCCAGTAGCAAATAAAGATCCCCATATGAGCAGGAAACAAATCTTTGAGATACCAAACGCCCAATTTTGGCGTAGAGACAAAAACATCAGCGATATTAATAACCATTTGGAAAGGGAGAACCGCGTCCGGGGTTGGCCCCAGACGGGATAACTCTGGGTCCAATCCAATATCCATGAACACGGGGGGAAACAGGAACAATAGGGAGCACACTACAAAGGGTAGGATAGGGGGGGGAGAGTTAGGGTGGGGGGGGTAGAGAACAATAGGGGGGTCATCTCGTACCACTACAGTCACCGCCCCTAATGGAAGTCCGTTCCGAGAGAAACAGAGTACGACAAGACTGATGAGACCCGGGGGGCCTCTTACAATCGTGAGGACAGAGCAAGGGGGAGGTGGTGTAATAATATGATATGATAGTGATAATGATAATAATAATAATAGCGGGGATCAAGAGTCCAGGTGCCAGAAAAACATACGGAAGGGTGGGGGAACTGGTGCCGTCTCCCCGAGGACTCGGGGGCCCCCCAGGATTAGCCTACATCCCTCCTGATGGCTCGCCAAGGGCCCCACGTTTCCAAAAATTTCTCATGGGAACTATTGGCATAGCTGTTCAGCTCCTCTAAGCTGGCCAGGAGATCAACCCTCTCTTTCCATTTGGTCAAGGAGGGAGGATCCTTCTTGAGCCATAGAAGAGGGATGAAAGACTTAGCAACATCAATTAAGAGTGCTATCAATTTGTTCTTCTGCGGATGGAAGGTAGTGGACGGTCTCCACAGAAAAACCACCTCATGGGAAAGGACCAGCCCCGGTGCTAGCCTACACAGCACGCGCCCAACCTCTCTCCAGAAAGGAACCAACACCGGACAGTCCCACCACAGATGTAGATAAGAGCCAGTCTCAGGGTCACACCTCCAGCAGGATCCCCTAGATGTAAGTTTATGGTCCAACAGCCACTGGGGAGTTCTGTACCATCTAGACAACAGCTTATAATGTGATTCCTGCGAAGTGACACATGGGGAAGCGCCAAATGAGTTGCTGAGGATGACCCTCGTATCACTCTCTGACAGAGAGATCTTGAGCTCCTTCTCCCAGGAGGTGATGAACGCGGGTTTAGAGTTGTGTAGGGGAGACACATATTGCTTACGAATGACAGCGAGTTTCCTCTTAGCTTTGTTTTGATCTTTAAGAGATTTCTCAAAATTAGTCAAGGGTCTCGTCGACCTATGCATAGTCAGAAACTTCCTGAAGATATGCTCTATATGCATCGTCACGAGAAAAGGAAGCTTATGCCCGGGCAACAGTGCCTCCAAAATCTCCGAGGGGGGCAGGTGAGCCCACGTCTGTAAGTCTGCTAGTTTTCTATCAGTTAGGGACCGCCAACCACTTGCGGAGCATGGGTCTAGTTGAAGTCCTATTGCCAAATGCAGAGCATTTAAAGGGATGAGAGGCGAGGGCAGAGGTGCTAGCTCATCTCCCAGCTTAAGCCAGGTCTCCATAGCCCCTCTCAAGAGGGGGCCAACTCTCCCTCGTCCCCGTAGAATCTGCTTCGGGAACCATAAGTCTCCCAGAAGAGTGGGTCCATGAGATAATAAAGCAAGATCCTGTACCATATGATCCTTAATTGGGTGTACCAACTCCATCCAGAGACCAAGCTGGGTAGACAAGTATAAGTCCCTGGGGTTAGGCAGATCTATGCCCCCGTCCGGCCTTCTCTTTTCTAGCAAACTGTGAGCCAGTCTCGCCCTTCTGCCCCTCCATACATAGTTCAAAATAACTGAGCGTAATGACTTAAAGAAAGAATTAGGAATATGGATCGGGAGGAGACGTATCCTATATAAGAGAATTGGCATGACGTAGGATTGAAGAATGTTCCTCCTCCCTAACCATGACAGAAAAGGAAAGTCATATGAGCGCAACAGATTTTTTATCCTAGGCAGGAGGGGAGCAAAATTAGCCGAGAATAGATCCTCTACTTTCTTAGTTAATCTAATGCCCAGGAATTCAATGTCTGCTGTAGCCCATGTGAAGGGTGAATTTGACTGCAGTGCCCGTCTCCGGTTAGATGAGATCGAGACGCTCAGGACCTTTGATTTTGAATAGTTTATTTTAAAATTAGATAAGGAACCAAACTCCTCCAACAACATGGTGAGACGAGGCAGGTCTTCCTCTGGATTAGAGACCAAGAAGACAATGTCGTCTGCGTACGCGGCCAGGGAGAGGGTTTTCTGTCCTATTTTTAGCCCCCGGATGCTCGTATCTAGCCGCACTTTCTGCAAGAACGGCTCAAGGGCGAGAATAAATAGGGAGGGAGATAGGGGACATCCCTGACGCGTACCATTACTGATGTTAAAAGAAGGCGACAGGATCCCATTAATTTTTAGTTTGGCATATGGTGAGGCGTAAAGAGAGAAAATGGCGGCGATGAAAGTGGGAGGTATTTTAAATTGGGAGAGAACTGTTTGCATGTAAAGCCAGTCGACCCGGTCAAAGGCTTTTTCTGCGTCAGAGCCTACTGAAGCCAGAGGAATGTTAGAAGTTTGTGCGTGATTTATAGCGTGTAAGAGTCTGATTGAGTTATCCCTGCCCTCTCTTCCTCTGACGAAGCCAGCCTGCTCCTCATTTATAAGGGATGGGATGTAACTATCTAGTCTTTTTGCGAGAAGTTTGGCCCACATCTTCACGTCAAAGTTAATTAGAGAGATGGGCCTGTAACTCCCGCAGGCTTCAGGATCTTTATTCTCTTTATGAATTAACGTAATATGCGCTTCCTGCGCTTGTTTAGGCAGTGCGCCTCCTTGCAGCAGGGAGTTAAACAATTCTGTTAATTGCGGAGTCAGGCATGATTTGAAGACTTTATAATAGGCGGCAGGTAGGTCATCAGGACCGGGACTTTTGCCCGAAGGGGACGAGGTCAGGATGTCCTCCACCTCCCGAGAGGAGACTGGCTTCGTCAGAGTCTCAACCGCCTCCTCGCTCAAGCAGGGAAGATCTAACTCGCCCAAAAAGGCCTGTATCCGAGTGTGAGCCGTCTGTCTCTCTTCCGGGGCGTAGGGGGGTCTGATGTTATACAGTTGGGAGTAAAAAGCTTGGAACTCCTCCGCTATATCCTTTGAGGATGTAATGGTCCTGCCCGTACCGGTTTTTAAGGAGCTAATGAAGTTCCTTTTTTGGGCTTTCTTGATAAGGGCTGAGGTCCACTTACTCCCCCTATTACCCTGTATGTATACAGTTTTTTGTAAATGCAGATATTTCTTATTGTATTTTTCATCAAAGTCCTTTTTCAGCTCCCTCCTGAGACTGGTAAGTTTATCTAAAGAGGCCTTGCATTGGGAACTCTTCGCAGCTTGTTCTAATTTGGTAATTTGCTGTAGCTTTTCATCTGTCTCTTTTTGTAGTCTTTTCTTAATTCTAGCCCTCAACGCAATTAACAAACCTCTCGCATAGGCCTTGTGAGCCTCCCATGTCATTGGAACTGAAACCTCAGGAGATTTATTCAATTGGAAGAATTCCTCCAAGCGGGACCTGAGATATTGTCTATCCTCTTCTGCATCTAGGAGCGCTGGGCTCAATCTCCAGATCCATTCGCGAGGGGGGGGAGGGGTAAAGTCAATGCTAATGTGGAGTGGAGCGTGGTCGGAGACCAGGATGGAATCTATTTTAGCCCCTCTGAGTGAGCTCAACAGGGACGAAGGGATGAAAAAATAGTCAAGGTGTTGGAAGGAATGGTGGACATGGGAATAAAAGGTAAAATCTTTCGTAGATGGGTTGAAATGTCTCCATGCATCCACCAAACCCAACTCCGAGAAACTGCGATATAGTCGGCCCAGCTTAGCTTGAGAAACGTGGGACTTTCCAGTCGACGAGTCGAGGATAGGTCTTAAAGTCAAATTCAAATCACCTCCCAGGAGAATAGGGCCCTCTGCAAAATACTTCAGGGTCTCGAGCTGTCCTAGCAGCCAGGGCACTTGCCCCACATTGGGAGCGTACAGATTGGCGATCGTCACTTTTTGATTTTGAAGTTTACCTCTTAAAAAGAGGACCCTTCCCTCTTCGTCCGAATGTTGAGCCTCACACATAAAAGCTACCGAGTGATGGAACAGAACAGAAACTCCCCTAACAGCGGATGTTGGATGCGTGCTGTGGTATGCCTGCCCAAACTGTTTCCCAGGGAGTGATAACCGTCTATTTCCCCTGAAGTGGGTCTCCTGCAGAAAAGCAATTTTAGTTCCATACCTTCTCAGCAGCAGCGCTATGTGATGCCTCTTGGATGGGGAGTTCAGTCCCTTCACATTCCACGAGGTCCATTTCAGTGGGTCATTCATGTCGAGACGGTCGCTGGCAGGCCTAACTTTGGAGAACGTGGGAGAGAAGGAGACGTTAATCTCAGATGGGAGGAATCAGAAGCCCCTCCTATATGCAGAGACGTTTACCCGGATGCACGAGACTGGCGGGCTAAGGGAAAGAGGGCAAGGACAGAAGACAGCACTAGGGAGAGACTGGGTGGGTGGGGGGTACAAACTTGACAGAAACAAAATGGATGATAACTTTTGAATAGACAAAACAGAGAACGTATGAACGGACAAGTTAAGTTCTACTCTCTCCGTGAAGAGAAACTACAGGATCTCACGGCGACTTGTCCGCCTAAATGTGAGAAAATGGGGGAAGGGTGGGGGAAAGGAGGGTGTGAGGCGGGTTGGTCAGCCCTTATACGAATAAAGACCGATCAACTATAGATAGCCTGAACCGCAAGGGTCCAGCGGGGTCCTTTGAAAACAAACAGCCCCGGGGGATGGGTGGAAGGACCTGTATCCTCTCCCGGGTAGGCTGAAAAGTAGGTACAATCCAAGCGAAAGAGACTGCTAAACAATAACCACAACTAATCATAAAGCATCATCATATATTGACAATACACAACCGTATCATCGACGACGGGGTCAAACGGGAGCCACAGCCCGAATGTCGACTCGGCTTCGCACAGGCACACTCAAAACCATGCATAACAGTCCGTGTGAGCCCAGCCTGTAAAAAAGGTACACATTATCATTATCAACCGGAGATTCAAGTGTCTTCGTTATTACAGGGGTCTTTTGCTTTCCTGCGCTTCCCTCTCGGAGATTTAGCGCTGGAGGCAGGTTGCCAAGCATCCGGCGGAGGGAGTTTTGGCAGGTCCGGGAACCCTGGAAGTGGGAGCCAACACGGCAAATCCAGCGGGGGGATATCCAGCAGGGGCCAGGCTTTATGCAGATCTTCTGGGGTTCGGATGATAAGTCTGCGCCCTCCTACGGGAATCCCGAGCCCAAAAGGAAACAGCCAGGCATAACGCAAGTCTTTTGCCCTGAGGGCTTCAAGTAGCGGTCGCAGGAGTCTCCTCTTGTACAGGGTAGAGGGAGCCAGATCCTGAAAAAATTGCAGTGCGTGCCCACCATACTTTATCCCATTGTGCTTTCTCGCCGAATTTAAAATGGCAAGGGTGTCTTGATGAGAGACCATTTTACAAATAATGTCTCTAGGCCGCTCGTTTACAGGAGGCGGGGGCCTAAGCGCCCTGTGAATGCGCTCAATCCCCATTTGAAGCGATTTCTCAGGACCTAGTAAAAGTTCAAAGATTTCAGCTCCTACTTTAAGGAGGGAGTCTGCCTCAAATGACTCGGGGAGCCCCTTTATTCTCACATTACACCTCCTGCTACGGTTCTCTAGGTCTTCTTGGGCTATCATGGCACGGTTCAGGTGCTCATGTTGATCTTTCAACACCTGCGTCAAGGCACGGGCGTGAGCTGTAATGGCGGAGGAAGAGGCCTCCAAATCTTCCACTCTGCGCCCCAGATGCTTCACATCCTCTTTAATTTCGGATAGATCAGAGATTAGGGGCTTCAGGGCGTTAGCGAGGAGCTGCTTCATAAAGCCTTTAGATATGACTTCATTATCCTCTTCTTCTTCAGAAGAGGACTCCCCTCCCGTCTCCTTACTGTTTACCGGCGCGGCACCCTCGTGGGACGGCGCCATCTTGGCCGGCTGGTGCGGGGACCGCGAGTCCCGTTCCTTCAGGAACCGCTGCATCCCTACTTGATTCTTCTGCGCCCGAGGGGTGCTCAGCTGCTCCGCGCTCCTCTCCTTCATCGATTTCGGCATGTTCGCTGTGTACAGCTGCTGAAGGGACCCCGCAGGACTACCTCGCAGACGGAGCGCTAGACTCAGGCAGCCATCACGCTCGGAGGTCAGGCCCCACCCCCCCATTTGCTTCGAATTTGGTGCGTAGATATTGACCAGGGTGACGAGAAGGTCCCTTATTTTGCATATCAGTATTAAGTATCTTCCGGCAGAATCTGTTATCTCCTCTATGAGATGAAAGTCCACTGAATCTCTGATTGCGATTAAGACTCCTGCTTTCTTCTTGAGGGCATTAGCAAAAAAGATCTTTGGAAATTTGTGGTGGGACATGCTGGGGGCCCTGTCTTTTGCGAAATGGGTCTCTTGAATACAGAGTATGTCCGTCTTGGAGGATAGGGCGTCTCTCCACAATTGAGATCTTTTATAAGGTGAATTAAGGCCTTTGGCGTTTAGTGAGAGTAGATTCAACTCCATTTGTGCGTAGAGTAGTGAGCTGTTAGTATCTTGATTCTCTTCTTGGAAATCTTGCTTGGCTGAATTTGTTCGTTTGGGTCGAGTAGTGGATTGGTGAGATGGGGTTCCTGTGATGATGTCTTAGTAGGGGGAAGGTTGCGGAGGGGTTTGGGGGTTGTCTGTGAAGTAAAACTTTCAGTTTTCAGTGTTTGGTACGCTTGGTTGCGCGTGTGTAACAGAAAAGGACCTTTGCAAGGTTTGGAGTCCATCTTGACCCTGCGGAAAAAGGCCATTTTTGGGGGGTATATGGTGTTTCGGCCTCTGGACGGATAATACCCCTTTAAATTCTGTGAGTCTCTGTTTGAGATTGTTTTTTATGTTGATCTCAGTGGCGAGCGGGAGGCTGTCTCTTGAGTTTAGATGTTTGTTTTTGAGACCATTCTTTGGAGACATGAGAGGGGGGGGTGCTTTCTTGTGGCGCCGGAAGGTCCCACTTTTTTAGGAAAGTCTTTCCTTCTTCATATGAAGTGATAGTAGTGGGAGAGCCTTCCATATTTAAATATAGTTTAGTTGGGAAACCCCATCTGTATGGGATTTTGTTATCTCTTAAAATTGCCGTTATGGGAGAGAGTTTCTTCCCGGCTTGCATAGTGGTTTGTGAAAAATCTGAAAACAGTTTAATGTTGTTGTATGGTTTCGGGAGTTCTTTCATGTTTCTGGAGACACGCATTACTTCATCTTTGGTATGGTAAAAATGCACCCTCGCTATCACATCTCTAGGGATGCTATCTGGTAGGTTTTTGGGCTTGGGAAGCCTATGTATTCTATCCAGGATGTTTTCTTCTGGTTTGGAGTTTGGTATTAGTATTTTGATAAGATCTTGCGCAAAACTATTTAGTTTTTCAGGTCTTACTTCTTCAGGTAACCCTCTAAACTTGATATTGTTGCGCCTATTACGGTCTTCTATATCCGCAATTTTGTTTTTTAGAGCTTCCACCTCCGCTTCTAGTTTGTAAAGGGCGTCGATGAGTTCATTATGCGAGCTTGTAATTTCGCTTGTTTTGTTTTCTATTTTATCAACTCTTTCTCCCAGGTTGTTTATGGCAGTGCTTACTTGTGTATTAAGCGCTGAGCGATCGCTTTTGAGAGATCCTCTTAGTGCTAGCACCATGTCTCTAATAAGGTATTCAGAGGCAGCTTGGCTGGAACAGGCAATATTTAAGATGGGGTCTAAAGTGGTATCCCCGGTATTACTGTATAATATAAACTCTTTTTGACTAGGTTCTTCCCTCCTTGGCCTCCTTTTTTCAGGGCTAGTGCTAGGGGAGTATATATCATTGTTTCCCCTAGCTAGATTATCCTGAGATATCTGCTGATGTTGTACTGACTGTGGGGAGTGAGAAGAAGATGTCGCTGGGCTGTCTGGCCCCCCCTCCTTCTCCCCTGTGTTTAGAGAAGCTGGAATGTCACTCTCCTGCACATACTGTGCGGTGGCTGTTTGGTGATGTGGCGATTTATGGGCATTTTGGTTTACTGGGACCTCCATGGGTGACTGTAAGGGCACGGGGCTGGAGGAAGCCCGCTCCTCTTCCCCTCCTGCAGCGGGGGCTCCCCCTTCCGCCGCTCCGATCTCCTCACTACTCACTGCGCGGGATGTGTTGTCCTCCATTGAAGGCTCCCCCTCCGTGCTGCACGCCTGGAAGAAATCAGTCAGGCGTTTCGGTCCTGTTCTTGTCTGCCTTCTTCTACTCATCTGTGCGAGCTGCAGCCTCTCCGGTGCCTTGCAGGTATGTTTTTAGGTTCTCCGGGCTCTTCTGTGTCGCTTTATTGTCGCTTGGGGTAATCTTCTGCACGGACCTCAGCAAGAAGCGTCCGCCATTAGAGCCGTCCAGGCCACGCCCCCCTGTTGGGTACTATAGTTTTGATAGTAGACTACTTCTTTCTGTAACTCAGCCATGTAGGAATCATTCTTACATGCCGATCCCAAACCCGGATAAATGGGGATGGTTAGGGAAAGACCTGGCGACCTACCCTGTAAAAATTTTGCCTTGGAAAGCCTATGAAAGAGCTCTCAAATGATTCAGATATGGTATCTGATGGTTGGCCCCTCAGGCCAAAGGACTCTCAAAATGCAACTGGGGAAGAGCAAAGTCTGACTATAAGTAGCCAGGGTTTTTCTCATGATGCAGAGAAGGACATCATTTACATTATGGGCGACTTCAATTCCAAAGTCGTCAGCCAGCCAGAATCAACCATCACAGGAAGATTTTGGCTTCGTGAAAGAAATGAAGCCGGAGATCTCCTGGTACAGTTCTGTCAGAAAAATCAGCTCAGGATAACAAATGCATGATTTATGCAACCTAAACGCTGACTGTACATGTGGACATCTCCCAATGGCCTCCATTTAAATCAGATGGATTACATCTGGTGTAATCATCATTGGCGAAGTTGAGTCATTGCAATAAAAACCTTTCATGGCGTTGACTGTGCCACTGATCATGAACTCCTTGCAGCTAAGATCAATATCAAATTCCATAGCATTAAGAGAGGTGCTCAACTGAGAAAATTTGACACCTCTAAAATCCCCCAATCATATACTATTGAGGCATCAAACACATTTGAACTGCTTGACACATCAGAAAAGCATTCGTGTTTAACCTATATGCAGAAGTGATCATGCGGAAAATGGACCTAGACGAATTAAAAATCGTGGTGAAAATAGGTGGCAGAAACATCAACAATCTCCGCTATGCAGAAGCCACATTAGCAGCTTGCAGAAACAGAAGCAGGTCTGAAGCAGCTGATATATAAGATTAAAACTAAAAGTTAAGAAATGGGCCTCTACCTGAATTTAAAGAAGTCTAAAATTATGATAACTGCAAAAAATGACGTAACATTAGAGATACATACTCTTAAAGTTATAAGAACTCAGAATAGGTCTAGTTTCTAATGATTAATATATATTAATGCCTTAAGGTGTGTGTTACTATTAAAACACGTGATTTCTAGGAAGCAAAGAGAAACAAAACCTAACGGAGAATGAACTTATTAATATCACTGCTTAGCTTAAGAAATACAAAGGTAGTGGTGAGCAGCTTCTCTTATCAGTGGAGAAGGGGAAATCAAGAATTAAAAACAAATCACAGAAAATGGCCGTTACTTACCGACTGAGGAGTGCATATAGATGCATCCTCCTCTCACCATGCAGGTAGCTGACTATCAAATGGAGGAGCCATTAACACCTGTGCAGGACACCGATAAAACAACCACTCACAGTGCCTCCTGATAATAAGTTGGGTGGATGCTTGGTGTACACTCCCACACATAGTGGATACAGGGTGCCAGACCATTCTGATATATGTATTTCACCATGCAGACCAGCAACCTATTAATGACGCCATGATAATTCGGCGGGTTGCCCTGCATTTCCTTCAGTGAACCACATTGATACTGCCACCCTGGGCTCCCCTGGAGTCTTAAAGCCACACTGCACATGAATAATAGATAATAAATGCAAGGCATTGGTTGGATGTTGGCCAAGATACATGAGCCCACTAACCACTTCATCTATGCACTCCTCAGTCAGAAAGTAACAGCCATTTTCTGTGAATGGTCTTATCAGTGGAGGGGGCCCAAAATCGCTCCCAGGCTAGTTTTGCATAAGAACGATTCGTAGGAGATGATACAAGAATCTTGCACATACAAGCATGTAATATTACAAGTTAACTATTTAGCTGCTGCTGTTTACCTGCTGCTAAATGCAAAATTATTTTTATATATATATATATATATATATATATATATATATATATATATTTATATATATATATATATATATACACATATATATTTAGGCATGTTTGCATAGGCTGAAGTGAGAAACACAGGAAAAGATATATACCATAGAATACATATATCCTTACTATAATGCTATACTGTTATGTCTGTAGCATACGTATGGTAAAATCTGAAGGGGAAAATGAGAAAGGCATAATATGATCATTAAAGGGCTTGTTCCGAGAAGACAACACTTTTTCTAAAAGCACAAGATTTGCAGAATATGCAGAATGCAATAGCAAGGAATTTGTAAACTGGGGTCAGATTATATTTCATGTAGCAGTACAATCGGAGCCTACAATTGTAGCAGTACAATGGCGCTGGCATTGTTGTTAACTTTCACGTAGGTGGGTGGGGCAGAAGCAATCAAAGGCTGCAGCGCAACTGTCGGTGCTTCTGGCAGCTGCGCTCATGTCCCGGCCACCATGATTCTAGGAGTTTGGGGATGTAACACTGTGTCTTTTGATTGGCCCCAGTGGTCACATGCTTCCAGCCAGACCATCTAGCAAGAAGTCACCACCGATGCCAGTGCTGACTGCCAGCTGTGTCCTGGGGCTCCAGGAGAAGTGAGTATACCCTTGTGTATTATTTTAGGCAGGGCGCAGCTGTTGGATGGGGTTTTATTTTAATAATAAAACACCTTAAATGGAGTTGTCTAATCAGAGAGCTAATCACCCTCTGTTCTGTTCCAACACCTCCGTCAAACAGTCAGTGTCAGGCCACTTTCCCACGGCTGAGAAAATCGTGTGAGATTTGTGTGTGCTGCGAGACACACAAATCTTACACGAACCCTATTCTTTTGAATGCAGTTACATACATGAGTGATTGCTTTTTCCTGCATTGCATGTCCTATATATTTGTGTTTTTCAGAACGCATCACCCATTGTTTTCAATTGGACAGGAAAACACATCGCACGGCATGCGATGAGAGGTTTCTCATTGTAAACAATAGTAAATACTTGCTGTTCTCTGACGCGGCTGAAAGCCAAACCAGAGGATTGTTACTTTACTGAAGTGATGGGAGGCATTTTTGACAGAAAAAATGTCTCACATTGGCATGAAAGTGGCCAGAATCAAAACAAAAGGCCACTCTAAGGATGGCATAAAAGAGGCAACCAGAAATCACCAATCAGGCTGCAAAGACGGACACACAGAAGCCCAGACTTAATCCCTCAGGGGTACCTCTTCAGACGTCACCCCCCGGGGGATTATGACCTGTTGATGCAGTTATAAAAGCAGGCAACCAAGGAGATACCTGGAGGAGCATGGATGGTATGCAACAAGCTCTGTCTCCCACAGGCCCTCTATCCCATCATGACTCAGGCTTCCAATAGAAATACACACCTGTCAAAAACAGCTATGACAGATGTGGTCAGTAGTCACTGGTCTGCACCAGGATTTAGTGTCACGGCAGCTAAATTTGCGCACAGAACAATGTGGGTAGGTCTGTAAAGACTTCCATGAAGTGCACCTCTTATCCCGACTACCCATTCCGGCGTCTTCAAATAGATTACATCTAACTGCCAAGGGTGAACAGGTACGAGGGCGTTCTGGTCTGCCTAGACCTGTTGTCAGGTTGGGCAGTCTGGCCTACCTGGTCAAAAATGCCACCGCCAATTACGTATTTCTGAGGTGGTATGCTGGTACGGTGTACCAAAGAGAATTAAGAGTGACCAACTTCATTGGAGAAGTGATGAAGAAAATAATGAAAGCATTGGGGGTAGAACAGGCTTTTCATGCTCTGTAGCATACACAAAGCAGTGGTAAAGTAGAGAGATTAAATGGTACCCCAAGGTTAGCATTGTATTTTTCACAGCAACTCCAGATGCAGCATAATAGCTTGACAAACTATGTTATCGCTCGCACAAAATGCCTAACTAATGTACATTCTCAAGTTTTTGCTTCCCTTCCAGATCCTGACCGCTTAGAAGGATATCATTCCATGAAACTAGGAGATTGGGTGGTTATGAAAAGACACGGCCACAAAGCTCTAGAACGCAGATTCAACAGCCATACCAAGTGTTCCTGACCACCATTACAGTTGTTAAGTTGCAAGAAAATCTCCCCTCTATGAAAACTATATGCTTTCTCGCGGGTTGTATAATCCCTGTTATCTTTTTCACAGTTATGGTTCCATTACTAAGGTGCTGAAAGGTCTAACTAGCCTCTCTGAAGAACTAGCAAATAATTCTGGGTCTCCGGCCTATTTGACGACTGGTGGAATGATACTTTCAGCAAATGGAGCCACTGGATTTCATCTTTTGCTATAACCTTAGTGACTATTCTTGCTGATATTGCTATTATTGGCTGCTGCATTATTTAAGGATTTATCTCCAAGACTATTGACAAAGCTGATCCTATAATATATTATGATGCTTTGCCTATTGACTCTGACACTGAATCTACTTTCTATCAACCTTCGGTCCCTCCCTCCAGCTCCTTCCTGTGATGTATTTTCATTGTGAGCAGTACATGGGGAACTAGTCAGGGGATCCAGTTAAATCGTGTTGGAAGTCTGTCTCTTGTCATTAGGACTCGAGTATGTACATGTCAGGCCTCTGCACCTGGCGGATATAAAAAAAAAAAAAAGGACTGTTATAGTAAGGATACATGCATTCTATTGTACATATCTTTTCCTATGTTTCTCACACCAGCCTATGCAAAAATGTATCAATTAGTATGGCTTCCTGCTAGAAATAAACAGCAGGTAAATAGCAGCAGCTAAATGGTTAACTTGTTCAATATTACATGCTTGTATGTGTAAGATTCTTGTATCCTCTCCTGTGAAATGTTCTCAGGCAGAACTAGTCTGGGAGCAATTTTGGGCCCCCTTCACTGATAAGAAAAGCTGCTCATCACCACCTTTGCATTTCTTTAGCCAAGCAGTGATAGTAATACGTGTATTCTCTGTTAAGTTTTGTTTCTCTTTGCTTCTTAGAAATCACATGTTTTAATAGTAACACACACCTTAAGGCATTAACATATGTTAATCGTTAGAAACTAGACCCATCCTGAGTTCTTATAACTTTAAAAGTATGTATCTCTAATATCATGTCATTTTTTGCAGTTGTCACAATTTTATCCTGAGTTCTTATGACTTTAATGTTATGTCATTTTGTATATGAAAGGTAACCAATCAGATGTAAATACGATTACCTTTCTGTACACTCCTCTTTTGTGATGAAATGCTTTGTCAGTAAAAAAAAACTATGTTACTTTCTGATAAAAAACAGAAGCATATTGCCTTTGATACAGCTTTGTGTCCTCAGTTTTATATGCATGCACAACTTCTCAATTACAATTTGGAGCAGACAGTAAAAATAAGAGGGACCCATTGGGGTTCCGATAACACTAGCTAACATTCACCATATTACAGCAAAGCACAGAGTTGTTGTAAAATTTGATGCAGCTACTGAACAATACCAGCACAACACTGTCCAATAGAAAACAGGCAGAAAATTCAAGGAATTCAACGAAATTTTGTGCATGTAAATCCACAATTAAATCAGAACATGGTTTTATTGCAGATTTTCATGCACATTTTCACAGCATTCACTCATTACATTGCAATGAATTAAATATACAGTAAAAATCCATTATTTTTCCATGACAACAAGAAAATGCTAAGGATTTGAAAATCCACAGCATGACTATATTCCCCTCTCATCTCCAGATTTAGCATGTCGGCTCCTATAAGCCCATAACTTAAAGGGGTTGTCCCGCGGCAGCAAGTGGCGTTGTGCACTTCTGTATGGCCATATTAATGCACTTTGTAATATACATCGTGCATTAAATATGAGCCATACAGAAGTTATTCACTTACCTGCTCCGTTGCTAGTGTCCCCGTTGCCATGGTGCCGTCTAACTTCAGCGTCTAGTCGCCCGATTAGACGCGCTTGCGCAGATGGGTCTTTTCCCTTCGGCTCGGCAGCAGCGGCGTTCTGGCTCCGCCCCCTTGTGCGCGTCATCACGTAGCTCCGCCCCGTCACATGTGCCGATTCCAGCCTCCTGATTGGCTGGAATCGGCACATGTGATGGGGCGGAGCTACGCGATGACGCGTACAAGGGGCGGAGCCAGAACGCCACTGCTGCCGAGCTGAGCCGAAGGGAAAAGACCCATCTGCGCAAGCGCGTCTAATCGGGCGATTAGACGCTGACGTTAGACAGCACCATGGCGACGGGGACGCTAGCAACGAGCAGGTAAGTGAATAACTTCTGTATGGCTCATATTTAATGCACGATGTATATTACAAAGTGCATTAATATGGCCATACAGAAGTGCACAATCCCACTTGCTGTCGCGGGACAACCCCTTTAAGTTTATGGGGCTCACAGGAGCCTACATACTCCTTTTAAAGTATTATACCGATCTCAAGCAATTATGACTGCGATGGGAATGCCCATCTGTATGCAGAAGCTAGATGTGACTGGGAATACAATGTACTATGTGGTTTTCATAACTCATCTTCACTTCTTTGTTACAGAAGCAAAGTTGTGGGAGTAATGGAAGCAGCACACACAGCTACTTACCCAACCACCTATGACTGCTACATACAGATGGGTATTCTCATTTCAGCCATAGCTGTTTGAGATAGGATAACCTTTAACCCCTTAAGGACCAAGCTGTTTTGTACGGACCAGACACTTTTTAGGGATTTTAGCCATGTGGCGGTTTTTCTGCCCTATTTTGTTTCCTTTAGCTACCAAAATTATTTTTACTGCGTTTTTTTTCCATGACATATAGGGCATATTTTAAAATATCTTTTTCACTGACTTTTTCCCTTTTTTTTTTAGTTTTATAGTATAGGTAAAATGCTAAAAAAATGACTTTTTTAACATTTATAGTTATTTTTTTATATAGTATATTTATGCTAAAATAAAGTATGGGAATGGGTTCCTCTATTTATTTCAGACGTTTTTATATATAGTATATATGGTTTTGGTTTACAGGGCGCATACAGCAACGTTTTTTGTTGGCGTCGGCTTCTTGTTATTTTCTTCCTTATGTATGTATTTTGTTTTACTGATGTATGGAATTATGTTTTTTACTATCTATGCCCCCCATGACGTCATGTAAGACCTCTGGGGGACATTAATTAATTAATTAATTAATTTGACACTTTCCCACTGTAGATGGGGCATCCATAGGAGCCCCAGTTACAGGGGAAAACAGCCCCTGCAGTGACATTAGTCACTGGCAGAGATGTCCAAGGTCTAGTGTGACCGTCCAGCTCTGCTGTAGCAGGGAACCCAGGCAGTCACAGGACCCCCCGGGCTCCCGATGTGAAAGTTACAGTTTACTTTCATTTTCAGTACTGTACTCGGGGAAGCAGAAGGCAGGAAGGGTTAAAAACCCCTCCTGCCTTCTTCTCCTGGTTATCAGCTGTCACTAACAGCTAATAACCCGTTCCTGCCTCTGATTGATTGCAGAGCAGGAGGCTTAAAGCGCCGCCGTAATTTTACTATCGGCGGTGCTTTAAGCCTAGGACCAGGCACTGTAAATTTACGGTGCCTGGTCCTTAATGGGTTAAGAGATTAAACATAATTTCCCACCATCTACACCATCTGCACTGAGGTACCACACTGCAATGTTTCAGAGGCAAGGACTACTATCCACATTTTTGTTTAGATCTCCACTTTTTATACTTATAATTTTTTGTTCGGAACGGGTCCCTACCCATATACGAAATGGCATCATGACAAAACAACATCTTCCCCTACCCGACTCCACAAGTAGCACCCCACTGGTTTACCAACATCTTACCTTGCCCTACCCCGCGAGCAGCATGCAGTGAGAACTTCCAAAATTTACCACTGTGTAGCACCGCGTCCAGACCATAGTTACCACCTTGCCAGGAGGAGCAGCAGAGCTACTGTGACTACCATCTTCGTTTCCCTCACTACTTAATCCCTCCTAGGCCTCACTCGGTGCATTAGTCCCAAGCTACATCAGGATCAGAGGGTAAGCTACTTCTCCGAGCCCTGTGTAGTGTCCGATGCTTGTAATTATAGGCATAGCTCTCATTGAAATCATTGGGAGCTGCATTTGTAATAGCAGGCTGCGGTCCCCTTGATTTCAATGACAGCTGCACCTGCAATTTCGAGCAATTGCCATGACACAGGGATCGGAGCAGCATCTTCCTCTCCAACCCTGGTGTAATTCGGCACTGACACCTGGCACTGCTTAAAAAACGACGTTGATATTAATTTAAAGCAGTTCCAAATGTGAGAACTGTTCTAAAATCTTAAAATTAATAGGAAATGCTCTGCTTCCTCTAGTGTTGAATGACATGCATGAGGTATTTGTACAAGTTCCTCATCACCGTATAGTACTGTGTGTATACACCATTACCAGCATAGGCAGTATAGAGGAAACAGTGATAACTTCCTTCATCTGTGGACTGGACTCCTCTTATGGACAGAATGGCTGAACCCCCAGATATGTATCCACTGAATCGATCTGATATTCCTGGGGGTCTGGTACCAGTATTGTGAACTAGAAGTTTAGGGGGGCTTCCAGGTATCAGATGGAACCAAGCTGGGTGGTTATCACCAGTTACTGACCCCCCACTTCGACTACAGGTGAGGCGGACAGTCTCTCCAGGAGACGCTGACACTGAAGCATCCTGAGTCACAGTAAACTGAGCCGATGCATCTGTAATGAGAAAGAAATGGATGTTACACTAGAGAATGCGAGTGTCTCCTGTAATCTGTGCTGAGATCTGGGGCTTACATGCACAATAGAGAACTAGAGAGAGGAGGAGGAAGAAGCAGGACATGGTGCAGGAGATATTCTCTGTGCAGACAGTTACACCGTGACGGCCGTCTGCTTATATACATCAACACAGAGGAGGACGGACCTTACTATGTAAATATCATCTACACTTCAGTGTCTTGTCCACATGGACCTACAATGATTTCTTACAAGATGACACTAATCTATTTATCTACTCTTTATATGTGTGTATTTATATTTAACCATTCAAAGACCACACCATTTTTGGGCCCCAAGTACCAAAGATTTTTTTTTGTCCTTTTGCCTCAAGCATAACAGTGGCCATAAGCTTTTCAGTTTTAGATAAATGTAGTTGTATGAGGCCTTATGTTACATTAGCCTAGCCAAAGAAGACAAATTCAAGTGATTATGTGAATGACACCTTAATATTTGCTGTCATTTATTTCAGTTCATGTATTTAATATTCTAAGGCAAATGGCAAAGATAATGACATTTTCCTATTCTATAGATGTACAGTATACATTATTATGGTAAGGGTATGTTCACACATGGTGTATACTTTTTAAGCAACGCAGCACATTTGAGAATGAGCAAGGTCTGGAAAGGGCAATAAATAGGCTATTGCGTGCGTATCTGTGCACAGTACTGTAATGTAGTACTTGCTAAGCTAGTTCAGATGCGTGCATGATACTCCCTTTCTTTGGAATAAAAAGGCTATTTAAAGCCTAATAAGAGCCAGCTGTCCTCTTTTCCCTGTGTTTTACGCAGGTTCAAACACTTCCCTTTTTTTTTTTTGAACCTGCCATAGACTTCCATGGCAGCTTGCGGCTTAAAACACCAAAAAATAGGTCAGGTCCTATCATGAGGACAAACTCTTTGAAATCAATGGCATCTATTCATCACATTTTGTGGGCGTGATTTTCACACACGCAAAAACGTGCATAAACATGTTCATCTGTTTAAGCCTTTACTATGCGTGCAATATGTCCCTTGTAGACATACCCTTAGGGCTTATTCACACAAACATATTTGTGAAGGCATTTACGCATATTAAAAACTCGCACGTATAAAGCATCCAAGCGATGTCTTGGATTTCAATGGCATCGCTCAGAAGAACGTGTATTTGTGTGAGAAAAGATAGGACCTGCTCTATCTTTCTCATACGTATCTTGTAAACACTGGGTAAAAAAATAGTCCTTGACTTATCTTTGGCCCTATAAGGGTGACTACCCACTACAGTTTTTTTTCACTGCGAAATTCGCAGCCGTTTTTTTTCTGCAGGGGTCTATGGGACTTGTAATGTTAAAATCGCGATCGCGCAAAATCGCAATTTATCGCAAAATCGTGATTTCGCGCGATCGCGATTTTAACATTACAAGTCCCATAGACCCCTGCAGAAAAAAAAAAACGCTGCGAATTTCACAGTGAAAAAAAAACTATAGTGGGTAGTAACCCTTATGCTGAAGAAAAGGGAGGGGGAGGAAGTTAACTTGCGTACAACGCAGATTGGAGTCAGAAAGGAATTTTTTTCCCCTTAAATGGGGAACATTGGCTTCTACCTCGTTGTTGTCTTTTTGCCTTCCTTTGGATCGATATTGCGGGTTAATAGGCTGAACTGGATGGACAGATGTCTTTTTTTGGCCTTACATACTATGATACTACTGGCTGAAGTAGAAACTTAGAAGATATTCAGTAAGTGAAGCAAAAAGTATTAGTTTCCTTGTGAGTGCCAAGCAATAGTTGCAATATAATACAATGTATATATATTGTTGTTGTTGTTATTCATAGGAAATAGCTATCAGTTAAATGGTTAACTAGTTCAATATTATGCACCAGTATAATACACTGGTATGTGCAAGCAGCATGTTGTATCTGCCTCCTACACGTTTCTCACAGAGCAGTTCTGTATCCTGATTGGAGAAGCTGCTCATTTACAGATAGCATTATACATCTGCAAATTCTTTCACTTCTGATACTTTTTCTGTGAATTACCATATTATTGTATTAACTAATCCTTTATCATCAGAATAACTCTTTTTTGTGATGTAACGTTTGTCCGTAAAAGACTGTGCTATTGCATTGAATAAACCAGAAGTGTGTTAGAGAATGACCAACATGCAGTCAGACTCAGATACATTTGCATGCATGCTATTTGTCAATATAACCAATTTGGAGCAGAACAGTGAACTAATCTAGAATATATTATGCCCCTAAACAGCCGTTTAGTCATTCACAACCCTCGGCGACACCAAAGGCGAGCCCCCCCCATGTTTTTCGGTTTTGCGCTGCTTCTTTCAGTTGTTTGATATCCATGCCAGTATCAGCTGTGACAGTATCGACCATCGTGTCATTTTGTGGCCGGGTCTTCTTTTGCCACTGATCTGTCCAAACATTATAGATTTTTCTATTGACTCTGCTTGCATTACATGGTCAAAATACGTGAAGCTGAGTCATCTTGCCCTCCACAGATATATCGGGTCTTATACGATTCAGGACTTCTTTGTTTGTTACTCTCACCATCCAGGTTCACGCAGCCGCTTTCGCCAGCACCACAGTCCAGCCTGTTCAATTTTTGAGCCAAGGAAGATGAAGTCTTGGATGCATTCTATGGCTTCGTTGTTTTGATTTGAATTTGGCCATTTTTTGGAGTTGTCATAATTTTAGTCTTCTTTAAAGGGGTTGTCCCGCGCCGAAACGGGTTTTTTGTTTTTTTTAACACCCCCCCCCCCCCCCCGTTTGGCGCGAGACAACCCCGATGCAGGGGTTAAAAAAAACAAACGGAGAGTGCTTACCTGAATCCCGGCGGTCCGGCGTCTTCATACTTACCTGCTGAAGATGGCCGCCGGGGTCTGCTCCCTCCGTGGACCGCAGCTCTTCTGTGCGGTCCATTGCCGATTCCAGCCTCCTGATTGGCTGGAATCGGCACGTGACGGGGCGGAGCTACACGGAGCCGGCATTCTGCACGAGCGGCTCCATTGAAGAGAGCAGAAGACCCGGACTGCGCAAGCGCGGCTAATTTGGCCATCGGAGGGCGAAAATTAGTCGGCTCCATGGGAACGAGGACGCTAGCAACGGAGCAGGTAAGTAAAAAACTTTTTATAACTTCTGTATGGCTCATAATTAATGCACAATGTACATTACAAAGTGCATTAATATGGCCATACAGAAGTGTATAGACCCACTTGCTGCCGCGGGACAACCCCTTTAAATTCAGATAGAGGTCCATTTTTTCACTTTCAGTTTTAATCTTCCATATCAGCTGCTTCAGACCTGCTTTTGTTTCTGCAAGCAGAGTTGTGTGATCTGCATAACAGAGAATGTTGATGTTTTTGCCACCTATTTTCAGCCTGGTTTCCAATTCGTCTAGGTGCATTTTCTGCAAGATCACTTCCGCATATAGGTTAAACAAGAAGGGTGAGAAGATGCAGCCATGTCGGAAGCTTTTGCCAATCCCAAACCCATCTGTGTCCCCATACTGTGTTCTCACAGTGGCTTCTTGATCGATATAAAGTGATTATATTAGCTTGACTAGATGTGCCGATACACCCAGCTCTTGTAGGGCGTGCCATAGCTTGTCATGGCCTGTCATGACCGATACAGTCAAAGACCCTGATGTAGTCGATGAAGCGCATGCAGATATTCTTTTGGTATTCTCAAGCTTTTTCCATGGTCCATCACAGGTTTGCAATATGGTCGTGAGTGCCACATCCTCGCCGGAATCCTGCCTGCCCATCAGGGAGTGCTGCTTCGACTACTGATCTCAGTTTTCCCTGTGTAATTTTGAGAATGATCTTGCTTGCATGCAGAATGAGGGCTATTGTTTGGTAGTTGGAGCAATTCTGGGAGTCGACTTTCTTAGGTAGAGGGATGAAGACAGATCTTTTCCAGTCCTGTGGCCATTGTGTGGATGCCCATACTGCCTGGCACAGCCTGTAGTATATGTACAGTAGTATTATAAATGACACATGGTAGTTGTGTCAGTGTGCAGTAAAAAACAGGTCCGCGCTCCGGGAATATGGTACTTCTATCAAGTTTATTTACACAACGCGTTTCGTCCCTTCGTGGGGACTTTTTCAAGTGTGACAATACATTAAAATGCAAACTATTTATAATAAAATCACATACCTTATCTCCATGCGGTCTGCCCCGTCCTGCGTCTCCTCCAGCGTCCTGCGGCGTCACGCCCCCTCCGTCCGTGTCACATGACCGGGTCTCGTGGTGTCGTGACGTCACATGATCGGGCGCTGCTCCTTCTGTGGGAGAGAGAGTGGACGGGCACGATCGCATCTATCTAAATGAAATAAAGATATCGGTGTTACTGGCCTCCACCTATCTTATCATTATTTGTATAATTACAACATTTCATTCTTCTAGCGTTATTGTTCAATCTCTATTCATACTTATATACATGTATCTCATATTTGTTACTACTATTATCTCATCATAAATGACATAAATTAATATAAAACATTTAAATCAGCTCACTCTAAAATTCATATATATAAATGTTAGTATCATTAAAATTAAGTATTTATAATATCATAATATTCATATATATTAATAAAATCACGATAATAATATAATAAAATAAAATTATGATAAAACTCGAATCCGTCTATTGTGTTTTTTTATTGGAAAACTTAATATTTCTATAGCTTCTCTACAACCTCATTGAGGCCTCTAGGTACCAGGGTATTCAGACGGAATATCCAGAACATTTCTCTTGTCCGTAATTTTTCTATTGATTTTTCCTGGATATGTTCTATGGGGGTAACTTTTAAAAGTAAAGGATCTTTGGCGTGGTGTGTATTAAAATGTCGCGAAATGCTATGTTTTTCAAAACCTTTTCTTATATTACTGCGATGTTTATTGAGTCGTTCACGTAACGTATTTATAGTCCTTCCTATGTACCTTAGCCCACATGGGCATTCTAACATGTAGATTAATTTTGATACATTGCATGTCATTTTTTGTTTAATCTTAAAGTCTTCTCCATTCGGTAACTGTATGTTTTTAGTACCCTGGTTGATGTTTGTGCAACACATGCATCTTCTTTCTTTGCATTTATATACTCCGCCTTTTTCTCCGTCTTTTTTCCCCTTTTGATCTTTTTCTTTTTTTGGGTAAGATGGCGCTATGAGATTTTTTAATGTTCTGTTCTTCCGAAAGATGCATAACGGTCTTACTGTTAGTTGTTTCTCTAGGAATGGGTCCTCCTTTAAGATGGTCCAATTCTTTTTCAATATACCGTTGATTGCGCCTGAGTGTGCACTAAATTTCGTAGTAAAAGCTGTTTCATACCTCTCCTGTTTTTTCCCGGATTCTTTGTTATTCTGTCTTTTCCTTTTCATTATTCTGTCTTCCTGGTTCAAAGCTTTGATGTAAGCCGCCTCTACCAAAGTTTTGGGGTAACCTTTGTCTCTAAATCTTTTTTCCACTATTTTAGCTTGTTCTCTATAGTCTTCCTCTCTCGTGCAATTCTTCCTTATCCGTTGGAATTGTCCATAAGGAACATTTTTCTTCCAATTTCTATGGTGGCAACTCTTATAGTTCAAATAACTATTAGCATCAACTTTCTTAAAGTGGGTTCGCGTAATGATCTTGTTGTGTTTTCCTTCTATTTCCAGATCGAAATAAACTATCTTTGTGGCTGAAATCTCATATGTAAATCTGAAATTAAACTCATTTACTGACAGATTTTCTATAAATTCAGTGAGATCTTCTTTTGTTCCATCCCAAATGATGAGGAGATCGTCTATAAAACGTTTATACAATTTTATCCGTTTGTCTTCAAACCTTTCTTTTTCAAATGCACCCATGACCAGATTAGCGAACGTAGGTGCGCATTTCGTTCCCATGGCGGTGCCGTTGCACTGTCTATAAAATTTATCATTATATATGAAGATGTTATTCCTTAAAATGAACATTATGCTTTTAGTGATAAATTGCCTCTGATGGTCTGGCATGAGTATGTCCTCCCTTAATATTTTCTCCACTGCTTCTACTCCAATTTTATGTCCAATATTTGAATAGAGTGCTTCGACGTCTACACTACACCATAAGGTGGATTGCCATTCTATGTCTCTGATGATCTCTAAAAGATGTCCCGAGTCTTTGATGTAAGATAGTAAACTAACTACATACTTTTGCAGCTGGTGGTCTATATATACCAGCCAGTATGGCTGAGAGACGGAGGACGAACGCGGCTCCCCAGCTGACTGGCCCAGCAGGACACCAGGGAGTTAAAGGCACAGGACATACAAGAATACCTGTACTAAGGGTGTGAGTGAGGATCCTAGCAGACAGGATCTTCACTGAACACCGGGTGAGTGAGACTTTACACTAGTATAACAATCATGATATAATATTATAGTTTACTCTGGAAGCACTATCCTGATTTTTGCACATGGTAGTTGTGGGTCTTTTTACAAATTTTACGTTTCCTAGGAACTTCAAGTCATGCCTCTGAGCGGATCTGTAATGTGACAGCTCTCCATGAGTTACAGTATGTGCATAGTTAAATGGTCATTTCTACTGCTGCATTCGCACAACAGCCCAATTCTAAACCTTCAATGCAGTGTGTGTGGTGTTTGGCATCTATAGGTAGGTCCTGATGTTAAAGCGTTTTTTCTGGACTTTACTATGTATGACCGATCCCCACAATAGGTTATCAATAGTTAATCAGCGAAGGTCCACTGTTCAGGACCCCTGGCGAGTAGCTGTTCTTGGCCCTGATGGAACCGGAAACAGATAGCTCCATTCACAATGAAGTGGCCTGGGTTTGTAATTGCAGGCACAGTTCCCACTGAGAGCTGAACCTGCAAGTACAAACCTGGACTGCTGCAGAGAATGCACAGCTTGCCTTCTTCTGGTTCCTTCCACACTTACAGCTACTCCGATATCAGCTGATCACTAGGGATCCCAAGTGCTGAACCAACTATTGATGTCTTAGCTTAAGGATAAGTCCCAGAAAACTCCTTTAGGGTGGACAGCCACTGGCGTTTTTATTTCTTGCACTGCGAGAGCGAGTAAAAACACTCGCCTCGCAGTGCAAGAAAAACGCTGCGATATCACCAATGTTTTCAATGGGGCCAGCAGCAGTGCTAGCCCCATTGAAAACATATAGGAGTATACCACGGACTTCTGCCACAGCTGTGACAACTGTAGCAGGAGTTTCCTTCAATCCTGTCGGCCCCATTGAAAGCAGTGGTTTTGTGGCTATCCCCACAGCATGACTTTCAGGGAAGGGCTTGAAATATAAGCCCTTCCCTGAAAATCATCCCTAGCTGGTTAAAACAACAAAAAAACTTTACTCACCTCTCCGACGCTCAGACGCGTCCTCCGGCTGGCTTCCCTGCACTGCTGTCCAGCACTTTCAGAAGGCGGGGATTTAAAAAGCCCTGCCTCCTGAAAGGGCTGTGCAGATTGGCTGAGCGTTCATTGATGAATAGCTAAATGCTGTCTGTAATTGGCTGAGTGCTCAGCCAATCAGCACAGCCCTTTCAGGAGTCGGAGATTTTTAAATACCCGCCTGCTGAAAGTGCTAGATAGCAGTGCAGGGGAGCCAGCGTCTGAGCAGCGGAGAGGTAAGTAAAGTTTTTTTTTTTTTTTTTAACCAGCTAGGGATGATTTTCAAAGAATGGCTTATATTTCAAGCCCTTCCCCGAAAATCATACTGCAGTGTTTGCCACAAACCACAGCTTTCAATGGGACCGGCAGCAGCGCCGATCTCATTGAAAGCAATGGGATAGCATGCTGCCCTTCTGCCACAGCTGTCACAGCTGTGGCAAAGGATTCCTTCATCCCCGCGGTCCCCACGGGGATGAACAAAACTCCTGCCACAGCTGTCACAGCTGTGGCAGAAGTCTGCGATTTTCTCCCTATGTTTTCATTGGGGCTAGCGCTGCTGCCGCTGACCCCATTGAAAACACTGAGCGATATCACAAATTTCTTCTCTGCAGTGCGCAGCTCTGCTGAAACATCGCAAATGAGTATAAAACCATTGAAAAGCATTGCTTTCTTAATCATCGCTGTCGCATCGCAGGGAAAAAAAACGCAAGTGGGTGTCCACCCTTAAAGAGAACCTGTCACCTCCTACTAGCACCATAAACTGAATTATGGTGCAGTTATTGAAGGTTATCGGGAGCCAGGGGATGTATTTTTTATACTCACCTGCTCCCTGGTTCTCGCAGCACCCACCTATGAGATCCATACACCGCATCTGACTCTTTTCAGGCATGCTCTGTGACATAGTAGCAGCCCTTCTCTTGTAGCTAAATGGCCAAAAGAAATTACGTAGCTAGCAACTAAAACTTATACATAAAGAAAACCAATTAACAACATAGAAAGTTTTGGCATTGTGTTTTAATTAGTTTAAAGCCAGGTATTGAGTTTACAAAAAGATCACAAAGCATGCTTGTAAGAGGGTCGCTATTATGCGTGGCCCTTGACCCACTTGTGGGTCACCACTGAAAGGGGGCATAGTAATTGAGGAATACAACAGTGTTAGGGCTCAGTCAGATGAGCGGAGATCTGCGCGGGAAAAAAAACGCACCGCTGGTGTGGACGGATTTTTGTCCGCACGCAGTGCGTTTTTTTCCTGCACAGAAAAACGCACGTATCTCCACTCGTCTGACTGAGCCCTTAAAGGGATTGTCTACCACTAAATTATTGATGATGTATCTTTAGGATGGGTCAATAATTGCTGGTTGGTGTGGGTCCACTGCTCGGTACCACAGCCAATCAGCTATTCTCCCAGCCGCTGATAACACCAGCCCTAACTATTAACTGTTTTTGACCTATCTTGAGGATAGTTCTGTGCAACAGATGGCTTCTCCCCGCACAGAGCCCATTTCTTGCCGGGTCTGATGCACTATCAGTGTCTCAGTGCATCGGGTTGTTATATACAGTGCTGTACACCCCAACCGTGCATCGGGTAAGGTGGAAAAGTGATGCTATAAAGGACAGAAGCCGTAATAAAACATATTGCAAAAGTACTTAGAATCGCCTATTCTGGACATTAAAAGAAAGTGCAGCTACACTTTAAAGAGGTGAATTCCACAATGAAAACCCGTAGCATAACATTAGCACCACAGGTCAATTATGCAATGTATTTTTTCAGTAACATGTGAACGGGATTTCTTAAAAACCCATTCACTTTGTTGCTACTGCAATACACTGCCAATTTTTGTCAACCAATTCCACTGCAGAAAATCCGCAGCATATTTGCCAAGTGTGAACATACTCTAAAAATGGTGTATCATGGGTTTCAGAAACACTGAAAGGTTAGTGGCCACACACCTCTTGGCCTAAGGCATGGAAAAGGTTAATGGGCAGAATTTTTGGCGTCTAGAACAGAAAAAGGGTTAATGGTCACACTTATGGTGATGTAAAACAGTGGTCGGTTATTGGGGTACATCTTTGGTAGTCCAGAGAAGGGAAATGAGAAAATGGGTCTAGAGATTGTCCCAGTTGCCCTCACAACTACTTCTCTGTATACAACTCCCAGCATCTTCACGCCTTTCTGGATTATCAGAGGAAATTACAGTGGAAGAACATAAGAGGGAGGGATTACAACTCCCAACAGCTACATGTTGTTATGTGATATTTGAGGACATTACATTGGAAGGAGTATAAGAATTAAGAACTACAACTCTCAGCACATCCAGACTATTAAGGAATTTCAGAGGATATTCTATGAAGGGGATATAAGAGAAGGAAACTATAACTCCCAGCATTCTCCTACATTTCACCCAAAAAGAGAAAACCCTGAATGTATCATCGCAGGTCCTTCAACCAGCAATTATCCTATTCTTTACAGCTGATCTCCGCCCCCTCATGTCATATGATAATGACTTAATTACAAGCTCTTAATCATTCTCTCCACATTATCGCTGGTCCTCTGCTTCTGTCTGCTTCTCAATTAGATGGTGCTACCTGAGGCAAGAGGCCCGAATTGCCTCATGGATGGTGTGCCCCTTGTTATGTATGTGTGCTACAAAGAGTTAGAGAGCAGAATCTGAAGTTCTCTGTGTACAATCTAAAGAACACAGCACACAGGCTCCTCTCATCAGTCCTGAGAGAACTGAGAATCACATATACAGGCCACAGAGGAACAACATAGGTAAAAGTGCAGTATACAAATCATATAATGGCCAGAAATAGTGTTGTTCCTCATGTACACACTAATGGCAGCTTATTCTTATCAAAGCCACCCAACCAGACCTCCAATTACCCGCAATGCAGTTGCCAAATGTCTTTCCAAATTCCGAGAAACAGGTTCTGTCACTGATTAACCAATCTGATTAACCAATCTGTACAACCAAAACCTGATGAAGCCTCAATATTCCATGGACAGCACATGGCCCCATGATGGCAGACAGCTATTTGGACAGCCACTTTTTCATACTACCCAACGGTCAGGCTCATTAATGATGATGATAATATCGTCAACATTTTATGCTGCTCCTTACCAATCAGAGGGTACATGGACAGACAAAATCAAGCATTATGTATAATATTAAACTAGTTAGTCGTGGGAGCACTGCTCACAAGAGGAAATAGGGGAGACACACGCGGTAAAAGGGATTGTCCTATACAATAGTGCAGCCATCTTTTATATTGATACATTATACTAGACACCAGTACTAACAACGTATATGCAGTTAAAAGATGCATGGCAACTGCAACAACGTGGTGACAAAAACTAAACTGTCAACCACATGCAGCTTTTGACTGCATCAAAGCCATATCCAGACCAGACTGTATGTCCTTACCCTAAAAGAGTAATTAGCGAAAAATGATTAATTGATAAGGAGTTTTTGACTGGGGTTCCTAAGCCCCACTAGTAGAATTCACTATGGAGGACCACCCTACACATGCATGTAAATATTGCGTGCCCATTTTTAGACCTCCTTATCGCCTTGCAATGAACTCTGTCTGACTGGTTTTGACTACTACTATGAATTCAAAAGATTTTTATTATGATAAACAGCTTTTGTATTATCAAATAGTAATCAATTATGAAATAGAATATTATTAAATAGAAGTCAATAATTATCAATAGAAACAAAACAACACATGATACATCCCATATCATTAATTTAAAGTGCTTTCTGAATGAGGCAGACGCAGATGTCTGTGCTGCATGCTGAAGGCAAACATAAGCTTAGTATCATTACGGGGATAATATAAATCACAAATCATATTAAAGGGGCTGTCCCGCCATGCAGGGTGAAATTTTTTTATAAAAATGCTGCTTCCCTTTCACTAAGCATCCGAACACACAGCATACAGGGGCTCAAACCGGCAGGCAGATCAGCTGGAATGTCTGTTTCTTACTTTGATATCTGATGTTCAGTGTAGCTTTCAAAGATGGCGCCGTTGTGCTGCCTTCCCACAATGCCCGGCGCTCTCCCCCCTCTGTGTGCGCGCTCCCAATGACAGCAAGACACAGACATGAATAAGCAGGGTTTCCTGGCTTCGCTCAGCTCCCATCCTAGCTCTGCCCACGACACGCCCACCTCTATTGAACTAATATACAGTCTCTCCCTGCCCAGGCCCCGCCCTCTCTAAGTCCCTCTACAGTAAGGCATGTTCTGCTGTACAGTGTATTTAGAGGGGGCGGGGCCAGGAGAGACTGTCTTTGCACACTCATTGTTCAGGATGAGAGTTCAGTGTAGACAGCAACCGTTCAATATTGAACGGCTGCTGTGTAAAGTGAATGGAGAGGGACAGGGGAGAGTAATCTTCTGCAGCCATCCCGTTGTGAAACAAGCATACTCGTTCGACAGGCCTCTCCCACCCACAAGTTATGTTACGGTGACAGCCTCCCACCCCGGCGCAACAAGTACACTGACAGCCCACCCACCCCCCGCGCGACAAGTAACACTGAAAGCTCACCCCAACTCCACCACCACCACCCCAGCTCGACAAGTAACACTGACAGCCCCCTTTCCCCAGCGGCGAAAAGTTGCCAGCACCCCAACCCCCACAGATGGCGACAAGTTGTCAGCACCCTGGCCCCTGCGGCGACTGCTAGTCAGCACCCCAACCCTGGCGGCAACTAATTGTCAGCACCCCAGCCCTTGCGGCTACTAGTTGTCAGCACCCCAACCCCCACAGCAACACGTTGTCCGCAGTCCAACCATTTACAATAGTCATAGCTCACCTCCTCTTCTCCCAGCACAGGCAGGATTACAATGAGATGAGACATTTATATATAGATAACACAGGATCCACCATTGACAATTGTCACAGCTCACCTCCTCCCCTCCCTGCACAGACAGGATTACACTGAGAGGTGACACCTTTATGTAGAAAACACAGGAGCCACCATTTACAATAATAACAGCTCACCTCCTCCCCTCCCTGCATGGGCACGAATACACTGAGAGGTGACACCTATATGTAGAGAACACAGGACAACCATTCACAATGGTCCCAGCTCACCTTCTCCCCAGGATTACACTGGGTGGGTGGGTATGGTGGCTGGCTGGGTTGGTGAACCCCCCCCCCCCTCCGACAAGTACACTGGCAGCCACCCCCCCTCCTGAAAAGTACACTGACAGCCCCCATCCCTCCTGACAAGTAAGCTGACAACCCCTCCCGAATAAGTACAATGACTCCCCCCCATGGCAAGTACACTGGCAGCACCCCCAACCCCACCTTCCCCCCGGCATGACAAATGCACTGACAGCACACAGCCCCGCGTGACTAGTACACTGTCAGCACCCCCAAAGCCCCCTGACAAGTACACTGACAGCACCCACCCTCCCTCTATGGTGCGGCAAGTATACTGACAGCTCCCCATCCCCCGCCCCCTGACAAGTACCCTGACAGCAGACCCTCCCAGTAAGGCTGCCTGTCCACAGGTGTTGCGAAATCCCATGACAAATCTCCGCCATCCGCGAGCAGTAACCGGCAGACAGATCTCCGCAGTGAGCCTTACAGTTACTCTCTGCCACTTTACAGTCACCGCTGGACGCTTCTGATTCTCGTCGCGGCTGTCCAGGAATGAAAAGCGATTACAGCCTGACTGCAGCTACTGCACATGCACAAACTATACCAGGCTCGTCCAGGGGCCAACAATCTCTACTGCGCATGCCCGACGTGTGAAGAAGCCAGCTGCAAGAATTTGTCGGATCCAGGGACAACGGGATCGTCAACACAGGGGGGGAGGAAACCCCTGTAGGTAAGTATAAAATTTCTGTATGACTCATTTACAATGCACTAAGTATATTACAAGAGCATTGTAAGGGCCATACAGAAGTGCTGACATGAACTTCTCACAACGGGACAGCCCCTTTAATATCAGTTCCAGATTTTGGTTGTTAACATAAGAATGGAGTGAACTGCTCAAAGACCTGCTTGTTTTTCATTACAGTGATGTAGTAGATGATCTGCTGCCCCTGCTGTTTCATACTAGACATGCAGGAGGTATTTGTACATGTTCCTCATCACCATATACTACTGTGCACTTGTTTGTACCACTACCAGCATAGAGGAGACAGAGATAACTTCCTTCATCTGTAGACTGGACTCCTCTGATGGACAGAACGGCTGAACCCCCAGATATGGCTCCACTGAATTGATCTGATATTCCTGGGGGTCTTCTATTCTGGTCGCTGGTACCATAACTGTAAACTAGCAGCTTAGGGGAGCTTCCAGGTGTGTGGTAGTACCAAGATGGGTAGTTATCCCCAGCTACTGACCCTCCACTTCGACTACAGGTGAGGCGGACAGTCCCTCCAGGAGACGCTGACACTGAAGCATCCTGAGTCACAGTAAACTGAGCCGATGCATCTGTAATGAGAAAGAAATGGATGTTACACTAGAGAATGCGAGCGTCTCCTGTAATCTGTGCTGAGATCCGGGGCTTACATGCACAATAGAGAACTAGAGAGAGGAGGAGGAAGAAGCAGGACATGGTGCAGGAGATATTCTCTGTGCAGACAGTTACACCGTGACGGCCATCTGCTTATATACATCCACAGAGAGGGGGACGGGCCTCACTATGTAAATATCATCTACAGACAGGAATGGCTTCAGTCGTAGAGCAGATAGGTGCTGCACTCAGGGACTCAGTAGTACATCTGTTCGTATAAAAAATGTAAACTTCATTTACTCCATTAAAAAGGCTCTACGTTTGGATATATTATTGAAGGCTATTGGGTCAGAGGCCTTCCATCTGGAGCCTGCACCTTGATTGAGGTCTTCCCTACTTAAGTGGTCACTATTGGAGTGCTGTGGCCCTAATTTCTATTTGTTGGTTAGGAATGGCTTAAGTGTCCACATGGACCTACAATGATTACTCACCACATTATAATATATTTTAACTCTTTGAAGACCACACCATTTTTGGCCTCAAGTACAAAAGATTGATTAGTCTTTTTGCCTCCTACATTTCACTGGTCGAAACCTTTTTATTTTGAGGTCAATGTAGTTGTATGGGGCCTTATGTTACATTGGACTAGCTATATTTTCTTTTGGATTGGTTTTGAGGTACACATACAGTTTGTTAGGCTGAGATCACATATGGAGATTCCACACAAAATCACAGACAGATTTACACAGCATGCTGTGGTATTATGTCTGATAAAATACCCAATGTCATGACAGAAATCAGGCAGCCCCCATTATAGTCAGTGGGGACTGTTGAAGCACCTTTTCTGTCTGTCATGTGCCAAATCTGACACTTACATTATTTTCATGGCTCAGCTTCTATAACACAGCTGAACAAAGGAAATACAAGTGTAAATGCTGTGGTAACCTGGGGGGTTTTCACTGTCTGGGATCGGCATGTTCTCTATTCAAGATGGTTGGCACCACACGTATAAAGGTGCAGGACCATTGGATTACTTCAAATGCTGTCTTCCACCAATTTTATTTCACACGCAGCAAACACATACTGGAACATAGTACAATTTAAGGGTTTCTAACCTGCAGGGTGCTCATCACTATCCCACATCCAAGGAGTCTAGAATGCATCCTCTTCTGTTAGACAAGTGATAGGCCCTATTTTCGGCCGCGACAGACCTCAGGTTCACAGTTCCTCATGCTGCTGCAGCCCGGGACTGAATGTGTCTGGAGCTCCTCCAGACACACCTGTACAGCTGTTCCTGCTAATTAGCACACCTTCCAGTACACAGAAGACCTGTTCACAGCCCCATGAAGGCCAGTCTGTACACCACCTTGCTACAAATCCCCCCCCCTTCCCTTCTTATAAAGGCTGTAGGCCTAATCACAGCTTTTGCCCCACTAGGGTCAAAACTCCAGACTTGGGAATCTCTATGTGCCAGGCTATTACTGCAATTTTCTTCCTGTTCCATGACTGGCACTTTCCTAGCTGCCACCTCTCAACTTTGCATCTCTTGCTGTAATTCATCTTTCTTTTTCCTGAACTACTGTTGGATCTTCAGTTGCTTTTCTACAGCTCCCTGTGTAGAGTCTGCCTCTACTGACTTTGTTCTACTACTTTCATCAAATTTTTACATGGTTTTCTTCAACAGCAAATTCTGAGGCAACTTTTCCAGTTTTCTTCTTTAGTGATATTTTCAGCTTCAGCAGCCTCACCTTTTGCCTTCTCTTTACTATTGTTTACAGAGGCAATTTCTGCCCTCAAGACTTTTTCAATTTTCACAAATTGTTCCCCTGTAGTGTCCAGGTCACCTTCTAAATATAATTTGGCATGCTTTACTGCTTGCCTCTAAATTTTAAGATTCTCCAACAAGATCTTGTCTTTTATTTGCTGTCTGAACTGGTTTCTAGACCACTCTAGTCTCCGAACCCTCCTTTCAGCATCATGATTATTCAATACCCAGTGTTTCATCTCCACGCTTAACTTTTTGGCAAACCTTTGAAACACAGCCTTTTTATCCTACACCACTTTCAGGGTGCATGTCAAGGTTAGCACTTCAGTCTTTCGTATTAGCCCTTTCCTCAGCATGCTCACATTTAATGGCATATCTCGCAGACCGGATTTTCTCTTCCATAAGCTCAAGGTCACAAGTATTTTGTTTCTTCTCCAGTTTGGAGACAATCTGATATTGATGACCAAGCTCTAGAGTAATATCTTCTAATACCTGCTGAAGAGTCGTTTTAAACTTCTCAAGTTTATCGTAAGCAGCTGCTTTTTCTTCATACCATTGATCTGTAGCTTCTAATTCTCTTTGAATTTTCCTCTTCCACTCTTCAACAAAATCCAAGCATGGAGTATTCTTCTCCATTTTTTCCATATTGGGCACCTGGGCCTGAAGTGTTGAAATCTGCTTTGAAAGGTTTTTCTTCATTTTGGCATCTTCCTCTAACTGCTTGAGGAATACATTTCTCCCATCTTCCATTCTCTTCAGGTGTGTACTTCCTGTAGCTTCTGACTAATTTCTTCTCGCAACAATTTTTGAGACTCTTGGATCTGTGATTCCATTTCCACCTGTAGTCTACTTGCATTCTCAGACAGTTTTGCCTGTACTCTGTCACCTTCAGTGATTTTTACTTGTAGCTCTTGAAGCTGCATCTCTACCGAGTTTCTCTTGCATTCGAAGTCGCGCGTGTCTTCCAATAGCACCATCATCTCATGGGTCAGCCCAATACACTCACTGTCCAAAGCCCATTTGAAAAAGTGTAAGAAACTTTGTAAAAGGCCAGTTTGCTCTAGCTGTTGGGTCAGTTCTTCCACAACCTGTGCGTGTTTCTGTTTTTAGACTTTAGCTTCATCAATGCTTATCTGTAGCTGGGTCACCACTTGCTCATAGAGTGCTTCCTGGGCTTCCTTGAAGCTCAGTATTTCTTCCAAGATCTTTGTTTGCTTTTCCACAAGCAGCTTTCTCCATTTGCAGGTTTTCTTTGAGTTCACTTATCAGAGTCTCCAATTCACCATTTTTCTTAGCTGCATTATCTACTCTGCAATTTGGTTATGCAAATCTGCAGACTCTCCTTCTGACTTGCAACTCTAACTCTCAGGCTCTTATTTATATTTTCTTAAAGTCCTGTTCACACTGCCTAGTTTGTAATTTTAGACATAATCTGCGATCCACTTCATCTTTGGTCTTGTATCTCTTTGTGGGCTTTTGAAAGATATCCCTCTTATTTCTTTTTCTCACTTCTCAATTCTTCCAAGTCTTGTTCACACTGAGCAGTTTGCTTTTCCAGCAACAACCTGTAATCAGCTTTAGCTAATCTTCTGAGGTGCTCAATCTCCTTTAAGACTTTCTGTTTTCAGCCGAGCTGCTTCCTTGAGAGCATTCTTTCTTTCACTCTGGAGTCTTCCTGTTTCCTTTTCTATCAGTAACCCTTGCCTCACAAGAGCATCCATGACTACACGCATTGTGACAAGTTCCTCCTAAACTCTGAATAACTTTACACTTTCTTTTTCATTTTGGACTTCAGGATCCACACTGACTACTTCTACTGTCATAAGAGAAGCAGTCTTCTGTTTCTTTGCAATTTTGCTATCTGTAGTCACAACTGATGTTTGGTTGCTACTGGCAATGATTTCAGTTGCACAGGAAACTACACTGGCAACCCCTTTCTCTAGTTTGCATTCATTTTCAGTACTACATGCAGTTTTTCCCTTATTTCTACTCTCTAACACTAGAGACACATTTGAGCTAACTCCCTCATGGGTTGTGGCTGAACTCTCTGTAATAGCCTGTTCACACTCTGCCTTCACCTGTGTAGATTGGTGAAAACTTCTGCAAATTCTAGACATTTCATAGACAGGATGAAACATTCCACAATTCTTCTCACATGAGGTTTCTGTGTCAATAGAAAACTTTTTGAGTAACACATTTTTAGCTATACAGTTTTCACACATGTTTTCTTTAGACTTTAATGCGCAGTGCCGTTTTCACTATGACATCCTGCAAGAAAAACATATCACGCAACATTTTAATTACATTTGTGTTAGTGCACTCTCCAGATATGTCTCACCTAGATACCAGTGCACACTGTGCAGTTTTTACTACACTAACCTACAAAACATTTGCAACATTACCCCTTTTAGGTCCATATTGCACCCTTTAAAGAATTCCTAAAACAATTTCCCCATTCCTTGGATCCAACCTACAGTTCTGCAGCTTCTCTGGATAGACTGATGAACCCCTTTGAGTACAGTTCACTTTCTCAATTACTGCGACTTTATTTATACTCCATTGGAGTTTGACTGGCCACTTTGCTTCTGGACATCTAAACATGCAACAGTCCATTTGTAGACAACCCCAATGTGGCTTCATACTTGTGATACCGATAAGAACAAGGAAGTCTGCTGCAAGATACCTTTGTCGCCTGCAGGAACTGCACTTTCTGCCACTTCGCTCTTTAAATGCAAATTGCACTCTGCAGCACTTTGTGCGCCATTCCCTGCCAGCACATCCTCCATTTTCTACCGCAGCCTCCCACTCTGGCTTTCAACCTGGGACTGAATGGGTCTGGAGATTTTAGCTCCTCCAGACACACTTGTACAGTTGTCCCTGCTGATTAACACACCTTCCAGTACACAGAAGGCCTATGTTACAGCCCCTGCAGGCCATTCTGTGCACCTTGCCACAATTTGAATGAAGCCTTAGTAATTACTGTCATTTATTTCAGTTTATATAATTTAGATTTAAAAATTTTTTTTGCATATTTATCAATATAACAAACTGATATGCTTGATATTGCCCCTCGTAGGGGGATCTTATATATCCAATAGCATAATCATTTTAACAAAGCAAATAAACAAACTTACAAACAGACAAACATACACTGCCTTATTGACTTGTTTAAATTTGTCATCTGGTGTTAATTTCAGGATTGGCTCTGTAGTGATATGTGTTCAGCTTCCGACCACCCCACCTTCTCTTCCACTGTTTTATGGTGTCATCCAGTTCCTTCCCTACCCCTCCCCTCTACCTCATTTCAAGGTGTCAATTCCTCCTCTCATATTGCTAGCAACCGGGACAGACCTGGGATGTTGAGGTATTCAGACCATGTCTGCCAGGTCTTAAGAAAGCCTTCTATGCGATCTTCCCTCATAGCGGACAACTTCTCATACAGCATCATTCTGGATATTCTCTTTAAAATTGGTTCCAGGTGTAAAACAGGCGAGAGCCATTGAGAGGCAATATAGATTCTAGCTGCCATGCAAATGTATTGGGAAAGCTTGTGTTGTTGATTGTTAAATCCCCTAGGTTTGTTCGCCAGGAGGCAAGCTGTTGGGAGAAGTGGGAAGTCCTACCCAAGACTCTTGTTATTAAGTTGATTACTTGTTCCCATAGGGATCTCACCAGTGGACAAGTCCACCATATATGGGATACAGTCCTGAGAGCTCCACACCCCGTGAAACAATAGGGGGAGGAAGTTGGGGAGAACTTGTGGAGGATTATAGGAACATTATACGCCCTGTGAAGTATTTTGTATGAGGATTCCGTTAAAGTCACTTGGTGACTTCCCTTAGAAATAAAGGTGCAGCAGTGACGCCACCTTGCAAGCGATAGCAATAAATTCAGGTCTGATTCCAAATACTTTATGAAGGGCAGTTTGTCCTCATGTGAGTACAGGAATAAAATCATCCCTGGTTGCATAGGTGATCTCAAACAGAGCCTTTCAAAAGAAGTTGGGTTCATAGAGGTGAAGGGGCAGGAAAGCCTGTAGCGTATTAAACTACATATCTGATTAACTTCTATCCATAGATGAGCTGGGATCATGTATTTCCGAGAGTTTTGTTGTGGGGACAGGCTTGTCTAATGAGGTAAACTGGTGTAATAACGTGATACCACTGTTCCTCCACCATGCCAGACTCTCTCCTTGAATATTTGGTGAAAAGGCCTAGTTAGATATAATGGGGAGCATCGGAGGGTGCGCTGACATCAGTGAATGTTTAAATCTATTTTTCCTCCATAGTAGATGGAGATTATATGTTAGGTGGGACTTGCTTTGCATGTCTCCTGACTTTTCATCTTTATTCAAGAACATGGCCCCAAGTCCTACAGGGGAGACCAATGAGGCTTCTAAATCTACCCAGAGGGGGGCTCCTGGAAGCACAAACATGGGGGGGTATTTGTGATAATTGTGCCGCAGCATAACATTTCTGCAAGTTGGGTACCGAGAGTCCCCCTTCTCTCCTATGATAAAACATGATCTTCTGTTTTACGCGGGGTCTTTTATTGTTCCAAATAAATTGGAAAATTGCTTTTTGCATATCTTTAAGATCATGTGCTGGAACTGCTATAGGGAGACAACGAAACATATAAAGCAAACGTGACAATGTGTTCATTTTAATGGAATATATGCGCCCTATCCAAGAGAGTGTGTCCTGATCCCATTTTTTCAGTTCGCTTTTGAGCTTGTTAAACGGGGAAGGGGGGGGGGGGGTATTCCACTTATAAAGTGTACCCAAAGATGAAGTGATCTTAATACCTAGGTATGTGAGGTAGTGTTGCGGGGACTGAAAACCAAAGGTAATCTCAATTGATTTCTGCATGCTCAGGGTGATATTAATATACAGTCCTTCTATTTTTTCTATATTGACCTGTAGCCATGAAATCACTGCAAATGTGTCCAGGATGGCCATTAACGTAGGAAGAGATGTTAGTGGTCTAGCTAGGGTAAGCAGGATGTCATCTGCAAATAGGTTGGCCTTATACGCCTTCCAATCTTGCATGATCCCTGCTACATCAGGGTTCTCCCTTATGCAAGTGGTTCCATTGCCAAAGCAAATAAAGCCGGGATAGGGGCACCCCTATCTAGTTCCTCTCTGTATAACAATCGGGTGGGTTTGGAAAAGGGAGTTTCAGGGTTGCCGAGGGAGTATAGTATTGTGATCTAAGAGTTAGTATAAGCTCCGTGAATCCCCATCTTGTTAAGGACTGTGAAGAGGTAGTCCCACGATAGGCTATCAAAAGCCTTTTTTATGTCCAGCGCCAGAGCTAGCATTGGGATTTTCCAGCCCTGGGCTATATGGATCAGGTTTAGGACTTTTCTTACATTATCTGGCGCTTGTCAGGAAGGTATAAAGCTTACCTAGTCTTTGTGGATCAGATGAGGAAGTAAGGGATTCAGGAGTTTGGTGAGTATACTTGTTAATATTTTATAATCAAGGTTGAGCAGCGATATCGGTCGGTAGTTTTTTAGAGAGGTGTGATCTTTATTTGGTTTTGGTATGTCCGTTATATGCGCTTCAAGGAGTTCTCTCGGTGGATGCTTCCCTGTGAGGATCTCATTATAGAAGATTGTGAGATGGGGATCAGAGACGTCACAAAATTTCTTATAATAGAGGGCCGTGAATCCATCTGGGCCCGGGGCTTTTCCTTGTTTTAGATTCTTAATGACATCTTCAATTTCTTCACAAGAGATGGGTCTATTTAATTTGTTACTATAGGTTGTGGTGAGCTTAGGTAAATGGAGGGGTTTTAGAAAGTTTTAGAAAGTTCATAGGAGCCAAAGGAGTTTGCTGGGGTTTGTATTTATAGAGCGACGTATACAATTCATGAAATGCCTTAGCGATTCTGTCTGGATTCGATGTGCACGCTCCATTTCCTGTCCTAATTGAATAGACCAAGTTGATCCGTTCTTTCACATGTAATTATGCCGCTAACAATTTGTCGGGTTTATTTACCAGTTTAAAATAAGTGGCTTGCGTCCAGATCAGAGCCTTTTCTGCTAGTGAGGGGTAAAGAAGATTTAGTTTGACTTTTATTTCCCTGATTTCTTTAGTTAGTGAAATATTGGGTCTCTGTTGGTTGGCGGTTTCGAGCAGAGTGAGGCGCTTCTCCAGCATATTTTGAGTTTGTGTTTTCTCTCTTTTCTTACCTGCCGCTATCCTGGTTATTTGTCCTCTTAGATAGGCCTTTTGTGTTCACCAAACCCATGTTGGTTGTGACTCAGGGTGTACATTAGTGAATAGATATATATCAAGCTGCTGAGATATCTCTGCTCAGGTGATTGGGTCTTTTAAAAGGGACTCATTGAGTCGCCACCATTTTGGAGGCCTCAGGGCATTCTGTGTAACAAATTGTGTTGGAACTACATCATGGTCTAACCAAGCTCATGGTATATGTGTGGCCTGTGCCAGGGTAGGGGCAAGGTGAGTGGAGATCAGGGTCCAGTCTAAGTGAGAGTAAGTCTTATTGGTTTGTGAGAAGTAGCTGTATCCCCTTTTGGTCCCATGAAACACTCTCCACACGTCGACCAGGGCCAGTGTTTTTAAGGAGACAGTGAAGGGAAAAAGAGGAGAACACCTGTGAGTACTGGACATGAAGATGTCTAGGGGCTGAGGAGGTGCAAAAATGGGTTTCTTGAAGGCATATAACCTCCGGTCTTTCCTTGAGATATTGTAAAAAGGCTTTACGCCTCTTAAATGGGGAGTTAAAGCCCCGAACATTCAGGGAAACAATAACCGCCATTGGGATTGAGGTTTAAGTGCTGTAGTGTGTTATATTTGGGGTGCGGAGGTCAAGAGCCATGTGGGTGTACTTGTCAGGATTGCACCAGTCAAAGGGCAGTTCAACTTTCATGCAATAACATATAAATGACAAAATATAAACCATGAAACATAGAAACACAAATAAATCAAATGGGGTTAGGAAAATCCTGGGTAGTCCAGGCTGAGAGGGGCTCCCAATAATTATAAGGGGCCCTCCAGGAGCCTGAAGTAGAGAGAGCATCAAGTCTCTCTATCCCGTCCCAGTTCTTTATGACTGCAAAAATATTAGAAATCAGTGAAGTGAGCTCTCCCCCCAGGAAGAATAGGGTCCCGCATCTGCCCCCCTTGCTGGTGCGAGAGTCAGTGTCCAAAGTCTTGAAGGACTTATGGTGCCTAATGAGGAAGGGGTATGTGGGAAATCATGTCCATGAAATAATGCGAGCATGGAGGCAGGTGGGGTGGGGTTGAGCCACTAAAAAATGTGGTGTCCATTACCGGAGAATGGCTGAATTGGAAACCCAACACAGAGGGCCGGGTTATACATTACATGTCGGTGGCTGGAAACCTTAGGCACCCAGAGAGTGAACAGTGACTCCTTGTGACAGTCAGGGAAGACCTGAATTCGGTAAGCGTGGTACTCGTTGTCCGCCGGCTGTGGGCCATGTTCGTTGGGATCTAGGAGAACCTTCACTACCAAGCCAAAGGGGATTCCCATTTCTTACAGGGCACGCTTTCCGTCATCCAAGGATCGGATCATGAAGGCACACTGATTGTGGCTGACTTGAAGTGCAAACGGACAGTGCCAGTGATACCTAATACCCCCTGCTATAAGGCGGTTGTGATGGGCCGTAATACTCTTCTCCTTGCCAATGTGGCTGGAGCTATGTCGGTGAAGATCTGGACCTCCGAAGGTACCCCTGGTAGGGCTCTCACTTCTCGAGCTGCGACGAGGATCTGGTCTCTCATATCTTAATAGTGCATTTTAAGGAAAACATCTCTCGGTGTGTCCGGATTGTTGGGCTTGCTGAAAGAATGGTGGATCCTATCCATGTGGAGAGATTCTTGGGCGACCTGTGGCAGGGGGGCAGAGAACAAGTTGAGGGCCGCTTCTTTTAGGTTGCTGATGGATTCTGGGAGCCCTTTGCTTCTGATATTAGCCCTATGGCTCCGATTCTCCAGGTCCTCACATTTTAACTCAAGTGCTTCCACGTGGGTAGCGTAGTCCTCCCACCTTGTTCTTTCATAATCAAAAGCATCAACTATTTCATCAGTCTTCTGCTCAAGATCACTTGTTCTCTGGCCCAGATCACCTAGTTGTTTGGACATGTCCCGCATCACAGTTTGCAATTCCTCTCTAATGATATGCTGAATTTGAGTAAGTAGGGTGCTGTCTGACTATGGCCGCCTGCAGACGAGCGGGTCGGATCCGGCAGCGAGAAATCTCGCCGCGCGATCCGACCCCAGAGCCTGCAGGGACGAGCGCGTACTCGCCCGCGCCTGGCGGCCCCGGCTCTTTGATGTGCCGGCTGCCGCGCAGCCGGCGCATGCGCAGACCGGAGCCGGCGGCCAGGTGAGTGCGTGCCCCACAGAAAATTAGAACATGCCGCGGTTTGTTTGCCGCGCGAGATTTCGCGCGGCCAAACCTCGGCCGTCTGCATAGGAGTGCGTATTGTAATGCACTCCTATGCAGACTTTCAGCGGCGGAAATCCCGCGGCGGGATTTCCGCTCGTCTGCAGGCGGCCTTAGACAGGGTCGTTTCTGCAGTAGGTTCTGTAGGTTTGCTTGACTGTCCTTCCATTGCTTGTTCACTTGTGATCTGTAAGTTAGGGTTTCCGGGTGATGGCGCAGTTTGAGAACAGGTGTCGCTTGATTGGTCCGTAAAGAAGTCTGGCAAGGTGCTTTGCGATGTTGACTGTGCTGCTTTATATAATTTATATTTTAAGGGGAATGACAAAATATAGTTACAATTCCTCTTTTCTTCTCTTGTAGATTTGCAGTACACATTGTTATGGTAAGGGTATGTTCACCCTGCTGATTTTACGTCTTCAAAAAATCTATAGCATATTACAAAAAATCTTATCCACACGCTGCCGAAAACATCTACAACGTAAAACAACATGGTAGGTAATAAAACTCGAATTGTGAGAATCTTACTGCTTGGACCCCCACCAATCCAGAGAATAGCGTTTCCTTGTCCCTCTTCCTTCTTACTGCATATGTGGTGGTGCTCCATTTGTTTTCAATGGGACCGCTGGAGATGGCCAAGCATTTGCACTTAGTTATTTCTGTCAACCTTATTGAAATAAATGGTGCGGCACCGCGCATTGGACAATTTTAGGCTCTAAAACAGTTCATGCTGATGTAGTCTTCTACTGTTTACCACTTCACTCCGACTCTTAAGTCCAAATCCTCTTCATTATGTCTTACATATCCTCCTATTTAAAGTATACCTGTCTCCCTTTGCCGCACATTGCCAGATGACATACAACAATGAAAAAACAAAAAAATCACAAAGAAGTTTCACCTCTATCACCCCAGTCGAAACTGGGAAGAGAAAAGGGTACTGGTCAGTGTGTATAAAGCCTCCCCCACCAACAAGATGGAGCAGTGGCTGTAAGTACAAAAATTATAAAGACTCTTACTGATAAACCCAACGTGTTGCTATCTTATTGGGTCATCACTATGGCACTTTCCTATTGATGATGACATAGTGATGATGAGGCAGTGGTGGGTGGATCTCAATCCTTTATAACCTCTGTCTAATCTGGTTTCTCAGAGGCTGACAATTATAATATAGCTACCATGACAGATACTAATAGTATACTTAACTATGCATCTTTGCAATTATGTTAGGCAGGGACATATCTATACTGTGCTCATTTACTATTTCAGAAACTAACCAGGGTTGTTACAGTTACCTTGCTAGGCATTAATAGTGTCCAAACTGCATATCTTTGCAGTATTATACAGGCAGGAATATATGTTTACAGTGTTACTGGCTTATTATTAGACGTCTGGTTAAGTAGGGATGTGTGCCGTCTGACGCTCCTTGAGGGCACTCTACTGTGATATATACAAACATAAGGGGTTATATATCCTATGGAGGCAAGCTACAGAAATGCTTATTTGTTCTGTTCTACACTACTTTGTTATATAGGGGCTTTGTCTTTTTTGTTGCAAGGCCTCTTTTGCACCTTGGACTGTTACAAGTCTGCTAGTTGATCATTTTTGGGAGCTTTCAATCCTTATACTCCAAGTTCTCCCCTTATATTTTGGAACGTCTTTTTTTTTATTTTCCCATAGTTGTATGTCATTATGTATATAGTGACTTACAACTATAATGTGTCTGACCCCAGTCAGATTTGAACCACCAACGACCAAGCTTCTATGCTTGTTCTTTCTTTACCAGAGAAAGAGAAGAGCAAGAAGAATAAACATGGAGAACATGAAAACCTAATAGAGATATCACCCTTGGTCAGATTTAAGCCTACAACTCCAGCACTGAAAAGCAACAGTCCTAAGGCCTGAGGCACCACACACAAAACCTCTTCATGTTTAGCAGCTACATAAGAAAATTGATTTTTTTTAAATGCTGAAAAACGGATGTAAGTGGAAAGCTTACTGATACATTCCATTTATCCATATTCTGATTTTCGTTTTTAGTAAAACTGAATCCGTCAAGAAAAACGCCAGTGTTGACGAGCCATTAGTGAGGCAAAAACAGAAAATTATTCTACACGCTTAAGGCTAAAATGTGCTTAGTATCATTAAGGGTTCATGTAAATCACAAATCAAACTAATGTATGTTCCAGCTGTTTGTGGTTACTATTGTCACATCTGATCAGGATGGACTGAAACTGGTCCCCCGAACAGTTCCTGGGCTATGTTCACACAGTGGAACAAAAACATAAACCACCATAGGAAATGTAAAAGATAGAGAGGAACTTTCCCTATATGACTCAGAATGAGAGACCGTACCTGCCTAGAGCGGATGTCCCATCCTGATAAGAACACACCGACCCACGATACTCGGCCACTGACTGTTCCTATCAGCAACAGAAGTAAACAACTAAGTAAGAATACAACTTCCACCGCTAACCACTGTACTTAGCCTGAGATGAGCAGGGAAAAACAAGAGGCCAAGAACCAGTTCTGACTCCACCAAGCATCAGAAGACTGAGGACTCCTTCACACTGGTGATCGTGATATCGCCGTGAGAAAACCACGGCAAAATTGCACCTTTTTTTCCTCAATTTTGCATCAGCGCTGCCTTTTCTCGCTAAAATATCGCTGCTACTTCTGGTTTTCTCACGCAATTTTGCCACGATTTTTAAGTACGAAAGTCAATAGGACTTTCTAATGTTAAAAACGCATCACACAAAATTCGCAAGTTCGTGCTTTGCCATGCGATAACAAGAAGGCTCCGACAGGAAATATGAGAGATTAAAAAAGGAAATGCAGAAAGATAGGACATGCTGCGATTTTTTTTCTCGCAACATCGCGTGAGTGAAAACATCACAAATATGAAGGAAACCATTGAAAATCATTGGTTTCATAATTCTGTGTTTTCACTCACTCTCGCATCGTGCAATTTTACTGCCAGTGTGAAGGTACCCTAAAGATTAATCAGTACAGGTCCATAGCCAAGACAGGAATAAAAGCCCTCCCTAATTGCTAGGCAGTTGCAACGGGTAGCAGAAGACTCCCATAGACACTCCCACCAGCGCTAGGGAAAGCTGCGAGGAAAATCCAAAATAGTGCTAGCAACCTCTTGTAACAACTGTTAAAAAGAACGGCTGAAAGCCCTTCTTCTTTTTCCTTGCAGTGATGTAGTAGATGCTCTGCTGCCTCTGCTGTTTCATATTGGACATGCAGGAGGTATTTGTACGTGTTCCTCATCACCGTTAACTACTGTGCATCTGTCACTACCAGCATAGAGGAGACAGTGATAACTTCCTTCATCTGTAGACTGGATTCCTCTGATGGACAGAACGGCTGAACCCGCAGATATGGATCCACTGAATCGATCTGATATTCCTGAGGGTATGTTATTCTGGCTGCTACCAGTACTGTAAACTAGCAGTTTAGGGGGGCTTCCAGCTGTCTGGTAGTACCAAGATGGGTAGTTACTCGAAGTAATTGACCCCCCACTTCGACTACAGGTGAGGCGGACAGTCCCTCCAGGAGACGCTGACACTGAAGCATCCTGAGTCACAGTAAACTGAGCCGATGCATCTGTAATGAGAAAGAAATGGATGTTACACTAGAGAATGCGAGTGTCTCCTGTAATATGTGCTGAGATCCGGGGCTTACATGCACAATAGAGAACTAGAGAGAGGAGGAGGAAGAAGCAGGACATGGTGCAGGAGATATTCTCTGTGCAGACAGTTACACCGTGACGTCTGTCTGCTTATATACATCCACAGAGAGGAGGTCGGACCTCACTATGTAAATATCATCTACACTTCAGTGTCTTGTCCACATGGACCTACATTGATTACTCACCACACTATTCTCATACACTTTCATGCGTATTTACATTGTAACTCTAGATAGCAGAGATAATGGAAAGCAATAGTGTCAATACTTACTAATGGAACTTGTAGTAAAATAAACCCAATGAGCATAAAGTATTTCAATAATGTCTACCCCTAAAGCTACTTTCACACAAGCATTACTTCACATGCTTGTACTACAGATATGTTACAGGTGACTTTACAACTGTATCTTATCCGTATTTCATCTGTATTTGCCGTCATTAGTATTATTTTCTGCAGGGTAAATATGGATCCATATTCGCTCATTAGTAATACCAATGAATGCAAACAGAGGCAAAAACAGACCAAAGTAGTGCTTGATGCACTATTAAAACATTGCTATGTAATAGATACATTGATTTAGTTTCTGTATTGCAGTCTATAAAACACAGAACAAATGCGCAGTATACATACACTTGTCTGAATGTAGCCATAGGATAGCTACTTCCCTAAAGTGAAGCTAGACGTTTTTGATACAAATTGAACTCGCCTGTGTAAAATTAGTCTTAGGCCGCTCTCATACATGAGTTTACAAAACGCTGCGTTCAAAATCGCACCATTTTACAGCGGTTTTGAACGCGTTTGACAGCAATTTTTAACGCACTCCATCATTGTGATGGGTGGTGAACTGTGTTCAATAGAACCTAATAACTGAGGAATTCCACTGTGAGACTAAGCGCTGCCTCTGACTGGTCATAGCACTCAGCCAATCAGAAGCAGTGCTTTCAGGAGGCGGGGATTTTGCAATCCCTTGCCAGAAGAGAAGAAGAGTGCTGTGGACCTGCTAGAGGACACGCCGGAGATGACAGCGCTTCTAAGGTGATGTATTAGTACTTTTTTTTTTTCTACAGTCATGGATTAGTTTTGGGGTAGGGCTTATATTTTAAGCCCTTCCCCAAAAATCCTTGCCACGGGGAGTCCCCTGCCACTGCTGTCACAGCAGTGGTAGAGGATTGCGAGCATCTCTCATTGATTTCAATGGGACCGGTGCTGCTGCCGCCAGCCCCACTGGAAGCAAGAGGGCAAGATTGTAAAAAGAATGGACATGCCACGATTTTGTTTTAATGCTGCATCGCAAGCGTTAAAACATCACACATGTGCATGGTGCCATTTTGAAGCCATTGGCGTCATAATTTTGCGATTTCTCGCAGCGCTGGGAAATCGTGCGATTTCATCGCCAGTGTGAAGGTGCCCTCAGACAGCAAGTAAAAGAAAAGACCTTGTTAAGGGATCTTAAAGAAGTTTCACCTGCACCAAGCAACCTGAAAAGATTGCATCAAATGAGGTGAAACCAGAAGAAAGTGTCTCTAATTCAAATGAGTTTTTAAAGCGAATGTCCATCAGTTCAGTTATCTCACTTGGACGATGAGGGTCTGTGGCGCCGATCGAGAATGACCACGACTGAGAGCATTGTTCCATTCAGTGTAGATGTCAGAGGAGGTACCGTTGCCTATCTGTTGTACCAACAAATGCCGCGGACGGCCAGGAGGCCTCCGCAATCAGGCAGGGGGTCGTCTCTTGATTTTTCTAGCAATTACTGCGGTTTGAGCACCGTGGGCCGGGACAGCTTCTGACAAGCGTGCAACATGACCAAAAAGTGTGAGTATTCTCCTTGTTATTATTTCTGTGATTGACTTAAGCCCCATGCAAGCCAGTATCTCACTGTTTCTGATGAAGTCAAACCAACCGACACGGAGAATCTAGCGTTGGCATCACATGTGAAAGGACTCCAGAAGCTCAGTGGTTTGCAACAGCAAGGTTTAAGTTTCAGAGCCTCACAATAATATTGGCATAACGCAGGTTTGGTAGAATCGAATCTCGGTCCTGAGTGTTATGTTCTGCCTCCGTCAGAGTTTATCCAGGGACCTCATCACCAAGGCTCTCAGCGCTATTCTCCGCAGGATGTCTGGAAGTGCCTTCGCATCTGTGTGCTGAACGCTTCCAGGGTACACAAATTTACTGACAGTGTCGACTCTCTGGCCGTTTATGTCTAGGTCCGGAGAGATTGCACCAGCTCCTGAAATTCTGCAGCTTGGTTTTTTGCCAGATGTGGAGGCCAAGCCGAGAAGCCTCATAATTAAACTGTTCCAATGAGTGTCTCAGATTATTAGATGCGAAGTCCAGGAGTGCAACATCGTCGGCGTAGTTCAGGTTGGTGAAATGGTACTCCGGAAGAGTGACCCCATTACATTGGACAATATGCTGAAGGATCCAGTCCCTGGCCCTACAAAAGAGTGAGGGAGCCAAGACTCAACCTTGTCGAACACCAGATGAGATCTCAAAACTAGCAGAGGTTGAACCATTGATACAGACTTTGGCAGATGTGCCCTGATGCACGTCTTTTAGTAGGTTTAGAAGGGATGTGGGGACGCCGATGCCACGCAAGGCCTTCCAGAGGGCTTCTCTGTCAACCGAGTTGAACTCTGTCTTGAGACCGACATACGCGACAAGGAGCAGTCTGTTAAATTCTCTGTGTATCTCTCGGAGGAGCCTAAGAGTGAGTATGGCACCCATGGTGGAGCGGCCTGCCGTGAAGCCTGACTGCTGGAGTCTCCGCTTGGAGGTCAGGGGTGGTTTTACCCTTAAGAGTATAACGTGCGCGAAGATCTTGCCAGGAACCGAAAGGAGCATTATCGGCCTGTAACGAGAGCATGCAGTTTTTGGTCCCTTCCCCTTGTACAAGGTGAGGATGATGCCCTCCTTCCATTTGACTGGGACTTTTCCACAGGACCAGGCATGCAGAAATAGTTGATGCTTATCGGCTCAATTGTGCATTTCAACAGTTGAGCAAGCGGCGTGTCCGTGTCTAAGTTTCTGAATATCAAAATGGACATCTTCCCGTTACAGAGCATCCGCAAGCACAAAATGGTCGTAAACAGCAACGGATGCGAGATCGTCGAGGTCATGGCACGGATTAGGGCGGATGTTCACGCCAGCCTTGGAATGTCTCATCACGGTTGGTACAAGGGCTGCCATCAGATTTGTGGATTGGCGTATGCCAGCTGGTCCCTGAGAACCCTTGGATTCTGGTGACTACTTTGTATGCTGCTCTTAGATTGTTGACTTCAGACAATCCCCAGCTTCATCAGCCAGAGTATTATAGTACCGCTCCCTGTCTTTTTTGGCCTTTGCCCGGAACACGCCCTTCAGCCGCTTACATCGTTCTTAAGACAGGCCTTTGCTTCAAGGACCTGCATAGTGTCGTCCACTAGCCAGGGCTGCCTACGGGGACGCAAGTATTCAAGAACGGTCTTTGCAGCTTCACGGATAGCGTCTCTTGTGACATTCTAAGCTGCCTTTGGTTCATCTGGGAGATTGCCCAGAACGTGCAACCAGTTTTCGATTGTGATGTTATACTGAACTTCGAGTGCTGAATCTTCCCTCAGGGCGTCAACATTCAGGAAAGGTTGTAATCAGGTCTTATGGGGCAGACGGAGTGGAACTGCTATTTTGGCAATTAACAAACGGTGGTCTGTATTTGCTGGAGCTTCTGCCCCGCGATAGACTCGACACGATTTGATAGAATTGCGATGACAAATGAGTATGCGGTCCAGTTCCTTTTTTTGTACGTCCATCGTTGGATTGCCAGGTAAACCTATGGATGCTACATCTCTGGAACCAGGACTCCGCCACTGTGAGGCCCGTTGAGGCACAGAATAACAGCATTCGATGTGAATTGTCGTTGGTTGGGCCTTCGCCAAGGGGTCCAACAATGTCTTCGTAGCCCTATGTAGCAGTGTGAGTCTATCATGCAGAGGGATGGACTGCACGGTGGTGGCAAGCTGGTTGTAAAAGGCATCTTTGTCTGCAACTGTATGTTCTTCAGTTGGAACTTTCTAATGTTAAAAACACATGGCAAGTTTGTGCTTTGCGATTTTTGTGCGATGCGTTTTTAACATTAGAAAGTCCCATTGACATTTGCATTAAAAAAAACGCAGCGTTAATGCAGTGTTAAAAAAAACTCAAGTGGGTAGGAGCCCTGAAGGAGATTTAGGTGCATCAAATGAACTGCAGTTTGAAGTTGGTTCTATGTCAATTGAGGTAAAGAGCCAAGAAATTCCTCTTTCTGGCTTTATTCACATGAGCGCATATACAACGCATTATTAATGCACATGTGTATATACGCTTGCAATAGAGGCATAAATTCACAATGGATTTGTTCACTTGGGCGAAAATATGGCATGTAAATATGCTGGCAGCGTGAAAAATAGAGCATACGCTGCATATATGTTGGACTAGGCATATATTCTCATGCCAAAACCAAGAACTATGTTTTGGGCGAAATACGGCGGAAGACGCCATAGGTTTTCAATGTTAGCAGTTAAGGCAGGTGGTTGGGGGCTGTAGTTTTCGCTCCTTGCAACAGGCAGCAAAGCAAGGGTGTACTGCCTTTTCGTCGTATCAGCACGAACTTGAGGTGCGGCATGTATGTGATGGCAGACAAATTCTCGCTGCAAGTTTTTAACATTTTCTTATTTCTGTAAAATCATCTTTAAAATATGGTTAACCATTTCGCGTGTGAAGCTTTCACTGTAGAGCTGCTAACAATTATGTGTGCAGCTGTGCATTAGCAGCCAAACTCAGTAAAAGGGGCAGCACCTCAGGTCTTCGCCTTTTTGCCCTACCTCACCTCACAGCGTAGTTTTCTTGCAGCTGTGCACGTGTGAGAAAACATGCCGCTGACTTGAATAATTCCGTCCGTTGAAGCCAGGCCCGCTTTGTGGGACACCAGCTACAAAAAGATTAGATGAAGAAGACCTGTGGCATCAGGTTGCCCGCGCAGTCCATGGGGTAGAGTGGGAGGCTGCTGACCCGGAGAAGCGAGCAGAGCTAGGTAGGTTTACACCTATGTAAATATTGTGTAAATTGTTTTTTTTCTAACAAGATATGCTATGTATCAAAGTGTGACCCCATTGCCTAAGTGGCTGTAGAGAGACTTTCACCATGTTGTTCACAAAAAGCTGTGCCGCAATTGTCGAACAACATGGCGCGTGGTATATTTTGTAGGCTAGCGCAGCCTTAATATTTTAAGAGTGTTTGTGGGGGGTTTACAGATGCTCCAACCACAAGCAACATGCTTTTTAGCCACTTGTTCCTGCTGACTTGCTCGGAGGACAGTGAAGGAAAGCTAGTTAGGGGTGGTTCTTAGTTTTGTGGACACTAATTTCTCCTGTTTTCCTCCATATGTGTCTGGACCCCATCAGTGATTGACAAAAACAATAGTAGCTGGAGTTTCCAGGAATTGGAAATCGGTACCATCCTGCTGATGGGGAGCACACACAAAAATGATACAAATATTCCAATCTGTTTTAGGCTTTCTGGATAGCAAATTTGATTTGCCATCATAAGTATCTAATGCGTGGGTATTTAAGTTTTGGGGGGCCGGCCAGTTGCTCAATCTTGCCTTACAAGCCAAAGAGTATCCAGAATTGTACATGTGCAAAAAAATGCATTACATCCTGTTGCCTATTTTGTAGCCCATACATGTAGCAGCATATGGGGTTAATTGGTGCTGCAGTGATGCATGTTCTATTAATGTGGTTTCTCCCTTTTTTAATAGAAAAATAGCCTAAAGCGTTTGTTTTTTTTAATATTGGGGTTACAAAAAAAAAACATGCCGAATGTAAAGGTACACTTCTGTCTGTTTGTTAACAGACAGTGACTGGCATGTGCCAGCACATTTTGGCACCTCTTTGAGCCATGCCGTTATTGCCATACGTTAACATAAACCATCTGGAGGACTGTCCTACCTCCTTTTTCCCTTTGGAGTCCACCTTCTGACATCCACCCCTTTGTCCCTCGCCATAACACCTGGGCACAGGGCTAAGATGCTACCCATCAGGCGCTAGTGCCCTATTTTAACAGTGTTTTTGTTTTTCTTGCCCGGCCTTGATATTCCTTTCCATTTTAACTCGTTTTCTTGTTTTCCCCCAGGACCTCAACCTCCTCTGGAGGAGGACAGCCAGGAGGCCACCCCGGAAGTTCCAGCTTCTGGCCCAAGTACAGAGTCAGTGGGAGCAGACCGGTCTGCACTGATTGCCATGTCAGGATCTATAGCAAGTTCTAAGGAAGATGCAGAGGAGGCTGGGGTACAGGAGGGCCCTGTTAGCCCTGTGCAGGGCCAGCGGCAGCAGTGGTCCTCCCGTAGGGGCAACAGCACCACGCCGACCAGTCATTCTCCCTGCACACAGGTAGACTAAGCAGAACAGCGAATCTTTAGACTAGGCCGCGTGGTACTGACGCTCCTTAGAGGATAATTTCTGCAAACTACAGCCCCGTTATGTCCACAAGATGAAAGCGGCAAGTGAGACTCTACTAGAAGCGGTTTTGCAGCCAGAACCCACTGAAGAGTGCTTCTGGCTGCTCAGCCACTGGAGTCCGTGTTTTTGTGCGAACATTTTTCCCACAACAGTGAAACTTCCATTCAGTTGCTATTTGCCACTATTTTCCCTTTAGCCACGTTCGCACAATTTGCTGTTCATTCTCTATTTGGGATATTAGGAGCTGGTGTTCATAGCTTACGTATGGCCCACTTTTTTTCAGGGTAAATATTAGAGATGAGCGAGCACCAAAATGCTCTAGTGCTCGTTACTCGAGTCGAACTCTCAGTGATGCTCGAGAGTTCGTTTCGAGTAACGAACCCCATTGAAGTCAATGGGGGACTCGAGCATTTTTGTATATGACTGGTGCTCCACTAAGGTTTTCATTTGTGAAAATCTTAGCAAATCACCAAAGTCATGTAAAAAACACAGAAATGGATAGGGCTGGCGAGGAGCAACATGCAGGGCTGCATTTCGGGCTCCGAGGTCTCACTATTAAGCCACAATAGTGGCAAGAGTGAGACCCCCCCCCCCCCCCCCCCGCACTGTCAGCATAAAGATTGTTCTCCTCTGCCACAGCTGTAACAGCTGTGGCAGAGAAGAACGATGTTAGCCCATTGAATTCAATGGAGCCGGCAATACAGCCGGCTCCATTGAAAGCAATGGGCTGCCGGCGAGCGCAGGATGAATTTTCGGGAAGGGCTTAAAAATATAAGCCCTTACCTGAAAATCATCCTAAAATGTGTAAAAATAAAAAAAATATTTATACTCACCATTCCGCTGCAGCCGGAGTTCAGCCGCGTCTGGCCGGCAGTTCTCCTGAACTGCTGTGAGTAGTATTCAGCAGCCGGGGATTTAAAATCCCCGCCTGCTGAATGAGCTGCCTCTGATTGATCACAGCCTCACTGTCATTCAGCTGAGAGCTGCCCCTGATTGGTCCCTGCGCTGAGCCAATCAGAGGCAGCACTCACTCACCCATTCATGAATTCATGAATGAGTGTGAGTGAGAGCTGCCTCTGATTGGTGAGGCTGTGACCAATCAGAAGCAGCTCATTTAGCAGGCGGGGATTTTAAATCCCCGGCTGCTAAATACTACTCACAGCAGTTCAGGAGAACTGCCGGCCAGACGCGGCTGAGCTCTGGCTGCAGCAGAAAGGTGACTATAAATTTTTTTTCTTACACATTTTAGGGTGATTTTCAGGTAAGGGCTTATATTTTTAAGCCCTTCCCGAAAATTCATCCCGCGCTCGCCGGCAGCCCATTGCTTTCAATGGAGCCGGCTGTATTGCTGGCTCCATTGAATTCAATGGTCAGTGCTCGTTTAATTGAGACGAGTACCGCGTGGTGCTCGTCTCGAGTAACGAGCATCTCGAGCACCCTAATACTCGAACGAGCATCAAGCTCGGACGAGTATGCTCGCTCATCTCTAGTAAATATCTTTTGGACTGCGCTGCAGTTTATTGCTCCCCAAAAATTGAACAGGCAAGCTGTAATTTTAAAGGACCGTTAATGCAACTGCGCAGACATTCACATCTTTCGATGCAAAACTATAAACTCATTTTGTGGTCAGTAATTAATAGGTGCTGTGCGTGAATGGTGTGCAGAAGCTCTCAACCCAATGTTAAAAGCTAGCAGAACAATATATGCTGAAGAAAAAGTGAAGTTCTATGGTTCCCGTTTTTGCATTTTAGCTGTGTCAGACAGGCCCATGAATAGGGGACCTTTCACAGGGAGGAAATTGGAGCCACCATCTCAAAAGGGATTTAGTGTTGCAATTTATGAACAGACCTTACAATTAAAGAAAGAAAGGTGTGCATGCCACCTAATGTTCGCAAATATGGATGTGCAGGTGTCAATATGTACAGATGGCTTGCAAGGGTGCTAGGCCCTCTCAGTTTGTTAATCCTTCTTTGTTTATTTCCATGCAGCGGCCAATGAAGGCACAGGGCCCACAGCCAGAGAGGGAACCTTGTCCAGCTCCCGTGCAGGCACAAAACCGTGGACAAGAAAGCAATAATATGATTTATTCTTCCTTTTATTTTGTCTGAAAGAATGCCTTCCAAACAGCATTGTTTTGCCAGCAAAAATTATGCAACACCACGCACACTTTAATAACCCCACACATGTTGTCTGGCTCCAGTTGAATGGCACTGTGGAAGACCCGTCAACTGTTTACAAGTATTCCAAAGGTACATTTAACATAACGCCAGGGATGCATGAGACGGTAATTAAAAATACGCCTCCTGGTATCCATGTCCCTGCGAGCAAAGAGATGCATGACATGATTAGACAGACCAAATCCCAAATCTGCCACAAACACAAAAGGAGCAGTTGAGCTGACCATCCCAAGAAGAACGCGTGGTTCTGAAAGGGCAAGCTGGCCGTCTGAAAGCCGTTTACTTATTCTAGAAGCAATAAAGATGCAACCATCAGTAGTGCTTCCATAGGCCCCAATAGTTGCTATCCACCATAGCCAAAAGGACCACAGGAAAAAAAGTGATAGTTGAAGTAGCGGGACCCTGAGTGTGAAGGCTTTTGGACACGAATGTTCTTTTCATCCAGGGCCCCGATGCAGTTGGGAAACTACGCAGTCTCCCAAAACCCCCTTGCAATCTCCTGCCATCCCTGTCACATTGGAAGTGACATTACTTTTGGGACAAGGTGCTCCCAGAGGCAATTACATGTCTCTTGGACAACGACAGATATGGTGGCAATTCTGCGCCGAAACTCAAAATGTAGTGATGCATATGAATTGCCAATAGCCAGGAATCTGTGAACAGAAAGGAAAAGGCACAACTTAGTCACAACACAAAGTAGAGACATGTGCCCCTAGCCTTTCCTATAACTGCATTAAATTCTATGCGCCACCTCTAGCCTGTTGGGGCCTGACGCATTTGGATAAACCTAATGTCACATGCCACCACGTGCAAATCTGCAAAAAGAGTGGGCCGGCAGGGAAATAATAGGGACATCCTAGAGATTAGAACACACTTAAGGAGCGCAGATAACAGCAGTGGGCGCAGAAGCAGGGTCACAGACACAACACTAAGCACACTGTTATTTGCAAATCCCCCACCCGCATACCTCCCAAAAACCGTTTTTTTGGGGGGCGGGAAGATTAGCGTGCCTTTAACGTTGCGTAGCTGAAAGAAGGGGGAAAGTCATGCAATATCTCATGCAGCAGCAGGGCGAACCTACACAGAATATTGCAGCTATCAGCACAAATCGTAATTAGTGTTTGGGGGCAATTTTATTTACCACTTTAAAAAAAAACCTGAACCATTAACAGTGAGCTTTCCTGCCACATTCACTTTTAAGTTTCATTCATGTGAATGCACTACATGGCAGCGTTACAGGAAACCAGCTGCTGCAAATTGCACTCCCAAAAACCACCTACACAAATTTTGGCAGGTGGTACTTACCGCAAGGTGATCAGCAGTCTTTCTGTGACTGAGACACAAGCTTGCATATTAGTGTCTCTCCACAAAAGTGTTGGCCGCACCTCTGCCAAACAGAGGTCAAATAGCATCATTTTAAGGCGGTAAAAGAAAGTGAACTGGTCAGGGTGCCGCCGCAGACCCTCATACGTCTCCTGAAAATGGCCTGCACACTGGCGCTCCTGAAGCAGGGGGTGCACCCAAAAGCGCAGCACTTTGCGCCTTCTATTGTTGGAAATATTTGCCTGACTGGCATTATGAGCAAAGCAGGCCACCCTGACCTGCCCTGCCTCCTGCTCCGCATAGTGCAGAAATGCTGGTGAAGTAGCTACGTCACAACGTGATCATCACTGTCCAAATTCATAATTTCGCCACTGCTGCGAAAACTATGTAAATGGCCACCCAAACCAGTCCAAAATGCGAGAGAGAGAGAGAGAGAGAACGTGCATCCTTTTAAATAGCTATGCTTAAGTGGGTGGGAAAGTCATTAACCCTTTCCTTTCTTTTACTGTGCGCTGACCCTGCACGCTTTTCACGATATTTTCGCCCATAAAACACTGGTTGTGTGAATGGGTGAGAGAACGTATACTAGCTCTAGCTGTGAGTGTGAAAATGCCCTTTTGGGCGATTAAACGCCACCGCCATGTGAACATATTTTCTCCGACGTAAAAACGTGGTGTATATGAGCTCGTGTGAAAGAGTTGTCAGAAGCAGAGGAGACAGAAGTTATCCTTACAAGCACTAATACTGAGGATAAAAGTTGTGTTTCAGCATCTATTGAAACTGCGTCAGAGGTGAAAGTTGAAGAATGTCTAAAAGTGCCAGTTTAGGAACAAGTTGGAGAAAGAGTTCCTGTGTTAGATAAGATACAAGTTGAAGTTGGGTCCAGTGGGTTAGCTGAAGTGAAGATTGAAGAAAATGTTTTGAAGGTAGATGAGAATATGTAAGAAAGTGAAAAGGTTCTGAGTTTTACAGAACATGAAAAAAGTTGCATTGATAACCAGGAACAGAGAGATTCCCGAGAACGGTGCTTCGACCCTGGAAAAGTTGAAATTGTGAAAAGACCGACGGCCTTTGGTTCCTACCACACTAAGGGGGTTGTGTAGTTCTCCAATGCTGGAGGAGACTGCCCTCTCTGGGACGAGGGCCCGTGAGATCCCAGTGAGGAGCTTGTATGTTTGCTGCCAAGAGATGGTTGCTGAGAAAATGCCTGAATGGAATATTGCTGATTTCTCCCCTATGTTGGTGAAATAAATGGACTTGCTTTACCTCCAGCACAAACTGTCCTGTGTGGGTTTTCTGAATGCTGCCAACCATCTCAGAATAGAAAATGGCAAACCTGAGCGAGTGACAATCCCCCCAATGGTCACAATATATACATGCTGTAGAGGATATGTACTGTGGGAGGGAATACATTCTGTTGGTGGCAGAGACAGTATACGGCATGTATTCTGCGAGGAAAAAAGGACGAATGGGGAGATATAGTATGGGGGTATATACTGAGGGTACGTTCACATGAAGCTGAAAGATTGCAAATTTTCCACAGCATAAAATCCCATATTTTGATATGAATATTGACAAGAGTCTGAAGTAGATTTCACCTCTTCAATTGCAAGCGTGAAGTCTGCAGTGGATACACCAAAAAACTGCATCCAAATCTGCACCAATGAAGTAACAAACAGAAGCCATCTCACCTGCATATATCCAGAGCTCATGTGCGCGGAGGAAATCCTGGAGCAGGGTGACATACAATAAATATGCAGCATGACTTAAGAACTCCAGCACCATAGGTCCAGGGTATAATATGATAACATGTCTTTATTGAAAATTACACTAAAAACACATACATGGAAACAAGTCCACACTACTGGATTAACCCATTTGTTTCTGACTAAGCATCCTTAGAAGAACAGCTTAGAAAGAAACGAGATCTGCACACTAAGCAGTTTGGAAAAAAATACATTTTTTCAAGAAGAAAAGGTGGATAAATAGCTTAACAGTCCATATAATGTAGTGGCAGAGCAGCAGTTGAGGAATTCAATTCAATCTATACTCACACAGAGATCATTTGATCAAAGCGTTTTATTCAGAGCATAAGCTCCACAGCGCTGCAACGTTTCAACCGCTAACCCGGTCATAAAATGCTTGACAAAGACCGGGTTAGCAGTTGAAACGTTGCAGCGCTGTGGAGCTTATGCTCTGAATAAAACGCTTTGATCAGATGATCTCTGTGTGAGTATAGATTGAATCGAATTCCTCAACTGCTGCTCTGCCACTACATTATATGGACTGTAAAACTTTGGATCCTGCTGTCCGGATCTCTGCAGAACGTGCAACATTGTGCGAAGTTTTTGCTGCTTTCCCCTGATGGGGATGTGATTGTGGTGCCGCTGTATCTCTGGTGAATTAAATGGATAAATAGCTTAAAACATGGTCCAAATGGATTTCCTATAGGCATAAATGATGCCCATCCCACACATCTACTTCTCAGCTAAGCAACATACCCCATCAAGGTAATACATATATCGTACAATTGGATCAACAAGCAGAGTTCTGAATTCCCTTTTTTAATCCACCCACTCCCCCCTCCTACCTTTGTTAACCCTCTCTCACTTTTTGTACTCTCATTCACTGACGTTTCAAGTGCTATGTACAAGTTTGTTAACGTGAGAATTTTAGGGTTACCACACCCCTACTCCCCCTTCCACTTTTTCCTTTCTGTAACCAACCCAAAGTTCATAAACCAAGAATTAAGATTTAAAAAATGATAGGAAATGTACTGCTTCCTCTAGTGTTTAATGGAGGACATGCATGAGGTATTTGTTCAAGTTCCTTATCACCGTATAGTACTGTGTGGTACGCTACCCGTAGACAAGAAGCAGTAATAATCTCCTGCATCTTTAGACTGGACTCTGCTGATGGACAGAACGGCTGAACCCCCAGATATGGATCCACTGAATCGATCTGATATTCCTGAGGGTCTGGTTGGTGATACTGCTACTGTAAACTAGGAGTTTAGGAGGACTTCCATGGGTAGTTAGTTACCCCAGTTACTGAACTATCATAAATGTAAAATATGTTTACTGAATGACATAAAAACAATGAAACATTTTAGAAGTTATGTCTCTTGGTGAGGCAAAAACAGAAAATTATGCTGCATTCTCAAGGCAAAAATGAGCTTAGTATCATTAAGAGGTTTATAGAAATCACAAATCAAACTAATGTCAGTTCCAGGTGTTTGTGGTTACTATTAAAAAAGAACGGCTCAAAGACCTGCTTGTTTTTCATTACAGTGATGTAACAAATGCTCTGCTGCCCCTGCTGTTTCATATTGGACATGCAGGAGGTATTTGTACATGTTCCTTATCACCATATACTACTGTGTGGTACGTTGCCACCAGCATAGAGAAGACAGTGATAACTTCCTTCATCTGTAGACTGGACTCCTCTGATGGACAGAACGGCTGAATCCCCAGATATGGATCCACTGTATCGATCTGATATTCCTGGGGGTCTGTTATTCTGGTTGCTGCTACCAGTACTGTAAACTAGAAGTTTAGGGGGACCTCCAGCTGTCTGGTAGTACCAAGATGGGTAGTTACCCCCAGCTACTGACCCCCCACTTCGACTACAGGTGAGGCGGACAGTCTCTCCAGGAGACGCTGACACTGAAGCATCCTGAGTCACAGTAAACTGAGCCGATGCATCTGTAAGGAGAAAGAAATGGTTGTTACACTAGAGAATGCGAGTGTCTCCGGTAATCTGTGCTGAGATCCGGGGCTTACATGCACAATAGAGAACTAGGGAGAGGAGGAGGAAGAAGCAGGACATGGTGCAGAAGATATTCTCTGTGCAGACAGTTACACTGTGACGGCCGTCTGCTTATATACACCCACAGAGAGGAGGTCGGACCTCACTATGTAAATATCATCTACACTTCAGTGTCTTGTCCACATGGACCTACAATGATTACTCACCACATTATTCTCATATATTTATCTACTCTTTATATATGTGAATTTATTTTTTAAAGGGGTATTTCGAGCATTTAATATTGATGACCTATACTCAGGATAAGTCAGCAATAGTTTATCTGCATGGGTCCACTTCTCAGGATCCCTACCAATCAGTTGATTCTCCAGTACGCTGTTAGTGCAGAGACAGTGCACATCTGCATCATGGTCAGAGATGGAAGTGTAATACAAAGGCTTCACAGCCATTGAAATCAGTGGGAGAGATGCCTTCCATTACACTTTGACCACAATGAGTATTGAGGAGCATGAAAAATAATAAAACAAGTTATACTCACCTGTTACATGTCCCTGCCACTCCAGTATCAACAGTCTCTGCTCACCTCTGGTTTCAATGGTCACATGCCTAAGCACGTGATGGCTACAGCCAATTTACCGTTAATAGATGTGAATGGAGATTATGGGGAAGCCTCAAAGAGTAGTGCAGTCTGCTGGATTAGGTATTAGTGGGATTTTTTTGACCCAAAAATATGTCAGCAGTAGTTGATCGGCAGGGGTACACTGCTCAGGATCCCCACCAATCATATGATCCTTCAGCCCAGTGTCAGTACAGAGACGAAAATCCGCATTATTGTCAGAGCTGGAAGTGTAAGCGAAAGCCTCTGCTACCTTTCAAATCAGTGGGAGTGATGCCTTCTATTACACTTCCAGCTCTGACCACAATGAGTATTGAGGAGCATCAAAAGTAGTAAAACAAGTTATACTCATTTCTTACGCGCCCCTGCCACTTCAGTCTACATGGTATCTGTTCACCTCTGGTTTCAGTGATCACATGCCTAAGCACGTGTTCGCTATAGCCAATCATTGATCTCAGTACCTGTTGAGGCCTGTGTGCATTGATAACCACATGAACACTGTACTCGGAATTGAAGGGAGACAGTGGCAAAGCCACACAAAGGAGTGCAGTCTACTGGATTAGGTATTTGTGTGTGTGTGTGTGGGGGGGGGGGGGTTAACCAAAAAATTTGGTGACAAAGGGAGGCGAGGTGACAGTGAAGGGGGCCTGTTTTAATACCAATGTTCTGGGTCATTCAGGTATTAAAACAGCCCTAGATGGACTGCGCAGCCTGATTCCCCTAAACCTAGTTAAACAGTTCCCCCTTCCTCTCCAATTTCCTATGCTCTCCCTGTGGTTTCAGAGGGAACCATAGGGAAATGCTTCTTCAGAGGAGCTTATTTCCAGCCCACAGGTGCCTGAATTATTGCAGTCCTCCACTAGGGGGTGCAGATCTATTTCCAGAGATGCTGCTCATGGATCAAAAAGAGTCTTGCTACTTCTCTAGGGAGTGAACTAGGTCTTCTGAGTCTTATCATCCTCCGGTCTCAATGAGAGAAGTTCAAAATGTAGGGGCAGTAATCATCACCAAAGAAGAGCAGTTGCAATGTCAGTAAGAGCTAGTTATCTCAAGCAGATGGTGTTTCTACTGGGATTTCAGCCTTAAAGGGGTGCTGACACGAATAATGTTTTTATGCTTTAACAGCCATTGTTCCCTGGTCTGCCTAATGGACACAGGGAACCCACGATTTTTGGCTGTTAAAGCATAAAAACATAATACTTACCTTGTGTTCTGTTGTTGTTGTCATCAGGGGGTCATCTCCCAGCAGGCAGTCTTCTTCCTCCGACAAGCCAAGGACGCCCCCCCCCCCCTCCGGGATTGCGCGCATGCGCAGTGGAAGTTGCCATCTGACAGGAGTCAGGACGCGCCGTGTCTCCACTGCGCACGCGCAGAGTTCAGCCAGGATGGACGGGCCGCTCACAGCAAGCATGGCTTGTGACGTGCTTGCTGTGGGCGGCCCGTCCGTTTACCTCAAAAGTGGCTGACGGATGGAGCAGAGCAGGAAGCGGTCATTGTGACCGCTCCTGCTCTGCTTCTAGAAGCGACAGAAGAAGATGCCGGATGGAGGGGACATGCCTGGTGATCGGTCCTGGCCAGTCAAGGTAAGTAACTTTTTTTTTTCATGTCAGAATCACTTTAATTTTACAGTTTCCCTAATCTGTGTCTGACATAAGACCTACACTTCAGTAGTTGGATGGTGAGTTGCCCTGCCTCAGAGCATGGACTAATTCTCCTTAGGTTTTGGCTAAACAGGAAATTAAGATCTTGTCTATATATTTAAAAATGTTATCAAAAAGTTAGATGCAGGCTCCGCTACAGTAGTGGCCTTAAATTTATTTTCCCTAGGCACAGTTTCACCTCACCTGAGATGGCTAGTCAAGTGTCAAAAACAATGTTTTATGCTTCTTATTTTTGCAGATTGTGTCCTTTGGTTACGAGCTTCATAACTGAGGTAACCGTCAACAAAATGAATATCTTGACATTTGGTCGCTAATCTTCCCTGATCAATTGTCTGTTGATAAGGAGAGACATGTAGAAAGAAGTGTCAATAAAAAGTCATATTTACTAAAACCTTTTGGAATTGGGTACAGGCCTTTTCAGTTATGGCTTATATTTTGAGTCACAAGTACATGGAGAGAGTTTCAGAGTTCTTTGTATACCGTATTTGGATACAATATACAATGCCTATAAGTTGCATAGCAGAGTGCCCTGGTGCCCAGGTGTTGGCTGGGCATCAAAGGCCACAGATTCCTGGATACAGCTAATACTGGATCAGTAGCAAGAAAAACTGTCCTGACTTCAGATAGACACTGCCAGTAGCAATGGTGTGTTGACTGCAGGAAAAAAAACTGAAGCTTGCTTGCATTCCAATGAGGGGCATTGTAATTTTTTTGCCTCATGTAACTTTAAATACAAATACGTGATTTGCAGACATGCTCATTCAGAGTTCTGCTGTTATAAGAGAAGCAAGGGCCTTAGCAAGCCAGCAACAATGGGGAAACCTGTAGACCTTAGTGGTAGGGCTTAAAAGGCTGCCTGAAATAGTACAATATAAACAAAAAAAATTGAATAAAAAGTGATTAAAATGTCACAAGTATCCTATACTGGTGCAAATAAAAATTACAGCTTGCCCTGCAAAAAACAAGTGCCCACACAGCTACATCAACAGACATACTGTAACTCACATTCTACTTGTTAACTATTTATCGTTCAAAGTATTTTTATTGGGTTTTCAAGTACATTAACATTAACATCATATCGTAGACTTCTCACATGTTCTGGTATCACTAAGTGTCTTCAACATAGCGTTTTGTGAGAGAAAATATAATAAAATATCAAAATATCAAGATATCAAAATAGAAAGATAAGAAAGGGATAGAGAGAAAGACAAGAAAAAAGATTGAGTGAGAGAAAGGGGAGGGGGTCGGGAGGGGCGGATTGTAGGGAAAGGGAAGTGGGAAGAGCCAACTGCATCGCCAGAACAGCTCACATTTGACGCAGCTTGGACAATGGGAGTAGAAAAAGTTAGACTGAGACAACGCCTGATTGGAGCCAGATCTTGAGATCCTTTGAGTTACGGAAGAGTATCCAGGCCGACCAAGCTGAGTAAAACGTTTCTCTTTTGTTTTCATCATGAGTGATTATTTCTTCCATTTGGGCTATATGGTCCATAGTTTCCAGCCATAAGATTCTCGTGGGGGGCGAGGAAGACTTCCATAGCTTTGGAATTATTTGTCTTATGGCTATTAGGAAGAATTTGAGGGGGCTTTTTTTGTTTTTGGCTATGGAGCCAGGGAGTATAGATAACAAGGCTGCTTCCGGCGAAAGGACCACTGGGTCTCTAAAAATCGCGTTATAGAGGTTTATTATACCTCGCCATAGGGGGAAGATCAAAGGGCAATCCCACCACATATGGAGAAAACTGCCTCCTCCCTGAGAGCAACGCCAGCAGGTGTCCGGGGTCTGGGGGTATATTTTGGCCAGACTTGTGGGTGTTCTATACCACTGGGATAGTAGCTTATAATTAGTTTCTTGGAATTTGGATGAAATTGTGAGGGTGTGAGTTAGTGTGAAGGACTTAAGCCAGTCCTCTTCTGAAAAAGATTTCCCCAGTTCCATCTCCCAGTTCCCCACACATCTAACTGTATCGTTATGGGTGTCTGCCAGCACAAGGAGGTGGTAAATCACAGAGACCCCCGATTTGATTAGTGTGGGAGACATACAAAGTTGTTCAAACTGAGAGAGAGGAGACCGGAGAACATCCATAGATCCCTGAGACTGCATAAATTGCTTGATCTGAAGATATTGTAACCACGCTCCAGGTCTGGTGGCCCTGCTACCCTGGATCTCATTCAAAGGACAAACTACTGAGGCAGAGATGACATCCCTGATCCGCAGGGCAGAATGGGTCTTCCCTGGTGGTAGAGAGAGACCCTCGAACATTAGGGGAAAATCTGGATTTCCAGTCAGAGGAGTGAGAGGACCCAGTCTAGATATCAGGCCAAGGCGAATAGCAAAACCGTTCCAGATGTTGAGAAGCCGGCTCGTAAAAGGTGGCATTGATGGTATTTTGCAGAATGCTGCAGGCGGGAGCCAGAATGAGCCCATTAATTGTGAGGGGATGTTTTCGTACTCAGGTTCAACCCAAAGCTTGGATAATCTATTCTGCAAGATATCCAGGATGTAGTTGCAAATGGAGGCCTTATGGTATAAGGAGAAACTGGGGAGACCTACTCCTCCATCTTTTTTTTGACGTATAAGGGTCTTGAATTTCACCCGGGGTCTAGAGCCCCCCACACAAAGTCCCAAGATACTTGGTGGATCCTGTCAAAATAAGTTTTAGGTAGCTTTAGTGGCAGGGTTGTAAAAAGTTACAGGAATTTGTCTAATTGCCTCTGCGCATAATGGGTCATTAAAGGGGTTGTCCCGCGAAAGCAAGTGGGGTTATACACTTCTGTATGGCCATATTAATGCACTTTGTAATGTACATTGTGCATTAATTATGAGCCAAACAGAAGTTATCAGAAGTTATTCACTTACCTGTTCCGTTGCTAGCGTCCCCGTCTCCATGGTGCCGTCTAATTTTCAGCGTCTAGTCGCCGGATTAGACGCGCTTGCGCAGTCCGGTCTTCTTCTTTTCTGAATGGGGCCGCTCGTGCCGGAGAGCGGCTCCTGGTAGCTCCGCCCCGTCACGTGCCGATTCCAGCCAATCAGGAGGCTAGAATCAGCAATGGACCGCACAGAAGCCCTGCGGTCCACCGAGGGAGAAGATCCCGGCGGCCATCTTCACCAGGTAAGTAAGAAGTCACCGGAGCGCGGGGATGCAGGTAAGCACTGTCCGGTTTTCTTTTTCAACCCCTGCATCGGGTTTGTCTCGCGCCGAACGGGGGGGCTGTTGAAAAAAAAAAACCCGTTTCGTGCGGGACAACCCCTTTAAGAAGATTATCATTAAGGCGCCATGTATGGTTCTCTCTTTTTTCGATAACCCCGCGTAGGGCACCATACACTGAAGCGTGCTCAGACCATAGAAAGATCCCCATAGAACTAGCAGGGGACAGGTCCAGGAGATCCTGTGAAATAAATATATAGTCTAGTCTATTGTAGCTATTGTGTGTAACCGAGTGGTAGCTATAATCTTTTGTGTTTGGGTGTAGGATTCGCCACAAGTCGACTAATTTCAGGGAAGCTAAGGCCCTTTTAAATTTTCTTAAGAGAAGTGTAGAGACCCTAGACCTACCCGCCGACGAGTCCTGTTCAGGATTAAGACAGAAGTTGAAGTCCCCACCGAGGATTATTCTGGAGTCGGCAGCAAATCTTGAGAGTTTTTCAATGAGCCGAACACCAAACGACACCTGGAGATGGTTGGGGAAGTAAGCATTGACAATTGTTAATATTTTGTTATTGAATGATATTTTAAGAAAAGTATATCCCCCTTCCGCATCAATCTTGGTAGATATAATTTGGTGTGGGAATTGTTTATAGATAGCAATCGAGGCCCACATGATTTTTTCTTTGGATGAGAACTATGGTACCATGTATTGTAGTATTTGGAGGTAAAATTAGGAATGCTGCCTGCGAGGAAGTGGGTCTCATTAAACATAGCAATCATCACTTTGTGTTTATGAAAATAGTAGAGAATCTGACCTCTCTTGGCTGGCATATTTAGGCCCCTGGCGTTATAAGAACAAAAAGTCAGATTGTCCATATTTGTCAACTCATATTAGTGGCTGCCGTGGGCCATGGGGACGGGAGGAAGACATGGGGGATGGGGAGAGTGAGAAGGGAGGGGGAGAGCATGCATGATGACAGTAGAGAGAATAAGGAAAGGAGAGAAAAACAGAAAAAAAAGAGAAGAGATAAGAGAAGAGAGAGCAGAGAAAAATATAGCAAGATATCCGGAACAGTTCCGGGCTCTTCTTGGCTGACATGGGTCAAACACTTGGTAACGGACCACACTATATGTCGTCCCGCCTAAATGGGAGCGAAGAAGGAAATGGCAGGGTAGGCGCCCCCACCAGTCCCCACGGATAACAAGAAAATCCCTTAGGGGTTGCAAACTTACATCAGGCCTAAGTATCTTCTATATGAAGGATGATAGTTAGTCAGAGGAGGAAGGAATTGATTATGAGGGAAGAAGTAACAGAAGAGTAGTCCTGCTAAGGAACTAATACAACAGGGTCCAGGGACCAAGGAAAAAACATGTGTACATGTCGAGGCCCGTCTATGGGGGAAATCACCCCTTCTTGAACCTGTGAAGAGATCAAGAGACGGCAACGCCCACATGCACACCCCAGTCAGAAAGTGTAGATTCTCCGGCAGGTATCCAGTCTTCAGGTCTGCATTCTACGGGATCAACGGTGTTCTCTCTGTCGTTTTGGGGTGACTGTTTGCTATTCGTCTCTGGGGTCAGGAGCCAGGAGAGACGGAAGGTATGGCCAATCCAGTAGAGACACCATAGGGAGGTTGAATGTCCCTAGGAAGTTTGGGAGGTCGCCCAGGGAGCGGAAGACTGCCGACTTGCCCTCTCTCCAAGCCTCGAGCAGGAAGGGGTATCCCTAGTGATAAGGGATTTCTTTTGCCTCTCAGGGTGTCTAGTAGTGGTTTCAGAGCTTTACGTAGCTGGAGTGTCCTTTTGGCTAGATCTTGGAGCAGCAGGATTGGAGATCCATTAAATGACAGGTTTTCGACACTCCTAGCTCTTTTTAGAATGTCCTCTTTGTCTTTGAAGAAGTGGATGCGACATGCGATGTCACGTGGCCACTTGGGGTCAGGGGATTGGGCCCCAAGGTTCTATGGATCCGGTCTATCTCTATCGGTTTATCTTGGGGCCTCTGTATTTAGGATCCGAAGAAGTTCTGGGCCCATTGTTCTAACTGAGCATTCGTGATTTCTTCTGACAGGCCTCGAATGCGGATGTTGTTTCGCCTGTGTCTGTTTTTGAGTTCGGCAATCTGAGATAGAATATTGGTCAGCTGTGTGGAATGGGCTGTTATGACCTGCCTATATGATTCGAGCGTGGACAAGGTTCATTCGTGCGCCTCCTCCACTGCATTTACTCTATGGCCAATTTGGTGCACTTCTTTCTGGATTTGGGCCACAGCCTGTTTATGCGTAGATTCAAGATGTTGGAAGAGTGAGTCTATTTCAGACTTGGTGGGAAGAGATTTAAGATGGGTTTTCCAATCCCATTGGCTGGTGTCAGAGATCGCACTTACTGAGGGGGAGCAGGGAACACCTGTATTTTTGGTATTGCATGTGGGGGACGAGTTCCAGGAGAGAGAACTTTCAGTCTCTGCAGAGAGCGGGGAACTCTGTTGAAGTGTGTGAGCATAGCTCAAGCTGGAGGGGGGTCATCCTGTATGTTTCACACTGGTCTCTGGGTTGGGCCCACAGTATATTAGGGTATTAGCTCTCCCCTGTGAGGCACTAGGGGTGCCACATGAGGTAAAACAGGCTCCTGCAGGGCGCCATTTTGGGAGATGGAGAGGCAGTCCTATCTGAGACGCAGGGCTCATAAAGTTGACTGTCTCTTCTCTGCCTGGGGTTTGGGACCACGCAGCAGCCTGTTCCTGATTCATCTCATTGGTCTTGGCAGAGTGGGAGCTGTAAACTGTCTTTTCTCCTCTCTGCGGCCGCTGCATACCCGCCGGCTGTGCCGTGTCCGGACGGCGCGGGATCCTCCTCTCTCTGCTCTCTCTGCTCTCTCTGCTGGCGCTGGGTTCCGGGGCCTCCTCAGGGGAGTGAGCGCACAGAATGTCTGTGGCTTCTGAAGGGAGGGGCACCTGGCGCTCCTCTCCCTCGTGTTCCACCGCCTCCCGGTCTGCTGTAGCCGTGGCAGTGAAGAAGCGGCCGATGCCGGAGTTCTCCGCCTCACCCGCTCCAGGGCCCCTGGACTGTGTTCTTCTCTTGCCCATAATGGTAAGTAAATCCTCCTCAGGATGCAAGGGATGGCCGAAATGTAGTAAATCCGTGGGGATAGCAGGAGCTAAGCCAAGGTGCGTCCTAGCTCGCCATTCACAAGCCACGCCCCCTCCTACTTCTTAACTATTTAAATACTACTGACACGGGGCTCCAGCTATCATTGATGCAGCTCACCAACAATAGGTTTAATAAAATGCCAATACATCACCAATATACTGCAATACTTAATTATTGGAATAGATTGCATATGCGCTCATCAGTTCAACTCCCTTATGGGAGCTAGAAAAGCAAAAACAAGAGTTTAAGTAAAAATAAAAGTTTTTTAATTGTTAAGAAATGTAAAAAGTTTATTTAAAAAATGAGAAAATTTGTATCTCCACATGCATATAAGTCTTATTTCTGAAAATGACATTGACATTAGTTATCTCGTATGATGACAGCTCTAAAGAAACAAAAAATAGCGTTTCTTGGTCACCCTGTCTCCATGAAAAAAAATAGAATAAAAAGTAATCAAAAAGTCATACATACCCCAAGTTTATGTTAATAAAAACTACAGGTTGCCCCACAATAAACAAGCCCATCAACAGAAAAATAAAAAAAAGTTGTAAGGGCCAAAAGATGGAGACAGAAACATTGTTTTTAAGGTTTCTACTTTTTAAGTAGTGCAACGTAAAAATAAAAACTATATAAATTCGGTATTGCTATAATCCTACTAACTAGAGATGAGCGAGCATCGAAATGCTCGGGTCCGCATTATTCGAGTCAAGCTTTTCGTAAAATTCGAGAGCTCTACTCGAGTAATGAACCCCATTGACTACAATGGGAGACTTGAGCATTTTTGTATGTGGGATGCCGTGTCCCGAGCTTTTTTTTCTCTCTCTTTCTCTTTTCCAATGACGCGCGCTTCAGCGGGAAGGGGCCAAAACAGGCACGTCATAGGGGGAAGGAGCCAAAAGCTGGGGCGGGGTCGAACACGATTTGATGCTTGTTTGAGTAACGAGCACCATCGAGTATGCTAATACTCGAACGGGCATCAAGCTCGACAGAGTACGTTCGCTCAACTCTACTACTAACCCATAGGATAAAGATAACATAATTTTTACTACACCTTGAATGCCATAAAAGCAGAACCTCCAAAAAATAGCAAAATATTTTTTTTTCTATTTCACTCCATTTGGAAATGTTTAACAGTTTACCAATACATCTTTGGAAAAACATAAAATTATTTTTTGCTGCCATAATCTGTCAGTCCTAACTTTTATTTACTTTTCTGTCCACATAGTTGTGTGAGGGTTCATTTTTTGTTGGATGTCCAGTAGTTTCTATTGGTACCATTTTGGAGTATATACAACTTTTTGATCGCTTTTTATTACACTTTTTCTTGGAGACAGGGTGACCAAAATAGCATAATTCTGGCATTGCAATTTTTTTTTTTTGTAAAACTTTCACCCTGCAGGATAAATAATGCACTACCTTGATAGATCAGAGTTTTATGGATGCAGCGATACCAAATGTTTTTTTTTGTTTGTTTTGCTTTAAGTTTCTATTATAAATATGGGGAAAGGAAGGGGTGGGGATTAAACTGTTAATACATTTTTATTTTTTCTAATAAAACATTCTTGAAATCATTTTTAAATTATCTGTTAGTTCCTATATGAGAGTTGAATTTGCTACCATAGTACTATATTATACCGAGATCTGACAGGGATTCTATCAATGGGCAATGAGCCATGTCAGCACTGGGGGGCTTCCGGAAGGCCCCAGGCTACCATAGCAACCGAACAGTACCCCACGATCTCAAAAGTAATCAAGGGATTTACTGACAGAACTGAAATCTACATTTATAGAGCTCACACCAAACAAACAAGAAAATAACCCACCCCATTTTTATTCATAGCAAATCTGAGTTCCATATAATAAATGGGTGCAGGAAGCAGCCTCAGTCCTGTCAGTGAGTTAACCCATCTTGGTTTCATTTTGTATTTTGTCTACCATAAAAACCCTTCCTTCCCCATGTCTGTTCATGCTTGAAAAGGTGCATGCTATCACCATACTAGTTCTGCCTAATAAAAGGATTCCACTTCTCTACATCGATTTCCTTTTGGATTTTTCTAGTCTCAAGGAGTGGGTACTTTCTCTACACCAGGGACACTACCCCCTCCTCCTCATGTAAGTGACCCTACTCAATTTCATTTTTCATCAACCCTTTTGAGTGCAGAGATCTTTTACTGATTTTATGCTTGCACTTTAAGCTTACTATTTACTTTTGGCTTTTTAGTATTGGCCTTTTATTTGGAACATTTATATTCATTTACAGGTTGGCATTGTGTAAGACACCTTGGAGGAGATATGGGTGTTTAGGTCACATATTGTAGTGACCTTTACTGCATATTTATTGTTTTGTATACTGTTTTAATTGTTGTTAGCTTCTGTATGTCTATATATCTATATCAATTTTGCTATTTGTGAGCTATATCAGGGCTAAAACACATGCACATATTTTTTCCCTATTATGATTATCATGTCAGCAATGTAGCAGAAGTAGGCCAATAGTTTGCTGGAACTGGAGGCCAGAACAGCACGCTCCAGTTTTGCCATGAAAAAGTTGGCATATTGTGGTGCTATTTTACTACCCATGGAGGTTCCAGTGAGTTGCAAAAATATCTCTTTGCCAAAGGAGAAATAATTGTGTATGAGGATGGCACCCTGCTCCAGCAAACCATTGGCCTATTTCCGTTACATTGATGACATCATAATCATCTGGACCAACACTGAACAAAAACTAATAAAATTCCATGAGAGATTAAATGCATTTCATCCCACCATATAACTGACATTAAGCTACTCGTATACAGAAATCAATTTTTTGGACACCACCATAAAAATTTCAAACAACTCCATACAGACATCCCTATACCAAAACCGATTGATCGGTCCACATACCTCAGATTGAACAGTTCCCATCCGAAACACAGCAAAAACTTCATCGTCTACAGACAGGCCATCAGATACAACCAGATCTGCTCCATCCCAACAGACAGGGAGGAACATTTATACCATCTTAAAAGCACATTTTTAAATCAGGGCTACCATCCCACCTCAATTGATGACCAAATCACCAGAGCCACCAGGATACCCAGAAATCAACTACTCCAATACAAGGAGGACAGACCTACAATTCACAGCTAGAGGTACAAAGGAAAACTGCAAAGAAACTCCATCATAACCTACTCAAGGATGACCGTCTAAAAACCATATTCCCAGATCTTCCCCTTCAGTGTTGCAGGCAACTTCCAAATTTGAGGATCTTTATAATCAGGAGTGCATTGCCCTCTGACACACAAAAGGGAACTTATCTCTGCAATGTAAGGAGCTGCAAGACCTGCTCACATGTACTGATCACGGACAGGATAGAAATCCCCAACACACAGCGGGACTATAAGATCCCTGGGACATTCACATTTTCCATGTCCAAGTTGTGTACCTGATCCTGTGCAGTAAATGTCCTGTTGGGGGTATTTATGTTAGAGAAACAGGACAAAAACTTAGAGCAAGGCTTAGATCTAATTGCCACACAATTAAAGAAGGAAAAATAGAAGTACCTGCGCTGGAGCATTTTTCTAATCATGGACACAACATAGAACATATGAAAGTTACAATATTAAAAGGCAATTTCAAATCCCAACGTCACAGAAGAATTTGGGAGTACACGTTTATAGCAACCTTTGACACTGTCAAGACCAGAATGAACCTTGGAGGGGGCTTCTTACATTAGTGGAGAATATGAGAAATCTGGAGCAGAGATAACATGATGGCCTGGTGACTCCCTAATACTAATTTAGAGACCATAAATCTTTCACATTCCCTATCAGTGGACTAATTAAGTATTAACTCCTTGTCGTGATGCCTCAATGCAGTTTTCGTGCCTGCCCAAAGCACTATCATGATGCCACAAAGCGCTATGGTGAGCGCTAATTTTTTTTATTATTCTTTGTGGCTGGCAATTAATTGGGATTTGTTTTGTTTGGACGCCAGTGCCCTTGGGCACAATTTGTAGTTGTGAGTGGTGAGGTGTGGAATAATACATGGAGTCAGATATTTTGCTTAAAGGGGTTGTCCCGCGGCAGCAAGTGGGTCTATACACTTCTGTATGGCCATAATAATGCACTTTGTAATATACATTGTGCATTAATTATGAGCCATACAGAAGTTATAAAAAGTTTTATACTTACCTGCTCCGTTGCTGGCGTCCTCGTCTCCATGGTGCCGACTAATTTTCGCCCTCCGATGGCCAAATTAGCCGCGCTTGCGCAGTCCGGGTCTTCTGCAGTCTTCTATGGAGCCGCTCGTGCAGAATGCAGGCTCCGTGTAGCTCCGCCCCGTCACGTGCCGATTCCAGCCAATCAGGAGGCTGGAATCGGCAATGGACCGCACAGAAGAGCTGCGGTCCACGGAGACAGAGGATCCCGGCGGCCATCTTCAGCGGTAAGTATTGAAGTCACCGGAGCGCGGGGATTAAGGTAAGCGCTCCGGTAAGCTTTCTTTACCTCCCTGCATCGGGGTTGTCTCGCGCCGACCGGGGGGGGGGTTGAAAAAAAAAAAACCCGTTTCGGCGCAGGACAACCCCTTTAATTTGTTGTAAAACTGGTATTATTAAATAAGGCAGTGAGATGAGGTAGTTTTCTTCATAACATTCAGTACATGATAACTGATACACAAATTGCAACAATATAGACACCTGTGTCTAACACATTTAAACCCTGGGAGCTTACTCTGGATTTCTTCTATCTATCCTTCTTTGTATTTATATATTTTATTTCTTTATCTCCCTCTCTTCATATTTCTATCTCTTTTATCTTTTGTTTTTATTCACTGTCAAAGCTGTTTCTCTTTCTCAGTTACTCACGGTTTGTCAGATTTCTCTCTTGTTTCTCTCTTTCTCTCTGTCAAGGCTGATCTCTGTTTCTTTTCACTTCTCTCTCTTGCCTGCCACTTTCTTTTCTCCTGTCGGGTGCTTTTCTTTTCTGGCGCTCTCTCTCTGCCTGCTTTGCCTGATGCGTCTCACTCACTCTCTTTTATAGGCTCACCCTCTGGCTCACTCTGGCTTCTGTGACTGGTGTCCGGCTGTTTATAATCTATATTACCTGACCAGTTTGTCTGCAGCCAATCACAGCCTATCTGGTTGCTAGGTCACCTGCATCCCTTGTGTAAACTGACTCAGATTAAACCCTAGGGCCGGTTATTATATTTCTGGTCCCCATAACTAAATAGTGCTATGTAGTGCCTCTTTCCAGCCAACTACACCCTCTATTCATTCTGTTCTGGTATTGTTTTAAGTGCAAATTAATCACACCATGTCTGTGCTTTTCTATATGTATGTGTGTTAATATATATGCCACTTCTGATCTATTCCATTTAAGCCTGAGGAAGAACCCTGAGCAGGTTCGGAAGCTCGCTATAACATCATGTATTTTTGTTAGCCAGTAAAAGGTACCATATCTACCAGATTACTTGGTTTATCTTACTGAGAACAAACCTTTTGCATCTTTAGGATAGATGTTTCACAGTACAACAGGAAATAGTCATAGCCTTGGCTTAACTCTCCAATTTAACAGCAGGCCTCATGTTCTGGGTCTCCTCAGCTTACTTGCATAATTGGTATTATTGCATCAATAAAAGTCTAAACTATTAAAATATTCCATTATTTATCCTGCATGTTCAATGCCAAATAAATGAATAATGATACAGATGCAGGATTTTTTGTCACCTCACCTCACAAAAAAAGGGTAAAACGTAATTGAAAACTACAGCTTACCTTGCAAAAAACAATCCCTCACACAGCTCCATTAACTAAAAATAAAAAAAGAGTGATGGGTGTCAGATTATGGTGACACAAACCAAAGTTTTTCTCAATTAAATGTTTTTTTTAAGTAAAAAAAAATATATAAATTTGGTACCAATGTAATCATACTGACCTGAAGAATACATTTAACATATGATTTTCTTTTTACCATGCAGTGAATGCCATAAAAGGAAAGCAAAAACATAGTTTTTAAAAGCTGTAAAAAAAAGTTTCCATTCCATCCCAAGAAAAATGTTTTTACATTTCAGAATAGATTATATTGCTCAAAACATTGTGCTATTAACAAATACAACTCATTTGGTAAAAACAAAAAGCTGCCATGTGGTAATGTTGACATAAAAATAAAAAAACGTTAGGGCTACTGGAAGACAAGCATGCAAAAACAAAAAGGTTACAGCAATAATGTCTTTGGTTAGAGTGGGTTTAAGAGTCAGTACAAAAGAATTCCGGCCTCCATTGGTGATGTCACACCTACATGTGGTTATATAATCTGGCTCAGCTCTCCATGATGTGTTCTAAGTAATAGGGTTCCCAGCTTTGAGTGAACAGCTTTGCTGTATGCATCTGTTGATCTCCCAGATGGTTGATGCAGATGGTTAACGACCTAGTTTCACACCACTTTATATCACTGTGTATGCACTGCCTGTCCAAAGAACACAATAATAAACCCCGTCATCATTAGCTTGTACTCCACTGATGGACAGGACAGCCGATCCGCTTGATATGGATCCTGTGAATCGATCTGATGTTGTTGGCGGTTTCAGGTTGTGGTTGTTACCATTACTGCCGATTATACCTTGAGGGAGTCTTCCAGGTTCTTGATATACCCATTTTGGGTAGTTAGTTGCAACTACTGAGCCTTGACTCCAACCGCAGGTCATCTGTATGTTCGTGCCTGGTGATACTGAAACCATTCTTTCCTGAATAACTGTAACCTGGGCCATAGAATCTGTAAGAGGAGCATAATATTACAAAGAGTAGAAAGGGGAAGTCTCCTCACACCTACCGCTATCACAATCTTACATGAGCAAGTGATGAGCATATAGAGGATCAAAAACCAAGACATGATGGAAAAGAGGAAATAAGTTTGCTGAAGCAAAGAAATATACTTTCTGTAGCTTCTCTGGAGACTTTATAACACAACAGAAGGTAAAGGTGCGGCCTTGTAGGCAAATGATCAGAGCACAGCACTGCCTTGACTTTCTTCTGTTCTTCTAGAATACTGATATGAAGAAAATGGCAGCATTTACTGTGACCTGCAAAATGCTGATAATTACTGATAATAACTAAAGATGAGCGAACACCAAAATGTTCGGGTTCGCGTTATTCGAAACGAACTTCCCGCGATGTTCGGGTGTTCGTTTCGAATAACGAACCCCATTGAAGTCAATGGGCGACCGGAACATTTTTGTATTTCGCCGATGCTCGCTAAGGTTTTCATGTGTGAAAATCTTGGCAATTCAAGAAAATGATGGGAACGACACAGCAAGTTCTCCTCTGCCACAGCTGTAACAGCTGTGGCAGAGAAGAACGATGTTAGCCCATTGAATTCAATGGAGCCGTCAATACAGCCGACTCCACTGAATGCAATGGGCTGCCGGCGATCGCGGGATGAATTGTCGGAAAGGGGTTAAATATATAAGCCCTTTCCTGCAATTCATCCAGAAATGTGTAAAAATAAAAAATATATATATACTCACCTGGTGCCGGCAGACGGAGTTCAGCGCGGCAGGCTGCAGTTCTCCTGAACTGCTCTGAACAGCTGTGAGTAGTATTCAGCAGCCGGGGATTTAAAATCCCCGCCTGCTGAATAAGATGCCTCTGATTGGTCACAGCCTGACCAATCAGAGGCCAGCCCTCACTCACACCCATTCATGAATTCATGAATGGGTGAGTGAGGGCTGCCTCTGATTGGCTCAGGGGCAGCTCTCCTGCCCCTGAGCCAATCAGAGGCAGCCCTCACTCACCCATTCATGAATTCATGAATGGGTGTGAGTGAGGGCTGGCCTCTGATTGGTCAGGCTGTGACCATTCAGAGGCATCTTATTCAGCAGGCGGGGATTTTAAATCCCCGGCTGCTGAATACTACTCACAGCTGTTCAGAGCAGTTCAGGAGAACTGCAGCCTGCCGCGCTGAACTCCGTCTGCGGGCACCAGGTGAGTATATATATATTTTTTATTTTTACACATTTCTGGATGAATTGCAGGAAAGGGCTTATATATTTAACCCCTTTCCGACAATTCATCCCGCGATCGCCGGCAGCCCATTGCATTCAGTGGAGTCGGCTGTATTGCCGGTTCCATTGAATTCAATGGGCAAACATCGTTCTTCTCTGTCACAGCTGTTACAGCTGTGGCAGAAAAGAAGGATTTGTCTTCTATATGTTCTCAATGGGGTTGGCGCTGCTGCCGCCGGCCCCATTGAGCGCATATAGAAAAGATTTCTCAGGGAAGAAAGTTAAAGTAACCCGAACATCCGAACATCGTGTGGTGTTCGTTACGAATAACGAACATCCCGAACACCCTAATATTCGCCCGAGCATCAAGCTCGGACGAGTATGTTCGCTCATCTCTAATAATAACCTGTTCAACCTCCTCCAGCTGTAAAAGTTATTATCTGTAATTATCAGCATTTTGCATACCAAAAAGCCGAGGATTTTGACATGGTTTTAAGGGGTGGAAATTGCCACGAAAATGCTGTAAATTTTGCACATGTATCAATTTTGGTTTTGTATGGACACGATCCAGGAATTTACCAATGGTTGGCAATCATTACATCATTCTTTCGTAATTTCTCTCTAATGTCTCCAAGGACCAAGGGAAGTTTTTAGTTTTTGCCTCCTTGTACTTTGATACACCCTTTGTTATTTTTAAAGAACTATATCTATATTGGGTAAATGGTATATCTAATGCTGCTGTTTCCATCATATAATATTACAATTGAATATAATTTAGGACTAATAACGTGCATTTTACTTATACAACAAAACATTTCATATTCCTGTGGAATATATCATATTCATATAATGGTCTTTTGCAATAGACAGCAAGATTTTTAAATGATAAAAGACTTAAGTGTAATTTCTGCAGACAAATGTGTTATAAATGACACCTATGAAGAAAAATAGCGCAGGAGCTTAAAAATGTGGCATACTAGCTGAAAGGAAAATGTTTAACCCTTTTACGTATATGTACATTATGGGAAGGAGACAGTTAGCATGAAATGCTGTACATGTACTGCATGTAGATGGAGAGTGCTCATGTGCTGATCTGCACAATTAACCCCTTATTTGCCACAATAAATGTTGGTAGTGGAATGTCAGTGGTTAAACATTGGATGTCCGTGGATCTGCAATGGCTTGTGCTAGCAAAGATAAAGAAATATAGTGTATTATGTGATAAATCATAAGATCACAGATTTAAGTCCCCCTACAGAGGCATGGACTAACATAGTAACATAGTATGTAAGGCCGAATGAAGACAATTGTCCATCTAGTCCAGCCTGTGTATCTTCCTGTGTTGATCCAGAGGAAGGCAAAAAACCCCAAGGGCAGAAGCCAGATAGCCCTTTTGGGGAGAAAATTCCTTCCCGACTCCCTAATGGCAATCAGACTGTTCCCTGGATCAACCCCTAATAGTTCCTACCTGCCTGTATACCCGGATTAACAATTAACCTAAGATTTATATCCTATAATGTCCTTCCTCTCCAGAAAGACATCAAGTCCCCTTTTAAACTCCTCTATGGATTTTGCCATCACCACTTCCTCTGGCAGAGAGTTCCACAGTCTAACTGCTCTTACAGTAAAGAATCCCCTTCTATGTTGGTGATGAAACCTACTTTCCTCTAATCGTAGCGGATGTCCTCTTGTTACCGTCACGGTCCTGGGTGTAAACAGATCATGGGAGAGATCCTTGTATTGTCCCCTTATGTATTTATACATAGTTATTTGATCACCCCTTAGTCGTCTTTTTTCTAGAGTAAATAATCCCAATTTGGATAGCCTCTCTGGGAATTCCAGTCCTGTCATTCCATGTATTAGTTTAGTTGCCCTTCTTTGAACCACCTCCAGCACTGTAACATCTTTCCTGAGCACCAGTGACCAGAATTGTATGCAGTATTCCATGTGAGGCCTGACTAGTGCCTTATATAATGGAAGGCTAATGTTCTCATCCTTCGCCCCTATACCTCTTTTAATGCACCCCAAGACTTTATTTGCATTTGCAGCAGCTGACTGGCATTGGTCACTCCAGTTTAGTCTACTATCCACTAATACCCCCAGATCCTTTTCCATATCACTTTTTCCTAGCGGTACTCCATTAATCGAATATTGGTGACATCCGTTTCTCCTACCCATGTGCATAGTCTTACATTTTTCAACATTGAACTTCATTTGCCATTTTCCTGCCCAAGCCCCCAGTTTATCCAGGTCCGTTTGTAGCCGCACATTGTCCTCCGTTGCATTAATTATATTGTATAATTTTGTGTCATCTGCAAATATTGATATTTTGCTGTGCAGCCCCTCTATCAGGTCGTTGATAAATATGTTGAACAGAGTGGGGCCTAATACTGAACTCTGTGGCACCCCGCTAGCGACTGTGGTCCAATCAGAGTACGAACCATTCATTACCACCCTCTGCTTTCTATCATTGAGCCAATTTTTTACCCACTTACACACGTTTTCGCCCAGTCCGAGCTGCCTCATTTTGTATATTAGCCTATTGTGTGGCACTGTGTCAAAGGCTTTAGAGAAGTCCAGATATACAAGATCAATAGATTCTCCCTGGTCCAGCTTAGAGCTTACTTCATCGTAGAAACTGATCAGATTTGTCTGACATGAGCGACCCTTCATGAATCCATGCTGGTGAGGAGTTATTCCCTTGTTCTCCTTGAGGTGCTCATCGATGGCGTCTCTCAGAATCCCCTCAAAAATTTTTCCCGTTACTGAAGTGAGACTTACTGGCCTGTAGTTATCAGGCTCACTTTTGCTCCCTTTTTTGTAAATTGGAACCACGTTGGCAATGCGCCAATCCAATGGTACTACACCGGTCTTGATAGTGTCTAGAAATATTAGATATAGCGGCCTAGCTATCTCGTCACTTAGTTCCCTTAGTATCCTTGGGTGTAATCCATCTGGGCCCGGCGATTTATCAATTTTAGTCTTCTTTAGTCGCTTCCGCACATCCTCCTGCGTTAGGTATGAGATAGTTTGTGATGGGTTCATTTTATTCCCCTGCATCTTGTGTGGCATTTCCTTTTCATTTGTGAATACACTTAAGAAGAAACTGTTTAGTAGATTTGCTTTCCCTCCGTCATCATCAATGATCTCTCCTGCATTATTTTTTAAAGGGCCAGTGCTCTCCCTGCAAATCCTTTTGCTGTTAATATAGTTGAAAAATAGCTTTGGGTTGTTTTTGCTCTCTTTGGCGATCTGTCTTTCTGCTTCCTCCTTGGCAGTTTTGGTCTTATCTTTGCATATTTTGTTTTTTTCCCTGTACGATTTTAGCGCTTCTTCGCTACCTTGTTGCTTTAGTAGTTTGAACGCTTTCTTTTTTTCATTTATTGCCCCTCTTACCGTCTTGTCGAGCCACATTGGTTTCCTTTTAGTTGAGTTTCTTTTATTTTTAAAGGGAATGAACTGCTCACATGAGGTGATTAGGATCCTTTTGAACTTTTCCCATTTGTCCTCTGTACCGTTATTTTTGAGGATGTTGTCCCATTTAATGTTACCGATAGTAGTTCTAAGCTCAGCAAATTTTGCTTTACTAAAGATTAGTTTCTTTGCCACTCCCTGATAAGGCTTCCTATTGAATGACAGCTGGAAATTGATTATATTGTGGTCACTGTTCCCCAAGAGCCCCTCAACCTGCACCCCCTTTATACGTTCCGGTTTGTTAGTTAGTACTAGGTCCAGAATGGCCCTCCCTCTTGTTGGTTCCTGCACAAGTTGGTTCAGGTAATTGTCTTTACTTACTCTCAAGAACTTATCACCCCTATGAGATTTGCAGGTTTCGTTCTCCCATGTTATATCTGGATAATTAAAGTCCCCCATGATAATTACTTCATTGCGGTTTGACACCTCTTCTATCTGCCTTAATAGTAAGTTATCAGTTTCTTCTGTTGCTTTTGGTGGTCTATAGAAGACCCCTATCAGGATTTTGTTATTTTTTTCCTCCCTGTATTTCTAGCCACAAAGATTCCACCTGTTCTTCTCCTACCCCTATATCCTCCTGTAGCCTCGGCTTCAAGTTTGATTTGACGTACAGACATACCCCTCCCCCTTTCTGGTTCCTTTGGTCCCTTCTGAAGAGATTGTACCCCTGCAAATTCACCGCCCAATCGCACTTATCATCCAGCCATGTTTCCGTAATTCCGACTATATCATAATTTTCATCAGTCATTCTCGCTTCAAGCTCACCCACTTTACCAATCAGACTTCTTGCATTCGTGGTCATACAATTTATATTGTTTTTTTTGTTTTTTAAATTTGTTTTGTTGCTTTTCGTACTTATGGCTGATCTATCAGTTCTAACTGTACTAACCCCACCCCCTGCTCGACCCCCATTCCCTTTGCTTGGACCCGGGTCGATAGTTACACTGGCTACCCCACTATTTCTCATTTTACCCTCCCCCCCAGTCCCTAGTTTAAACACTCCTCCAGCCTTCTAGCCATCTTATCCCCCAGCACAGCTGCACCCTCCCCATTAAGATGCAGCCCGTCCCTATGGTAGAGCCTGTAGCCGACAGCAAAGTCAGCCCAGTTCTCCAGGAACCCAAATCCCTTTTTTAAAAGTTTTTTAAAAATCCAGGTTAAAAAAATGTTAGAAATCCTTTTTTGCACTTTTACCTTTTTTGCAAATAAAATACATGTTTGGTATCACCATATACATAACAACTTGTATAATAAATTGAACATACTCTTTTCCTGCACAACAAATGCTATAAAGGAGCAGAAAAGAAACCAAAATGCTTCTTGTAAATTTGGCTCTCCAAAAAACCCCATTGACAGAAAAATAAAAAAAGCGATAGATCTCAGATTATAGTAGCACAAAGCAAAATTTATATCTTAAAGGTGTTTTTATTTGGGTGCGGAGCCTGACCACCGGAGCTTCTAATCACTGCCTGTCAGCGTGGAGATGCGGGGGAACACGAGGGAGAGGAGCGGAGAGCAGCTGGGCACCCCCTGCTCCACTAAGAACCAAACAGGGATGCAGCATTACCTGAAAGAGCGCGGCTCCCGGTCCCCATGACCTGCATCTAAGATGGCGCCGGCCTGCGAGACTGCACCTGCACATAGTAAGGAGAGGGAGGGGGAGGTTTCATCTGATGAAGAGGACACAGAAGCTATCTCTAAAGGGTTCATGAAAGAGCTTATCATGAACGCTCTCCACCCGGTTATTACAGACCTAAATTAAAGAGGACATAAAACAATTGGGGCGCAGAATTGAGGATTTAGAAACAACATCTGCCTCAGTCACCTCCCATGCCCTAGCAGCTAATAGCCCAAGTGCTTAAAGATCAGCATGACCACCTGAACCGGGCACTTACTATGCAGGAAGATCTGGAAATTCGCAACCGCCATTGCAATATCTGCATTAAGAACCTTCCAGAGTCCTGGGCTACAGAAGCCCTCCCTAAGGTGGCCGCCAAAATTTTTGAGGGTTTGCTAGGAACAGACAGGGCTTCCTCCATAGTAGTTGAGGGTATTCACAGGGCGCTCAGATCCCCCCCCCCCCCTCTCCTACAGACAGACCCCCCAAGGGATGTTATCGGCAAGCTGCTGTCGTTCCAAGATACCTCCGCTATCCTAAAAGCAGCAAGATCTCACAAGAACCTTAAGTATGGAGACCAGCCCATACAAATATTTCAAGACCTGGCCCCCTCCATTCTGACAAAACGCCAGCTTCTTTGACCCCTTCTAGAAGCCCTCAGAGCAAGGGAAATCAGATACTCTTGGCTTTTTCCTTTCGGTATTGGCATCACACATAAGGGACGCAGATTCACCATCCGTTCCCCAGAGGATCTTCGCGGTTGTTGGGAACACCTAGAGCTCGACCCCATAGAGCTCCCATGCTGGCTCCCTCTCCCGGAGTTCCCTAAATTGCCGAGACTGCCCCCACCGGAGGTTTGGCAACAGGCCGGAAATCTAAAGTCCCCAAGAGGAAAAAAGAAAAAGCCAAAAGAACCCTCTAACAACTCGGACGTCTGAACAAAGAGACTTTTATTTCACTTATGAGAGACTCTCTCCTTTTGACGCACATCACCTCGGTCACCTGGAGATGGGTCTCGGGACCACCTGGTCCCTCCTCCTGTGCCGACTCTCCCGACCACCTGATTGCCTTAAGGTCCGGAGGAAGTCTATAATGTCCACGGGAACGGTTCCGATGTTCTCACCTTATCTCCTCAAGTTACACCTCTTAACAGGTTCTGCTGACTGTTGCTATCCCCCAGACCTTTATTAGTCTGACACCGGAATGAAGGGATTTCCGGGTTTTTTTGGACAGACTTTCTCCTAGCGGCCCATAGCACCTCGGTCATCCGGAGATAGGCCTCGGAACCACCTGGCCTCACCTATCGTGTAGACTTTCCTGACTGCATGTTTGCCTCGAGGCGCTGGCGCGACCAATAGTGTCTGCAGGAACTGTTCTGCCGCCCTCACCCTGTTCTCTCATGTTACACCCCCTGACAGGTTTTGCTGTTATTGATATAGCTCATTCACAAAAAAAAAAAAAAAAAAAGAGTGACCCAGCGGGCGCCTGACTGTTCAGGCTGTATTACTAGTTGACTGCCCTTCAATACGTTGAAGACCAGACAACTCTCCCCCCCACTGAAGGACGAGCCCACCTTCAAGCAACCCTTCTGTTTTCGCTAAATTTCTCTGCTCGTTACTGCCTTTGTGTTCTCACTCCCCTTCTGTGTAGGTCCCACCCCTACCGTCCCACCTCCCACTCTTGTCCCCCCACCCCTTGACCCACCACCCTATAGTAGCGAGGTTCAACAGCCAAGCTCCAGCCAGTATCTTTACTTCCATCTCTAACATACACACTTTTTCTCCACTTCAGGAGAGGACCAGCTCGTCTGCGCAGCGGCGTCGACATGGAGGATCCACTTCGCATCACCTCATTTAACGTCAAGTGCCTGAACTCTCCCTCCAAGAGGCATCATATAGCGCTTCTATTAAAGAGGTATGGGTCAGGGGTTGTCTTCCTGCAGGAGACACACTTCAGGGGAAATAGATGCCTATCCCTCCCGGGTAAATTGTTCCCTCAGGGATTCTATAGCTCACACCCTGTGTCGGCCTCCAAGGGCATTGCGATTCTGCTTCACAGATCCATGGCCTTTTGCTGCGAGGCTCAATACTCAGATGAGGAAGGCAGGGTTCTATTCTTGAGAGGCACACTTAACAATAACAAAATAACCCTTGCCAATCTATATGCGCCAAATACCGACCAGGTTCCATGGCTGATTAAGCAATTGGAGGTACTTAGACACTTTGCTAGTGGCCAGATCCTATTGGGAGGAGATTTTAACCTCACGCTGTGTCCTTTAATGGACTTGTCAGTGGGGAAATCCCAATCCTCCCAAAGAAAACTAAGAAAGCTTCTTGGCACCCTATCAGAAATGGGTCTGGTCGATACATGGAGACACCTGAACCCCTCCTCCAAGGATTATACTTTCTACTCTTCAGTCCACTCCTTCCAGCACCTGGACTACATTTTTGTGTCCTGCTCCCTACTGCAATCCACGGTGAAATCCTACATCGGGCCTATTACCATTTCGGATCATGTTCCTGTCCACACTAATCTCCGTATACCGAACCCCTCTGCTCGAGAGTGGTGGTGGAGGCTTAATCCTTCTCTCCTCGACCTGGAAAGCGATAGAACATGCCTCGCTAAACAGATCGAGGAATACTTTCAACTCAACAATCCAGAAGGCTTATCAGTCCCTGTGGTCTGGGAGGCTCACAAGGCTTTTATAAGAGGACTCCTGATTGCCTTGGGCTCAAGAGTAATTGACGATAAACTCTTTCAAATCGCCAAGCTCGAACAGGTAGCTAAACATTCCCAAGCGAAGTCGGTACTAGAAAATCTAACCTCCCTCAGGGGGGAACTCAAACTCCTGCTTGAAGCAAAATATAATAAAAAACACCTTTATCTTTATGTGGTGTATGCTCAGGGGAATAAAGGAAGTAGATTTATGTCCTCCCTCATTAAAAAAGCGCACGCTAGAAACCTCTTCAAGTCCATTAAAACCCAAACTGGCTCTCGGGTTTCAACAACACCCAGCGAATTTCAGAACTTTTATTCACATCTATATAACCTCTGTGACCCTCTATCCCCGGAGACCAGACTCCTTGCAAGGGAACGGATTGATTCCTTCTTAGCAGACCTGAACCTCCCCAGAATTGATAATGCAGACACAGCCGACTTCCTGGTCACTGTGACTCCCCAGGAGGTGGAGAACCTCATATCCTCCTCTCCCCCTGGCAAAAGTCCTGGGCCCGATGGCCTTCCCCCAATGTACTACAAGTCATTTACTGCTGTATTAGTGCCCCGTCTAACGGAACATTTCAACTCACTACTACAGGGAACCCCCCTACCCAAACAAACACAAGAAGCCCACATCACTTTAGTCCATAAAGAAAATAAAGCCCCCGAGTCCTGCGGGAGCTACCGCCCAATTTCCTTAATAAATCTAGACATGAAGCTCTGGGCTAAACTACTCACAAAAAGACTAGAAAAACATGTAGCTACACTGATTGACCCGGAGCAAACCGGCTTCGTTAAAGGAAGGGAAGGTAAGGACAATTGTCTGAAATTACTCCACGCAGCAAGATACGCTCAAACCCACAAAATCCCGCTGGCTCTAGTAGGCACTGACGCCGAAAAAGCGTTCGATCGGGTCAATTGGCTATATATGGAACTTGTCCTTCTACACTTTAATATCATTCCCAAATTTGTAACTGCAATCTTATCCCTATATGCGATGCCCCACGCCCGACTTAAAATTAATAACTCCCTCTCCCCGCCTTTTAATATAAACAACGGCACTCGCCAGGGCTGCCCCCTCTCCCCTACCCTTTTCATCTTGGCCCTTGAGCCCTTCCTCCAGAAAATCAGATTAGACCCGGTGATTCAGGGATTGAAGATTGGCAAGGAGACCCTAACGACAGCTGCATACGCGGATGATATCATTCTCCTGATAACAAACCCGGAAAGAGGCCTCCCCCGCCTCATTTCACTCCTAGAGGAATACGGCGCTCTCGCCAACTTCAAAATTAATCTAGCTAAGTTGACTGTCCTGAACATCTCAATTCCCAACGCCCGATATAGAACTCTCAGTCTTAACTCCCCCTTTACTTGGTCTGACTCAGGCATGGACTTTCTGGGCATCAGATTTACTAAAAAAGCTGAAGACCTATTTACGGCTAATTTTCTCCCCCTGATTCCCAAGATAAAAAACCTATTACGCTCTTATGACCTTCCTTTTATTTCTTGGCTGGGCAGAAAAAATATTCTAAAATCCTATGTCATACCGATTATATTATATAAGATCCGACTCCTCCCCATTTTCCTCCCATCCAGCTTTTTCAAGACCCTTCGCACGATCTTCTCCAGGTATCTGTGGATGGGGAGGAGACCGATGCTACCCCACTGTCTCCTGGTTAGGAGTGGACCTTCTGAGTTCGAGATTTCTATCTTGCGACCCAACTGAATTACTGGCTGGAGCTCTCCCACCCGAGTAAAGAACCCCTCATTCAGGCCTTGGCCAGAGGATCTTATGGCCCTACACTCCTAGAGGACCTCTGGTTCCCCAATATAAAGAAACATAGAAACCGGAGAACTAGTCCCCTACTAAGAGGACCTCTGGAGACATGGAAGGCTCTGAGAGAATCCTTGACACCAAGACCCTCCCCCTGCACCCCTCTGTGTGCGCTCTACAAACTGATGGATCTTTCACTTGACTCTTGCTCTGCTGGGGCATGGAGGGTTTTTGCGAGTAGGCATCTACAGGATGTCCTCTCCTTATCCCATAACCCCACCACCACCACTCTACAAGAACTCCTCCCCAATCAGCCGCCACCTTTCCTGATATCCAACCACATATTGAAAATACTTGGAGACTTCCTCAAATCTTATAAGTCATCCAGGCCCCTGACTCCCTTTGAGAAGGTGATTGGGACATCCTCCACACCCTCACGGAAAATATCCTTGATTCGGAAAAATTTCATCTCTCTCTCCCTGGCTACGAAACCTGCCTTCCTCGCCTCCTGGGAAAGGGAGCTACGGATATCCCTCTCCCAAAGTGACACCAAACTTATCCTCAAAACAGCTCTCGGACTTTCTCCCTGTGTCATTTCACAGGAATCCCACTACAAACTTCTAACGAGGTGGTATAGTACTCCACAATGGTTATTTAATCACAAACTAGCCTCGCAGGACAGGTGCTGGAGATGTGAAGCTTCGCTCGGCTCATACTTGCACATCTGGTGGGAGTGCCCGCTTATATCCACCTTTTGGAAGGATGTGGAGGTGGTGCTGAGGAGTCTTTCCCCTGATCTGACCCTTTCCCCTGGGGTGGTTCTCCTGTGGAGGCCATCTCCTGCCTTCCACGCTCTCAAACATAAACTGATTGCTCAGTTAATTGATACTACTAAAGCTCTTATTCCCATGATGTGGAGGCAACATGACCCTCCTACCCTAGCCCTCTGGAGGGACAGAGTAGACCTTCTAGCGAGCCTTGAGAAGCTATCTGGTTGGTCCAGCGGGACCCATGACAAATTTCTAAAAATATGGTCCCCATGGCGTGCCATCAGGAGAGACGTTGGCTGACGGACCTGCCCGCCGGCGCTGCCCAGATGAGAACCCTGAGTCCCGAGCCCATTAATCTCCAGGCTGAGCATGGAACCACTATCAGCCTAATGGAGCTCGGTCCTGGTTGAGGACGCTATTGCCCCGATTGCTATAGCAACACGGAGTTGGGCCCTTGGACCTCCCCTTGTTTGGGGGACAGGTAAAGAGCACCTATCTTGCTGTACTGCCTTGCTGCTCTACCTTTTATCTCCCACCCTTTCCCCTTTACTCCCCCCCCCCCCCCTCTCCCATTGTCTGTCAGTGCGCCCCCCTGTCTTTAGGTACCTACTTAATAGAATTCTTGCCGGCCCCCAAGTTATACCTAGGGAAATGGCAAATAGTATGTTAAGTTCACCCCGATCCAGGGAGTCGTACTAGTTTTTCATGTTCTTCATAAGCTCATTACCATCTCAAACTGTAGTGTATTTTCATATCAGTGCTAAACTCTCTGTATACGCTCCCTGATGCTTTATGTGTTTATTACCTGTAAACCTTAATAAAAATTGATTTACAAAAAAAAAAGGGGGGGTTTATTTTGTAAAAACTATATGAACTTGGTATCACCTTCATCATACTGAGTCAATGAATAAAGTTAAGGCAGTCTGCACACAGGCGAGTTTGCATTGCGGAATCCGGAGTGCCTCAACGACCAAGACGACCTCAGCCCCAGCCCTCAAGGAGACCCTGCCGTAATCCTGCCATTCCTACAGTGGGCCAACAAGTAGATCTGCAGGTTCTAAAATACCTTTGGACCCAGCAGGAGCAAGAGTCTGCCTGCAGCATGTAGAAGCGCCTTTGCAGATGGATATACTCCATACTGTAATTGTCATTCTGACAGCTGGCCAAAATGAAGCACGGGTACGGCCACTTATAGCAGGCATTGGCTGCTATTTGCTATTTGCAAGAAGTACATTTTCCCCAGCCCTCGGTAAGCCACCAGCACCCTCCACCAGAATCCCCAAACCTTCGACCACACCGTGTGGATTCACCCTTTGAGGGTGCAGTTCCTCATCGGTCATTTTGCCAATTACTTGAGGGTGATGAGTTTCGGGCCATTGTTCCAACTGCTCAAGAGAACCCCCAAAATGCACCTCATTCTTCTTCTGGGCGGCAAAATATAAATGAGAATGCTGATGAAGGCCCTTCGACCCAGCATTTGCCCGCCTATTGCAAACTGCAGTGCCAATATATGTTTGAAAATGTTTGTTTTATTCTACATGGTTATTGTGAAATGCACATTCTTTTTTATGTTGTTTATGACTGTGACACACACACCTTCAGTCACCTTTGAGGGAAAAGACCAATCTCTAAAAAGTGATGTAAACGTTCATTTGTATTTTATTTTTTTATCGCATTTTTTATGTAAAAAGAAAAAAAAAAGAGTTAAAACAAATTAAACACATAATGTTAAATGTGGTTTTCCAACTAAATAGGAAAAAACTATTTGTGTTTTATAATCCGGAAAACTCTGGTGTTCCTAACCAATAAATACTACTTTACAAATAAACGTAATGCGTGCCCTTACCTTGTTGGCAGTGTTTAGGAATATATGTTGTAAAAAGTGACCCACATTTTCTATAAAGATTAGACATGACAACCCATTACACAGTTCTGCTTCTCTGTGGTTGGCAATTTTGTATTACAGCATGTAATTTGCCATATCGGCAAGTGTCAAGGGCTGCCTTGTCATGCTTTGTTGGCAATGGTGGGTCTTGTTTGCAAGCGTGAGTGGTCTGAGGTAATGTGAATGAGAGAATGCAAAAGGTTGACCATGTTATGTTAGGTACACTGAAATCCATTTTCTTTACATGACAAAGGTGCACTCTATGTTGCTGTTTATACACAGTGAGCTAGTACACAATTAAGTCCAGACAACAATTGTCTCTTTAGATCCACGCTTGGAGGATTTTTAGGTATTACATCAGTTCTGAGAGCAATGTCAACCATTGGCCTGAGCTCACATCAGCCTTTGGTCAATGCTGGTACCTTGGACCAATTAAGAAACATTTTTTTTTTACCAGGCGACAAAAATTCGGAGTATCAACATATTAAAAGACAAACTTGCTTTGCAAGGGGGAGTGGGAGTGGTTGGTCACACTTCCTCCACTACTGTCCTCATTATAAACATGCTCAGAATATGATGTTTACCCATAACAGACATAGAAGTGTTTGAAAGTCGCCTTGGGAGACTTGTGTCCCACAGCAGGATAAATATATCATAGTCAGACTTGTATCTATCCTTGTGTGCCTTGTCAACACTGGGCAATGTTCAGGTTTGATGATTGTAATGTTGCTGAACACTGCACCACAGTCGCACTGCTGAAGACACTACCTACCCAGTTTGGCCAAGGATGGATGCCATGTTGAATAAGAGTGCACAACACAAGGCAGACATATACATCATATTAATACCCATTTTAACGTTTGTTAATACCCCCCTCTCTCCTCCACATTGGGGTATTCACATACGTTCACGGCCAAACATAAACTGCGACACTTGATCTCCAAAAAAATGATATAAAAAAAGGGATGTGGCAAACTATTGCATGTTTTTAGTTTTTATGTGGCCTTGTCATGCAATTTTAAAATGCTAAGAACATTTTAGTCTTCTTGGTGTCGGGATCACACTGCTAAGATTTAAAAGACGAGCTTAAAATAATTATCAATTTTGTTTCGAAGGTTTTTTTTTTTTTTATAATTTTTGAGTCTTTTAAAGTATGGTCAGCCAGATGTTTTCATCATGCTAGCAGATCCGCAAAATTAACCAAGAAAAAAACATCTTTTGGCAATGTACGTCACCATCTTCCTTGTCTTAAGGGCAAAAAATTACTTAACATTAACTCTTCACACTATGGACCCAAGACTACTTACACAATGGACTTCAAGTGCCTGGCAAAGCAGCAGTTAAACACTAAGCAAATTAAAGAGATAAAACACAAAAATTGAACAAAATTTATTTCTGGAGGTTTCCCGCTATTTGTGGAAAAAAATGGATCAAACAATTTTCTTGATTACTAATACAGAAGGCATGTATTTTAAAATGTTAAGACAACATATGTGGAATAAAAATGTCATTGTCACTTTACTTATTTGCCTAGATATAAGTCCGACATAAAGATAAATAATAATTTTTAAAAAAACACGAGCAACTAATGTTAACGCCCTATGGAACATGGGCCAGTGCGGACCATTAATAATTCAGAGGGAGAATACACACATTATTTGCAGGAACGTTATGAACTGTATTTTTAGCCTATTGTCAGCGACGGACAGCACCTTGCTGCCAGGCAACAGCACCTTCGGTGGTCTGCAAATAATCGGTAAGGATTTCCCGAATGGCTAGGCCTGCAGCAGCAGGACGACCACATTGATGTGCATTTCCACCAAAAACCGGAGGTAGTGAGCAAGGGGGGATATCTTGATCCTACAGTTCCTCAAGAAGGCGAACAAAATTATGTAAAACAATGCACGCCTTTATGACACCAACTGCACGATCAGGTGATAAGCAGATTGTCGTGTCTAAAACACGCCACGATCTCAACTCTGGCAGGCAGAAGTGGGACTTCTCCTGTCAGGAGTTCCTGCACCTGGGGGCTTGGCTTCACACCATGGCCATCAGCTTTCTCTGCCAGTAGCTGTATGCCACTCCTGTGTAAGAGGAAGCATGGTAAACCTACCCAATTACAGGTGCAGTGCGGTACAACATCCAAAGATTAAAGCACAATCCTTCAACAACAGCAGTTTACACAGGCATTGGTACCAGTCGTGGCTTTGTTCCCTCCTCAGATGTCCTTAAAGGGGTTGTCCCGCGCCGAAACGGGTTTTTTTTTTTTTTTAAACCCCCGGCCCGAGACAACCCCGATGCAGGGGTTAAAAATACCACCCGCACAGCGCTTACCTGAATCCCGGCGGTCCGGCGTCTTCATACTCACCTGCTGAAGATGGCCGCCGGGATCCTCTGTCTTCATGGACCGCAGGGCTTCTGTGCGGTCCATTGCCGATTCCAGCCTCCTGATTGGCTGGAATCGGCACGTGACGGGGCGGAGCTACATGGAGCTACACGGAGCCCCATAGAGAACAGGAGAAGACCCGGACTGCGCAAGCGCGGCTAATTTGGCCATCGGAGGGCGAAAATTAGTCGGCACCATGGAGACGAGGACGCCAGCAACGGAGCAGGTAAGTATAAAACTTTTTATAACTTCTGCATGGCTCATAATTAATGCACAATGTACATTACAAAGTGCATTATTATGGCCATGCAGAAGTGTATAGACCCACTTGCTGCCTCGGGACAACCCCTTTAACTTCCATACTGCACTACTATGAGTTTTTGATCACAGTCCTGGAGTGTTTCTTGCCTCTGTGGGAGCCTTTCCATCAATGTAGCCAACCCCTAAGCTTTTTGCATCTTTAGGATAGATCTTTTACAGTACAGCAGAAAACTGTCATAGCCTTGGCTTAACTTTCCTATTCAAAAGCAGGCCTGATTTCCTGGGTCTCCTCGGCCTACCTCCATAATTGGTATAACTGCGTCAGTAAAAGTCTAAACTATTAACCCCTTGAGTGGCAGGTTTATTGTTACCATGTCGTGCCTCAGAGGGCAGGTTTTTTAAAATGAGTCAACCATGCAATTTTCTCACGCAAGTATTTATTAAAAAACAGGACAATCACTTTGCAACATTTTTTTGTAATGAGAGAATTGATTATAACAATTTTGGAAAATAAAATAAAAGAATTCATAAATGAAAAAAAATCTACCAAGAAATTCTAATCCTTTCTTTCGGTGTGATACGTCTCAAAGCAACCTTCTGGATGTAATGCGATATTCCCACAAAGCTTGCATTCCCATCTGGTTTCTTTCCTTACGGGACAAACTCTGCACACTCTGCTGGGAAACTTCTTCTTTGGTGTGGGTGGGATATGAGATGGGAAATGTCTTTCAGTAAGACGAGCAGCTGTGTCTGTTTTGGGGGGTCTTACTCCCAGGGCTGGTTTCCTTTCCATCGTATACTTCTCTAGGAGTCCATGAATTAATTTATGCCTAAATTGCAGGAAACTGTATTTTTCTCCACCACTTTTCACATACACAATATGGGCATTCACAAGAGTCATGTTTAGGAAATGGAAGAATAGCTTCCGATGCCATCTGACGCTCTTCCTGAGGCATTCGTACGGCTTTATTTTTTGGTCCAAACTGTCAACTCCACCCATGTTTGTATTGTACTCCATGACTACGTCAGGTTTTCTCACCACTTCTTTGGTATTTCTGTCTGTTTTCCGGGTGTTGCATATTATTCCCCTGTGATATGTGGATAACATTGCCACATCTTTTTTTTCTTGCCATTTGATTGCAGCACAAACATAGCAAAGTACGTCCCCTTTTTCCAATTTAGCAGACTTCAATTCTTTAGGCATTTCCTTCCACTATAAGTCGACAGTTCCACAGGCTCTGAAACCATACTGCTGCAGCTCATGGAATAGCATAGGGCTTGAGAACCACCGGTCCACAAAAACGACATAGCCTTTCCCACAAAGTTCTGGGCAGAGCACGAGTTTGGTCACTGAAGCATGGCTTATCAGTTTCTGTGAAGTACTCTCTGTATCCCGTGTTTCTTCCCCTTGTCCAGTGTAAATGAAAAAGTCCCAGGCATATCCTGATAGCGACTCGCATAAAAAGATTTTTTTTATCCCAAACCTGGCTCTCTTTTGCGGAATATAAAGCTTCATCGCTAGCCTTTCTTTGAACAACATTAGACTTTCATCCACGGAAATATTTTGTTCTGGAATATATGTTTTCCTAAATTAATTACAAAGAAGTTCTAGTAGTGGCCTAATTTTGCGTAGACGGTCATTACTGTCTGCTTCTTCATTATTTGCAAAGTATAGACAGCGAAGTAATAGCTGGAATCTTTTTAGAGACATAGTCTCATAAAAAATAGGGGTCTGGAATATATAATCTCTGGACCAATAGAGCTTCAATTCTGGCTTGCTAATTAAGCCCATTGTCAAAATCAAAGCTAAAAAAAGCCGCATCTCATTTTCACACACGTCCGACCAAAATCGAATTCTCGCTTCTGCTCCTGTTCCCATATCTTCTGCATCATTTATGCAATTTTTTGCATACCTATTTGTTTCTATGACGATATTGCATACAAAATCGTCAGTGAAAAAAAGCTCAAAACATTGCAGAGCTGAAGCAGTTGAAGAAGGTGGTGCACAAACACCTGCAAAACCAGAAAAAAAAGGTTTTCTACTGGGCTGTTCTACAGGGTTACATTCCCATTTAGTCCACTGAAAATGGTGCTGAAGTGTCTCCGATGTTTTTTTCTGTAGCTCAATGTCTGCGCTCTCAAGCAGTTCTTCACCACTGTCACTCTCATCACTGCTGCTGATATTTTCTAGATCACTGTCACTTTCCAAGTAGCTTATATCGCTTTCTTCTTCGCCACTTTCAAACAGTGCAGCAATGTCAATCTTACATTTGCTGTTTGCCATTATCCCACTCAGCGCTATACTCATCTTGTGGGTATTCCTGAGGAAATTTCAACAGTCTATTTGGTCAAAAGACTGCACAAGGGGTAAATTACACAATGAGCTAGAAGTCTTATCTGGCTGGAAAATTGTAGGATGTGGTCAGAAGCCAAACAATATTCTGCGCTCAGGTCCAATAATGTTGAAGAAAAATTAGTTTCACTCACTCTTCATTGAGGGGCCTTAATTACCACAGTGTAAACTTATTCCCGCTAAAATCTGCTTTGTAGAGTAAAGGGTGGGTTCAGACGAGCATGGGGAGTAAAGGGTGCGTTCAAACGAGCATGGGGAGTATAGGGGACAGCTGTGGGAGGAGACCGCGAGGCACTCCTATTGATTTCAATGGAGCTGCCAAAAAATAAAATACATACTTACCACTCCGCTGGCTGCCAGGGCTCAGGCGCGTCTCTCTGCTCGTGTCCCGGAACTGTAATTATGTTCTTTCAGCAGACGGGGATTTAAAATCCCCGCCTGCTGAAAGGGCTGTGTGTGATTGGCTGAGCGCTCAGGCAATCACACGCAGCGCTTGGTCCATTCATAGAATTCTAAAGAAGAAGAAGAACAGAGGTCAGGGAGGATACACAGGATGAAACTGGTCCTAGAGTCCACGTTATCTGTACGGCACTGCTCCTGGACTGGGAGCACTCCAGAGGAGAAAGGGGGTAGTGGTCACTCCTCAGATTCTCTGCTACTAATCAATTACTTTTAGAATTTGCACCCCACACTAGAAACGCATTGTTGTGACTTGACGCGTACTTCTGTGCGGTGATCCTGGCTTTGGACGGCCGCACAGGCAAAAACTTGTGTGTTTGAAGTTGTACCTCTGCATTGAGTCTCGCCAGAAGACGTGGTTACTCACAAAGGGTCTCTCTCTTAAAGCTTTGGGCTCACTCACATCCAAGATGCAGTTGCTACAGGAAGTCTCTTCTTCTCGTCCATCTTCACCATGGGGAAGTTAAAGGTGCTTCCATGTGACTCTGTGTTAGGTAGCAGACCTGGTAGCAGACAAAATGGAAGACCCTTTCCTGCTGTCAAGCACTCTTATTTATACCTTCACTTACACCACATGACATGACAGACTGATACATTTACAGGCAGGCAATGATTTTACTGAAGTTAACCTCTCAAGTGCTGTAGCTGTGCAACACACACATGGGATATGACAAAACATGCTTTGCACAGTGTATCTACATAAGACAAACATGTATGGCATTTATGGGGGGACCAGGATGACATTCTGGGAGACTCTAATGACACAAACCAAGTTTTTTTAATAAAGAAAAAACTATATACAGTAAATTTGGTATGACTGTAATCATACTAATATGAAGAATATATTTACTATGTGATTTTTATCGCACAGTGAATGCCATAAAAGCGAAACAAAAAAAAAGATTTTTCTCTTCCACCATATGAAAACATTTTTAAAAGTTTCAGAATACATTATATAATACAAGAAAAATTGTTCTATTAACTAGAACAATTCATTTGTTAAAAAAAAAACCTCTCATGTGGTTATGTTAGTGCAAATATAAAAAAAAATTATGGGTATTGGAAGACAAGCATGCAAAAATAAAAAAGTTACTGCAAAAATAGGTTTGGTTAGAGGGGGTTTAGAGACAGAATTCCTGCCTCCATTGGTGATGTCACACCTACATGTGGTTATATATTCTGGCTCAGCTCTCCATGATGTGTTCTGAGTAATAGAGGTCCTAGCTTTGAGCGAACAGCTTTGCTGTATGCATCTGTTGATCTCCCAGATGGTTGATACAGATGGTTAACGACCGAGTTTCACACCACTTTATATCACTGTGTATGCACTGCCTGTCCAAAGAGCACAATAATAAACCCCGTCATCGTTAGCTTGTACACTACTGATGGACAGGACAGCCGATCCGCTTGATATGGATCCTGTGAATCGATCTGATGTTGTTGGCGGTTTCAGGTTGTGGTTATTGTTACCATTACTGCCGACTAAACCTTGAGGGACTCTTTCAGGTTCTTGATATACCCAGTGTGGGTAGTTAGATCCAACTACTGAGCCTTGACTCCAAATGCAGGTCATCTGTATGTTCGTGCCTGGAGATACTGAAACCATTCTGTCCTGAATAACTGTAACCTGGGCCATAGAATCTGTAAGAGGAGCATAATATTACAAAGAGTAGAAAGGGGAAGTCTCCTCACACATACCGCTATCACAATCTTACATGAGCAAGTGATGAGCATATAGAGGATCAAAAACCAAGACATGATGGAAAAGAGGAAATAAGTTTGCTGAAGCAAAGAAATATACTTTCTGTAGCTTCTCTGGAGACTTTATAACACAGCAGAAGGTAAAGGTGCGGCCTTGTAGGCAAATGATCAGATCACAGCACTTGACTTTTTTCTGTTCTTCGAGAATACGGATATAAAGAAAATAGCAGCATTTACTTTGACCTGCAAAATGCTAATAATTAACCAGAACAAGCTCCTCCTGCTTTTTCAAGGTGGGGGATCTTGTACAGGTTATTATCTGTAATTATCAGCATTTTGCATACCAAAAAGCCATGGGATCGGATGGCTTCCATTGACTTCAAAGGAAGCCATCTGTGCGGAAACCGCAATTGATGTGCATGAAGAATCACTTTTGCATTGTATGCTATGGGCAGTATTCACTGCGGAATCTGGAGGCAGTCGTCCACTCCAGATTCCACAATTAAAATCGGCCTATGATACAGTCCACAGGAATCTTTTTGTTGTAGAAGTAAAATGTACACTTTTACCCCTAAATTGTATCCAATTGTAATATTATATGATGGGAACAGCAGCAAACAGTTCTGTCATTAATAACTGTATACTGGGCCAAAGAGGAGCAGAAGATTACAAAGAGTAGAATGAAGTATCTTTACACATACCAAGATCATGGCATTAAAAAAAAATCCAGCACTGGATTAGGATCCAAGTTCTTTATTAACTAAAAATTAAAAATGTAGTGAGTGATGTAAGCAACATGTTACATAATTTATTCATTAGTCATTGTTAGAGTTTGTATGATTTGCTACTTTGTAAGATGTTGTCCACCATGACTGGACTCTATACTTTCCTTTGTCCAGCTGCAGCGTCCAAGGAGCAGGCCCCAGCCTAGGAGAGTAGCCAGAGGTTTAGATGTAGGCCTTGTCACGGTGGCACTACCGACCCCCCATCCGGAGAGTAGCCAGAGACACGTCCACAGGGCTGAGAGCAGGCTATTAAATTGGGGTAACATATTGAGGGTTTACCTTAATCCACTTTTGTCACGGGTGACACCATCGTTCCTTCCTCCACGGTGATCTCTCATTGTCAGAATAAACCATCCACACGCAAGGTTAGGTTTACAGGCAGAACTGGGAATAGTCAGTAAAGCTGTTTACTTAAACACAAGTTGAAAATAAAGTTCAGTACAGTCTACACTTGACATCCACTGTCACACCATGTGTTTTCCTGCACTGGCAGTGCAGGAAAACACATGGTGTGACAGGGAGGCAAACATGGGAGAAAAGAGTGACTTAAACAGTCCAAGTTATCTGTGAATCTCTGCTCCTGGACACTTTCTTACGGACATTTTACCGTCTCTCTACTGGTATACACTCACAGAGTAGCAGATTTGTACACTGCACTGTAAGTGGGAACTCGCACTTCTGGCGGCCTTTCATGCTCCTACTGCTTCATACAGGGACAAAGAAGGGAGTCCACATCACGCGTCCTCCATCCTCTTGGCCTCTTCCATATCCATTACACACAGGCTAAAGGTGTCTGTGTGTAGAGTACCTCCTCTCCACACATCAGATAGGAAGACCTCCAGGGACAGACCCAATCAAAGACCCATTCATGCACCTTGCATACACATTAGAGATGAGCGAACGTACTCGTCCGAGCTTGATATTCGTGCGAATATTAGGGTGTTCGGGATGCTCGTTACTCGTAACGAGTACCACGCGGTGTTCCGGTTACTTTCAGTTTCCTCTCTGAGACGTTAGTGCGCTTTTCTGGCCAATTGAAAGACAGGGAAGGCATTACAACTCCCCCCTGTGACGTTCAAGCCCTATACCACCCCCCTGCTGTGAGTGGCTGGGGAGATCTGATGTCACCCGAGTATAAAAATCGGCCCCTCCCACGGCTCGCCACACATGCCTTGTGACTTAGCTGAGGGAAAGTACTATCGTGCTGGAGCTGCTGTAGGGAGAGCGTTAGGAGTTAGTGTAGGCTTCAAGAACCCCAACGGCCCTTCTTAGGGCCACATCTACTAGTGTGCAGTACTGTGTTAGCACAGTATTTTTTATTTTTTTTTCCAAAATTGGATCTGCAGAGCATTGCGCCCTGCAATAGGGACAGAAGTGGGGGTTAGGCAGGGAGAGTGTTAGGAGTTAGTGTAGGCTTCAAGAACCCAACGGTCCTTTCTAGGGGCACATCTATCCGTGTGCAGTACTGTCCAGGCTGCTGTTAGCAGTGTTGCATATTTTTTTTTCTCAAAACCGGCTGTGCAGAGCATTGCACCCGGCATTAATACTACAGGGATAGAATTGTGTAGGCAGGGCCAGAAGACATACATTATTCATTGAATACACGCAGTGTGGGTGTTCCTTGTAAAAAGCAGGGAAAAAATTCTATTTGGCCTGCCTCTTACAGTACTCAGGGCTCTGTGTACGTGTGTGCTGTGCGCTGAACGTTCAGAAAAAATCAGCTACGTTTTACCGCAGGCGTGCGGCAATTTTTTTCCTGCATGGGAAATCCCTGATCTGCTGTAGGTAGCGAATTACTTTGCATCACTGCAGTTCTGGGACAAATTGGCAGGGCCACAACACAGTTATTAAACTTAGTATTCATTGAATACACGCAGTGTGGGTGTTCCTTGTAAAAAGCAGGGAAAAAATTCTATTTGGCCTGCAGGCTTGCGCCAATTTATTTCCTGGCTGTGAAATCACTGGTAATACAGCATGCTGAGGGGTAGGGGTAGGGGTAGGGCTAGAGGACGTGGACGCGGCCGAGGACGCGTAGGCCCAAGTGAGGGTGTGGGCACAGGCCGAGCTCCTGATCCAGGTGTGTCGCAGCCGACTGCTGCGCGATTAGGAGAGAGGCACGTTTCTGGCGTCCCCACATTCATCGCACAATTAATGGGTCCACGCGGGAGACCTTTATTAGAAAATGAGCAGTGTGAGCAGGTCCTGTCCTGGATGGCAGAAAGTGCTTCCAGCAAGCTATCATCCACCCAGAGTTCTGCGCCGTCCAGTGCTGCAAACCCGAATCCTCTGTCTGCTGCTCCTCCTTCCTCCCAGCCTCCTCACTCCACTACAATGACACATGCTCAGGAGCGGGAAGACTCTCAGGAACTGTTCTCGGGCCCCTGCTCAGATTGGGCAGCAGTGGTTCCTCTCCCACCAGAGGAGTTTATCATCACTGATGCCCAACCATTGGAAAGTTCCCGGGGTCCGGGGGATGAGGCTGGGGACTTCTGCCAACTGTCTCAAGACCTTTCAGTGGGTGAGGAGGACGATGACGATGAGACACAGTTGTCTTGCAGTGAGGTAGTAGTAAGGGCAGTAAGTGCGAGGGAGGAGCGCACAGAGGATTCGGAGGAAGAGCAGCTGGACGATGAGGTGACTGACCCCACCTGGTGTGCAACGCCTACTCAGGACAGGTCTTCAGAGGGGGAGGCAGCAGCAGGGCAGGTTGCAAGAGGCAGTGCGGTGTCCAGGGGTAGAGGCAGGGCCAGACTGAATAATCCACCAACTGTTTCCCAAAGCGCCCCCTCGCGCCATGCCACCCTGCAGAGGCCGAGGTGCTCAAAGGTCTGGCAGTTTTTCACAGAGACGCCTGAGGACCGACGAACAGTGGTGTGCAACCTTTGTCACGCCAAGATCAGCCGGGGAGCCACCACCAACAGCCTCACCACCACCAGCATGCGCAGACATATGATGGCCAAGCACCCCACAAGGTGGGACGAAGGCCGTTTACCGCCTCTGGTTTGCACCGCTGCCTCTCCCCCTGTGCCCCAACCTGCAACTGAGATACAACCCCCCTCTCAGGACACAGGCACAACCGTCTCATGGCCTGCACCCACACCCTCACCTCCGCTGTCCTCGGCCCCATCCACCAATGTCTCGCACCGCACAGTCCAGCCGTCACTAGCGCAAGTGTTGGAGCGCAAGCGCAAGTACGCCGCCACGCACCCGCACGCTCAATCGTTAACCGTCCACATCACCAAATTTATCAGCCTTGAGATGCTGCCGTATAGGGTTGTGGAAACGGAGGCTTTCAAAGCTATGATGGCGGCGGCGGCCCCGCGCTACTCAGTTCCCAGTCGCCACTACTTTTCCCGATGTGCAGTCCCAGCCCTGCACGACCACGTCTCCCGCAACATTGTACGCGCCCTCACCAATGCGGTTAGTGGCAAGGTCCACTTAACTACGGACACGTGGACAAGCACAGGCGGGCAGGGCCACTACATCTCCCTGATGGCACATTGGGTGAATTTAGTGGAGGCTGGGACAGAGTCAGAGCCTGGGACCGCTCACGTCCTACCCACCCCCAGAATTGCGGGCCCCAGCTCGGTGCTGGTATGTTCGGCGGTGTATGCTTCGTCCACTAAAGCACCCTCCTCCTCCTCAACCTCTGTCTCGCAATCTAGATGTGTCAGCAGCAGCAGGACATCGCCAGCAGTCGGTGTCGCGCGGCGTGGCAGCACAGCGGTGGGCAAGCGTCAGCAGGCCGTGCTGAAACTACTCAGCTTAGGAGATAGGAGGCACACGGCCCACGAACTGCTGCAGGGTCTGACAGAGCAGACCGACCGTTGGCTTGCGCCGCTGAGCCTCCAACCGGGCATGGTCGTGTGTGACAACGGCCGTAACCTGGTGGCGGCTCTGCAGCTCGGCAGCCTCACGCACGTGCCATGCCTGGCCCATGTCTTTAATTTGGTGGTTCAGCGCTTTCTGAAAAGCTACCCACGCTTGTCAGACCTGCTCATAAAGGTGCGCCGGCTCTGCGCACATTTCCGCAAGTCCCACACGGACGCTGCCACCCTGCGCACCCTGCAACATCGCTTTAATCTGCCAGTGCACCGACTGCTGTGCGACGTGCCCACACGGTGGAACTCTACGCTCCACATGTTGGCCAGGCTCTATGAGCAGCGTAGAGCTATCGTGGAATACCAACTCCAACATGGGCGGCGCAGTGGGAGTCAGCCTCCTCAATTCTTTTCAGAAGAGTGGGCCTGGTTGGCAGACATCTGCCAGGTCCTTGGAAACTTTGAGCAGTCTACCCAGGTGGTGAGCGGCGATGCTGCAATCATTAGCGTCACCATTCCTCTGCTATGCATCTTGAGAAGTTCCCTGCAAACCATAAAGGCAGCCGCTTTGCGCTCGGAAACGGAGGCGGGGGAAGACAGTATGTCGCTGGATAGTCAGAGCACCCTCCTGTCTATATCTCAGCGCATTCAGGGAGGAGGAGGAGCATGAGGAGGATGAGGAGGAGGGGGAAGAGACAGCTTGGCCCACTGCTGACGGTGCCCCTGCTGCTTGCCTGTCATCCTTTCAGCGTGTATGGCCTGAGGAGGATGAGGAGGAGGAGGAGGAGGAGGAGTAGGAGGATCCTGAAAGTGATCTTCCTAGTGAAGACAGCCATGTGTTGCGTACGGGTACCCTGGCACACATGGCTGACTTCATGTTAGGATGCCTTTCTCGTGAGCCTCGCGTTGCACGCATTCTGGCCAGTACGGATTACTGGGTGTACACACTGCTCGACCCACGCTATAAGGAGAACCTTCCCAGTCTCATTCCCGAAGAGGAAAGGGGTTCAAGAGTGTTGCTATACCACAGGACCCTTGCGGACAAGCTGATGGTAAAATTCCCATCCGACAGCGCTAGTGGCAGAAGGCGCAGTTCCGAGGGCCCGGTAGCAGGGGAGGTGCGGAGAACGAGCAGCATTTACAGCCCAGGCAGTGCAACAGTCTTTAAGGGCCTGGACAGCTTTATGGCTCCCCACCAAGACTGTGTCACCGCTCCCCAGTCAAGGCTGAGTCGGCGGGAGCACTGTAAAAGGATGGTGAGGGAGTACGTAGCGGATCGCACGACCATCCTCCGTGACGCCTCTGCCACCTACAACTACTGGGTGTCGAAGCTGGACACGTGGCCTGAACTCGCGCTGTATGCCCTGGAGGTGCTTGCTTGTCCTGCGGCTAGCGTCTTGTCGGAGAGGGTGTTTAGTGCGGCTGGGGGAATCATCACAGATAAGCGTACCCGCCTGTCAACCGACAGTGCCGACAGGCTAACACTCATCAAGATGAACAAAGCCTGGATTTCCCCAGACTTCTCTTCTCCACCAGCGGACAGCAGCGATACGTAAGCAATACGTAGGCTGCACCCGCGGATGGAAGCTACGTTCTCTCTCACCATCCAAAACGGGGACATTTCTGCTTCATCAATCTGTGTCTAATATTCCTCCTCCTCCTCCTGCTCCTCCTCCTAAAACCGCACGTAATCACGCTGAACGGGCAATTTTTCTTAGGGCCACAAGGCTCACTCATCTAATTTTTCGAAACAATTTTTATATGTTTCAATGCTCTTAAAAGCGTTGAAACTTTAACTTGAACCAATTTTTCGTTAAACTGGGCTGCCTCCAGGCCTAGTTACCACTTAAGCCACATTAACCAAAGCGATTAATGGGTTTCACCTGCCATCTTGGTTGGGCATGGCCAATTTTTACTGAGGTAAATTAGTACTGTTGGTACACCAATTTTTTGGGGCCCTCACCTACAGTGTAATCATAGCAATTTGTATGTTCTTCGCCTGCACTCATGGTACAGAAGTGTGTGTGGGGTTGGCCTACACTTTAGCTACATAAATGTAACTTGGGCCTTGGCTATACTGCAGCTACTGAAATGGAACTAAGACTGCGCTCCCACTATACTGCTGCTTCGGAATTGTTACTGGGGCCTGTCTTGAGTGCTACTATTACTGACATGGAACGAAGACTGCGCTCCCGCTATACTGCTGCTTCGGAATTGTTACTGGGGCCTGTCTTGAGTGCTACTATTACTGACATGGAACGAAGACTGCACTCCGGCTATACTGCTGCTTCGGAATTGTTACTGGGGCCTGTCTTGAGTGCTACTATTACTGACATGGAACAAAGACTGCGCTCCCGCTATACTGCTGCTTCGGAATTGTTACTGGGGCCTGTCTTGAGTGCTACTATTGCTGACATGGAACGAAGACTGCGCTCCCGCTATACTGCTGCTTCGGAATTGTTACTGGGGCCTGTCTTGAGTGCTACTATTGCTGACATGGAACGAAGACTGCGCTCCCGCTATACTGCTGCTTCGGAATTGTTACTGGGGCCTGTCTTGAGTGCTACTATTGCTGACATGGAACGAAGACTGCGCTCCCGCTATAATGCTGCTAGTGATATGTTAGTGGGGCCTGTCCTAATGCTACGGCTGAAATGTTACGAATTCTGGGCTCTGCCTATACCGCTGCTAATGGTATGTCTCTGGGGTGTGGAAACAGAGGCTTCCCAAAGACATGATGGCGGCGAGGCCATTTCCCACCAACGCGGTTACTGTTAAGCTGCATATAACCACGGACACGTGGAGAGGACACGTAGTGCCTCAAAAACATCCCCCTCCTCCTCCAACAGGGAAAACATTCTTGGCAAATGCCTTTGCATTGGTTCGTCTGGTGCCAGTCCAAGAATTTCACCTTAACCGACACTACAAGAGAGCCCCTCCACCATCCCCCCGCCACGGCCCACTTAATCCTGGCCACATTCCGAAAACCAACAAAATAAAACCGCGCTACTAGGTCCGCAGTCACCACCACATTACCACCAACGCGGTTACTGTTAAGGTGCATATAACCACAGACACGTGGAGAGGACACGTAGTGCCTCAAAAACATCCCCCTCCTCCTCCAACAGGGAAAACATTCTTGGCAAATGCCTTTGCATTGGTTCGTCTGGTGCCAGTCCAAGAATTTCACCTTTACCGACACTACAAGAGAGCCCCCCCCACCATCCCCCCGCCACGGCCCACTTAATCCTGGCCACATTCCGAAAACCAACAAAATAAAACTGCGCTACTAGGTCCGTAGTCACCACCACATTACCACCAACGCGGTTACTGTTAAGGTACATATTACCAGTCTGACTGGGGCATGCAGACACCTTGACAGAATGAATAGTGTGTGGCACATAGGTTCCCCATTGCTATGCCCACGTGTGCAGCTCCTGATGGCGGTGGCACAGGATTCTATTTCTCATTGCTTCTGTACAGCATTGTGGGCTATCGCCCCGCCCCTTTTAAAGAGGGTCGCTGCCTAGCCGTGCCAACCCCTCTGCAGTGTGTGCCTGCGGTTCCTCCTCATGGCAGACGCACTTCTAAATAGACATGAGGGTGGTGTGGCATTAGGGCAGCTGAAGGCTGCGCAGGGACACTTTGGTGTGCGCTGTGGGGGGGGAGGGGGGCGGTTGGTCAGCATGTAACCCAGGAGAAATGGCAGCGGAGTGTCATCCAGGCAGTGATTGTGCTTTGTTGTAGCTAGTGTGGTGCTTAGCAAAGGTATGCCATGCTAATGAGGGCTTTTCAGAAGTAAAAGTTTTTGGGAGGGGGGGGGGGGGGGGGGCCCACTCTTGCCGCTATTGTGGCTTAATAGTGGGACCTGTGAACTTGAGATGCAGCCCAACACGTAGCCCCTCGCCTGCCCTATCCGTTGCTGTGTCGTTCCCATCACTTTCTTGAATTGCCCAGATTTTCACACATGAAAACCTTAGCGAGCATCGGCGAAATACAAAAATGCTTGGGTCGCCCATTTACTTCAATGGGGTTCGTTATTCGAAACGAACCCTCGAGCATCGCGAAAAGTTCGTTCCGAGTAACGAGCACCCGAGCATTTTGGTGCTCGCTCATCTCTAATACACATATATAAAATGAGGTCACATGACAAACAAATAGATACTTTTCCAGACATAACCCAGACAGTAACCCATTCAGTGCTGCAGCTATGCAATACACATTATATTCACTCACATGGAACACATTGACAATACACATAAGCACAAGACTACATACATCATTCAGAAACATCTAGAAGCTTCCACACATAAACTTCTGTACACTACACTGCTCTGTACTATAAATAAAGTTAAATTTAGAAAGTTAAAGTTAGAACTCTATGGCAGCTCAAAAAAAGGGAGTTACTCTGCATACAACGCAGGAAAAAGAAGACAGCTGGCCCTATATATCTGCTGGCACGGATGTAACTAATTGCTTCTTGCATTCTCCTAACTTCATTTATGCAAAAATATGTTCTGTATCGGCAAATATATTTGTGCATATGCTCGTCTGAAACCGTTCTAAAGAAGGGCCTTCTTCATTTTCCTCTGTTCTGGATGCACTCCTGCGTATGGCTCAAAAAACATCAACTGCATGAAGCATTGAATGTGTAAATCTGGCATGCCATGTTTTTTTTCCTGGATGAGGGCCCATTCAGACAGACGATTTTCCTGTCTGAGTCCTGTCCTTGTATTTCATGAGCAGTGCTCGGGCCTATTATTGCCAATTAGGTAATTCACATGAGCAGTGAGCAGATTTTCATGCAGACCAATGGTCCACGAGAGAAACATTACAGTATGTCCTATTTTGGTGCAATTAATGGACCCTAATCATACATGCAATGTCTGCTGCCCACGGGTATCAAAAACCACATGGGCATATGCCCACTAGTTGTGCTCAAGAATCTCTGATGCAACTTTACTTGGCTGTATGAATATAGCCTTAGGCAACTCTTACACATGCAGCCGGCAAAACGCCACAATTTTGATTGTGGTGTTTTGCTATCATTTTACTCTTGTTTTTGTCCGCATGTTCTAGCTTCCAACAGTGGGATCTAGCACACTCCATTGTAGTGACGGGTGATGAGGTGTGCTAAACACAGTAAAGTAGAGCAGACAGCGCTTGAAAATCGCGGCATGGGAAAATGCCGCAATCAAGCTTAAGTCTGGAAGCGTTATATCGCAACTACCGTGCCGTTCAAATCGCTGTGGTAATCGCGGTAAAGAACTGATATTTGAGAGTGGCCATAAAGAGGTTCTGTCACAAGGTTCATGTTGTCCAAACCACAAGCACACATAATGTGTGTGTTTTGTTTTCTGAGATGCTGCAGCGTTTTAAAAAAAACATAGTTTGGAAATCTACAGGAAATGGGACTTGGTAGCAGGTTCCTACGGGACTATTCCCACTCAAATCCCCTAGTCTGACAGGTTTCCTGTACACAAGTAGGGAGACCTCGTACTCACATTAGGTCAATGCAGTTGCAGTTAGAGTCAAAGTGCGGCGTCCAAGCGGAGGCTGGGCCATTGTGGGTGAGAACACAAGGCTTTCAAGATTGTTGTCATGGCTGGCTCAGTCGTCTCTCCCCAACAATGCCTGAAAATGTGGCCCAGCTCAGTCGCGTGCAATGCAAAAACAACAGGCAGATGTAAGAGATTGTAATTAGTTTTAACGGAGTTGTCACATTACACTAGTACCTCTTTTCCAGCAAACGGTTGCTTACATAGTCACATAGTATGCTAGGCAGAAGGGAAACAATGCCCATATAGTTCAGCCTTTTTCCACCCCCTCGTTGAACCAGAGGAAGGCAATAAAATCAAATGAGGCAGAAGCCAATTAGCCCCCTTGGAGGAAAAAATTCCTTCCCAACTCCATAATGGCAGTCAGAATAATCCCTGGATCAACATTTTGAAAGTTCCTACCTGACTCCAAGACCCAGATAAACAACCACGATGGTTATTTAATGTCTATATCCTGTAATATCATAGCGCTCTAGAAAGATGTCTAGTCTCCTCTTAACCCTTTCCAATGCAATTTTGTATCCTGGTTTTCTTAGGGGGCTTACTCTTTTTCTGCCGTTATACAACGGTGCTATATGCTGGCTAAAGCCAGTACTGCATGAGCTGACACGTTGAATAGGCTCCGACAGCAGAGAGGCTGGCAATATATAGTAAGAGAACCCCGACGGATGTCTTCCAACATGGGAGCTGTACAGCCTTAAATCATAAATGTCTTCAGAGGTCAGACAGTGGATTGGAAAGGGTTAAACTCCTCTAATGATTTTGCCATCACCACATCCTCAGGCAGAGAGTTCCACAATCTCACTGCTCTTACAGGAAAGAACCCCCTTCTATGTTGATGATGAAACCTTCATTCCTCTGAAACTAGAGGATGCCCTTTTGTTACCGTTGCAGTCCTGGGAATAAACAGATGATGGGAGAGATCCTTGTATCGTCCCCTAATGTATTTATACATAGTTATTAAATCACCCCATAACTGTATTTTTTCCCAGGTGAATAATCCCAATTTTGATAGCCTTTTTGGGTATTCCAGACCTCCCATTCCATTTATTAATTGAGTACCCCCTCAAGTACTGTAATGTAATGAAATAAATTTTCTTCAATTTTGACTTTCCAAGTATAACACAAGTTGACAATCTCAAACACGAGATTCCGAGTTGGCCTCCTTCTGATTAAACTCTGTTACTCACACACGCATTCTTCTAGGAGACACTTTTCTTCCCCTAATCTAGGTGTCCTCAGTCCAAGTTATCTGATAAACTCTCCCTGGAGGTATACTCCTGACACGGTGTGTTAATACACAACTCTTGCCTTTTCCTGCTTGCTAGTTACTTCTACTGACTTGTCATAGCAGGAACCGTTACTCTGTGCTTTAGCCCCTGGAAGATGGAAAATATCCCTCGGCAAATGAGATAGGCCTACGGCTCTGCGCAGGCAGAAGCAGAAGCGACATGTCCTCCTCCACCGACTACATCTCTCCAATATCTCTAACTACTCTATTCTAGACTCCGCCTCTCAACAACTACTAAATTCCCATACTGCCACACACAATAAACAAGTTAGGTAAACAGATTGGCCACAACAAAGCTTGTTAGCACTTCCATAGAACACAGATACACACTAGACAGTTTACACAAAACGGCACTTACACCTACTCTAAATTCCGGCCCGCTACAATAGATTGCCAGGACAACAGGTTACAAAAAATCCAACCTCTGTGGGTTTTTTGCAACCTACAACTTGCATTCGACCCCGTTGACCTTAATGTGAGTGTGAGGTCACAGGACTACTCAGTGAGCTTTAGTTGTGCAACCCTTGTCTCTGCCAAAAGTCATTGTGTAGCTCTAGCCTTGATCTCATTTTTGTTATTGAGCTATAGTTGCCATAATTTCTTATTCAGAATGGGAACTATTTCTCGCCTAGAGGCATAACTTGAAGCTGCGGGGCCCTAGTGCAAAATCTGGAACTGGGCCCCCAACTATAAAGCTTCATTGATAGTATTGGTTTGCAATATGGGGAAGAGAGACTTTTTGGGTCCCCTAGGGTTCCTGGGCCCAGGTGCGACCGCACCCTCTGCACCCCCTCTACTTACCTAGCCATGGAAACCGGGATCCCACATTTTACACGAAAAAAAAAAGGCTTGTAAATAACGTTATCATAAAACTATAGATTACTAAACCTATAACATAATCATAACCACCAATTTAGTTACAAAATAACTTATTCAAGGGAATTAACATGTGTGTTATTGCTTGTGAGCATGGGATTCTACATGAGATGAGAAGCCGGAATAAACTGATACTTATGGACAGATGCTGCCTGTATATGTTTATGTCTTCAAATAAAGATTTTCATTTGAAGACAAACGTTTTAATTAAGAATTTACTGTAATACTGATAATTCAGTGCTAGTGATAAAGTACAATCTGATACTGCCCACTACTGGCATAAGCAGAGATTACATTACACATAGCCAACAGCATTATACAGGTTTAACCACTTAATGATGTTGCCTTTTTTTTCTATTTTAGTTTTTTCCTCCCCCTTTTAAAAAAAATCCTTTATTTATCCATCGACGTCACTGTATGAGGTCTTTTTTTGCAGGATGAGTTGTATTTTTCAATGGTACTATTTAATATACCATATAATGTACTGAAAAACTTTTAAAAAATTCTAAGTGGCGTAAAATGCAAAAAAAAAACTTCTGCCATCTTTCGGTGCATCTTGCTTCTACGCCGCACAAACTGCAACAAAAATGACATGACAACTTTATTCTATAGTTCAGTACAATTACTACGATACCAAACTTAGGGCTCAGTCAGATGGCTGTTTTTTTGCTGTGCGTGTTTTTTGCGTTTGCGATTCACATGTCCGATTTTTACATGCACAAAAACTTTTTCGACGCAAATTATAGGACACTATATTTTAAAACGCGGCTATCTGCGTTCTGTGATTCGCAAAGAATTTTCGCAAAAATGCTATTGTGTTCTTTAGAACACGCTGCTCTGTATTCCGATCATGTGAACGAGTGCATAGGCTTCTATGTGAAAGTGAAATCAATTGCAAATGCTGACGATGTGTCCCCGCTATGGGGCTACTGTGTAACGTCTAGGCAAAGGGGCCACATGAATGGAGGCATTTAAAGAAGCTTTGCATTACTTGCGCCCCTGGCGAAGGCTCATAGACGCATGCATTTTTACGACGGTTTGTTTCATTACCAAACCGTATTTGTTAATTTAGGTGAGCTGCTCTCCCGTAAAATCTAGTCGGGCTATTTTTATGACAAAACATATAATATTACACATTTTACATACTTGTTTCACTTGATGAAATTTTCTACATCAGCACCTGAATGTTGCAATCGTCTGTAATTATGTTGGACCTCGATTCATCTGTTTCCACACCAGCTTAGTACGCTCCCCTTTGTTAAAGCATTTGTAAATCTGGGCGCTTCCATTCGCTCAAAGCTCTGACGTTCGAATTGTTCACAACTGTTTTCAATGAATTATGGGTGTTTTTTCCCCGCCTCTAAGTGCATCTACTATTAAAAAAAATGTCCTTGTAGCGTGGTTTAAGTACTGCAGACATTTATACAAAAATGTTATTCAAGATGGATAAAAGGGAGATGATCCGCACTGTAGAAACCTGCCCCGCATTGTGGGATACGCATTCCAACGCATTGCTCTCCTTGTCAGCAGAAGAGCCCTCTGCGAGGGATAAAAGTTCAGCAGAGGGTTCCCCTGTCGGGATGCGTCCTCTGAGGTCCCTCTGGTGGAGGTGGATAGACTGAACTTGGACCCGTCCCGCCCTGTGACAGGTAATTGCAAAACACAGGTTACACACTGAGGCCTGAACAAATAACCATCTGGTATAACAGTAGGAGAAGCAGCCCAAAGTGTCCTAAAATATTTGACAGTTACAACAGAATTGACTTAAGAAATGTTGTCTCCACCTACAGTGGCAAAGCAAGGGACACATGACTTTTCTGATGTTTCCTGCTTAGTCAATCTCTAATTATATTAACTACTGAAACAAATGTGTATTTGTTGTGTTGGTAGGACTCATTCTCCATTACATTTTTTTTTTGTTTGAACCCACTGCGTGGTGAGATGTTCCCCCTGAGGAGAGGGTGGCCTGGTTTTTCCAGGAGCTCTTTCTGTTTCATCTGCAGATCAATGTACTGCAGAGTGACCTAGATGGACTCTGGGAGCACTTGGCCAACCTTCATCAGTGGGGAGCCCATTACTTACTGACGATGGAACAGAGGTCGCTCCACCCAGCATCCACCTCCGCACGCACAGTCCCCATTCACACCATCGCCTGTGGATCTTTCAATGCCACATTGAATTATGCCTATTGAGGGGCAGAAAGAGCTCTGCGTTGCCATTGTTTTGGCTTGTCCATCATCTGCAACCAGAAGCTGTGTTTCGTGCCATTCCAGAAGAGGGGTGCGGAATAATTTGGCGCTATACAAATAAAGATTATTATTATTATTATTATTACATTTGTTACAAACAGTATATGAGCCATGTTTGCTCTTTATTATAGCCAAATTCGTTTTAAGGTGCAAGGCCACTTCATCAGTTTGCTTGGATATAGGCAGTAAACTGCAATTAATACATGGGAAGATTTCTGAGGGGTGCATGGGTCAGGCACCAATAACGGAGGCTAAAGTGATGCCAATGGGTGAGTGAATGGTAGGAGAGGGCTCAGAGAGCAATAGCGAAAAGCATATTAAGGTTCACATGGGGTGAACTTGCTGCAGATTTTCATAGTGGAATTTCACATAAGAAACCTACTGCAGATGCAAAATCCCAACCACACACTGTACTAAATCTATACATAAATTATCCTGTGATGTGGATTTAATTAAATTCATAATTTATGCTGTGGATCTTCAGTACAGATTTCACCCTTTGGAATGCAATTCCACAGCATTGCTGCACCAAAACCCACTGTAAACCTGTTGCTATGGAAATTCTATGGATCTTCGACAGTGTGATCTCCATAAGGCTGGCTTCACATGAGTGTAAGGGCTCGTGCAGACAAGTGTATGCATAGATACGCTCGTGATAGTGTGGCGTAATAGCACTGTGAACAGATTGCTATTGCGAGCTGTTGCTTGCATTTCCGCATATTCTACTGTACTTTTCTATGCTGCCAGGCCTGTTCACATCGGTGAAGGACACACCCACACTGTAATTGAACTGGCTGGACAGCCAAATTAGTCTCTGGTTTTTAACATAAATCATTAATTTATAAGCCATATTGGATTGTAGTTCCTAAGGACCACCAGTAGAACCGACACTTGTGGCCCACCCTACAACAAGGCAAATATTAACTGTTGATTTCTTGTCTTGTCTATTGACCTACAATGGAGTCTGAGTTCCATCATGGTAACTCTTGTTTTGACTGCTATTTTGAATAAAAACTGTCTTTCAGGCAAAAATCACCCATGTCATACAATCCATATAATACAACCCATAATATAAATTTAAAAATGCTTACTGAATGACATAAAAACAATGAAAAAAAAGTTATGCCTCTTGGTGAGGCAAAAACAGAAAAGTATGCTGCATTCTCAAGGCCAAAAAGAGCTTGGTATCATTAAAGGGTTCATAGAAATCACAAATTACATTAACATCAGTTTCAGGTGTTTGGTGTTAACATAGAAGCAAAGTGATAGAAGCAAAGTCATTACAGTGATGTAGTAGATGCTCTGCTGCCCCTGCTGTTTCATATTAGACATGCATGAGGTATTTGTACATGCTCCTCATCACCGTATACCACTGTGTATATATTACCACTACCAGTATAGAGAAAACAGTGATAACTTCCTTCATCTGTAGCCTGGACACTGCTGATGGACAGAACGGCTGAACCCGCAGATATGGATCCACTGAAACGATCTGGTATTCCTGAGGGTCTTCTATTCTGGTTGCTGCTACCTGTATTGTAAACTAGGAGTTTAGGGGGACTTCCAGGTGTCTGGTAGAACCAAGATGGGTAGTTATCCCCAGCTACTGACCCCCCACTTCGACTACAGGTGAGGCGGACAGTCTCTCCAGGAGACGCTGACACTGAAGCATCCTGAGTCACAGTAAACTGAGCCGATGCATCTGTAATGAGAAAGAAATGGATGTTACACTAGAGAATGCGAGTGTCTCCTGTAATCTGTGCTGAGATCGGGGCTTACATGCACAATAGAGAACTAGAGAGAGGAGGAGGAAGAAGCAGGACATGGTGCAGGAGATATTCTCTGTGCAGACAGTTACACCGTGACGGCCGTCTGCTTATATACATCCCCAAAGAGGAGGACGGACCTCACTATGTAAATATCATCTACAGACAGGAATGGCTTCACATGGACCTACAATGATTATTCACGACATTATACTCATATACTTATCTAGTCATTATACTTGTGTATTTATACTTTAACCCTTTGAAGATCACACCATTTTTGATCCTAAGGACAAAAAGATTTATTTGTTTTTGCCTGAAGCATATTGGCCTTCTATGTTGGACTAGCTATAGTTTTGTGGGAACGGTTTTAAGGTACACGACACGTTAGGCAGTGTTCACATCTGCAGATCCGGTATAAAAGCTCAGATAAAAATTGTGCAATATGATGTGATATTTTGTTCAATAAAATGCCAGGCGTAAAAGTATGTCAACATTGACCATAACTGAGCCCAGTCTTATTTGTGTTATTTGCTTTATTTGTTTTGTTTATTTTAGTTACTTTCTTTAACTCTGCTATTAAAAGTATTATTGTGTTTCACAAATTTATACGTATGTTTACAAAAATATACACACATGTAAATCATATGTAACTTGTTACCCTCAAATTTCTTTTAATAAAAATTTAATGTTCAAAGAAAAATGCCAGGCGTAATGACAGAAACCCAACAAACTCCATTATAGTCAGTGCCGAATTCCACTCTTCCATTATTTTTGTTGCTTAGCTTCTATAACGCAGCCAAACAAGACAAATACAAGCGGAAGTGTGAGTGAAGCCTTAGTAATTACTGTCATTGATTTCAGTTTATATCATTTAGATTCTAAAGGAAATGGTAAAATATAGTGGCATTTTCCTCTTTTCTTATTTTATGGATGTACAGTACAGATTGTTATAGTGAGGGTATGTTCACACGGGATGTATACTCTGCAGATTTCACATCGTGGATTTGCCTGCAAATAATATACAACATAATACACTTCAGCCCAAGTGGGTGAGATAAAAAAAAAATTGTATCCATATGCTGCAGAAAAAAATCTACAATGTAAATTGACCGGGAAGTGTATATCTGCAGAGTGTCAAATTATGCTGCAGATTATCACCACGAATATCAGCTCTTCAAATGAGAGGCTGAAATGTGCAGCTTATCCTCACCAATATCTGCATGTAATATTTGTGGATTTTTCCATGGATGCTTTGTGGATTTTACTAGATGTCCCTTGCCTTTGTAATTTTTATTGCTTTCAATTGAACAAATAGTGATCTGTGTTTACTGAATAGAAAAGAACACAAATCCAGAGGAAAATACGCAAAATAAATAGATTGTGCTACGTTTTAGAAAAAAACTGCTATGGCTATGTGATCAACTCTTTGGATTTACATTAGCTCCATGTTGTGGTCTCCTCAACACAGACCTAATATGGAGCAAAAATACACTCACCTGAAAGCGGTCATACTGTGAATTCAATGAATGCCTGAGCGCTGCCTCTAATTGGCTGAGCGCCGTGACCAATCAGAGGCAGCGCTCAGATGTCATTCAATGGCTGAGCACTGCCTGTGATTAGTCACAGCACTTAGCCAATTAGAGGCAGCGCTTTCTGGAAGCAGGGATTTTTAAATCCCCGGCCTTAAGAAAATGCTAAAGAACACTGCTGGGGAGCCAGAAGGAAGAAGCACCGAAGCTCCGACAGCGCCGCTGGGTGATGTATTCATTTATTTTTTATTCATTCAGCTAGTTTCAAGCCCTTGCCTAAAAATCACTGCTGCGGTCGCCTGCATACCATTGCTTTTAAGGGGGCGATCGCGATCCTCTGCCACAGCTGTGACAGGGGATTCTTTCGTCCCTGCAATCAGTCCCCTCATCACTGAACACTGTGACAGTGCTGTCACAGTTCAGTATTCAGTAGACCTTTGTGGAGCAGCTGCGCTTCTACAAGCACAGCTGCTCCAGTAGCACGGAGCTTCGATCACGTGCATTTTGCACATCCGTGCAGAGCATTTGTTTGCGCACATAGGTGAACAATAAAAAACGCTAATCTGACTGAGCCCTAAGGCTTCTCATGAGACTTGAAAAATGGCAGGAAAAATTTTTTGTCAATCCCTTGGTGATGCAGCCTATTTCGGAGCTAAGGACACAACAATTTTCTGAAGATTTTCATCTCTTTTTCCAAGGTCATACGTTTTTTATTTTTCCATCCATATGGCCATATGAGGCCTTATTCTTTGTGTGGTGAGCTGCAGCTTTTATTAGTACAATTTTTTTGTTATATATAATGTACTGCATAACTTTTATTAATTATTTTTGGAGGGGAGGGAGAAAAAACACACCTATTTGGCATGATTTTTTTTACAGCATTAGTCATGCAGCATAAATGACATTATATTTTTTTTCTGCGGGTTGGTGGAATTCCGACAATACCAAAATTATATATTTTGTTAGGTTTTCCAGTTTTGCACAATCAAATACTTTTTTTTGCATCACCGTATTTAAAGTCCCATGACATTTAAATTTTTTCATCGACTTAATGCTTTGAGGGCTTATTTTTGCATGAGCTGTAGTTTTTATTAGTACCATTTTAGGATACATTTGGCTTTTTTTGATCACTTTAACTGTAGGGTTTTCTGGGAGGTGAAGTAAATAAAAGAAGCATTTTGGTTTTTTTGTTTTTTTTTTGCTTTTTTATATCATTTGGCTTGCGAGCTAAAACTATTCAATGTATGGTACAAATGTGGTTTTTTTAATTATTTTAAACAAGAGGGGAAAGAGCACCAAAAAAGATTTTTTTAACTATTATTAATATATTTTTTTTTTATATTTTCTATGGCTTGAACCTGATATGCCATGATTACTCTGATAAAACACTGCAGTACAGAAGTAAAGCAATGCATTATCACTTATCATAGTGATCACTCCTTGGCAGACCCGGATGACATTGACTGGCGTACTGTTGCAATGTCAACCCATCATTCCTCCGCGATTACATGGTTGATGGCCAATAATGTTACAGAGGGTAGTCACATTCTCATGCCACAATCAACATTGATCATGACATGTAAGGGGTTAACATCAGGCATCGGTGTACTCACCGATCTCCGCTGTTGCAGCGGAACGCCGACTGTCAGTCACAGCCGATTCCTGCTGCGGATGGCACAAGCATAGCTTCTGAGCAAATGCAAGCAATAGGAGGTAAGTGAATACCCAATTGCGGGAACCCCTTCTCATCCAGTGCGTAAATACTGTATACTCCAGCTGCCTCCTTTACTCAGACTGGTGTAAAATGTAGTAAATGTAGGTCAATATCAGCAGAGAATTATGTTTACTTCTTTGTGCAAAATGTTGTTTGTGTCCAACTGTAGGTGGATCATGAAGCCAGAGCTTCATACTTTCCACAGTGCAAATAAGCACAAAGCTGCAGAGGCCAAATATGCCCATAAATGGTTCCTCCATCATATGTGACCATCTAGTGGATTTTCACTCACTCAAGATCACTGTCATCTATTCTGAGATGGTTGGCAGCACTGAGAGAACCCACACAGGCCAGTTTGTGGTGAAAGTAAAGCAAGTCCATTTATTTTCAACGCCATAGGGAAGAAATCAACAATATTCCATTCAGGCGTTCTCTCAGGAACCATCTCAGGGCAGCAAACATATAAGCTCCTCTCTTGGATCTCACAGTACCTCATCCCAGAGAGGATAGTCTCCTCCAGCATTGAGCAATGCCACAACCCCCCGAAGTGTGGCAGGAGCCAAAGCTTTTACCTCCCACACTGCCACACGCACACTGAAATCAATAGGAGCCATGCTTGTAATTATGAGCACAGGCCACTACACAGGGGTCAGAGCAGCAGTTTCCTTTCTGAATCTGGTGTAGTCTGGCACTGACAGCCGGCTCACCCTGGAAAACCTCTTTACTATAAATTGAAAGCAGTTCCAAATGTGAGAAATGTTCTAAAATCTTCTTGTATAGTTCTTAAAAATGATAGAAATTGTACTGCTTTCTCTAGTGTTTAATGGAGGACATGCATGAAGTATTTGTACATGTTCCTCATCACTGGATACTACTGTGTATACATCCTACTAGCGTAGACAGTAAAGAGGAGACAGTGATATTCTCCTTCATCTGTAGGCTGGACTCTGCTGATGGACAGAACGGCTGAATCCTCAGATATGGACCCACTGAATCGATCTGATATTCCTGGGGGTCTGGTACCTGTATTGTAAACTAGGAGTTTAGGGGGGTTTCCAGGTGTGTGGTAGTACCAAGATGGGTAGTTACCCCCAGTTACTGACCCCCCACTTTGACTACAGGTGAGGCGGACAGTCCCTCCAGGAGACGCTGACACTGAAGCATCCTGAGTCACAGTAAACTGAGCCGATGCATCTGTAATGAGAAAGAAATGGATGTTACACTAGAGAATGCGAGTGTCTCCTGTAATCTGTGCTGAGACCCGGGGCTTACATGCACAATAGAGAACTAGAGAGAGGAGGAGGAAGAAGCAGGACATGGTGCAGGAGATATTCTCTGTGCAGACAGTTACACCGTGACGGCCGTCTGCTTATATACATCCACAAAGAGGAGGGCGGACCTCACTATGTAAATATCATCTACACTTCAGTGTCTTGTCCACATGGACCTACAATGATTACTCATCACATTATTCTCATATATTTATCTAGTCATAATACATGTGCATTTTTACTTTAATCCTTTGAAGATCACACCATTTTTGATGGCCAAATATGCCTGTAAATGGTGCGAATTTAGCCACATTTTTAATTGCGAATCTGCTGTAAGGGTTAAGGGCTTAAGCAGATAGGCATGTTTTTGTTACATTATGTGGCCATGAAAATCAGATGTTGTCACAGACACTGACAACAGATTCCCAAGAGGCGGACAGGTTAACTATTTTTGACCTATCCTGGATAAGTCATCAGTAGTTAAGTGATAGCGAAGCCTTTTAACCTTAACGCCTCATGTCCACTGGGTAAATGGAATTGCGGAATCCGCAGCAGATTTTGCCCATAGAAAATCATTGCCATCCGCGGGTCCATTAAATTGATTTTTGCACCCGCGGATGGCATTTTAAAAGAATTGCGTTTTTCATGCGTGGGAGAAAAAACGCGGCATGCTCCATTTGCCGCGGATTCCGCGCGGATCGGCAACATTGCTATCACATTGATAGCAATGTGTGCGGATATCTGCAGCAAAAAAAAAAAAAAGCCATTTAAAGCAAATCCGCGTGGGATCCGCCGTGGAAATCCGCGGCAGATTCTGCGCGGATTGTATTTTTTGAGAGGACATGAGGCCTAAATGGTCAATAACATTTGAAATAGTTTGTGTTTATTTAGCCAGAGTGATAGCCAGTGTGATAACTAGCAAATTTTTTATGTAGGTTATTGACCTAAAATGACATCTTTGTGCTAAAAAATCACTGTCAACTACCTACTGTCTAGTGTGTTACTGGAGACAGAACTATCACAGAACAGGAAGTGGAAATGAGCCAGTGTTTATTGAAGTCTAGGATAGCAAAAGGAAGGATGGGGTGAGAGTAACACTCCCACAATGACATGCCTTCTGGAGCTAATGGTAAGTTATCTGCTGCAATTTATTCATATCTCCCCTGCTCAGTCCTTCTGTACATTGTGCTATGTGATGATGTTATGCAGGGGTGCAGATTGCTACAGGCAGCAGAAAAGTTAACAGCAAAATAATATCCTTGCTCAACAGAATGATTACATATGTGTGTGCACAAAAAAGACTTATTTACCAAGGAGAGGCCCCTTAATCCCTTGCACTTCTTTGGGCAACCCTGGAGCAATTTTGTTAGCCTCCAAGCAGCCCATTGCTGTAGGCTTTGTATGCAAAGAAGTAAGGGAGAGAGTGACATTCTGCTCCCAGAACAATGCCCAGCAAGCCAATATTCATACTTTGCAGAGTGACCTGGCATCATTAGCATACACTCAGAATCTATTTTGTTGTCCAATAGATTTTTTTTTAAAGCGGCGTGACCTGGATGGTGGCGGGAACAGACCCTGAGTAGTGAGCTCCGCTAGTCAAGACTTCAAGAAGCAACAGACCAGGGAAAGAGAGAGAGAATCTGAACTTACTGACAAGCAGGAGAAGAAAAGAAGAAACCGAGGAAGAGACCGATGAGAGAAGGACCGCGGAGACTGACAAAGTTCTTCCCAGCACACGACACAGGAGGAGAGACGGAGGTGCAGGCCGCAGGCGCAGGATATCTGAAGGCACCGGGCGCGGCGGACTTGGAGTATTCCTAGCACTGCTGTCAGAGTAAGTGGGTTTTCCCAGTCCCCTTGCCTCCTAGGCAGGAAATGAACTGGAGTAGGGAAGAGGAGGAAGGGAGATACAGAGCAACTGCTCACTTCCAGAACCCCACGAGGAAAATGGCACCCAAAGGACTACAGGAGGCAGGGGAAGCAGCTGGAAAGATGGAGGAGAGGAGAGGGGCAGTAGTGAAGCCACTCATTTACAGAGCCCCATGATTGAATTTGTGTCTACAACACCAAAGAGAGAAGGAAAAGCAGATGGGAGCTGGGAGAATAGAATGCAAGAAATGAGCAGTGGTGCAACTGTATACTCGCAAAGCGCCATGTAGGAAATGGCACCCATAGCACCACAGGGAGGAGGAGAGGAAGATGGCAGCAGGGAAAACAGAAGAAAGGAGAGAAGTAATGGTGAAACTGCACACTCCCAGAGCCCCATAAATGAAAGGGTGCCCACTGCACAACCAAGAGGAGACATGCATAGAAGTGAGATTTATGCAGTTAATGAAAACATTGAGGAGGAAGCAGCAGCAAGGGAGGGAGCAAAGGAGAGAGACCCAAGACTTAACATTAGTTGCTCAGACAAGGACGCATCAGAATATTTTATAAGAGAGATGAACCATGTACTAAAGAGGACTCTGCAAAGAGAACTGAAAGCTATGCATACATCCATTAGCTCCTCCATGGAAGTGATTGGAGGCAGAATAAACCATCTGAAAAAACAAAATGGGTGAAATGACCAGCTCACATAATGACCTGATGGATGACCACTTCAGGCTAGTGGCGGAGCTTGAGGCAGTAAAAATAAAGTGGCTGTTTTAGAAGACCAAAATCACTGCAACAACATTAAAATAAGAGGAATAGCGGAGATGGTAGAGCCAGCAGCACTCTAAGAATACGTGCAAGATCTAATTAAAGCTCTACTCCCTGAAACCTCACAGGAGGAACGCATTGTGAATACAGTGCATAGGCTACCATGACCAAAGGCGATTGCAGAAAACCTGCCTAGGGACGTTATGGTGCACATCCACTTTTACCACACAAAGGACATGATTATGTATGCAACCAAGAAACTAAAAGCCCTCCCACACCCCTATGAGAACCGCAAGCCTTTTGCAGGTCAACCTGAAGCAACCATGATGGCTCAGAAAAAATTTACACAGACTACGAATATTCTCTGTGAAAGCAAGATAATGTATAAGCGTGGATTCTCCATCAAACTAATAGTCTTCAGGAACGAAAGCAACTACGTCATCACCAACTCAGAAGAAGGGCTGAAAACGTTCCAGAGCTGTGGCCTGCAGGGCCACATACAACAAAGTCTGTCTCACATTGATCAGGAGTGGCAAAACAGATCCAAGCAAGCCCCTGGAAGCAGGCAACCTCAAAGTATCCCACACTAATGCAGATTTTAGAGCTTGATGAAGGAAAAAGAAAAAGTTCAGGTTTTGGAGCTGCACAAGAAGAAGTCAACATTCAAAATGGCTGAGCTTTCTTTCCCACAAAAAGACCCTTCTCACAAAAAGCAGAGATTTTGCTCAGGTGGTAAGATGGTTCGATGGCTTGTATCTGTCAGATACTCCTGAATCCACATGCCCAATCCCCCCAAGTTTACTATTCCACTCCTAACCCAACCAAGAGCGTTCCTTATTTCAAAAACCATTCGATCTCTGATCTACAATGAAAGAGACAGACAAGAAAATCTTCCATGAGGACAACCGAAATACACAACACTAATAGAGAGACAGTAATACAGCATTGATAAATATTGACTGGCTTTAACCCCTTAGTGGTCAAGCCTGTTTACGCCTTAATGACCAGGCTAAATTTTGGAAATCTGACATATGTCACTTTAACATAGAAGAACTCCGTTAAGGTTTTGCATATCCAAATGATTCTAACATAGTTTTTTCGACACAATTGTACTTCATTTAGGTGGTCAAAATATACTGATAGAATTTGTGTATATTTATTAAAAGCGCAAATAGGGAACATTTTGAAAAAATTGTCATTTTTTCACATTTTTGATTGGAATATCTCAAATATGTGCAACTATATTGCACAAATTTTTGATAAGATATATATTTCCATCTGTTTACTTTATTCTCGACGCACATTTGAAAAACTTTAGTTTTTTTTAACAACTTAGGGGACATATAAATTTTACATTAGTTATTAAAATTTTGAGGAACATTTTGTTTTCCTACACCAAGCCAAGATTGCAAAGGCTCATAGGTGTGAGAATGATAGATACCCCCACAAATGACCCCATTTTAAAAATGACGCCCCTTAATGTATTCACTGAGGGGTGTTAGGCTGGGTTCATACGGGCCGTATTCCTGCCGGAAATCCCGCGGTTTGGCCGCAGCAAGAAATTTCGTCCACATGGCTGGCTAATCCCGAGATCAGCAGCCGCGGGTGGATTTGCCGCGGCAAAATTCCGTGCGGCAAATCCACCCTGTGTGAACGCAGCCTTAGGAGTATTTTGACAACACCATTTCTTTTCAGGAGTTAATGCAATTGAAAAGAGAAAAAATGAAATTTCATATTTTTGAAAATATGTCATTTTAACCCCTTAATGACATGGCCTATTTTGGCGTTCAGGACCAAGCGATTTTTTGGTATTTTTCCATCTCCATTTTTCAAAAGCCATAACTTTTTTATTTTTCCGTGGACGCGGCCGTGTAAGGGCTTGTTTTTTGCGTGGCGATCTGTAGTTTTTATCGGTGCCACTTTTGGGTATATAGACAATATCGTAAATTTTTTTTTTCTTTTTTTAATGATAACAGGGAGAGAAAACGCATCAATTCTGCCATAGATTTTTTTTTTTTTTTACAGCGTTAATCATGCAGCATAAATGACACACTAAATTTTTTCTGCGGGTCGGTACGGTAACAACGATACCAAAATTGTTATATTTTTTTTAGGTTTTTACACTTTTTTGCAATAAAACCCCCTTTTTTTGGAAATCTTTTTTTTTTCTCTATAGCTGCATTCAAAGTCCTGTAACTTTTTTATTTTTCTATGTACGTAGCTCTTTAAGGGCTTATTTTTTGCGAGACGAGCTGTAGTTTTTATTGGTACCATTTTGGGAAATGTACGCCTTTTTTGATCACTTTTATTGCATTTTTTGTGAGGCAAAATGCTAAAAATTAGCATTTTGCCTCTGTTTTTTAGCGTTTTTTTTTTACGCTTTTTGTCGTACAAAATAAAAAGCGTGTTCAACTTTTTGTACACGTCGTTACGGACGCGTCAATACCCAATATGTGGGGTTTTAGTTTTTTTTCCCTTTTTTTATGCTAATATTAGAAAAAGCATAAAAAAGGGGTTTTTTACATTTTTTTTTTTACATTTTTCTTTTTTTTACACTTTTCTTTTCTTTTTTTTAATACTATTTGAGTCCCTCTGAGGGACTTACATCACTGTGCCTATGATCGCTGTCATAAGGCATGGCAGAGCTACTGCTCTGCCATGCCTTATCGCTTGTACAGCGATTATAGGCACAGGCAATACAGGACGCCAGTGTCTGGCGTCCTGTTGCCATGGTGACAGGCCGGGCTCTCGCGATAACATCGCGAGTTCCGGCCGGAGACACACAGGGATCGCGATCCCTCTGTGAACTCTTTCCCTGCCGCGATCTACTTAGATCGCGGCAGGGAAGGGGTTAACAGCGGCGGGCGCATCTCCGATGTCCCCCCGCTGTTGGAGCGGGACGCCGGCTGTGACTGACAGCCGGCTCCCGCTGCGGGATAGCGCGGGATCACATGTGATCCCGTGCTATCTCCAGGACGTACCAGGTACGTCATGTTGTGGGAAGTACCAGGCTGCCATGACGTACCAGGTACGTCCAGGAGCGGGAAGGAGTTAAAGAAGTATTTTGTTTTCTAAAGTGCACGTGAAAATGAGGATTTACACCCCAAAATGTGTACCCATGTTTGTCAGTGTGTTCAGAAACATACCCATTGTGGCCCTAATCTTATGTCTGTATGCATAACAGGCTCAAAATGAAAGGAGCAGCCAGTGGCTTTCAGAACAGACATTTTGCTTGAAGGTGATTTAGGCCACATTGCATACTTGCAGAGCCCTTAAGCAGCCAAAACGATGGAGAACCTTCACAAATAACCCCATTTTGAAAACTAAATCCCTTAGCAAATTCGTCTAGGGGTGTACTGCGTATTTTAACCCCACCGTTTATGAATGAATCTAAGCAAAGTAGAAGGAAAAAAATTACGATTTGTTTTTTTTTCCGCAATTGTGTCATTTTAAAAACAGGTTTTTTTGTATAGCACACATAAGAATGAAGACTTTCAGCCCAAAATTGATATCCTATGTGTTCAGAGACATGCCCATTGTGGCCCTAATCTTATTTTCGTATGCAAACGGGGCCCAAACCAATCAGAGCGTTAAGCTTCAACTGTCTTTTAAATTTTACTGATCGGCATTATTCGTTGGATAACGGCGATCACGTGACCAGAGACCTGTCACTGCGGCCCTCGGTCACTGCTCCAGGGTCTGGGCTACCTTTAGGAGCAAGGAGGTTTTAAATTTCCCGGGCCCTCCCTAGCTTCTGAGCTTGCGTTCGCAATTTTTGCAACAGGTGCATGTGCCAAAGATGGGGAAAGGTCCGCAGATAAAGATCCCATCAGGGGACATTGCCGAAGGCCTTAGGTAAGTAATTTCACCTCCCCTCACGAATCAGATCCATGACGGGAGGTGAAACTTTAATTTTTTTTTTACTTCTCCGTGGTCACTGCTATCCAATGGATAACGTGACCAGGTAACGCGTACCGCAGCAGTCGTGAAATGTCCGGGCTCTCAGGTACATTCGGTAGCCAAAAGCAGGGACATCTTATATTATCCCGGCAATCTGTGACTTTTGTGCATGCATCCCGGGGCCTTAGGGACATAATTTCATCTCCCCTCACGAATATGATTCATAGGGGGAGATGAAACAAACTTTTTTCCTTTTTTTACACTTTTTTGTAACTTTTACATGATTGCTGCTATCCATCAGATAACAGCGATCATGTGACCAAGAACCGCATACAGCAGCTTCTGGTGACAGCTCCGTGCTCTCGGCTAATCATACTAGCTGTGGGCAGGGAGTTTTTAAACTTCCCGGGCTTTCCAGCCCTCTGCACATGTGCATGACGTAATGCCTTCTGGCTCACATGCGTAGACGCCGGCGTCATGTTCTGGAGAACTAGAACATAATTGGATATTGCAGAGGATGGGGATGAGTATCCTTAGCTCCCCTTATGGATCTGATCCATAAGGGGAGCTGAAACTTTAACTTCTTTTAACTGCATTGACTTTAATGCGATTACCAGCGATTGTGTGACCGGGATGGGAGGGGCTTCCCAGGGCTCGCCATGACAGCTCCAGGTTGACGGCTATCTCCAAGAGCCTAGAGCTGTTATGTCCAGAGTCTGCAGTTTTTTAATCCCCAGAGGATGTATGTTTTTACGTCCTTGGGGATTAATTAAGGCCAACTTAGGCAGGACGTAAAAAACACTATGGGGTGGTCACTAAGGGGTTAAATGCAAAAATAAAATTACGCTCAGAACTCACTGTCTTCCTGGTAATGTATTTGGGAACGTGAGACCAATAATAAAAATAAGATTTACATATGGCTACGTTCAAACTGATTTGGCAAAATTGGATGATGAAGCTTTTCTCTTGTATGGTGTTTTATTAGTCTCCCTAAACAGGAACCAGCAGTAATGCCCAATCATTGAAGGGCTCCAGTGTCCTAGATAATGATACTCCATACTAAGGATATCTTGGTGAAAGATTTCCAGGAAGAAATAAAGGTGCAAATGTAAAAAATGAATTTTTAGACAATCTACACCCCATGTTCTGGTAGATGTCCAATAAAGTGCTCACTATGGATACATAGTTATTGTCTTTTTAGTTGCCCAAAAAACTATGTAATGTCACTTTGAAAGAGGACCAAGGGGCTAATTCGAGATTTGTGAGTTTATTATTAAAGGTTGGATCTTTCAGCAATTTTCTGACTTGTTGCCCAACAAATATGCCCTCTTTTAGCTTTATGTTGCTCAACTTGGGAAACATTACTTTCAAATGATTGAGAACCTGACCTTCTTTATCAAGAGCTTTTACGAAGTTCTTCATCAGGCCCAATTTGATATGAAGTGGAGGCAAAATGACTTTACTCAGTCCAACCAATAGAGTATTTATCACATGTTTCTCCAGGTATAAATGATTTCCTCACAGGCAATCCCTTGATTTTGTAGTGGCTGTTGGTGTCTCGGTTGTCCCATAAGCATATAAAACAGCAATATTTAGTAAACCCACCCAGCAAACCTGTAAGCAGTGCTGCAACTCTTAATTTACAGCATATCTGCCACTCATGATCTTTATATTTGATTGCCTCCACTACCAAAGCCATGCTTTCATATGTTTCTCTCATGTCCACTGCATAGGCCAAAGGCCGTGACGGGAGTTTGTTGCCATTATGCAATAGCACTGCTTTTAAGCTAGTATTACTGGAATCAATAGTCACTATTCCTGTGGGTTATGTTGAATACCCAGCTCTATTATCAAACCATTCATATGTATACACACACAAATTGAGGTCTGCATTTTAAATATTCAGATAAACAGCTACTTCTCGATCTAAAAGTTGAATTCTTTGTCCATTCAGCTAGAAGGTTCCATTGTTTCAATCTATAATCCAATAGTTCAGCTCCCTGTTTAGAAAGTTGTAAATCACGCACCGAATTGTTTAGTTCCTTCTATTCCATGAGGGGAGGAGATCTGTCATGAGATTCAGGGTTGCACTCTTCTACAAGTCATGCATCTTCTGATTCACTTTCCTCTGATGCAGTGTTTTGCAAGTTATGGACAGGAAAACGCAAGCCTTCCCCATGAGGCACAGTTTTATGCACTGAAGACACATATTGTATGTCTGGACATTTTATGTCTGGTTTTACTAGAATGTCCTGCAATATTTGTGAGGCAAAAATAACAATGCGCTTGATTAGTTGGCTCACACCAAACTATTAGAACAAACAGCATGGCTTGGCAATTTCCTTTCATCCATTCTGTTAGAGTTGTTATGCAAGCAATATGAGGTGCAAATTTTTTATCCTGATCTCTGAGAACACAATCAAAATACTGTTTACAAGCCTTCTTTAGGCCCCCTGTCCACGGCCGAGGTGGAATATTGCTAGCAATATTCCGCCGCGGGGAAGGAAGCGGGAGCGCTGACAGATCTCCGAGGTGAGCCCATCTGATAGATAGGCTCACCGCGGAGAATCGCGGCAATCGCAGCATTCTGCGATTTAAATCCCATGAGCGGAGATTTGCTATGAGTCTCCGCTCGTGGACGCCAGTGCTGTGCTTTCCGTAGCAATGTTATGGAAAGCTTTACACAGCATAATCCGCCAGTGATTTATCGCCGGCAGATCATTGCCCATGGACAGGCAGCGTAGCTAAATCAGTGAGTGGCTTCCTTTGGGTTTTTGGAGTGAATTTTCCACACACAACAAAATTTGTCAGAGTGGTTTAAAAACAATGAAGTTTAGTTGCCATAGTACTAACTATAACTCTGATATGTCAGAAAGTTTTACTAACTCACACAGGAAACACAAAAAACACTGATAACTAGAGATGAGCGAATGTACTCGTCCGAGCTTGATACTCGTTCGAGTATTAGCGTGTTCGAGATGCTCGTTACTCGTGACGAGTACCACGCGATGTTCGGGTTACTTTCACTTTCATCTCTGAGACGTTAGCGCGCTTTTCTGGCCAATTGAAAGACAGGGAAGGCATTACAACTTCCCCCTGCGACGTTCAAGCCCTATACCACCCCCTGCAGTGAGTGGCTGGCGAGATCAGGTGTCACCCGAGTATAAAAATCGGCCCCTCCCGCGGCTTGCCTCAGATGCGTTGTGACATAGCTGAGGGAAAATGCTATCGTGTTGGAGCTGCTATAGGGAGAGTGTTAGGAGTTAGTGTAGGCTTCAAGAACCCCAACAGTCCTTCTTAGGGCCACATCTAACCGTGTGCAGTACTGTGGAGGCTGCTTTTTGCAGTGTTGCACTTTTTTTTTTTTTGGTATATCGGCCGTGCAGAGCATTGTGCCCTGCAGTAATACTACAGGGACAGAAGTGGTGGTTAGGCAGGGAGAGTGTTAGGAGTGATTGTAGGCTTCAAGAACCCCAACGGTCCTTCTTAGGGCCACATCTAACCGTGTGCAGTACTGTGGAGGCTGCTTTTTGCAGTGTTGCACTTTTCTTTTTTTTTTTGATATATCGGCCGTGCAGAGCATTGCGCCCTGCAGTAATACTCCAGGGACAGAATTGTGTAGGCAGGGCCAGAAGACATATATTATTGACTGAATATACGCAGTGGTCCTTTTCAAAAAAATATTGGGCAAAAAATCTATTTGGCCTGCCTGTCACTGTGCTCAGTGTTCTGGGTCCGTATGTGCTGGGTGTAGTAGTTCTACAAATAAATACGCAGGCAGCTAAGTGTTACAGCAGGCGTGCGCCAAATTATTTCCTGGCTCTGAAATCACCGCTCTGTTGCAGTTAATAACAGTGCAGCACTCTGCAGTTCTGTCACACACTCCAGGGCCAGAAGACATATATTATTGACTGAATATACGCAGTTGGCCTTTTCAAAAAAATATTGGGCAAAAAATCTATTTGGCCTGCCTGTCACTGTGCTCAGTGTTCTGGGTCCGTGTGTGCTGGGTGTAGTAGTTCTACAAATAAATACGCAGGCAGCTAAGTGTTACAGCAGGCGTGCGCCAAATTATTTCCTGGCGTTCCGTAAGCGAAGTCAGCCTCCAACCTCAGGCCAATAAGCGGCACATTTAATTACAGCGTTCTGTTTCTGCATTACTGGTAATACAGCATGCAGAGGGGTAGGGGTAGGCCTAGAGGACGTGGGCGCGGCCGAGGACGCGGAGGCCCTAGTCCGGGTGTGGGCACAGGCCGAGCTCCTGATCCAGGTGTATCGCAGCCGACTGCTGCGGGATTAGGAGAGAGGCACGTTTCTGGCGTCCCCACATTCATAGCACATTTAATGGGTCCACGCGGTAGACCTTTATTAGAAAATGAGCAGTGTGAGCAGGTCCTGTCGTGGATGGCAGAAAGTGCTTCCAGCAACCTATCGTCCACCCACAGTTCTGCGGCGTCCACTGCTGCAACTCAGAATCCTCTGGCTGCTGCTCCTCCTTCCTCCCAGCCTCCTCACTCCATGAAAATGAGACATTCTGAGGAGCGGGCAGACTCCCAGGAACTGTTCTCGGGCCCCTGCTCAGATTGGGCAGCAGTGGTTCCTCTCCCACCAGAGGAGTTTATCGTGACTGATGCCCAACCATTGCAAAGTTCCCGGGGTCCGGGGGATGAGGCTGGGGACTTCCGGCAACTGTCTCAAGACCTTTCAGTGGGTGAGAAGGCCGATGACGATGAGACACAGTTGTCTATCAGTGAGGTAGTAGTAAGGGCATTAAGTCCGAGGGAGGAGCGCACTGAGGATTCTGAGGAAGAGCAGCAGGACAATGAGGTGACTGACCCCACCTGGTTTGCTACGCCTACTGAGGACAGGTCTTCAGAGGGGGAGGCAAGGGCAGCAGCAGGGCAGGTTGCAAGAGGCAGTGCGGTGGCCAGGGGTAGAGGCAGGGCCAGACCGAATAATCCACCAACTGTTTCCCAAAACGCCCCCTCGCGCCATGCCACCCTGCAGAGGCCGAGGTGCTCAAAGGTCTGGCAGTTTTTCACTGAGAGTGCAGACGACCGACGAACAGTGGTGTGCAACCTTTGTCGTGCCAAGATCAGACGGGGAGCCACCACCACCAGCCTTACCACCACCAGCATGCGCAGACATATGATGGCCAAGCACCCAACAAGGTGGGACGAAGGCTGTTCACCGCCTCCGGTTTGCACCGCTACCTCTCCCCCTGTGCCCCAACCTGCCACTGAGATCCAACCCCGCTCTGAGGACACAGGCACTACCGTCTGCTGGCCTGCACCCACACCCTCACCTCCGCTGTCCTCGGCCCCATCCACCAATGTCTGTCAGCGCACCGTCCAGCCGTCGCTAGCGCAAGTGTTTGAGCGCAAGCGCAAGTACGCCGCCACGCACCCGCACGCTCAAGCGTTAAACGTGCACGTAGCCAAATTTATCAGCCTGGAGATGCTGCCGTATAGGGTTGTGGAAACGGAGTCCTTCAAAAGTATGATGGCGGCGGCGGCCCCGCGCTACTCAGTTCCCAGTCGCCACTATTTTTCCCGATGTGCCGTCCCAGCCCTGCACGACCACGTCTGCAACATTGTACGCGCCCTCACCAACGCGGTTACTGCCAAGGTCCACTTAACAACGGACACGTGGACAAGCACAGGCGGGCAGGGCCACTATATCTCCCTGACGGCACATTGGGTGAATTTAGTGGAGGCTGGGACAGAGTCAGAGCCTGGGACCGCTCACGTCCTACCCACCCCCAGAATTGCGGGCCCCAGCTCGGTGGTGGTATCTGCGGCAGTGTATGCTTTCTCCAGTAAACCACCCTCCTCCTCCTCCTCCAACACAACCTCTGTCTCGCAATCAAGATGTGTCAGCAGCAGCAGCACGACGCCAGCAGTCGGTGTCGCGCGTCGTGGCAGCACAGCGGTGGGCAAGCGTCAGCAGGCCGTGCTGAAACTACTCAGCTTAGGAGATAAGAGGCACACGGCCCACGAACTGCTGCAGGGTCTGACAGAGCAAACCGACCGCTGGTTTGCGCCGCTGAGCCTCCAACCGGGCATGGTCGTGTGTGACAACGGCCGTAACCTGGTGGCGGCTCTGCAGCTCGGCAGCCTCACGCATGTGCCATGCCTGGCCCACGTCTTTAATTTGGTGGTTCAGCGCTTTCTGAAAAGCTACCCAGGCTTGTCAGACCTGCTCGGAAAGGTGCGTCGGCTCTGCGCACATTTCCGCAAGTCCCACACGGACGCTGCCACCCTGCGCACCCTGCAACATCGGTTTAATCTGGCAGTGCACCGACTGCTGTGCGACGTGCCCACACGGTGGAACTCTACGCTCCACATGTTGGCCAGGCTCTATGAGCAACGTAGAGCTATAGTGGAATACGAACTCCAACATGGGCGGCGCACTGGGAGTCAGCCTCCTCAATTATTTTCAGAAGAGTGGGCCTGGTTGGCAGACATCTGCCAGGTCCTTGGAATGTTTGAGGAGTCTACCCAGGTGGTGAGCGGCGATGCTGCAATCATTAGCGTCACCATTCCTCTGCTATGCCTCTTGAGAAGTTCCCTGCAAAGCATAAAGGCAGACGCTTTGCGCTCGGAAACAGAGCCGGGGGAAGACAGTATGTCGCTGGATAGTCAGAGCACCCTCCTGTCTATATCTCAGTGCGGTGAGGAGGAGGAGGAGGAAGATGAGGAGGAGGGGGAAGAGACAGCTTGGCCCACTGGTGAGGGTACACATGCTGTTGGCCTGTCATCCTTTCAGCGTGTATGGCCTGAGGAGGAGGAGGATCCTGAAAGTGATCTTCCTAGTGAGGACAGTCATGTGTTGCGTACAGGTACCCTGGCACTAATGGCTGACTTCATGTTAGGATGCCTTTCTCGTGACCCTCGCGTTACACGCATTCTGGCCACTACGGATTACTGGGTGTACACACTGCTCAACCCACGGTATAAGGAGAACCTTTCCACTCTCATACCCGAAGAGGAAAGGGGTTCGAGAGTGTTGCTATACCACAGGACCCTGGCGCACAAACTGATGGTAAAATTCCCATACGACAGCGCTAGTGGCCGAAGGCGCAGTTCCGAGGGCCAGGTAGCAGGGGAGGCGCGGAGATCAGGCAGCATGTACAGCACAGGCAGGGCAACACTCTTTAAGGCCCTTGACTGCTTTATGGCTCCCCAGCAAGACTGTGTCACCGCTCCCCAGTCACGGCTGAGTCGGCGGGAGCACTGTAAAAGGATGGTGAGGGAGTACGTAGCCGATCGCACGACCGTCCTCCGTGACGCCTCTGCCCCCTACAACTACTGGGTGTCGAAGCTGGACACGTGGCCTGAACTCGAGCTGTATGCCCTGGAGGTGCTTGCTTGTCCTGCGGCTAGCGTCTTGTCAGAGAGGGTGTTTAGTGCGGCTGGGGGAATCATCACAGATAAGCGTACCCGCCTGTCAACCGACAGTGCCGACAGGCTAACACTCATCAAGATGAACAAAGCCTGGATTTCCCCAGACTTCTCTTCTCCACCAGCGGACAGCAGCGATACGTAAGCAATACGTAGGCTGCACCCGCGGATGGAAGCATCGTTCTGTATCCCCATCAAAAACGGGGACCTTTTCGCTTCATCTATCTGTGTATAATATTCCTCCTCCTCCTCCTCCTGCTCCTCCTCCTGAAACCTCACATAATCACGCCGAACGGGCAATTTTTCTTAGGCCCACAAGGCTCAGTCATATAATTTTTCTAAACAATTTTTATACGTTTCAATGCTCATTAAAGCGTTGAAACTTTCACCTCAACCAATTTTTATTTTAACTGGGCTGCCTCCTGGCCTAGTTACCAATTAAGCCACATTAACCAAAGCGATTAATGGGTTTCACCTGCTCTCTTGGTTGGGCATGGGCAATTTTTCTGATGTACATTAGTACTGTTGATACAGCAATTTTTGTGGGCCCTCGCCTACAGTGTAATCAAATTAATTTTTAGCCCACCTGCATTACAGCTGACGTTACATCAGCTGTGTTGGGCACGGCAATGGGATGTATTTATGTACCGCCGGTGGCTTTCTGGCACCCACCCATGCTGTGGTTCCACAGGGAGTTGTACATGCATCTGTTTCCACTTCTAAAGAACCCCAGTCTGACTGGGGCATGCAGTGTGGGCCGAAGCCCACCTGCATTAGACATGACATTACTACCTCAGCTGTGATGGGCAATGCAATGGGATATTTTTATGTACCGCCGGTGGCTTCCTGGCACCCACCCATGCTGTGGGTCCACAGGGAATTGTAAATGCATCTGTGTCCACTTCTAAAGAACCCCAGTCTGACTAGGGTATGCAGTGTGGGCCGAAGCCCACCTGCATTAAGCACGACATTACATCAGCTGTGTTGGGCACTGCAATGGGATGTATTTATGTACCGCCGGTGGCTTTCTGGCACCCACCCATGCTGTGGGTCCACAGGGAGTTGTACATGCATCTGTTTCCACTTGTAAAGAACCCCAGTCTGACTGGGGCATGCAGTGTGGGCCGAAGCCCACCTGCATTAGACATGACATTACTACCTCAGCTGTGATGGGCAATGCAATGGGATATTTTTATGTACCGCCGGTGGCTTCCTGGCACCCACCCATGCTGTGGGTCCACAGGGAGTTGTAAATGCATCTGTGTGCACTTCTAAAGAAACCCAGTCTGACTGGGGCATGCAGTGTGGACCGAAGCCCACCTGCATTAAACATGACATTATTACCTCAGCTGTGATGGGCAATGCAATGGGATATTTTTATGTACCGCCGGTGGCTTCCTGGCACCCACCCATGCTGTGGGTTCACAGGGAGTTGTAACTGCATGTGTCCACTTCTAAAGAACCCCAGTCTGACTGGGGTATGCATTGTGGGCCGAAGCCCACCTGCATTAAGCACAACATTACATCAGCTGTGATGGGCACTGCAATGGGATATATTTATGTACCGCCGGTGGGTTCCAGGGAGCCACCCATGCTGTGGGTGCACACGGAATTCCCATTGCGGAGTTGTACCTGCCTGTGACTATATATAAAAAACCGCGGTCTGACTGGGGCATGCAGACACCTTGACAGAATGAATAGTGTGTGGCACATAGGTTCCCCATTGCTATGCCCACGTGTGCAGCTCCAGATGGAGGTGGCACAGGATTGAATGTCTCATTGCTTCTGTACAGCATTGTGGGCTATCGCCCAGCCCCTTTTAAAGAGGGTCACTGCCTAGCCGTGCCAACCCTCTGCAGTGTGTGCCTGCTTTTCCTGTGGCAGACGCACTTATAAATAGACATGAGGGTGGCGTGGCATGAGGGCAGCTGAAGGCTGGGCAGGGACAGTTTGGTGTGCACTGTGGACACTGGGTCGTGGGGGGGGGGGATTTGGCAGCATGTAACCCTGGAGAAGTGGCAGCGGAGTGTCATGCAGGCAGTGATTGTGCTTTGTTGGAGGTAGTGTGGTGCTTAGCTAAGGTATGCATTGCTAATGAGGGCTTTTCAGATGTAAAAGTTGTTGGGGGGGGGGGCCCACTCTTGCTGCTATTGTGGCTTAATAGTGGGACCTGGGAACTTCATATGCAGCCCAACATGTAGCCCCTCGCCTGCCCTATCCGTTTCTGTGTCGTTCCCATCACTTTCTTGAATTTCCCAGATTTTCACAAATGAAAACCTTAGCGAGCATCGGCGATATACAAAAATGCTCGAGTTGCCCATTGACTTCAATGGGGTTCGTTACTCGAAACGAACCCTCGAGCATCGCAAAAATTTCATCTCGAGTAACGAGCACCCGAGCATTTTGGTGCTCGCTCATCTCTACTGATAACACTAATTCAGAAACTCAAAAATTACCGATACGCTGAGCTAACAATGAAGTGCTTCATGCAGGTTACAACTCACACTAAACAGCAGTACCTCTATAGGTTAACGCCAATACCCTTCCTGCACAACTACGTTGTTCTAGCATCTACTGACCATTTTTAGAACTTCATCCACTGTGTATTACATCCAATTAAAGATTTGAGCGTAGTCACTGGTTTAATTTTATATACATAATTCACCAGAAAAGGAGAGAAAAAACAACACAAAAAGCTTTTTTAAAAATAGACAAAAAAACAACACTACATAAAAACCTTACGTGATACATCATTTCCAAAGGCAAATTTGGATTCTACACCCAAAAATTCATAAGAATGTATGTATCACACAACACATGCAAAAAGGCTGTTGACTAGTGTTATCAATTGGTTAAGGCTTACAAGGTTAAATTCATATGTGAATAAATATATGTATAGAGTACATTCACCTTTAGGGCTTATTTACACGAGTGAGTAAACACCGCGCTTATACGTCCGAGCGTGTATAGGCAACCATTAGGTCCCTTTGATGCAATGGCTGCATGCATACGGGCGAATGTACGTCACGTATAAGCGTCGTTCCGTGAAACATTTGAAAAAACGCTACGTATATACGGTATGGCAATTGGAAACTATTCCAGGAGGCGCAAAGGCGCTTGGGCGTGTGTTCGGGATGGATGTTTTCCGTTCACGTATGTAATGGCGGACAGCAGAATGGTTCGCAGGTGCTGTTAATCAGTGCAATCACGCTGCCGTAGCGAAGGCATTTAGTGGGTAATTATGCGGACACCTATGAATGGGTGTGCGCACGCATTTAAAGTGCTTCTGGCAGCGTCTCCAATCTATGGCAGAATTCTGCTTGCCTTTACCATCACTACTGACTGCAATATGAATCGCCTGATTCCAGCTGTTGAAGCGAGGCCAGCTCTGTGGGACACCCGACACAGACATTTTCGCAATGTAACACGGAAGTAGGCATTGTGGTGGGAGGTGGCACAAAATGTGCATGGGGCAGAGTGGCGGTCTGCTGACACGTAGCAACGTGAAGTGTTAGGTAGGTGTGCATTTGTTGCTTTGGTAATACCCTGGGTAGAGTAAAAGTTTGCCTCTCTGTCCCTTAGCAGTCTTGTAATGCATTGTGCGTTTTGTAGAACTGTCCTTTTGTATTTAGGGTCTGCGCTGGCCATTATGTCTGTTTTATGTGCAGCCTGCATTTCATGTTTGCACCCTTTAAAATATGTGAAGCTCTAGGGCATGGAAGGTTTTTATCTAAAGTATAACTTTTAGCTGTGTTACTGGAGTTTACAACCGAAAAAACCAAATAGCTGGTCTACCTGACTGTCTGTCCATGCATGTGCCTTATGGCAGTTTGGGGCAAAGTTGTTTGCATTTTCGTGACTGCTTCTTTGCATCTATTTCCTTTTATGTTATCCTGCCGTGGGTTTGCTGTTTTTCCACAAACTCCACCTCCTGAAGGTGCACCATCTTTGCCCAGTAGGCCAGGTGAGTTCTTGGATTATATGCAGCGTGATAGTGTTTAAATAAATACCTCCCTTCACATTTGGCATATAGCCTGCGCTTTATTGCATTTTGTTTTTTTATGTATATAGGTGTCAGTTTGGCAAAAAAATGCTACACTACAACTGGGTGCAATGCACTAAATGGGTGGGCTGTTTGCTCCGTTAACAAAACCCTAATTCCCTCGCCAAAACCTTGATCTGGCCACTTTGAATTAAAGGGGTTGTCCCAAGAAAGCAAGTGGGGGTAAGCACTTCTGTATGGCCATATTAATGCACTTTGTAATATACATCGTGCATTAAATATGAGCCATACAGAAGTTATTCACTTACCTGCTCCGTTGCTGGCGTCCCCGTTTCCATGGTGCCGTCTAATTTCAGCGTCTAATCTCCCGATTAGACACGCTTGCGCAGAAGGGTCTTCTCCCTTCTCTTGGGTCTCGGCACAAGCGGAGTTCTGGCTCCGCCCCCTTCTACGCGTCATTGCGTAGCTCCGCCCCGTCACATGTGCCGATTCCAGCCAATCAGGAGGCTGGAATCGGCAATGGACCGCACAGAGCCCATGGTGCACCATGGGAGAAGACCCGCGGTGCATCGTGGGTGAAGATCTCGGCGGCCATCTTGCTAAGGTAAGGAAGAAGTCGCCGCAGCGCGGGGATTCGGGTAAGTACTAAACTTTTTTTTTTTTAACACATGCATTGGGTTTGTCCCGCGCCGAACGGGGGGCCTATTGAATTAAAAAAAAAACGTTTCGGCGCGGGACAACCCCTTTAAGTGCTGATTGTTTGTGTGTTTTTCTTTGAGCACTTACACTTGTTTGTAAGGCCAATACAAAAATGACAATAGCTCCAATAGGATGACAGAATCAATGCTACATTTGTGCTGTTCACCAATGGGATGTATGCACTTGGCTATTTTGGGGCAAAACCGCATGGGAAACCAGTAATATTTTACTTACATATTTCCCAAAAAATTACCACTGTTCACATACACAAACTCAACAGGACAGATATGTTGAAAATCTATGCAACAATGGCCCACCCTATGTTCAATGTTAATGCTGTCCCACGCCAAAGGCCAATTGGCCAAAGCTTCCTGTCTCCAATACACAAAGCATGACAAAGTGTCACATCACCTTGCGTAATGAGAAGCTTAACAGTTCTCTTTACTGCCTGTAGCAAAAAGGTGGGGTATGTACTACTGGCCCTAATGTCTCCAAAGTTCACTTTCCAACAAAGTTGACTTCCACCCTTACAATGGGCGCTAAATATTTTTGCATGTATCCTGGCAACCAAACGTTCATGCGATTACATTGATATGTGTAAATGGCTGTTGCACATTGTTGAAAAAGTTGCAATACTGAGAGTCACTTGCTCTTCCAAGTTAGACATTAAGGATGTTTTTGTAAACATAGACTGTTTAATGTTGCAGCGTGTGCATAGCTAGGTAACAATCGTGCTTCAGTGCCTTCCTGTTGATGTAAAATAATGGTTCAGGAGCTATAGCCTGTGGGTTTTCGCTGTCCTTTGAACACCCATGCTTCCAACTGAATTAGCTTATCCATAAAAGAACACCACAATGCATAGCAGTCGGCAACATCACATCGTTGCCCCTATTTTCTGTGACAACTAATTGTAAGTTTAGTTTCTATACTCTTAATACCTTGTGCTTTTTGCATTGCATCGTAGTAAAGGCCTACATCTTTTGTCTCCGTCATGCCTCAGAGTTTCTACAGTTACAGAACACTTGGCCTACAGCCCTGGTTGAATGGCAGTTGTTTTTTGCAAAATATATTCTTGACAGAGGGGTGTCGCAAACTAATTTTCCACCCCTTTTCTCTTTCCTACAGTATTGGACACTTACCCCAGTGGTGAGCTAAACGACCCCTTCATGCAAAATCTTTCGGCATGCATGGCCCTTGTGCTGGCTCTACAGAGTACGGTTGCTGGGGTGTTGGAGAATCTTGCCACACTCCAAGAGTGGTGGCAAGTAAATATTGGCACGCGACTGTAATGTCGTTCCCAGACTACTGTTTCAGGCCATTGTTTGTGCTCATGTTAAACAGCGTGCACTTTGTTTTTGTTTATAATTTGTTTTAACAACTATTCTCGCAACAGAAGGCAAGTTTTTGCCTTCTGCAAGCCATATTAATATATATGTACACCAAGTTCTTAATGTATTAAAACATATTTTGCAGATTTATTGTATTTTGTTATCCCAGTGACAAACATTGGTACTCGCAACATCTCAAGAAATTACATGCAGGGCTAAGTTGTCAAGAACACTACGGTTTCAAAAAGGCACTTACTACTCTCGTAATGAACAATGCTTTGCTAACCTTGTTAATAGCAGGCATAGGCGCGTATTTGCTCCTGCAGCTAAACAATTTGGCAACTGTACAGCCAAATGTGTTAAGCTACTTAGAACTGGGCATTTTCGTTTGATGGTCACGGATGGAAGAAGGCCACAACTGCAATGTGGTTGCTGCCCTATACCACCACTTCATCCATCCTCTGTCACCCGCAAGCAGTTTTGCCACCATAGTTTGTCCTGCTATCTCATTGCCAGTCAATGAGTTTTTAAGCATACTTCTGGTGTGATTTGCTATTGAGACTGTGTAGCTAGCAAACAGCTCATGGTGGTTGAACAACCTTTGTGGTGCACAGGAAACAGGCATGAATTGAATGGCTGGGGTTAGGTGTGAAGCAAGTTTTTGTTGAGACACCAATGGCCTTTACATGTTCTGCACTGTGTGAGGCGGGAGTGTTTTTGCTGGTTTTACAAAATGCGCAGCTGCCCACAACTGCTTACAGTAGCTGTCATGTACACGATATTCTTACGCCACTTCAGCACTCCAGGCTGCGCCGTGTCCGGCAGCTGACTGGCAGTAATGTGATACTGTTTAGCCAGTGTCTTGCCATGTTAGTGTGTGCAAGTATGTCAGGGCAAATTATTAGACACTCTATGGGCTGACTGGTGTCTCCTCACTGTTTTCCAAGGAAATAGAGGTTTTCGCACTTCACTACCCTCAAATTCTGCACTTGTTATGCATTGCTAGACAACATTCTACGGGATGCTAGTAGAGAGGACAGTGTTAAAATGCAATTTCTGCTGGGATGGCAGCATATTTTTTCATTAACAGCAAAACAGCAACCAGTCCAGCGACAGCCTCGACCTATGTCAAAACGGTATATGACTGTCAAATACATTGCCAAGCCCCCTCATGGCAATATCTGCATGCGTTAACACATGATGTGGTGCTGAAAATGGGCAAACATCTTATACAGACACAGTTTTTCAGTTTTTGGGTAAGCGTCCCTCCCTTTAATCAATTCTGTACAGCTAGTTTGACTTTTTAAAGAAATTGCACCTGAAATTTCGACAATAATTTTTAAACAAAAGCCTAGGGCTTCACAAAGAATAGCGCAGCTTGAGTTGAGAGTTTGTTTTTGCAAAGGCCTTAACATTGCAGGGCAAAGCATATCCCACAAGATACAGAAACACACGTTCTGCTTTCTAGTTTTCTTAAAAGTTAATGTGGTCTAGCTACACTTTGCTTTACACAATAAAATGGCATTGCAAAGATAAAGAGATGGAAAACACCTGCGACAATGTTTAAGCATGGGTAATGGTATTAACAGAAGGCAATACAAACTGCAGCAATTTGCAAAATAAATCAATGCACGGCATTTTAAGGCTTTCTTAAGTCTTCACTGGCACTGTTGACTCTATTGGGCAACTAGCAATTTAATTATAATCATTAAAGGCTACATCACTGTAACAGTTTAATGGGCACTAATGGCAAAGGGCCTGCAAAACACACATTTGGCAGCTTGCATTTTGTAAGACCAAAATTAGCATTTTCTGTCCATTTGCCATTAGAGTCCTTCGAGGTCTTGGTTTATAATGTGGGCAACTTGTTCTGAAACACCAGCGTATATATTTAGTTGGCATATTCCAATACCTGCTTCCCACATTATATTAAGCTCGCAACCCACGACAAGGGGCCTCAAATTTTGTAAATCCCTAACAAACTATGCCCATAATGGGGGAAATTTGTTTTTAAAACTAACAAAGTTAGGCTTAAAAAAAAATACTGCTAGGAGAGAGCACTTCATCTGCTTCCCTGCACATGGTCCAACTGCCAGGGAAGGTGTCCGTGCGGGCTCATAAAAAAAATCAGCAAACTGGTCCCAAAGTCGCACAGCAGATTATGGTGCCCTTTGAAACTGCATTGGGTCTAAATTTGAAGGCAGAAATGGGGGTTGACCATCAGCAGCATTGTCACGCCTACAGAAATTATGCAGGACCACATAGGCCTTAATTACCGCACACACGTTGACAGGAAATAGTTGACTCACGCTGTGGAGCACTCACCACCGGTTTGCCAATACCCCAAATGCACATTCAACATACCGCCTAGCCCGTGTAAGGCAGTAATTAAAATCCTGCCTCCTGGTACTTATGCCCCTGCGAGCAAAGTGACGTATGACATGATTAGAGAGCCCAAAGCCCAAATCTGCCACAAAAACAAATGGGGCAGCAGGGCCTGGCAAACCAGGAAGAGCTCATGGTTCAGGCATAGCAAGCTGGCCGGCCAAAAGCCGTCTACTCATTCTGGAAGCACTGAAGATGCGGGCATCAGCAGCACTTGCATTGGCGCCAATATCAACTATGCGGAAGCAATAATAGTTGTCGGCAATGGCTAGAAGGACCACGGAAAAAAATGCAGATAGTTGTAGTATCGGGACCCTGACTGTGGGGGCTTTCGGACACGAATGTGCTTTCCATTCAGGGCCCCCAGACAACTTGGGAACTGGGCACTCTCCCAAAAACCAGCTGTTATGTGCAGCCACTGTTGCTGTGAGGGGGAGGCCATCATCATTGGCACAAGGAGGTCCCATATTAAATGGCTTGTTTCAGAAACAATGCTTGCAACCGTTGAGATCCCACGATGGAAATAAAAGAAAAGGGACGCATAGGAATTTCCTGTGGCCAGGAACCTGTAACAGAAATGGAAAGACAATGACAGTCAAGATGCTATGGAATGCAATGGTGCCATAACTTAATGTCCTAAAGCTAGAGAAAGTGTTGCACTTCTTACAATGCAACGCTAACAACGCCCACTTGCAGCCATGTAGTGCTGTTTTTAGATTCTTGACGGTCATTCGCTGCAAACACCACGTGGAAAGACAAGGTAACAAAGACAATGTCGTCTGCTTTGTCTAGAGTCAAACCTAATGACTGAAGGCAGCAGTTAGGGAGCGAAGTGTTGCATCCAGGCTGCTGCCTTGGCAATAGTGACACAGACAACCATGTCGTGTTCATCATCAGAAATACTTCGGCCCCCGAACACTAATTGAGAAATGACGCACATTGTAACATAAAATACAGTGGACTCGATGCCACATCCCATGCCTCCAAACACTATTACCCAGTATGAGCTGTTGTGGATTTGCCTCTAGAGCACTGCTACACACACTGAACATAGTTGCAGTCAGCCTTTGTCACTGCATACAGCAGCCACACCTAGTCTCCACTTATCTGCACAAAACACAACTACACATCTCCTGCACAGCTGAGTAGTTGCGCTTACATCAAGGTGTGCAACACAATTACATTTAACCATTGAGGCTGGGAAGGGCGCCTAACACTACCATTGTTTTGCTCAGCAGCACTTACATACAGTGCAAGTTGCAATGGGAAGAAAACACAATTCAGTTCGCTGCCACATACCTGAAAACGATAGGCAGAACATTGTTATCAACAGCCTTTCCGGTGGTGAGACGCAGTCCCGCATGATAGTATTTTGGCGTGAGAGGGCCACCAGCAATCCTGCCAATAGGTCATCAAATTGGTTGACAGTTAGTCGGCAAAAGGTTACAAATTGTTCAGGATAGTGCCTGAGACTTCCATAAAGTTCATCAAAATATCCTAGACTCTGGGCATGCAGTAACAAGGGGTGAACCCAATAAGGCCGTATTCTATCCCTCCTTCTCTGGGAAACGAGACCAGTCTGGGACGCTTGACTGACATTAGTATTCCTAGCATGGCACCTCCTACGCGCTGCACAAAACCGACAGTGAAACAGCCAAGCAATGGCTGCTTCATGCCGCGTCTAAGGTATCATTTTGTTCACCAGCTGACACACAAACAAAGTGGCATGAAGCTGCCACACCAAAAGCAGCTACAGTGAATTACGAGCTGTGGACTAAGCACGTTAGGAAACTCGATGGGTGGGGCCAAACAGTAACCCTATGTGTGAGCATTTACTACCGCTCGTGCCGAAAGCTTCGCCGTATTTTCGCTAACTTAACGACGACCATGTGAACGGGCGAAGTTACAGAAACCCAACCGGCGTAAAAAACGCCCTGATCAGCGCATTTACGCGGCGCACACGCAAACGTTTACACGCTGACGCTCGTGTGAATAAGCCCTAAAGATTATATAGAGATGTATCAATATAGAAAGATAGATATATAGACATATCAACAGAAGGAACTAATTATCATCAATTTTTTAAAGCAGCATAATCATTTATATTTTCTTAAATGAAGTCTAGTTTCTGCTCCCTTGTCCTTCAGCCCCTTTTTTCCTGGGGATAAGAGGATGGTTCAGCTGCCCTTCACCCTCGTGGAAGGAGACACAGTTAATTGTAGCTTCTTTCTGTGGGGCCTTGCATTCATCTGGTTGCTTTGTACTTGAGCCACTGCACCTGAACACATTGTCTTATTTTAAAGATACAGAAAGAAAGATGGAAAAAGAAACACACAGCAAGATGGCGTATAAGAGGATATTATGACATCTCTCACAACCGTTAAGTTCACACTTTTTGTAAGGCATGTGGCAGCCTCAGCATCTAACCGGTTACATATTGCAAGGGTGTATTCTCTTACGCCGCTGTGTGTTTCACAACAAAATACCGTGGTTTTAAAAATACTTCTATCTCTCCATGTAATCACAGGCAGACTTGATGATGTTGAGATCAGGGCTCTGTGTGGGCTATATCATCACTTCCAGGACTCCTTGTTCTTCTTTACGCTTTAAATCTACTGTTGTTCTGCTGCAGATCAAATTAGTATTCAATCAGACACCTTCTGTAAAAAAATCATGCTTTGCAGCATTTTTCCACAACTGCCTAACGGCCCATTTAGACACAACGATTATCGCTCAAAATTCGCTCAAAGCCATCTTTTGAGCGATAACCATAACGTCTAAATGCACGGACATCGTGCAGTTTTCATGCACGATTTGTTCCTTGCTCAATTCTAGTTTTCTAGTATTGAGCAATGAACTCTTATCGGCGGTGCAGGCTGTTATCACAGTCGGCAGCGCTGATAAGATTCTTTAAGCTCGTGTCCCGCTGGTTGTTTACAGCGGGACATGAGCTGTAAGCGCAGAGAACAGTGCAGCTGTTTGCTTATGCAAAACAGCTGTATTGCTTTCTGAGCGATAGCGGCGGTGTCCTGCTCCGCCTGCATAGCTCTTTAGCAGCTACTTAGCTACTATAGGTTATGCAAAGGTGATCGCTCAAAACTGATTTCACAATCAAGCTAGTGGGGCAGGAGTTTAGCTGGGTGAGGCATATGCCCCAAGAATTATTAGACATAAAACACAAATAATGCAGAATTTTTGAGGGGGCAACTATTCAAAATTTTAATATATCAAAATTAGGCTGGGTGCACAACAGTGTTCGACATTCCACTTTCCTGCTCTGTCATGGGAGTAGGAAAACGCAGTGCTGCATCTGTCCAATGATTGAAACACATGGTGCCGCACAGACCCCATTAACTATAATGGGGTCTTATACTGCCCTCCAGCATTTTCCCAGATAAGATAGCAGAGGCTTCAACTATTTTGTCCAGGATTTTAGGCCATATCTGTGCCAGAGGATCAGAACGGAGCTTCTAACACAGATGTGAATCTAGTATTAAAGGCGTTTTATAAGAAAACACGTTTATCACCTCTCCGAAGGAGAGGTCATAAAAGTGTGATTGGTTGGGTGTCACTGCTGAGCTGAGAGCACCACTGATGCAGAGAATGGAGGTTCTCTGCCCCCCCTCCTACTCACTGTGGGTTTACTGCACCCCTCTCAGTGAGGAATAGATGGAATGGAGTGGTGGTCACACATGTGGTAAAACTCCCATTAATTTTTATTGGGGCTGCCACAGATAGCTGAGTATAAGCACTTGGCTATTTCCATCAGCTTCAGTAAAATAAACAAGACCTGAGGTGGCAACTATGTATGCTAGGCCACCACTACATTCAGTCTAACATCCCTGTGGGTGGGTGTAGAGAGCCCCCAATGACACAATAGGGGGCATTGGACAGGATCGATGGGAGGACATTCTCGGGATTGATGGGGTTCTCAGTGGTGTTTTCTTGTACAACCCCTTTAATTATGTTAAACTGTAAATAAATAATTACAAGTAAGGGAACATATACATTTAATAAAAATGATTAATTCATAAGGAGTGTTAGACCGGAATTACCTAGCCCCGTTAGTAGAATTCACTCTGGAGGACGACCCTACACATATATGTAACTATTATGACCTCTTCATTGCCTTAGGCCGCCTGCAGACAGCCGGGTCGGATCCGGCTGCGACAATTCTTGCAGCGGGACCCGAGCCGAGCGTCTGCAGAGAGCAGCGCGGGCACTCACCTCTCCCGCGGCCCCGGCTCTTTCATGTGCTGGCTGCCGGGCAGCCGGCGCATGCGCAGAGCAGGGCCGGCGGTCGGTGAGTGACTTTTCTGTGCGGGGCTCACAGAGCCCCGCACAGAAATAGAGCATGTCGTCTGTGTTTGTTAACGCAATCCTATGGCAGCTTCCAGGGGCGGAAATTCTGCGGGAAATCCCGCCGCGGAATTTCCGCCTGTCTGCAGGCGGCCTTAAAATGAAGTCTGTCTAGCTTCAGTTGTATTATCTCTTGTTTTGACTGCTATGAATACAAAAACTGTTTATTATCAAATAGAAGTTACAAAACAACCCATGATACATCAGATGATACATCAATTTAAAGTGCTTTCTGTATGACATAAAAACTAGAGATGAGCGAGCATACTCGTTCAAGTATTAGGGTGTTCGAGATGCTCGTTACTCGTAACGAGTACCACGCGGTGTTCGGGTTACTTTCATTTTCTTCCCTGAGAAATTTGCGCGCTTTTCTAGCCAATAGAAAGACAGGGAAGGCATTACAACTTCCCCCTGCAACGTTCAAGCCCTATACCACCCCCCTGCAGTGAGTGGCTGGCGAGATTAGGTGTCACCCGAGTATTAAAATCTGCCCCTCCCGCGGCTCGCCACAGATGCATTCTGACATAAATCAGGGAAAGTGCTGCTGCTATAGGGAGACCGTTAGGAGTTATTTTAGGCTTCAAGAACCCCAACGGTCCTTCTTAGGCCATAGAAATCGCAGATCGCACCTATGTGCGATCTGCGATTCCTGTTCTCTTCTCTATATGCGCTCAATGGGGCTGGCAGCAGCAGCGCCGACCCCATTGAGAACATATAGAAGACAAATCATTCTTCTCTGCCACAGCTGCAACAGCTGTGGCAGAGAAGAACAATGTTTGCCCATTGAATTCAATGGAGCCGGCAATACAGCAGGTTCCACTGAAAGCAATGGGCTGCGGGCGAGCGCAGGATGAATTGTTGGGAAGGGCTTAAATATATAAGCCCTTCCCTGCAATTCATCCAGAAATGTGTTACAATAAAAATACATACCGGCGTATAAGGCGACGGGGCGTATAAGACGACCCCCCAACTGTCACCTTATACGCCGGGAATACAGTGGAGCAAAGAATAAAAATCATTACTTACTTCTCCTGGCGTTCTGCGGTGCTGCTGCAGGCTGTCGCTCCCTCCTGGTCCACGGCAGAGCATTGCTTTCTCTACGAAGGGCTTTAAATCCCCGCCTCCAGAAACACACGTGCCTTCAGCCAATCACAGCCAATGACAATGATGTCATTGAATGGCTGTGATTGGCTGAAGGCACGTGTGTTTCTGGAGGCGGGGATTTCAAGCCCTGCGTCCAGAAAGCAATGCTCTGCCGGGGACCAGGAGGGAGCGACAGCCTGCAGGAGTGCCGCAGAACGCCAGGAGAAGTAAGTAATGATTTTTATTCTTTGCTCCACTGTATTTCTGGCGTATAAGGTGACAGTTGGGGGGGTCGTCTTATACGCCCCGTCGCCTTATACGCCGGTATATATTTTTATTGTAACACATTTCGGGATGAATTGCAGGGAAGGGCTTATATATTTAAGCCCTTCCCGACAATTCATCCTGCGATCGCCGGCAGCCCATTGCTTTCACTGGAACCTGCTGTATTGCTGGCTCCATTGAATTCAATGGGCAAACATCGTTCTTCTCTGCCACAGGTGTTACAGCTATGGCAGAGGAGAACGATCTTTATGCTGACAGTGCGGGGGGGGGGGCCACTCTTGCCGCTATTGTGGCTTAATAGTGGGACCTGGGAACTTGAGATGCAGCCCAACATGTAGCCCCTCGCCTGCCCTATCCGTTGCTGTGTCGTTCCCATCACTTTCTTGAATTGCCCAGATTTTCACAAACGAAAACCTTAGCGAGCATCGGCGATATACAAAAATGCTCTGGTCGCCCATTGACTTCAATGGGGTTCGTTACTCGAAACGAACCCTTGAGCATCGCGAAACGTTCGTCCCGAGTAACGAGCACCCGAGCATTTTGGTGCTCGCTCATCTCTAATAAAAACCTATGAAAAAATATAAAAGTTATAGCTCTGAAATGAGACAAAAACAGGTATCTATGCTGCACACTGAAGGCAAAATTGAGCTTAACATCATTAAGGGGATAATTTAAATCACAAATCATATTAATATCAGTTCCAGGTGTTTCCTGTTAACACAAAAAGAAAGTAAACTGCTCAAAGACCTGCTTGTTTTTCCTTACAGTGATATAGTAGATGCTCTGCTGCCCCTGCTGTTTCATATTGGACATGCAGGAGGTATTTGTACATGTTCCTCATTACCATATACTACTGTGCTTATGCCACTACCAGCATAGAGGAGACAGTGATAACTTCCTTCATCTGTAGCCTGGACATTGCTGATGGACAAAACGGCTGAACCCGCAGATATGGATCCACTGTATCGATCTGGTATTCCTGAGGGTCTGTTATTCTGGTTGCTGCTACCAGTACTGTAAACAAGCAGTTTAGGGGGGCTTCCAGGTGTGTGGTAGTACCAAGATGGGTAGTTATCGCCCCCAGTTACTGACCCCCCACTTCGACTACAGGTGAGGCGGACAGTCCCTCCAGGAGACGCTGACACTGAAGCATCCTGAGTCACAGTAAACTGAGCCGATGCATCTGTAATGAGAAAGAAATGGATGTTACACTAGAGAATGCGAGTGTCTCCTGTAATCTGTGCTGAGATCCGGGGCTTACATGCACAATAGAGAACTAGAGAGAGGAGGAGGAAGAAGGAGGACATGGTGCAGGAGATATTCTCTGTGCAGACACTTACACCGTGACGGCCGCCTGCTTATATACATCCACAGAGAGGAGGACAGACCTCACTATGTAAATATCATCTACACTTCAGTGTCTTGTCCACATGGACCTACAATGATTACTGACCACATTATTCTCATATATTTATCTACTCTTTATACATGTGTATTTATATTTTAATCCTTTTGAAGACCACCGCATTTTTAGCCCCAAGGACCAAATAATTTATAGGCCTCATGTCCACAGGGAAAACAGGCCCACACGGAATTCTGCTGTGGATGCACTAAAATTGTCTTTTCTTTCATGCAGGAGATCAATTGAGATATGAGCTCTATGAGCTCCAACACGCATGATCTAAAATGGAGCATGTTACTTTTTTTTTTTAACATGCGTGAAATCTGCAAATCACTTGAAATACCATCCACAGCTATTTAGTTAACTGCGGATGGTCAATGCTTTCCTATGGGATGCAGATTTGCGTTTTTTTCACGCGCGAATTTGCTAATATAATTTCCCCGTGGACATGAGGCCTAAGTCTTTCTACTGGTCATAATCTTTTTATTTTTAGGTCAATGTAGTTGTATGAGGACTTGTGTTACATTGAACTAGCTGTGTTTTCTTTTGGATTGGTTTTGAGGTACACATACAATATGTTAGGCTATGTTCATATATGGAGATTCGTCACAAAATCCCAGACAAAATAGTGCAGCATGCTGTGGTATTATGCCCTATAAAATGCCAGACGTCATGAGAGAAATCAGACAGACCCCATTATAGTCAGTGTGGTCTGTTAGAGCACCTTTTCTGTCCCTCATTTATCTACTCTTTAGGCCGGCTTCACATGGCCGTGACGGGTCCAGCCGCGGAATTCCGCGGCGGAGCCCGTCACGGCGCCCCCCAGAGACCCCAATACTTACCTCCGGATCCGGCGTCCTACGTCCCACATGACGCTTTGGCGTGACACACCGCAGCGTCATGTGATGCGCCGGCCACGTCACATGACACGCCCACAGCGTCACATGACGTGCCGGCCACGTCATATGACGCAGCGGCGGTAGGCAAGCAAGCGGTTTCACGCTATCTTCCGCTGTGCTACAGCGGATGATAACATGACGGACGGCTTCCATTGACTGCAATGGAAGCCTTCCGCGCGTACGCCCGCAGCAAATAGAACATGCCGAGGTGAGGTCGGGTGATTTCACGGTGCGGAATTCCGCGGTGGAATTCCGCACCGTGAGCATTGAGCTATTAGGTTCAATAGAACCTAATAGCTGCGGGCAACGCAGCGGATTTCCGCCGTGTATTACGCGGCGGATACTGCATATGTGTGTTTACATTGTAAAGCAAGATAGCAGAGATAATGGAAAGCACTGTTGTTAATACTTAAAGGGAACCACCTATGAGCACCATGACCTAAATTATGGTGCACATATGTCTAGGGATCTATTTTTTTAACTTACCCAGTTTTTCCTTACCACAATGTCACCAGTGAATGTTGGTGAAATAGGACCAGAAGTGTGGCGGCCTGCCTGTTGATGCGCTGCTCACACCGGATGAGTCTGACTTCTTTATGGTTCTATTGTTTTTATTCACCTACTTGGGGCGCAGTCCTAAACTAATTTGTGTATCTTTAAAAATCCATGGCAGGCCTGTAAGATGGGTACTCTCTCTTACATGTAAGTGGCTCTACCGCTCTGTGAACAATAGCTTTTAACGGCTCGCCCTTCTGTGGAGCCTGAGGAGGCCATGCACCTGAATTGTGTGGAATACCGCCCACCGAGCCTATCCTACAGTTGAAGTGGGAAGGAGGCTAAAGAAAAGCACATGGCAAGTGCCTGTGAAAAGGCCTTATGCCAGTGCAGCAACAGGGTGCGGGGAGGATGGAAGTGGGTAGTAAGTGCCTGTATGAGAGAAGAACCTGCCTCCAGTGATGTGGGCAGTGTAGCAATTAATGCATCACCGCCCAGAAGAAACAGCCCATGGTAACCACTGTGCCACTATGCCACTATTTATTTAATATATTCAGAAACTAATGTAGTCTACAGAAGTTTATGTAAGAGAGGCTCTGAAAGGTTCTGAGTGATCTATGTAGCCTCGTGCCCTATGTGTATTGTCAGTCTGTTTTATGTTGTACGAATATAAAGCGTATTGCCTAGCTGCAGCACTGAATGAGTTACTGTCTTGTTTATGTCTGGAAATGTTACTTTTGTAAGTCATGTGACCTTCTCCTATAAATGTGGTTGCAAGCTGCATTAGTGGAGTTTAGTTTTATGTTTTTTGCTTTTGGGCTTTTTGGCTGTTGGTTTCCAAATAAGCTGGCTGGCATGTGGATTTTGGCTTTTTGGAGCTGTGCGGAATAGTCTGCCCACATGCAGGTACCTTCAACCTGCATGTGGTGAAGATGGAGGAAAAAGAGAGGTGGCCTAGACGCCTTTCCTAGGACCCCTACCCTGAAGTGTGCCTGAAATGTGGAGTTGCAGAGTTCAAGCTGTGTGAGTGACCAGTAGAGAGTTCTTGTTCTCCTCAGCAGTATTGTTTACCAGGAGCGGTGCTACACAGATAACAGACTGTGGGCCTGGTATCATCCTGTGTCTGCCTCCCTGTCCTCATCATTCTATGCTGCCTGCACCGGTGTGTTTTTCTGCAACTGTTTTGATCCACTGTATTTAATGCAAGTTATTTCAAGTAAAGTTCCCGTTGTCGACTGTTCACAGCAATTGGGTGTTTTCACTACTCCCAGTGTGTGTGTGTACTTTATTAGATCTACAGCTTCACCGCGGAGGAAGGAACAGAGGCGTCACCCGTGACAATCACAGAACCAAGTAAGCCACGATCCCCATTTAATAGCCTGCCCTTGGGATTCGTTCTTTAGTTATGGTCTGGGTGGGAGAAAGTAGTGCCACCGTGACAAGGCCCGACACCAATCCCCGCCATCTGCTAGGCCGAGACCCATTCCTTAGGCGCTGCACTAACAGGCCTCCGGAAGCTAGAACAAGTTATATGATTAAGTAGGAAAAAAGATTTTCATTTTGAATGGCTGTTGAGTAGGTGGGGTAGGATTAGTGATAATTAGTGATAATTTAAATAAAGTGAGTAAAGAAATGTTGTGAGTTGAAACTTCCATACATTACTACTTTACATTGTGTTTGTTTGACATCAGTTAGGTTGAATAGATTTTTTTCTGGTTTTGTTGCAAACTGTTTTAGAGACTGCGGGATAAGAGGTTTAATGAGCCATATGTGGTGGGAGCATGTTTTAGTTGAATGATTCTGAGGCATGGGAATAGAGTTTTCACCCCCTATTATTTTATATGATAAAACAGATATAATGATAGAGATTCACACGTAGCGGAGGTGCTGTAGAATTCCTAGCAAATTCAGCTGCAATTTCTGCAGCATTTCCGCATAAAAAACTTGTGAAAATCAGTGAGGCTGCCTGGTGATGTGTGATGGGGTGCGAGATGAGGATGAGTGCTGTGGCTGACAAAATCAGCTCTGCATCGGCAGCAGACTCCTGGTCAAAATATGCACCAATTGTGTTGATTCTGACAAGGCTTTTTATGCGGAAGTGCTGCAGAACTTTCCGCTACGGAAATTCTGCAGCATACCCTCATTGGCTTCAATGGGTTCGTTCTAATGAGCGTGTTTCTCACATGCAATTCCTATACACAAGAAAAGATAGGCCTTGCCCTATCTTTATGCTTTTTTGTACGCAACACCACGGGTTTGAACAGTAAAAAATACACCACATCAACATAGACTCATAACTTGTTCATTTACAAATATGTTCTGTGGTGGCCAGCGTATTTGTGCATATTTTCATCTGTTTTAGCCCCAAGGGATTCTTGAGATGACCGTGATGTCATGCTGTTTGGTGTCCGTGACTTTTACGGCTGTATAACGGGTTAAAACAAAATCATTGATTTCAATGTTTTCATTTTTATTAGCAGGATTCTCATGCATTAATACTATTTGCGAGAAAAGATAGGGCTTGTCCCATCTATCTTGCACACAGTTTTCCTACGGGCTAGAAAGATAGGGCAGGACCTATCTTCCCGCTTTTTTATTTAAACTTGCGCAATAGCACCGAGTTTGAATTGTCAGGAAAAAAACACGGTTTATGCACTAATCAAATACTGTAGTGTGTTCCTCACATAGCTGGATTATATAATGCGAGTGATCTCAAATTGAAAATCTCCATCCACTTCTACCAGGGCAGGAAGGATCAATATATTGTTTAAGAAGAGACTTGTGAAACACATATCCTCAAGGAGTCCGAAAGCTCCAACCTAAAAGAAAACACATTGATCTTTTAAATTATTTTAAACGGTCCAACAAATCACGGGCCTGTTTAAGTTTAACATTCCTGGTAGACAGCCAGACTCTGAATCCCACTAAGAAATCAACCCCTACTGAATGCCTACTATGAGCTACCCACTTGTAATTACTTATGGTCCTCTTGAGATTTCCCTGGACCTTCTCCCAAATTAATTCAATGTTAGAGAAAAGCTCTCCTTCTTCTGGTACCCCCGAATGTGCATGAGTAAACAAACAAAAAAAACGGTGAAATCCGTTGATACCAAAAAATGGCAAAGTGCCTGTAGATTCTAAAGACCTATTGTTCAGTGCGAACTCAGCCAAAGACAAAAATTCGGACCACTCCACCTGATTATCCAAAATATAGAATCACAAGTTTTGCTCCAAAATTTGATTACACCTTTTTGTTTTGTCATTAGTCTGAGGATGATATGCGGAGGAGGAGGAGAGTTGAATTCCCAACCGAGTACGCAAACACCGCAAGAATTTGGAAACAAACTATACTCCCTGTCCAGAGACGATTTTAGCCGGTAATCCATGTAATCTTATCACATGAGAGATATAAGTGATTTTGCCAATGTCATAGCTTTTGGGAGACTAGGTAGTGCCAAAAAATGGCACATCTTACTAAAGCGATCGACCACCACCCAGATGGCTGTATTCCTCTTGGAAAGTGGCAAATCCATAATAAAATCCAAAAACAAATGAGTCTGAGGTTTTTCAGAAACAGGCAGCGGTAACAAGCTTCCTGCAGTAAGAGTCTGAGGTGTTTTGCTTAGGCACATAACCGACATGCAGAAACAAAATTAAAAATATCCCTATTCAACCCCGGTCACCAAAAGGTTCTAGTTGATAGTTTTCTAGTATTATTTATTTCGGGATGACCTGTCAAGACCAAGAACTCGCAAACGCAAATGTACTATCACAAAAAGCTTCCTCTCAGGAAGACCCGATGGAGCCCAATTCCGAGACTGATAAATTTGTGTAATCAAATCCAGTGACACCGCTGATACTCCTATGCCTTCAGCAAGAATCAGCAGCGGAAACAGCTAGAGCTAAACTCCTGGACAAAGCATCTACCCTGACATTTTCACTACCGGGACGGTAAATGACTACAAAGTTGAAACGTGAAAAAAATAAGGACCAGCGCACCTGTCTTTTTTGCCTACTCAAAGTAGATCAAGGAGATGACTCCATTCCTTAAAGGCCAACTTGATGGCCAACAGTTCTCTATATCATAATTTTGTTCAGCAGCAGACACCTCTGTCACAAAAGGCCTGGACACCTCCAGCTGCTCCAAGAGCGGAGCATTTACAAAACTTCTTTCAGTGACTGAAAAGACTGTAATGCTTCCGGAGACCATTTTGATGGTAAGCAACTAGAGATGAGCGAGTATACTCGCTAAGGCACATTACTCGAGCGAGTAGTGCCTTAGCCAAGTATCTCCCCGCTCATCTCGGGGGCCGGTGCGGGTGACAGGTGAGTTGCCGCGGGGAGCAGGGGGGAGAAAGGGAGAGAGAGATCTCCCCTCCGTTCCTCCCCGTCTCCTCCGCCGCTCCCCACTTGCGATAATAATTGGAGAATCCCAGAAATCTCTGAAGGGCTTTAATATTTTCTACTCTCACCCAGTCTTGAAATGCCCAAACCTTCTCTGGGTCCATCCTGAATCCCTTTGGGGTGATAATGTGGCACAGAAATGAAACTTTTTAAACAGCAAAGACTAGAGATGAGCGAGCACCAAAATGCTCGGGTGCTCGTTACTCGGGACGAAAATTTCGCGATGCTCGAGGGTTCGTTTTGAATAACGAACCCCATTGAAGTCAATGGGCGACCCGAGCATTTTTGTATATCGCCGATGCTCGCTAAGGTTTCCAGGTTTCCATTTGTGAAAATCTGGGCAATTCAAGAAAGTGATGGGAACGACACAGCAACGGATAGGGCAGGCGAGGGGCTACATGTTGGGCTGCATCTCAAGTTCCCAGGTTCCACTATTAAGCCACAATAGCGGCAAGAGTGCCCCCCCCCCAACAATTTTTACTTCTGAAAAGCCCTCATTAGCAATGCATACCTTAGCTAAGCACCACACTACCTCCAACAAAGCACAATCACTGCCTGCATGACACTCCGCTGCCACTTCTCCTGGGTTACATGCTGCCCAACCCCCCCCCCCCCCCGCATGACCCAGTGTCCACAGCACACACCAAAGTGTCCCTGCGCAGCCTTCAGCTGCCCTCATGCCACGCCACACTCATGTCTATGTATAAGTGCTTCTGCCATGAGGAGGAACCGCAGGCACACACTGCAGAGGGTTGGCACAGCTAGGCAGCGACCCTCTTTAAAAGGGGCAGGACGATAGCCCACAATGCTGTACAGAAGCAATGAGAAATATAATCCTGTGCCACCGCCATCAGGAGCTGCACACGTGGGCATAGCAATGGGGAACCTATGTGTCACACACTATTCATTCTGTCAAGGTGTCTGCATGCCCCAGTCAGACCGCGTTTTTTTATAAATAGTCACAGGCAGGTACAACTCCGCAATGGGAATTCCGTGTGCACCCACAGCATGGGTGGCTCCCTGGAACCCACCGGCTGTACATAAATGTATTCCATTGCAGTGCCCTGGACAGCAGAGCTAACGTCAGATTAAATGCAGGTGGGCTTCGGCCCACACTGCATGCCCCAACCTGACCGGGGTTTTTAATTCATAGACACAGGCAGGTACAATTCCCTATTGTGAAGTCCCTGTGCACCGACAGCATGGGTGGGTGCCAGGAAGCCACCAGCGGCACATAAATATATCCCATTGCATTGCCCATCACAGCTGAGGTAATGTCATGCTTAATGCAGGTGGGCTTCGGCCCACACTGCATGCCCCAGTCAGACTGGGGTTCTTTAGAAGTGGACACATGCAGTTACAACTCCGTGTGGACCGACAGCATGGGTGGCTCCCTGGAACCCACCGGCGGTACATAAATATATCCCATTGCAGTGCCCAGCACAGCTGATGTAACGTCAGCTTTATTGCAGGTGGGCAAAAATTAATTGGATTTTTGGGCCCCAAAAAATTGGTGTACCAACAGTACTAATGTACCTCAGAAAAATTGCCCATGCCCAACCAAGAGGGCAGGTGAAACCCATTAATCGCTTTGGTTAATGTGGCTTAATTTGTAACTAGGCCTGGAGGCAGCCCAGTTAAAATAAAAATTGGTTCAGGTGCAAGTTGCAACGCTTTAATTAGCATTGAAACGTATAAAAAAATTTTACAAAAATTAAGAAAAATTGCCCGTTCGGCGTGATTACATCAGGTTTCAGGAGGAGGAGCAGGAGGAGGAGGATGAATAGAATACACAGATTGATGAAGCTAAAAGGTCCCCATTTTTGATGGTGATAGAGAACAATGCTTCCATCCGCGGGTGCAGCCTACGTATTGCTTAGGTATCGCTGCTGTCCGCTGGTGGAGAAGAGAAATCTGGGGAAATCCAGGCTTTGTTCATCTTGATGAGTGTAAGCCTGTCGGCACTGTCGGTTGACAGGCGGGTACGCTTATCTGTGATGATTCCCCCAGCCGCACTAAACACCCTCTCTGACAAGACGCTAGCCGCAGGACAAGCAAGCACCTCCAGGGCATACAGCGCGAGTTCAGGCCACGTGTCCAGCTTCGACACCCAGTAGTTGTAGGGGGCAGAGGCGTCACCGAGGACGGTCGTGCGATCGGCTACGTACTCCCTCACCATCCTTTTACAGTGCTCCCGCCGACTCAGCCTTGACTGGGGAGCGGTGACACAGTCTTGTTGGGGAGCCAGAAAGCTGTCAAAGGCCTTGGAGAGTGTTCCCCTGCCTGTGCTGTACATGCTGCCTGATCTCCGCGCCTCCCCTGCTACCTGGCCCTCGGAACTGCGCCTTCTGCCACTAGCGCTGTCGGATGGGAATTTTACCATCAGCTTGTCCGCCAGGGACCTGTGGTATAGCATCACTCTCGAACCCCTTTCATCTTCGGGTATCAGAGTGGAAAGGTTCTCCTTATACCGTAGGTCGAGCAGTGTGTACACCCAGTAATCCGTAGTGGCCAGAATGCGTGTAACGCAAGGGTCACGAGAAAGGCATCCTAACATGAAGTCCGCCATGTGTGCCAGGGTACCTGTACGCAACACATGGCTGTCCTCACTAGGAAGATCACTTTCAGGATCCTCCTCCTCCTCCTCAGGCCATACACGCTGAAAGGATGACAGGCAAGCAGCATGGGTACCCTCAGCAGTGGGCCAAGCTGTCTCTTCCCCCTCCTCCTCATCCTCCTCATGCTCCTCCTCCTCCTCAACGCGCTGAGATATAGACATGAGGGTGCTCTGACTATCCAGCGACATACTGTCTTCCCCCGGCTGTTTCCGAGCCCAAAGCGTCTGCCTTTATGCTTTGCAGGGAACTTCTCAAGAGGCATAGCAGAGGAATGGTGACGCTAATGATTGCAGCATCGCCGCTCACCATCTGGGTAGACTCCTCAAAGTTTCCAAGGACCTGGCAGATGTCTGCCAACCAGGCCCACTCTTCTGTAAAGAATTGAGGAGGCTGACTCCCACTGCGCCACCCATGTTGGAGTTGGTATTCCACTATAGCTCTACGCTGCTCATAGAGCCTGGCCAACATGTGGAGCGTAGAGTTCCACCATGTGGGCACGTCGCACAGCAGTCGGTGCACTGGCAGATTAAACCGATGTTGCAGGGTGCGCAGGGTGGCAGCGTCCGTGTGGGACTTGCGGAAATGTGCGCACAGCCGACGCACCTTTCCGAGCAGGTCTGACAAGCGTGGGTAGCTTTTCAGAAAGCGCTGAACCACCAAATTAAAGATGTGGGCCAGGCATGGCACGTGCGTGAGGCTGCCGAGCTGCAGAGCCGCCACCAGGTTACGGCCGTTGTCACACACGACCATGCCCGGTTGGAGGTTCAGCGGCGCAAGCCAGCGGTCAGTCTGCTCTGTCAGACCCTGCAGCAGTTCGTGGGCCTTGTGCCTCTTATCTCCTAAGCTGAGTAGTTTCAGCACGGCCTGCTGACGCTTGCCCACCGGTCTGCTGCCACGCCGCGCGACACCGACTGCTGGCGACGTGCTGCTGCTGACACATCTTGATTGCGAGACAGAGGTTGCGGAGGAGGAGGAGGATGGTTTAGTGGAGGAAGCATACACCGCCGCATATACCACCACTGAGCTGGGACCCGCAATTCTGGGGGTGGGTAGGACATGAGCGGTCCCAGGCTCAGACTCTGACCCAGCCTCCACTAAATTCACCCAATGTGCCGTCAGGGAGATATAGTGGCCCTGCCCGCCTGTGCTTGTCCACGTGTCCGTTGTTAAGTGGACCTTGGCAGTAACCGCGTTGGTGAGGGCGCGTACAATGTGGCGGGAGACGTGGTCGTGCAGGGCTGGGACGGCACATCGGGAAAAGTAGTGGCGACTGGGAACTGAGTAGCGCAGGGCCGCCGCCGCCGCCATCATACCTTTGAAAGCCTCCGTTTCCACAACCCTATACGGCAGTATCTCCAGGCTGATAAATTTGGCTATGTGCACGTTTAACGCTTGAGCGTGCGGGCGCTTGGTGGCGTACTTGCGCTTGCGCTCCAACACTTGCGCTAGCGACGGCTGGACGGTGCGCTGACAGACATTGGTGGATGGGGCCGAGGACAGCGGAGGTGAGGGTGCAGGCCAGGAGACGGTAGTGCCTGTGTCCTGAGAGCGGGGTTGGATCTCAGTGGCAGGTTGGGGCACAGGGGGAGAGGCAGCGGTGCAAACCGGAGGCGGTGAACGGCCTTCGTCCCACCTTGTGGGGTGCTTGGCCATCATATGTCTGCGCATGCTGGTGGTGGTGAGGCTGGTGGTGGTGCTCCCCTGCTGATCTTGGCGCGACACAGGTTGCACACCACTGTTCGTCGGTCGTCTGCACTCTCAGTGAAAAACTGCCAGACGTTTGAGCACCTCGGCCTCTGCAGGGTGGCATGGCGCGAGGGGGCGCTTTGGGAAACAGTTAGTGGATTATTCGGTCTGGCCCTGCCTCTACCCCTGGCCACCGCACTGCCTCTTCCAACCTGCCCTGCTGCTGCCCTTGCCTCCCCCTCTGAAGACCTGTCCTCAGTAGGCGTAGCAAACCAGGTGGGGTCAGTCACCTCATCGTCCTGCTGCTCTTCCTCAGAATCCTCTGTGTGCTCCTCCCTCGGACTTACTGCCCTTACTACTACCTCACTGATAGACAACTGTGTCTCATCGTCATCGTCCTCCTCACCCACTGAAAGCTCTTGAGACAGTTGCCGGAAGTCCCCAGCCTCATCCCCCGGACCCCGGGAACTTTCCAAAGGTTGGGCATCGGTCACGACAAGCTCCTCCAGTGGGAGAGGATTCCGAAACATTGCTGCCCATTCTGGGCAGGGGCCCGAGAACAGTTCCTGGGAGTCTGCCTGCTCCTCAGAATGTGTCATTTTCATTGAGTGAGGAGGCTGGGAGGAAGGAGAAGCAGCAGCCAGAGGATTCAGAGTTGCAGCAGTGGACGGCGCAGAACTCTGGGTGGTCGATAGATTGCTGGATGCACTTTCTGCCATCCACGACAGGACCTGCTCACACTGCTCATTTTCTAATAAAGGTCTACCGCGTGGACCCATTAATTGTGAGATGAATCTGGGGACGCCAGAAACGTGCCTCTCTCCTAATCCCGCAGCAGTCGGCTGCGATACACCTGGATCAGGAGCTCGGCCTGTGCCCACACCCTGACTTGGGCCTCCGCGTCCTCGCCCGTGTCCACGTCTCCTAGGCCTACCCCTACCCCTCAGCATGGTGTATTACCAGTAGTGCAGAAACAGAACGCTGTAATTAAATGTGCCGCTTATTGGCCTGTGGTTGGAGGCTGACTTCGCTTATGGAATGCACAGCAGAGCCTGGAAAGAATTTTGCGCAAGCCTGCTGTAACACTTAGCTGGCTGCGTATGAATTAGGACAACTACCCCCAGCAGAGACCCAGTACACTGAGGACGGTCACAGGCAGCCCAAATAGATTTTTTTTCCCAAATGTTTTTGGAAAAGCCCACTGCCTATATAGACTGTATATGTCTTCTGTCCCTGCCTCACCACTACTGGCCCTGGACTATGTAAAATTACTGCAGACTGTTTCACTGTGGACAGGAATACAGCGGTGATGTAACAGGCAACACAGAGCCAGGAAAGAATTTTGCGCAAGCCTGCTGTAACACTTAGCTGGCTGCGTATGAATTAGGACAACTACCCCCAGCAGAGACCCAGTACACTGAGGACGGTCACAGGCAGCCCAAATAGATTTTTTTTCCCAAATGTTTTTGGAAAAGCCCACTGCCTATATAGACTGTATATGTCTTCTGTCCCTGCCTCACCACTACTGGCCCTGGACTATGTAAAATTACTGCAGACTGTTTCACTGTGGACAGGAATACAGCGGTGATGTAACAGGCAACACAGAGCCAGGAAAGAATTTTGCGCAAGCCTGCTGTAACACTTAGCTGGCTGCGTATTAATTAGGACAACTACCCCCAGCAGAGACCCAGTACACTGAGGACGGTCACAGGCAGCCCAAATAGATTTTTTTTCCCAAATGTTTTTGGAAAAGCCCACTGCCTATATAGACTGTATATGTCTTCTGTCCCTGCCTCACCACTACTGGCCCTGGACTATGTAAAATTACTGCAGACTGTTTCACTGTGGACAGGAATACAGCGGTGATGTAACAGGCAACACAGAGCCAGGAAAGAATTTTGCGCAAGCCTGCTGTAACACTTAGCTGGCTGCGTATTAATTAGGACAACTACCCCCAGCAGAGACCCAGTACACTGAGGACGGTCACAGGCAGCCCAAATAGATTTTTTTTCCCAAATGTTTTTGGAAAAGCCCACTGCCTATATAGACTGTATATGTCTTCTGTCCCTGCCTCACCACTACTGGCCCTGGACTATGTAAAATTACTGCAGGACGCATTGCTCTGGACGCAATGTTCTGCACGGCCGATATACAAAAAAAAAAAAATGTGCAACACTGCAAAAAGCAGCCTCAACAGTACTGCACATGGTCAGATGTGGCCCTAAGAAGGACCATTGGGGTTCTTGAAGCCTACAATAACTCCTAACACTCTCCCTATAGCAGCTCCAGCATCAGCAGCACTTTCCCTAAGCTATGTCTGAATGCATCTGTGGCGAGCCGCGGGAGGGGCCGATTTATATACTCGTGTGACACCTGACCTCGCCAGCCACTCACTGCAGGGGGGTGGTATAGGGCTTGAACGTCGCAGGGGGAAGTTGTAATGCCTTCCCTGTCTTTCTATTGGCCAGAAAAGCGCGCTAACGTCTCAGAGATGAAAGTGAAAGTAACTCGAACAACGCGTGGTGCTCGTTTCGAATAACGAGCATCTCAAACATACTAATACTCGAACGAGCATCAAGCTCGGACGAGTACGTTCGCTCATCTCTAGCAAAGACACATTTTTTTTTTGTACAAATAATTTACTGTTGCGTACTGCACACAGACAAGACAAACATGAGAAACATGAGATTCATAGTCTGGTGAAAAAATAAGAACGTCATCCAAATACATGAGTTCAAAGTGACAGATAAATTCATGTAGAATTTCATTTATTAAGGCTTAAAACACTACAGGCACATTGGTTAAGCCAAAAGGCATGCCCAAGTTTTAAAAATGTCCCTCCGGGGTGGTAAAAGCTGTCTTCCATTCATCTTCCTCCTTAATCAACTTCCGAATAAAATTATAAGCACCCTGTAAATCTAATTTAGTAAACCAGCTAGCCCCATATAACTGACTAAAAAGATCTGGGATAAGTGGCAATGGATACGGCTCTCGCTTTGTAATTTTGTTCAATTCCCTGAAATCTAAACAAGACTGCAACTCCTCATCCTTTTTCTTCACAAAAAAAACGGCCAATGGAGAATGAGAAATATGCTCCTTTTTTATACTGTCCTCTGTATACTTCCTAAGGGTCTGACTTTCAGAAATCGTTAATTTGTACAAGCGACTTTTGGGTAGATTACAGCGTGGGACAAGCTCAATGGAATAAGTCCTTTTTGATGGGGTGGTAACCTGTCTGCTCCCTCATCAGAAAAAACGTCCGTAAATTCCTACATGAAATCAGGTAATTCACCCACCTGAACCGAGAACACTTCTGCGACCATACAATCTTGAGTACAGGAAGGATTTGGTTTATGTATTTGCTTATATCTCCCTTTTTCCAATCCACCACAGAGTTGTGCAACCAAGGCACGCCTAGCATTACAGTATGCCGAGAGCAACTCCATGCTATACATTAGTCTTGGTGTGAAACAGACCAATTTTAAGATGAACTTCAAGGACAACATACTCTAAAAGTTTCTAGATAAGGGTGGAGTAAATAGTGGACACTAGAATAGGGTACTGCAGCACTCTTATCTCGAAACCCGTGTATTTGACTGCTTCTCGATGGATTAAGTTGACACTGCTGCCACAATCCAAAAAAAACCGTGACAAAAAAATCCCCCACAGCAGAACAGATCTCGGCGGGAATATCAAACTTGGGTGAAGACATCCAAGCAATCTATGGGCCCTGGGAAGACTTCCCTCCAACCTCCAAATCACCCAGTATCCTCAACAGATCTGCAATGTGAACAAGTCTGGATGAAGTGCCCTGTTCTTCCGAACACAAAACAACGTCCCCCAAATCGGATCTTGCCCCCTCTCCCAGACCCCTCATATACAAAACCTAACTGTGTGGGTTCATCCGCATTCCATAGATAACCCAATAGTTTGCTCCCCATGTCATTCTCTCACATGCTGCCCAATGTGGATGGCCAATGTCATGGTGTCATCCAAACAGCAAGGTGCCAGATGTGAAATCATCAGATTCTTTGTTTAATTGTTAAAGCCAAAACAAAACTGTCTCTGTAAAGCTGTATCATTCCATTGTGTCTCAGACACCCCCAACCCAGAAACTCTGCACAAACCTCCTCAATGGAACGTCCACCCTAATGTAAAGCCCTGATCTTCCCCTCTGCCAATGACACCCTGTCCAAGTCTTCGTAAGTCAGTCTGAGAGTAGAAAAAAAATTATGTACAGATAACAAAGCCTTGGACATGGGGAATAAATAAAAGGCCCAAGCTGGTGGGTCTCCCTGTAATCCAGAAATCACAATTCCCACTCTTTGACTCTCATCACCTGAAGAAATGGGGCGCAATCTAAAATATAGTCTGCAGATTCCCTAAAAGTAGTAAACCTTTGTCTGTTACCAGAAAAACTACATGCAAGAAAGATAGAATAAGTCCTATTTATTCTTGTGCATAGTATTGATGCATGAGGATCCCGATAGTGAAAACGTAACCATTGAAATCAATGGTTTTGCTTCATCCCATTAAGCGGCCGTGTTTTTCATGGCCGCATAACTGGACAAAATCACGCCCATCCGTTTAAGCCATTAAAAAATGGAATAAAAGGCGATCAAAACATTATATGTTCCCAAAAATGGGATCAATGAAGACTAGCGCTCATTCTAATAAAATTTAAGTTGTCCCACAAAAAACAAGTCCTCGCATCATTGTGTTTTGTTTCTATGAATTTGGAAATTAAAAAGAAAACAGATTAAAAGGTTGATGTCAGTTCCAGGTGTTTGTGGTTAACATAAAAATGAAGTGAATGGCTCAAAAACTTGCTTATTTTTCAGTACTGTGATGTACTAGATGCTTTGCTGCCCCTGCTGTTTCATATTGTACATGCATGAGGTATTTGTACATGTTTCACATCACCGTATACTACTGTGTGGTATGCTGCCACTAGCATACAGGAAACAGTAATAAACTCCTTCATCTGTAGCCTGGACTCTGCTGATGGACAGAACGGCTGAACCCGCAGATATGGATCCACTGAATTGATCTGATATTCCTGAGGGTCTTCTATTCTGGTCGCTGGTATCATAACTGTAAACTAGGAGTTTAGGGGGGCTTCCAGGTGTGTGGTAGTACCAAGATGGGTAGTTACCCCTAGTTACTGACCCCCCACTTCGACTACAGGTGAGGCGGACAGCCCCTCCAGGAGACGCTGACACTGAAGCATCCTGAGTCACAGTAAACTGAGCCGATGCATCTGTAAGGAGAAAGAAATGGATGTTACACTAGAGAATGCAAGTGTCTCCTGTAATCTGTGCTGAGATCCGGGGCTTACATGCACAATAGAGAACTAGAGAGAGGAGGAGGAAGAAGCAGGACATGGTGCAGGAGATATTCTCTGTGCAGACAGTTACACCGTGACGGCCGTCTGCTTATATACATCCACAAAGAGGAGGACGGACCTCACTATGTAAATATCATCTACAGACAGGAATGGCTTCACATGGACCTACAATGATTACTCACTACATTATTCTCATATAGTTATCTACTCTTTATACATGTGCATTTATATCTTAACCCTTTTAAAGACCACACAATTTTTGGCCCCAAGGATCAAATAATTTATTAGGTCTTTCTACCTCCAGCATTCCACTGGTCATTATCTTTTTATTTTTAGGTCAATGTAGTTGTATGAGGACTTGTGTTACTATGGACTAGCTACATTTTCTTTTGGATTTTGAGGTACACATGCAATATGTTAGGCTATGTTCATATATTGGGATTCTGCATGAAATCCCAGACAAAATAACGCAGTGTGCCGTGGTATTACATCCTATAAAATGCCAGATGTCACGACAGAAATCAGACAGACCCCCGTCCGCTACGATGCTTCTGAGTGCCTTACAACCCGTAGAACATCCAGTAGTTGGAGGGCAGCTAGGGACTTCAAAAACCCTACACCTGGAAAGGTGTGGGTAAAAGGCAGTGGAAGTGGAGTACAGAAAAAGGGAAATCTCTGCACTAGTAACAACAATAGAACCCTTACAAGCGCAGAGATTTCTCTTTTTCTATACTCCACTTCCAGTTCATTCCAAGTGAATGAGATTTCAAGAAATATTATCCACATGCTCCGGAAAAGATCTACAGCGTAAATTGACTGGTGGATGTTAAATCCTTAGCAGGTTAATTTATGCTGCAGATTTTCACATTGGATTTCACCCCTTCAAATGAGGAGGTGAAATCTGCAGTATATCTGTACCAATATCCAAAACAAATCTGCATCTAACTAATACAGAGTTTTGGGCACAAAAATGGCAATGTAGTCTCTAACAAAACTAAATAAAGGGTTCGTACCAACAACATGAACTCATTGTAGCTAAGATCAAGATCAAATTCTGTATCATTAAGAAAGGTGCTCCATTGAGAAAATTCGACACCGCTAAAATCCCCTAATCATACACTGTTGAGGTAACAAACCGATTCGAACTGCTTGACACATCAGAAATGCATCCAAAGGAACTATGGCACGGTATACAGTCCACAGTTCTAGAAACAGATAATAAGCATCTCGCCTATAAGAAGCAGGAAAAACGACGCTATTGGTTGTCCAAGCAAACCCTCAGAATAGCTGATAAAAGAAGAGAAGCAAAGACGGCCAGCAACAAAGACGAAGTTAGGCAACTAAATGCCGATTTTCAGAGAGCAGCAAGGAAAGACAAAGAAATGGACTGCAATGAGCTTTGCAAATAGCTCGAAGCAGTAGCCATGAAACACCATATGCGAGGTTTATTCTCACAGGTCAAGATGGCCCGAAAAGCTTTCCTGGCACGCAACAGCACAATCAAAGGAAAAAATGGAAGGAAGTGAATGACCAACAGAGTATCACGGATAGGTGGTGAGAATGCACAGATAAACTGTATGCCTGCAACAACATACCTGGACCATTGCATGAGGTGGAGCCTGTGGACTTGGAGCCCTCCATTATGGAGTCAGAAGTGGTTATGGCAATGAAACAACTAGCCAAAAATAAAGCACCAGGCATAGATAACATACCGGCAAAGCTATTGTTGCCAGTACCAGTGAAAACCATCACACTCTGTGCCAGGCAGTATGGGCATTTACACAATGCCCACAGAACTGGAAAAGATCTGTCTTCTTCATCCCTCTACCAAACAAAGGTGACTCTCAGAATTGCTCCAACTACCAAACAATAGCCCTCATTTGAATGCATGCAAGATCCTTTTCAAAATTATACAGGAAAGACTGAGATCAGTAGTTGAAGCGGCGCTCCCTAATGCACAGGCAGGATTCCAGCAAGGACGTGGCACCCACTACCATATTGCAAATCTGCGATGGACCATGGAAAAATCTCAAGAATAACAAAAGAATATCTACATGTGCTTCGTCGACTGCATCAAGGCCTTTGACTGCGCCGACCATGGCAAGCTATGGCAGGCCCTACAAGAGATAGGTGTATCGGCACATCTAGTCAAGCTAATAAAATCACTTTATACCAATCAAGAAGCCACTGTGAGAACACAATATGGAGACACAGATTGGTTTGGGATCAGCAAACGTGACTGAAAGGGCTCCATCCTCTCACCCTTCTTATTTAACCTATATACAGAAGTGATCATGCGAAAAATGGAACTAGATGAATTGGAAATCAGGGTGAAAATAGGTGGAAGAAACATCAACAATCTCCATTATGCAGATGACACAGCTCTGCTTGCAGAAACAGAAGCAGGTCTGAAGCAGCTGTTATGTAAGATTAAAACTGAAAGTGGAAAAATGGGCCTCTACTTGAATTTAAAGGGTTTTTTCATTAAAAAAATCAATACTTACCTATTCCTCCCCAGTGAGATACCTTACCACATCTTTCCCTCACTGATCTTCTCCAGTCCCCTGGGTCACCTCACAGCAAGCCGCCCAGATCCGCTTTTTCTTGTTATGATGCATTCATTCCTTGCATTCTACTTCCTGCCAGGCAATGTACGCTACGTTACTTGTGACATAGTGTTCATAGCCTAGCAGGGAGTGACAATCGATTGACGAAACTGCACTATTGCCGAGACTGCACACATGCGCAGTCTCTGCAATAGGTCGGCACTTCCTGCTAGGCTGTGAACACTGCGTTACTAGTGATGTAGCGTACATTGCCCAGCAGGAAGAAGACTGACTGTGAATAAACGCTTCGTCACCAAAAAAAAGAGAATTTGGGCGGCTTGCTGTGAGGTGACCTGGGGAAACTGCAGGAGACAGGAGAGGATTGGCGGGGAGAAGATATGGTAAGTAGACTGCCTGGGAAGGAATAAGTAAGTATAGGATTTTTTTTCTTTTAATGACAGAACCCGTTTAAAGAAAACTAAAATTATGATAACTACAAAAAATGACCAAATTCAAATCAAAATCGACAATGAGGTCATGGAACACATGCGAGACTTCATCTACCTTGGCTCAAAATTTGACCAGGCTAAAGAATCTATGCCAGAGATAAAATGTAGGATAGCACTGGGGCGAAGCTGAATGCAAAACATGGACAAAATCTGAAAAAGTAGGGATATTGGTATAGCAATTAAATGCAGGATAGTACAAACCACCATTTTCCCCATAGCCATGTATGGATGTGAAAGGTGTACTGCAAAAAAAAGCTGATAGAAGGAGGATTGATACATTTGAGCTGTGGTGCTGGCGAAAGCGGCTGCGTGTACCCTGGACAGCAAGAGTAACAAACAGAGAAGTTCTTCAAACGTATAAGACCCGATAAATCACTGGAGGGCAAAATGACCAGACTCAGACTCACGTATTTTGGCCTTGTAATGTGAGCAGAGTCTATAATTCTTGGACAGATCAGTGGCAAAAGAAAACCTGGCCACCAAAGGACACGATAGCTTATTACTGTCAAAGCTGATACTGGCATGGATATCACACAACTGAAAGAAGTAGTGCAAAACCGAAAAACATGGAGGGAGCTCGCTTTTAGGGTCGCTGAGCATCATGAATGACTAAATGGCTAACAACCAAGAACAATTTTTTTCATCTATCGACATAGTAGGTGATAACACTCTAATTGGTGGGGGTCTGGCTGCTGAGATCCCCATCAATTCAAAGAATAGGGCTTCTATGTTTCCCTTCCTCTTTATTGCAGTCACGCATGTGTAACAACCCAACCTAGGAGGCATTTTAGCAGCGGAACAGAAATGAGATGGTAGTCACGGTGGCTCTACTGCTTCTCCTGGCAGATGGCAAAAATGGTAGTCTGTTAGGCCAAACTAAACCAGTGGTAAAAATAATAAATAAGAATAAACAATATACAGCTGTTATAGCTTACTACTACGTCGTGTAGGGTAGGATGTTAATTTGTCTTGTTGCCAGTCCATATATGGGTAGCTACCCCTTCCGGACAAAAATAATAATGCATAAAAATTGGAGAACTAAACAAAAATGGGGGTAGTATCCTGGCTCTCCTAGAGTGTTGTGTAGTACCTCAGTGCAGTTCTTGTAGGTTGTGGGAAGCACTTCAGGAAGCAGACTTTAGATGAAAAACAATTCCAAACTTTAGTAGAAGAGTTCTTTGTCCCAAAAGCAGTTACACCAGTCCCATTACGTTGACATTATTTAGATCACAGAATCCACATGCATTCTTCACTATAGATTCAGTTAGATGACACGGACTGTAAAGGAATAACTAATGACTTGCTTGCAGGCTTAAAGGGGTTGTCCCGCGGCAGCAAGTGGGTCTATACACTTCTGTATGGCCATATTAATGCACTTTGTAATGTACATTGTGCATTAATTATGAGCCATACAGAAGTTATCAAAAGTTTTTCATTTACCTGCTCTGTTGCTGGCGTCCTCGTTCCCATGGTGCGGACTAATTTTCGGCCTCCGATGGCCAAATTAGCCGCGCTTGTGCAGTCCGGGTCTTCTGCTGTCTTCTATGGGGCCGCTCGTGCAGAATGCCGGCTCCGTGTAGCTCCGCCCCGTCACGTGCCGATTCCAGCCAATCAGGAGGCTGGAATCGGCAATGGACCGCACAGAAGAGCTGCGGTCCACGGAGGGAGCAGACCCCGGCGGCCATCTTCAGCAGGTGAGTATGAAGACGCCGGACCGCCGGGATTCAGGTAAGCGCTGTGCAGTTTGTTTTTTTAACCCCTGCATCGGGGTTGTCTCGCACTGAACGGGGGGGGTTAAAAAAAAAAAACCCGTTTCGGCGCGGGACAACCCCTTTAACATTGCTTCTTTCTGCTTCCTTCTCAACTCTTCCTTCTCCTTGTCCTCTATCTCTCTCCTTCCTCTTCTGTTCTCTTTAACAATTCTGGTTGTTTCAGTACTCACACTTACAACGTTCTACTTCCCACCACACTGGCTATCGTAGATGTTCACCTTGTTCCTCCGTGGTCCTCTGGACTAGACTCTCTCCAGGCCTGGACTAGACTGACTAACCCTGCCCACTCTCTACCTTTTATACTTTTCTTCTCCACCAATACTAAGCTAGGGGGAAAACTCTGTCCAATCCCAGTACTAGCTAGGAGTGACTGACAGGTGTAAGGGCAGCGCTACGTATTTGCACCATGAACGTCGCTCCTTTACGCATTTTAAGGTACATTTTTTGCTGTTGAAGACGTTTTCTATGGCTGTGGGACACACCTGTTCCTTGATTTACAAGGCTGGGTAGCCTAATTAGTTCCAGATGTGTGCATTTTTTCACAAAATTGCGCAGCGCAAAGAGCAATTACATGTGTATCGAGTTCACATTTTCACTACCCCTATAAGAGGGCACAAATCTGCCCTACAATAGAGCATATTCATTTTTTTAATTGCGTGCACAAAAATAGGGGAATGAGAATAAACCCAATGTAATCAATGGGTTTTATTCTCTGCATACAGCACGCAAATACATCTGTGTAATTCCAGCCAAACAGTTTACATTGATGTAGTCTTCCACTATTTACCGCCCCACTGTCAACTACAATTATCTTGCTCTTCTTAAGTGCAAAGCCTTATCATTACGTTTTACAAATGTTCCTGTTTAAAGTATACTTGGCTCACTTTGCCACACATTGCCAGATAACAGTGATTTTAATTGTATACCTTGTCTTTCATTCCCATCTGCCATATGGCAAGATTCACACAGCCATATGTGTGCTGTCCAATCTCCACAGACTCTGCATATTGCATGTCCTAGTCTAATCGGTAAAAACAGATAATAATAGGACATGCAGCTATTTCTAATCGAAAAAAAACTCTTGTTGTGACCACAGATTATTGAAGGGCCAACTCAAAGTGCCTCGCTATGTTCTGTTGAAGTGACGGCCCTGTAAATAATATGCTGCGTGCCCTCTGAGAGAGACTGTTATGTTATCAATAGTAACCACTAGAGATGAGCGTGCTCGTTACTCGGAACGAACTTTTCGCGATGCTCGAGGGTTCGTTTCGAATAACGAACCCCATTGAAGTCAATGGGCGACCCGAGCATTTTTGTATTTCGCCGATGCTCGCTAAGGTTTTCATGTGTGAAAATCTGGGCAATTCTACAAAGTGATGGGAACGACACAGCAACGGATAGGGCAGGCGAGGGGCTACATGTTGGGCTGCATCTCAAGTTCACAGGTCCCACTATTAAGCCACAATAGCGGCAAGAGTGGGCCCCCCCCCCTCCCAAAAACTTTTACTTCTGAAAAGCCCTCATTAGCATGGCATACCTTTGCTAAGCACCACACTAGCTACAACAAAGCACAATCACTGCCTGCATGACACTCCACTGCCACTTCTCCTGGGTTACATGCTGACCAACCGCCCCCCCTCCCCCCCACAGCGCACACCAAAGTGTCCCTGCGCAGCCTTCAGCTGCCCTCATGCCACACCACCCTCATGTCTATTTAGAAGTGCGTCTGCCATGAGGAGGAACCGCAGGTACACACTGCAGAGGGGTTGGCACGGCTAGGCAGCGACCCTCTTTAAAAGGGGCGGGGCGATAGCCCACAATGCTGTACAGAAGCAATGAGAAATCCAATCCTGTGCCACCGCCATCAGGAGCTGCACACGTGGGCATAGCAATGGGGAACCTATGTGCCACACACTATTCATTCTGTCAAGGTGTCTGCATGCCCCAGTCAGACTGGTAATATGTACCTTAACAGTAACCGCGTTGGTGGTAATGTGGTGGTGACTGCGGACCTAGTAGCGCGGTTTTATTTTGTTGGTTTTCGGAATGTGGCCAGGATTAAGTGGGCCGTGGCGGGGGGTTGGTGGGGGGGCTCTCTTGTAGTGTCGGTAAAGGTGAAATTCTTGGACTGCCACCAGACGAACTAATGCAAAGGCATTTGCCAAGAATGTTTTCCCTGTTGGAGGAGGAGGGGGATGTTTTTGAGGCACTACGTGTCCTCTCCACGTGTCCGTGGTTATATGCACCTTAACAGTAACCGCGTTGGTGGTAATGTGGTGGTGACTGCGGACCTAGTAGCGCGGTTTTATTTTGTTGGTTTTCGGAATGTGGCCAGGATTAAGTGGGCCGTGGCGGGGGGATGGTGGGGGGGCTCTCTTGTAGTGTCGGTAAAGGTGAAATTCTTGGACTGCCACCAGACGAACCAATGCAAAGGCATTTGCCAAGAATGTTTTCCCTGTTGGAGGAGGAGGGGGATGTTTTTGAGGCACTACGTGTCCTCTCCACGTGTCCGTGGTTATATGCACCTTAACAGTAACCGCGTTGGTGGGAAATGGCCTCGCCGCCATCATGTCTTTGGGAAGCCTCTGTTTCCACACCCCAGAGACATACCATTAGCAGCGGTATAGGCAGAGCCCATAATTAGTAACATTTCAGCCGTAGCATTAGGACAGGCCCCACTAACATATCACTAGCAGCATTATAGCGGGAGCGCAGTCTTCGTTCCATGTCAGCAATAGTAGCACTCAAGACAGGCCCCAGTAACAATTCCGAAGCAGCATTATAGCGGGAGAGCAGTCTTCGTTCCATGTCAGCAATAGTAGCACTCAAGACAAGCCCCAGTAACAATTCTGAAGCAGCAGTATAGCGGGAGCGCAGTCTTCGTTCCATGTCAGCAATAGTAGCACTCAAGACAAGCCCCAGTAACAATTCCGAAGCAGCAGTATAGCGGGAGCGCAGTCTTCGTTCCATGTCAGCAATAGTAGCACTCAAGACAGGCCCCAGTAACAATTCCGAAGCAGCAGTATAGCGGGAGCAAAGTCTTAGTTCCATTTCAGTAGCTGCAGTATAGCCAAGGCCCAAGTTACATTTATGTAGCTAAAGTGTAGGCCAACCCCACACACACTTCCGTACCATGAGTGCAGGCGAAAAACATACAAATTGCTATGATTACACTGTAGGTGAGGGCCCAAAAAAATTGGTGTACCAACAGTACTAATGTACCTCAGTAAAAATTGGCCATGCCCAACCAAGATGGCAGGTGAAACCCATTAATCGCTTTGGTTAATGTGGCTTAAGTGGTAACTAGGCCTGGAGGCAGCCCAGTTTAACGAAAAATTGGTTCAAGTTAAAGTTTCAACGCTTTTAAGAGCATTGAAACATATAAAAATTGTTTAGAAAAATTAGATGAGTGAGCCTTGTGGCCCTAAGAAAAATTGCCCGTTCAGCGTGATTACGTGAGGTTTCAGGAGGAGGAGCAGGAGGAGGAGGAGGAATATTAGACACAGATTGATGAAGCAGAAATGTCCCCGTTTTGGATGGTGAGAGAGAACGTAGCTTCCATCCGCGGGTGCAGCCTACGTATTGCTTACGTATCGCTGCTGTCCGCTGGTGGAGAAGAGAAGTCTGGGGAAATCCAGGCTTTGTTCATCTTGATGAGTGTTAGCCTGTCGGCACTGTCGGTTGACAGGCGGGTACGCTTATCTGTGATGATTCCCCCAGCCGCACTAAACACCCTCTCCGACAAGACGCTAGCCGCAGGAAAAGCAAGCACCTCCAGGGCATACAGCGCTAGTTCAGGCCACGTGTCCAGCTTCGACACCCAGTAGTTGTAGGGGGCAGAGGCGTCACCGAGGATGGTCGTGCGATCGGCTACGTACTCCCTCACCATCCTTTTACAGTGCTCCCGCCGACTCAGCCTTGACTGGGGAGCGGTGACACAGTCTTGCTGGGGAGCCATAAAGCTGGCCAGGCCCTTAAAGACTGTTGCACTGCCTGGGCTGTACATGCTGCTCGATCTACGCACCTCCCCTGCTACCTGGCCCTCGGAACTGCGCCTTCTGCCACTACCGCTGTCGGATGGGAATTTTACCATCAGCTTGTCCGCCAGGGTCCTGTGGTATAGCAACACTCTCGAACCCCTTTCCTCTTCGGGAATGAGACTGGGAAGGTTCTCCTTATAGCGTGGGTCGAGCAGTGTGTACACCCAGTAATCCGTAGTGGCCAGAATGCGTTGAATGCGAAGGTCACGAGAAAGGCATCCTAACATGAAGTCAGCCATGTGTGCCAGGGTACCTGTACGCAACACATGGCTGTCCGCACTAGGAAGATCACTTTCATGATCCTCCTCCTCCTCCTCCTCAGGCCATACACGCTGAAATGATGACAGGCTGAGATATAGACAGGAGGGTGCTCTGACTATCCAGCGACATACTGTCTTCCCCCGGCTCTGTTTCCGAGCGCAAAGCGGCTGCCTTTATGGTTTGCAGGGAACTTCTCAAGATGCATAGCAGAGGAATGGTGACGCTAATGATTGCAGCATCGCCGCTCACCACCTGGGTAGACTGCTCAAAGTTTCGAAGGACCTGGCAGATGTCTGCCAACCAGGCCCACTCTTCTGAAAAGAATTGAGGAGGCTGACTCCCACTGCGCCGCCCATGTTGGAGTTGGTATTCCACTATAGCTCTACGCTGCTCATAGAGCCTAGCCAACATGTGGAGCGTAGAGTTCCACCGTGTGGGCACGTCGCACAGCAGTCGGTGCACTGGCAGATTAAAGCGATGTTGCAGGGTGCGCAGGGTGGCAGCGTCCGTGTGGGACTTGCGGAAATGTGCGCAGAGCCGGCGCACCTTTACGAGCAGGTCTGACAAGCGTGGGTAGCTTTTCAGAAAGCGCTGAACCACCAAATTAAAGACGTGGGCCAGGCATGGCACGTGCGTGAGGCTGCCGAGCTGCAGAGCCGCCACCAGGTTACGGCCGTTGTCACACACGACCATGCCCGGTTGGAGGCTCAGCGGCGCAAGCCAACGGTCGGTCTGCTCTGTCAGACCCTGCAGCAGTTCGTGGGCTGTGTGCCTCCTATCTCCTAAGCTGAGTAGTTTCAGCACGGCCTGCTGACGCTTGCCCACCGCTGTGCTGCCACGCCGCGCGACACCGACTGCTGGCGACGTCCTGCTGCTGCTGACACATCTAGATTGCGAGACAGAGGTTGAGGAGGAGGAGGAAGAGGAGGAGGGTGCTTTAGTGGAAGAAGCATACACCGCCGAACATACCACCACCGAGCTGGGGCCCGCAATTCTGGGGGTGGGTAGGACGTGAGCGGTCCCAGGCTCTGACTCTGTCCCAGCCTCCACTAAATTCACCCAATGTGCCGTCAGGGAGATGTAGTGGCCCTGCCCGCCTGTGCTTGTCCACGTGTCCGTAGTTAAGTGGACCTTGCCACTAACCGCATTGGTGAGGGCGCGTACAATGTTGCGGGAGACGTGGTCGTGCAGGGCTGGGACGGCACATCGGGAAAAGTAGTGGCGACTGGGAACTGAGTAGCGCGGGGCCGCCGCCGCCATCATAGCTTTGAAGGACTCCGTTTCCACAACCCTATACGGCAGCATCTCAAGGCTGATAAATTTGGCTATGTGGACGGTTAACGATTGAGCGTGCGGGTGCGTGGTGGCATACTTGCGCTTCCGCTCAAAGACTTGCGCTAGCGACGGCCGGACGGTGCGGTGCGAGACATTGCTGGATTGGGCCGAGGACAGCGGAGGTGAGGGTGCGGGTGCAGGCCATGGGACGGTCGTACCTGTGTCCTGAGAGGGGGGTTGTATCTCAGTGGCAGGTTGGGGCACAGGGGGAGAGGCAGCGGTGCAAACCGGAGGCGGTGAACGGCCTTCGTCCCACCTTGTGGGGTGCTTGGCCATCATATGTCTGCGCATGCTGGTGGTGGTGAGGCTGTTGGTGGTGGCTCCCCGGCTGATCTTGGCGCCACAAAGGTTGCACACCACTGTTCGTCGGTCGTCAGGCGTCTCTGTGAAAAACTGCCAGACCTTAGAGCACCTCGGCCTCTGCAGGGTGGCATGGCGCGAGGGGGCGCTTTGGGAAACAGTTGGTGGATTATTCGGTCTGGCCCTGCCTCTACCCCTGGCCACCGCACTGCCTCTTGCAACCTGCCCTGCTGCTGCCCGTGCCTCCCCCTCTGAAGACCTGTCCTGTGTAGGCGTTGCACACCAGGTGGGGTCAGTCACCTCATCGTCCTGCTGCTCTTCCTCCGAATCCTCTGTTCGCTGCTCCCTCGGACTTACTGCCCTTACTACTACCTCACTGCAAGACAACTGTGTCTCATCGTCATCGTCCTCCTCACCCACTGAAAGGTCTTGAGACAGTTGCCGGAAGTCCCCAGCCTCATCCCCCGGACCCCGGGAACTTTCCAATGGTTGGGCATCAGTGACGATAAACTCCTCTGGTGGTAGAGGAACCACTGCTGCCCAATCTGAGCAGGGGCCCGAGAAAAGTTCCTGGGAGTGTTCCCGCTCCTGAGCATGTGTCATTGTAGTGGAGTGAGGAGGCTGGGAGGAAGGAGGAGCAGCAGACAGAGGATTCGGATTTGCAGCACTGGACGGCGCAGAACTCTGGGTGGATGATAGCTTGCTCGAAGCACTTTCTGCCATCCAGGACAGGACCTGCTCACACTGCTCATTTTCTAATAAAGGTCTCCCGCGTGGACCCATTAATTGGGCGATGAATGTGGGGACGCCAGAAACGTGCCTCTCTCCTAATCGCGCAGCAGTCGGCTGCGACACACCTGGATCAGGAGCTCGGCCTGTGCCCACACCCTCACTTGGCCCTCCGCGTCCTCGGCTGCGTCCACGTCCTCTAGGCCTACCCCTACCCCTCAGCATGCTGTATTACCAGTGATTTGATTTCCCAGGCAGGAAATAAATTGGCGCAAGCCTGCAGGCCAAATATAATTTTTTCGCTTTTTTGCAAAGGGAAGGCCCCACTCCGGATATTCAATGAACAATACGTTTAATTAATAACTGTGGTGTGGCCCTGAAAAAGTGTCACACAACTTTAGTGTAGCAGAGTTATTAACTCTGGCAGAGCAGGTATTTGCCAGTCAGGAAAGACAATGGCGCAAGCCTGCAGTAAACCGTAGCTAGTTGCGTTTGATTTTTGTACGTTCTCCACGCAGCACACACGTACACGGAGACCTTAGGACTGACACAGGCAGGCCAAATATAATTTTTTCCCTGCTTTTTTGCAAAGGGAGGGCCCCACTGCGGATATTCAATGAACAATACGTTTAATTAATAACTGTGGTGTGGCCCTGAAAAAGTGTCACACAACTTTAGTGTGGCAGAGTTATTAACTCTGGCAGAGCAGGTATTTGCCAGTCAGGAAAGACAATGGCGCAAGCCTGCAGTAAACCGTAGCTGGTTGCGTTTGATTTTTGTACATTCTCCACGCAGCACACACGTACACGGAGACCTTAGGACTGACACAGGCAGGCCAAATATAATTTTTTCCCTGCTTTTTTGCAAAGGGAGGGCCCCACTGCGGATATTCAATGAACAATACGTTTAATTAATAACTGTGGTGTGGCCCTGAAAAAGTGTCACACAACTTTAGTGTAGCAGAGTTATTAACTCTGGCAGAGCAGGTATTTGCCAGTCAGGAAAGACAATGGCGCAAGCCTGCAGTAAACCGTAGCTGGTTGCGTTTGATTTTTGTACGTTCTCCACGCAGCACACACGTACACGGAGACCTTAGGACTGACACAGGCAGGCCAAATATAATTTTTTCCCTGCTTTTTTGCAAAGGGAGGGCCCCACTGCGGATATTCAATGAACAATACGTTTAATTAATAACTGTGGTGTGGCCCTGAAAAAGTGTCACACAACTTTAGTGTAGCAGAGTTATTAACTCTGGCAGAGCAGGTATTTGCCAGTCAGCAAAAGACAATGGCGCAAACCTGCAGTAAACCGTAGCTGGTTGCGTTTGATTTTTGTACGTTCTCCACGCAGCACACACGTACACGGAGACCTTAGGACTGACACAGGCAGGCCAAATATAATTTTTTCCCTGCTTTTTTGCAAAGGGAGGGCCCCACTGCGGATATTCAATGAACAATACGTTTAATTAATAACTGTGGTGTGGCCCTGAAAAAGTGTCACACAACTTTAGTGTAGCAGAGTTATTAACTCTGGCAGAGCAGGTATTTGCCAGTCAGGAAAGACAATGGCGCAAGCCTGCAGTAAACCGTAGCTGGTTGCGTTTGATTTTTGTACGTTCTCCACGCAGCACACACGTACACGGAGACCTTAGGACTGACACAGGCAGGCCAAATATAATTTTTTCGCAAATTTGCAAAGGGAGGGCCCCACTGCGGATATTCAATGAACAATAACTGTGTTGTGGCCCTGCCTACACAATTCTGTCCCTGTAGTATCAATGGAGGGTGCAATGCTCTGCACAGACGATTTTTTGAAAAAAAAAAAAAAGCAACACTGCTAACAGCAGCCAGCACAGTACTGCACACGGTTAAATTTGGCCCTAGAAAGGACCGTTGAGGTTCTTGAAGGCTACACTCACTCCTAACACTCTCCCTGCCTAAGCACCACTTCTGTCCCTAATACCGGGTGCAATGCTCTGCACTGCCGATTTTGAGAAGAAAAAAAAAATTTTCCACTGCTAACAGCAGCCTGCACACACGTAGATGTGGCCCTAAGAAGGACCGTTGGGGTTCTTGAAGCCTACACTCACTACAAACACTCTCCCTACAGCAACTCCAATAGACCAGCACTTTCCCTCACTAACTCACACGGCATCTGAGCCGAGCCGCGGGAGGGGCCGACTTTTATACTCGGGTGACATCTGATCGCCCCAGCCACTCACAGCAGGGGGGTGGTATAGGGCTTGAACGTCACAGGGGGAAGTTGTAATGCCTTCCCTGTCTTTCAATTGGCCAGAAAAGCGCGCTAACGTCTCAGAGAGGAAACTGAAAGTAACCGGAACACCGCGTGGTACTCGTTATGAGTAACGAGCATCCCGAACACCCTAATATTCGCACGAATATCAAGCTCGGACGAGTACGTTCGCTCATCTCTGGTAACCACCCATCTGTGCGTCTGTTTGTGCATTTAACCATTAAGCCTTTTACCCCCTGTTGAAGTTAAGTTTGCTTCCGTTCTGTGAGGCTTCCGTTTCTTTTTTTACATAACAAACAGCACGGTCTGCAGCGCTATTTGGTCTGTTGCTAAATGGAAACTAATGGAATAGAATCAAACTCAAAGTTTTCCAGTTGCTTTCAGTTTTTTTTTTAAGACACATGGAAATGAATAGCAAACAAAACGGAAACACTTATTTCCATTTTAATTCCTTTTTTGTGCTCTAAAAATGGAATAGAGAGATTGAAAGCCCTAATGAAGCCCTAATGCTGTTGTCAATGAGGCCTTATCCCCTATCCACAGGACAGAGGATAATTTTATGATCTGTTGCGGTTTATCCATTGGGACCCCACTGATTCCAAGAGTGGGGACCCCAAAGATCCCTGTATGAACAAAGCAGCCATTGTGCATGCAAGCCACCTCTCGTTTTTTTCAATCAGAGCATTGGATAGTGCTTGGCAATCTCTTGTGCTTCCACTGAAATGAATTTAAAGGCGGTCTGCATGCGCACCTCTAGATCTATTCATGCAGGGCCCTTTGGGACACCCGTTCTTGGTATCGTGGAGATCCCAAAAGTCATATCAGGGAAATTCTGTGTACAGCACCAATCAGGCCCACCCCAATGCCCCGTTGCCAGCTATAAAGAAAAAAAACACCACACAAGGAGGTCTGGTATAGTTCCTCACATGGGGAGTAACTGAGCACTTTATTATAGATTACATGGGGCTTTATACCCCTAATCGCGTCATTAAAAGTGTGTAACTGTCTTATTGGCTCAAACCCACTGCATAACCATATATGTAATGTCCGCAGTTCCACCTGAGGCAGTGTTAGTCATATACGTAGTTAAACAGTCTTTATCTAGACAAGACGCTTCTGATTTCTTGTCTCTGTGCAAAGTTCAGTTCTTCTTTATCTTTTCTTAGTCCCAGGATACATTTCTCTTTGCTTTGCAAAGCTTTTAGCATAATATCTAATCAAGCTTCAGTAAGGTCCATATTAAGTTTTTTTTGCATTATAGCATTGCATAAAATTAGCATACACATAAAAAAAGACATATAACAATATATATACATATTTGTATTTTCTACTTACATACACATATATTTCCCTCTCAAACCCCCCCTAAAAACTTAATATGGAGATCAAGTACCAGGCCTCGCACTCTTCCTCGGTCACTCCTCCTTTCCGTCAGGGCTTCCCTACTGCCCGCAAGACTCTATTCTTAGGAGGGGAGCTCCCTACCTCACCTCAGAAGGAGGCCATGGATTCCCTGGGCTCATTTTCCGGCCATTCATACCCTCTATACGTACAAGTTAACACTATGCAGAGTGCGCCCTCGCTGGAACCTATGATCTTCTGCACTATCCCTGGGCAAATGGGAATTCCACTGATAATCCATTTTAGGAGACCGGGGCAGGTGTAGCATTAGTCCATCCCTCCATGTCTTTTGTAACGTACGGTGGTTGGCATTATCGGGACTGGCTCTTCATCTCTTTCAAACAAAGGAAATGTTGGTGTCACATTGTCTAGTCCCTTACTCCTACTCCTTTTGATCAAAGGGATAATACACGTACAGGAAATCAGCAAAACTAACAAAACAATGCCCAGGATTATACCCACTTGAATCAGAACTTTCTGCCATCCCTTCAACCAAGAAAAATACTGGTCCCAGGGATCTGTAACCCCTGAATTCCTTTTAAGTTCTTCTGACAGACTGGTTAATTTTTTAATAGCGACAGTCACTTTACCTGTGGGTCCAGTGTTATCGGGAATGTAGGTGCAGCAAGTTTTGCCAATCATCTTACACACCCCACCTTTTTCCGCTAAGATCATATCCAGGGCCATTCTATTTTGGAACGCCATGGATGCAGTGGGCCCTAAGTGGTCAGCTAACCCTTGTAAAGCATCCCTGGTATAATTTACAAACCTCTGCTGATTGTAATAGATATAATTTATCCAGTCTACATTCTTGTTAACAGTGACAATAGCAAATAGGGATTCAAAACCCGCCTTAACCTGATCCCTGGCCATGAATTCACCTGGCACCTCCCTTGGCACTCCTATAGCATCTATGTATACATGTGGATAAAAACTACCTTCACAGACTAGACTCCTTTTAAAGGGGTTGTCCCGAGGCAGCAAGTGGGTCTATACACTTCTGTATGGCCATAATAATGCACTTTGTAATGTACATTGTGCATTAATTATGAGCCATACAGAAGTTATAAAAAGTTTTTTACTTACCTGCTCCGTTGCTAGCGTCCTCGTTCCCATGGAGCCGACTAATTTTTGGCCTCCGATGGCCAAATTAGCCGCGCTTGCGCAGTCCGGGTCTTCAGCAGTCTTCTATGGAGCCGCTCGTGCCAGAGAGCGGCTCCGTGTAGCTCCGCCCCGTCACGTGCCGATTCCAGCCAATCAGGAGGCTGGAATCGGCAGTGGACCGCACAGAAGAGCTGCGGTCCACGAAGACGGAGGATCCCGGCGGCCATCTTCAGCGGTAAGTATTGAAGTCACCGGACCGCCGGGATTCAGGTAAGCGCTGTGCGGGTGGTTTTTTTAACCCCTGCATCGGGGTTGTCTCGCGCCGAACGGGGGGGGGGGTTTAAAAAAAAAACAACCCGTTTCGGCGCGGGACATCTCCTTTAACTACATGTAACTTTTACTAATGTTTTTTTCTAAAACATTAGTAAAAGAAAATGTGTAAGTGCGCAAGATGCTCTGATAAGCACTGTAGTACACCTAATCAACTGTCCCTTAAACAGCCAAAAAAGCTGGGGCTAGGGTGTACAGTGTCATCTACAGCCAATGTAAGAGGTCAAGATGTATGTTCTGTCAGCTGGAAATAGTTTGCTAGGTCCATGTTGCTGATTATAGCATCCTGCTCCAGAACAAAACAGTGCCTATCTCAGTCCAAAAATCAACTGATTAGATACATAGTCCTTGATTGTGTGTAAAACCCTATCCTACCAACACTTTGTAACTTATCTGGTTGTATACCAGATTGAAGGAACCTAACAAGGTACGTATGTGTGAATGTAACTCTTTGTTAGCTCTGAATAAAGCTATTAGTAGGTTCTTTATTGGCTATAAATGAAGCTATTTATAAGCTCAGGTTTTTTATTGGCTCTGAATAAAGCTGTTTATAGGCTCGACGCATTTCTGTCGCTAGGGCGACTCATCAGGAGCCTTTCTCCATGCCACAGAACCAGATAAAAAGGTTCATGTATTGCCAGCACCAAAGACATATGTCTTATAGGTCACACTATGCCCCTCAGTGCTAAGCCGAGTATATAGCTATAAAAACCATAATAGGGGTCCAAGTTTGCAATAGCAATGATGGCATATACTTGCAAGCAAGAACAATAATGGAAAATGCTAGGTCGAAGGTTCCTATGAATTAACCCTCCAGGTTATAAAGCTCAGTCAGACACATAGGAGTGCATAGTCAGGCGAAAATCATAGAAGATAGCAGCAGCACTCAATTGTTTTCTGCTTTAAGCATGAAGCATATGGAAATGATGCAGAGCCCAAAAGAAAGGGACCTGACTCCCTAGGTCCATAAATATCCACTGGCAAATCTATTGTATTCAGGCAGCATCAGAAAATGTAAAAAAGTGCTTCTTTATTCAAACCATTAAAAAATGGTGGATGTAGCAGGCAGCCACGTATCGGCCCTACAATTGGGCCTTTGTCAAGCTATCAATCCACTCCACACAATAACATATATAGTATTAGTCTACCAATCACCATCAGATCAACAATTTCTACAAACAAGAAACATATGTGCAATGCACTCACCTATCAGGCCCATCACTGAAGCTATAGGGAAGCATGGCAACATCCATAAGCATGGGAACATTACAGCAAATCATCGCGCCACCCGGTCGGCCTCGCTGTGACGTCATCGCGTATTGTGTCATCACGCAAGCGTCCCCATTACGCATGCGCAGGGGATCACAAGCGTTCGGCTTCCTTGAAAGGCATCAGCAGATCGCTGTTATGGACTGGGCCTGCGTGGTCCATGTAGGCACGCTTCAACGTAGCCCACAGTTACCGCCCTCCATGTATGTCATCCGCCCATACTTGGTTCATTACCTTCGGTTCAAAATTTATCGGAATCACCATACAGGTATCAAGGAGCCTAATAAAGAGTTACCCAACCAGCGAGGGGTCTATTATTTCGTTACCTTAACTCATATGTAAAGTACCGCTGGCAATATCACTATTCACGGTAGAGGCAATCATTTGGGGCGCAGCATTATGCTGAATCTGATACTCTGACACTTACATGACAATCACTTAGGTAAGAATTATATCTCAACTGGCGATAATGTAGTACCGAGATAGACAACCTACTCAATGCTTTTGTACACAATAATAGATCATAGATGCTGCATAACAAACATCATTTATTGACAATATATGCATCATCACATATCCCGAAAGTATCATGTTCATCAATCTGCACATATTGCATTAAACAAAAACAATATATGGTAAACGCCACAATAAATCGTAAACCGTAATGCAAGGCACAGAGTCCAAAAGATTCTAGATTTATGCCAACACAGGATGCCGCCATGTAGTGTTCCCCAACTCCGCAATGGACCTGCAGGGAAATACCAACACATACACAAAATTAAAATCAATATATACAGGTATAGTGCAACACACAAATACATTACAATATAGAGATAGACTTAAAATTTATACAAACATAAACTTTAAAATTGTATAAGCAGTAGGGTCAGTTTACAAATGGCAAAGGGTTATAGTCAAGATTCAACCCATAAGGGGCTAGAGAGTCAAGTTCGAAGATCCATTGTGCTTTGAGAAATTTAAGCCTCTTCTCTCTATCACCACCACGCAAACTAATAGGGACAGCATCTATAATTCGGTATCTAAGTTGACTGATATTGTGTCGTGCTTCTTGAAAATGTTTGGCCACAGGAACATCTTTCTTGCCCGTGCAGATTGTGCTCTTATGTTTGGAGATACGGCTCCTGCATTCCAGGGTCGTCTCTCCCACATAGAGCAGCCCGCACGGGCAAGAAATGATCTAAACGACAAACGAAGTACTGCATGTATATTTACCATTGATATTGTAACTCCTGCCTGTATGTGGATGCGTAAATGTGCTACCGCGCACCATGTTACTGCAGCTAGCACAATTCAGGCAAGGAAAGTTACCTTTCCTCTGCGAGGCCAACATCATCTGTCCTGTCTGATCTCTAGGTTTACCTACTGTATGGACTAACTTGTCTCTAAGGTTAGCAACTCGTCGATACGCAAAGATTGGAGGAACTCTGAATTCAGGTATCTCTTCATAACACTTCGTCAATAAGGGCCAATGTCGCTTAATAATCTGGCCCACACGTCTGCTCATGGGTCCAAAGGATGAGACAAATGGCAGACGTTTCTTGTCATCCTGTCTTATTTTCGGTGAAAGAAGAGATTTATGATCTGTCTGTCGCGCCTTCTCACATAATTTGGAAGTCAGCTGCTCAGGGTATCCGCGCATACGAAACTTGGAGCACATTTACTCCAAGCGTTTGTCAATGTGTTCATCACAAACGACACGTCGAACCCTGAGCAGCTGACTCCAAGGGAGGGAGTCTTTCATCTTTGGGGGATGAAAACTGTTGTAGGCCAGCAAGTTATTTCTGTCCGTGGTTTTTGTGAACAAATCCGAACTCAAACGTCCTGCCTGTTTATATACTAGGACATCGAAAAATTGAACCGATTCAATAGATCATGTAAGGGTGAATTTTAAGCTTGGGACCAAGCTGTTAAGTTCTTCATGGAACTCAAGGAGCTCATGTTGCCTACCCTCCCAGATAATAAAAACATCGTCTATATAACGTACCCACATCCTCATTCTGTTCCAAAGATGTAAATTGTAAATGAATTCCTCCTCAACGTACGCCATAAAAAGATTGGCGTACATTGGCGCAACGTTAGTGCCCATTGCTGTTCCGCGGCACTGCCGGTAAAAGGTGTCACCATAGAGAAAAAAATTCCTGTTGAGAACCATCTCTAATAGTGTAAGGAGGAATATGATTTTTCTATTACTGAAATTGGAACGTACTAGATGATAATTCACAGCCTCAAGCCCTTTGTCATGTTGGATGTTAGTGTACAGGGATGTGACATCGAATGATCCAAGTATAGATGTTTCTGATACCTCCACTTCCTGTATTTTGAGGAGGAAGTCGGAGGTGTCACGTATATACGATGTAGTAGATGTAACAAATTCTCTCAAAACTTTATCCAAAAAGCGTGAGACATTACTCATAAGTGACCCCCTGCCCGACACAATGGGGCGGCCAGGGGGTTCCTTAAGGTTCTTGTGAATTTTGGGTATAGTATATATAACTGGTACAATTGGGTACGGTACAAACAAAAAGGCCTTCAATTTAGCATCAATGATCCCTGATAAATGAGCCTCCTCCGAATACAGCTTAAGATCTTTCTAGTACCTTTCTGTGGGATCCTTGGCTAGTGACTCATAGGTGTCCTGATCGGACAACTGTTGCAACAATTCTGTATGGTAATATACCGAGTCCATCACCACCACGACTCCGCCTTTGTCGGCGGGCCTAATGGTGATGGACTGGTCTTCACTTAGTACCTTAATAACCTCCATTTCTAGTCTGGTAACATTATTTTAAATTGAGTGTCTATATTCACTATACCTTAATTTACGGATCTCTTTGGAAACAATGTCCGCAAAACTGTCCACTCCATAGAAGGTACCTGTTGGCTGGAACGTGCACGGGCAAGAAAGATGGTCCTGTGGCCAAACATTTTCAAGAAGCACGACACAATATCAGTCAACTTAGCTACCGGATTATAGATGCTGTCCCTATTAGTTTGCGTGGGGGTGATGGAAAGAAGAGGCTTAAATTTCTCGAAGCACAATGGATCTTCGAACTTGACTCTCTAGCCCCTTATGGGTTGAATCTTGACTATAACCCTTTGCCATTTGTAAACTGACCCTACTGCTTATACAATTTTAAAGTTTATGTTTGTATAAATTTTAAGTCTATCTCTATATTGTAATGTATTTGTGTGTTGCACTATACCTGTATATATTTATTTTAATTTTGTGTATGTGTTGGTATTTCCCTGCAGGTCCATTGCGGAGTTGGGGAACACTACATGGCGGCATCCTGTGTTGGCATAAATCTAGAATCTTTGGGACTCTGTGCCTTGCATTACGGTTTACGATTTATTGTGGCGTTTACCATATATTGTTTTTGTTTAATGCAATATGTGCAGATTGATGAACATGATACTTTCGGGATATGTGATGATGCATATATTGTCAATAAATGATGTTTGTTATGCAGCATCTATGATCTATTATTGTGTACAAAAGTATTGAGTAGGTTGTCTATCTCGGTACTACATTATCGCCAGTTGAGATATAATTCTTACCTAAGTGATTGTCATGTAAGTGTCAGAGTATCAGATTCAGCATAATGCTGCGCCCCAAATGATTGCCTCTACCGTGAATAGTGATATTGCCAGCGGTACTTTACATATGAGTTAAGATAACGAAATAATAGACCCCTCGCTGGTTGGGTAACTCTTTATTAGGCTCCTTGATACCTATATGGTGATTCCGATAAATTTTGAACCGAAGGTAATGAACCAAGTATGGGCGGATGACATACATGGAGGGCGGTAACTGTGGGCTATGTTGAAGCGTGCCTACGTGGACCGCGCAGGCCCAGTCCATAACAGCGATCTGCTGATGCCTTTCAAGGAAGCCGAACGCTTGTGATCCCCTGCGCATGCGTAATGGGGACGCTTGCGTGATGACACAATACGCGATGACGTCACAGCGAGGCCGACCGGGTGGCGCGATGATTTGCTGTAATGTTCCCATGCTTATGGATGTTGCCATGCTTCCCTATAGCTTCAGTGATGGGCCTGATAGGTGAGTGCATTGCACATATGTTTCTTGTTTGTAGAAATTGTTGATCTGATGGTGATTGGTAGACTAATACTATATATGTTATTGTGTGGAGTGGATTGATAGCTTGACAAAGGCCCAATTGTAGGGCCGATACGTGGCTGCCTGCTACATCCACCATTTTTTAATGGTTTGAATAAAGAAGCACATTTTTACATTTTCTGATGCTGCCTGAATACAATAGATTTGACATAGGAGTGCATGAACCATGTCCCTCGATCTCACTCTAGAGCTATATTCTGACCCTAAAATGCCTGGGGTTTAAAGAACAAGCCCTGTTTAGATAAGCTAGAAGTGCCCTATCCCATTAATCTAAGCTCGGGGTCCAGCACTAATCGCTGGTATCCAGCCACAGGTTTGTTGGTAAGAGAAGCAAAATCAATAAAATGGAAACCTAGCAGCAACTCCAGCCTCGAAGGTAGACTGGAGGCATCTGAGTTGAGTTGGACAACTGCCTCCTTATAAGGCCTGGTCTGGCACCTCCCTTATCAAGGTGTGTGCCTCCTTATCCAACTGGAACGTTCGTAACCGCCCCTTAGGGAGTTAATGGGGCAATATGCATAGAGCAACAACCCTAGTCAGGGAGATCGTTAAGGGATATCAGGTGCCGTATGGATTCCATTTTGTTACTCTTACATACCGCACGTCTTGATTAATCCCCAGGAACTTAGAGAGACGAACTAAGAAGAAAAAAAAAGCTTGGGACCCGGCGTCCCACATACAAAAATGCTCAAGTCTCCCATTGTAGCCGATGGGGTTCGTTACTCGAGTAGAGCTGTTGAATTTTACGAAACGCTCAACTCGAATGACGCTGACCCGAGCATTTGGGTGCTCACTCATCTCTATTCCTGTCATTAAAGGGTTGATGTCAGTTCCAGGTGTTTGTGGTTAACATAAAAAAGGAGTGAACGTCTCCAAATTTTGCATATTTTTCAGTTCAGTGATGTAGTAGATGCTCTGCTGCCCCTGCTGTTTCATATTGGACATGCAGGAAGTATTTGTACATGTTCCTCATTACCATATACTACTGTGCTTACGCCACTACCATCATAGAGGAGACAGTGATAACTTCCTTCATCTGTAGCCTGGACTCTGCTGATGGACCGAATGGCTGAACCCGCAGATATGGATCCACTGAATCAATCTGATATTCCTGAGGGTCTGGTACCTGTATTGTAAACTAGGAGTTTAGGGGGGCTTCCCAGTGTCTGGTAGAATCGAGATGGGTAGTTACCCCCAGCTACTGACCGCCCACTTCGACTACAAGTGAGGCGGACAGTCTCTCCAGAAGACGCTGACACTGAAGCATCCTGAGTCACAGTAAACTGAGCCGATGCATCTGTAATGAGAAAGAAATGGATGTTACACTAGAGAATGCGAGTGTCTCCTGTAATCTGTGCTGAGATCCGGGGCTTACATGCACAATAGAGAACTAGAGAGAGGAGGAGGAAGAAGCAGGACATGGTGCAGGAGATATTCTCTGTGCAGACAGTTACACCGTGACGGCCATCTGCTTATATACACCCACAAAGAGGAGGACGGACGTTACTATGTAAATATCATCTACACTTCAGTGTCTTGTCCACATGGACCTACAATGATTACTCACCACATTATTCTCATATATTTATCTAGTCATAATACATGTGCATTTTTACTTTAACCCTTTGAAGATCACACCATTTTTGATGGCCAAATATGCCTGTAAATGGTGCGAATCTAGCCACATTTTTAATTGCGAATCTGCTGTAAGGGTTAAGGGCTTAAGCAGATAGGCATGTTTTTGTTACATTATGCGGCCATGAAAATCAGATGTTGTCACAGACACTGACAACAGATTCCCAAGAGGCGGACAGGTTAACTATTTTTGACCTATCCTGGATAAGTCATCAGTAGTTAAGTGATTGCGAAGCCTTTTAACCTTAAGGCCTCATGTCCACTGGGTAAATGGAATTGCGGAATCCGCAGCGGATTTTGCCCATAGAAAATCATTGCCATCCGCGGGTCCATTAAATTGATTTTTGCACCCGCGGATGGCATTTTAAAAGAATTGCGTTTTTCATGCGTGGGAGAAAAAACGCGGCATGCTCCATTTGCCGCGGATTCCGCGCGGATCGGCAACATTGCTATCACATTGATAGCAATGTGTGCGGATATCTGCAGCAAAAAAAAAAAGCCATTTAACCCCTTCATGACATGGCCTATTTTGGCGTTGAGGACCAAGCGATTTTTTGGTATTTTTCCATCTCCATTTTTCAAAAGCCATAACTTTTTTATTTTTCCGTGGACGCGGCCGTATAAGGGCTTGTTTTTTGCGTGGCGAACTGTAGTTTTTATCTATGCCAATTTTGGGTACATAGACTATATTGTAAATTTTATTTTATTTTTTTAATGATAGCAGAGAGAGAAAACGCATCAATTCTGCCATAGATTTTTTTATTTTTTTTTACACCGTTAATCATGCAGCATAAATGAGACTTTCCATTTTTTCTGCAGACCAGTACGGTTACAACGATACCAAAATTCTAATATTTTTTTTAGGTTTTCCCACTTTTCTGCAATAAAACCCCTTTTTTTTGGAAATCTTTTTTCTATTCTAAATTGCTGCATTCAAAGTCACGTAACTTTTTTATTTTTTGATGTACAGAGCTCTATGAGGGCTTATTTTTTGCGAGACGAGCTGTAGATTATTTATTTTTTGATCACTTTTATTGCGTTTTTAGTGAGGCAAAATGCTAAAAATGAGCATTTTGCCTCAGTTTTTTAGCTTTTTTTTAGCGTTTTTTTCGGTGCACAGTCAATAGCATGTGCAACTTATTGTACGCATCGTTACGGACGCGACAATACCAAATATGTGGGATTTTATTTTTTTTTTACCTTTTTTTATGCTAATCTGAGAAAAAGCATAAAAAATGGTTTTTTTACTCTTTTTTTTTACATTTTTTTTAATTCATTTTTTAAATCTTTCTTTTTTTTACACTGTTTGTGTCCCTCTGAGGGACTTTAATCACTGCCCTGATGATCGCTGTCATAAGGCATGGCAGAGCTACTGCTCTCCCATGCCTTATCGCTCATACAGCGATCTCAGGCATAGGCAATACAGGACGCCAGTGTCTGGCGTCCTGTTGCCATGGTGACAGGCCGGGCTCTCGCGATGACATCGCGAGTTCCGGCCGGAGACACAGAGGGAGCCGCGCTCCCGCTGTGAACTCTTCCCCTGCCGCGATCTACTTAGATCGCGGCAGGGAAGGGGTTAAAAGTGGCGGGCGCATCTCTGATGTCCCCCCGCTGCTGCAGCGAGATGCCGGCTGTGACTGACAGCCGGCTCCCGCTGCGGGATAGCGCTGGATCATATGTGATCCAGCGCTATCTCCAGGACGTAAGTTTACGCCCTGTTGCGGGAAGTACCCCGCTCCCAGGACGTAAACTTACGCCCTGCAGCGGGAATGGGTTAAAGCAAATCCGCGCGGGATCCGCCGTGGAAATCCGCGGCAGATTCTGCGCGGATTGTATTTTTTGAGTGGACATGAGGCCTAAATGGTCAATAACATTTGAAATAGTTTGTGTTTATTTAGCCAGAGTGATAGCCAGTGTGATAACTAGCAAATTTTTTATGTAGGTTATTGACCTAAAATGACATCTTTGTGCTAAAAAATCACTGTCAACTACCTACTGTCAAGTGTGTTACTGGAGACAGAACTATCACAGAACAGGAAGTGGAAATGAGCCAGTGTTTATTGAAGTCTAGGATAGCAAAAGGAAGGATGGGGTGAAAGTAACACTCCCACAATGACATGCCTTCTGGAGCTAATGGTAAGTTATCTGCTGCAATTTATTCATATCTCCCCTGCTCAGTCCTTCTGTACATTGTGCTATGTGATGATGTTATGCAGTGGTGCAGATTGCTACAGGCAGCAGAAAAGTTAACAGCAAAATAATATCCTTGCTCAACAGAATGATTACATATGTGTGTGCACAAAAAATACTTATTTACCAAGGAGAGGCCCCTTAATCCCTTGCACTTCTTTGGGCAACCCTGGAGCAATTTTGTTAGCCTCCAAGCAGCCCATTGCTGAAGGCTTTGTATGCAAAGACGTAAGGGAGAGAGTGACATTCTGCTCCCAGAACAATGCCCAGCAAGCCAATATTCATACTTTGCAGAGTGACCTGGCATCATTAGCATACACTCAGAATCTATTTTGTTGTCCAATAGATTTTTTTTTTAAAGCGGCGTGGCCTGGATGGTGGCGGGAACAAACCCTGAGTAGTGAGCTCCGCTAGTCAAGACTTCAAGAAGCAACAGACCAGGGAAAGAGAGAGAGAATCTGAACTTACTGCCAAGCAGGAGAAGAAAAGAAGAAACCGAGGAAGAGACCGATGAGAGAAGGGCCGCGGAGACTGACGGAGTTCTTCCCAGCACATGACACAGGAGGAGAGACGGAGGTGCAGGCCGCAGGCGCAGGATATTTGAAGGCACCGGGCGCGGCGGACTTGGAGTATTCCTAGCACTGTTGTCAGAGTAAGTGGGTTTTCCCAGTCCCCTTGCCTCCTAGGCAGGAAATGAACTGGAGTAGGGAAGAGGAGGAAGGGAGATACAGAGCAACTGCTCACTTCCAGAACCCCACGAGGAAAATGGCACCCAAAGGACTACAGGAGGCAGGGGAAGCAGCTGGAAAGATGGAGGAGAGGAGAGGGGCAGTAGTGAAGCCACTCATTTACAGAGCCCCATGATTGAATTTGTGTCTACAACACCAAAGAGAGAAGGAAAAGCAGATGGGAGCTGGGAGAATAGAATGCAAGAAATGAGCAGTGGTGCAACTGTATACTCGCAAAGCGCCATGTAGGAAATGGCACCCATAGCACCACAGGGAGGAGGAGAGGAAGATGGCAGCAGGGAAAACAGAAGAAAGGAGAGAAGTAATGGTGAAACTGCACACTCCCAAAGCCCCATAAATGAAAGGGTGCCCACTGCACAACCAAGAGGAGACATGCATAGAAGTGAGATTTATGCAGTTAATGAAAACATTGAGGAGGAAGCAGCAGCAAGGGAGGGAGCAAAGGAGAGAGACCCAAGACTTAACATTAGTTGCTCAGACAAGGACGCATCAGAATATTTTATAAGAGAGATGAACCTTGTACTAAAGAGGACTCTGCAAAGAGAACTGAAAGCTATGCATACATCCATTAGCTCCTCCATGGAAGTGATTGGAGGCAGAATAAACCATCTGAAAAAACAAAATGGGTGAAATGACCAGCTCACATAATGACCTGATGGATGACCACTTCAGGCTAGTGGCGGAGCTTGAGGCAGTAAAAATAAAGTGGCTGTTTTAGAAGACCAAAATCACTGCAACAACATTAAAATAAGAGGAATAGCGGAGATGGTAGAGCCAGCAGCACTCTAAGAATACGTGCAAGATCTTATTAAAGCTCTACTCCCTGAAACCTCACAGGAGGAACGCATTGTGAATACAGTGCATAGGCTACCATGACCAAAGGCGATTGCAGAAAACCTGCCTAGGGACGTTATGGTGCACATCCACTTTTACCACACAAAGGACATGATTATGTATGCAACCAAGAAACTAAAAGCCCTCCCACACCCCTATGAGAACCGCAAGCCTTTTGCAGGTCAACCTGAAGCAACCATGATGGCTCAGAAAAAATTTACACAGACTACGAATATTCTCTGTGAAAGCAAGATAATTAGAGATGAGCGAACGTACTCGTCCGAGCTTGATATTCGTGCGAATATTAGGGTGTTCGGGATGCTCGTTACTCGTAACGAGCACCACACGGTGTTCTGGTTAATTTCAGTTTCCTCTCTGAGACATTAGCGCGCTTTTCTGGCCAATTGAAAGACAGGGAAGGCATTACAACTTCCCCCTGTGACGTTCAAGCCCTATACCACCCCCCTGCTGTGAGTGGCTGGGAAGATCAGATGTCACCCGAGTATAAAAGTCGGCCCCTCCCGCGGCTCGCCACACATGCCTTGTGAGTTAGCTGAGGGAAAGTACTATCGTGCTGGTGCTGCTGTAGGGAGAGCGTTAGGAGTCAGTGTAGGCTTCAAGAACCCCAACGGTCCTTCTCAGGGCCACATCTACCTGTGTGCAGGCTGCTGCTAGCAGTGTTTTTTTTTTTTTTTCCCTCAAAATCGTCAGTGCAGAGCATTGCACCCGGCATTAGGGACAGAAGTGGTGTATAGGCAGGGAGAGTGTTAGGAGTGAGTGTAGCCTTCAAGAACCTCAACGGTCCTTTCTAGGGCCAAATTTAACCGTGTGCAGTACTGTGCTGGCTGCTGTTAGCAGTGTTGCATTTTTTTTTTTTTCTAAAAATCATCTGTGCAGAGCATTGCACCCTCCATTGATACTACAGGGACAGAATTGTGTAGGCAGGGCCACAACACAGTTATTGTTCATTGAATATACGCAGTGGGTCCTTCCCTTTGCAAAAAAGGACAAAAAATTATATTTGGCCAGCCTGTGTCAGTCCTAAGGTCTCCGTGTACGTGTGTGCTGCGTGGACAACGTACAAAAATCAGACGCAACCAGCTACGGTTTACTGCAGGCTTGCGCCATTGTCTTTCCTGACTGGCAAATACCTGCTCTGCTAGAGTTAATAACTCTGCTACACTATAGTTGTGTGACACTTTTTGAGGGCCACACCACAGATATTAAACTTCTTGTTCATTGAATATACGCAGTGGGTGCTTCCCTTTGCAAAAAAGGAAAAGAAATTATATTTGGCCTGCCTGTGTCAGTCCTAAGGTCTCCGTGTACGTGTGTGCTGCGTGGACAACGTACAAAAATCAGACGCAACCAGCTACGGTTTACTGCAGGCTTGCGCCATTGTCTTTCCTGACTGGCAAATACCTGCTCTGCTAGAGTTAATAACTCTGCTACACTATAGTTGTGTGACACTTTTTGAGGGCCACACCACAGATATTAAACTTCTTGTTCATTAAATATACGCAGTGGGTGCTTCCCTTTGCAAAAAAGGAAAAGAAATTATATTTGGCCTGCCTGTGTCAGTCCTAAGGTCTCCGTGTACGTGTGTGCTGCGTGGACAACGTACAAAAATCAGACGCAACCAGCTACGGTTTACTGCAGCCTAGCGCCATTGTCTTTCCTGACTGGCAAATACCTGCTCTGCTAGAGTTAATAACTCTGCTACACTATAGTTGTGTGACACTTTTTGAGGGCGACACCACAGATATTAAACTTCTTGTTCATTGAATATACGCAGTGGGGGCTTCCCTTTGCAAAAAAGGAAAGAAATTATATTTGGCCTGCCTGTGTCAGTCCTAAGGTCTCCGTGTACGTGTGTGCTGCGTGGACAACGTACAAAAATCAGACGCAACCAGCTACGGTTGAGTGTAGCCTTGCGCCAATTTCTTTCCTGCCTGGGAAATCAAATCACTGGTAATACAGCATGCTGAGGGGTAGGGGTAGGCCTAGAGGATGTGGACGCGGCCGAGGACGCGGAGGGCCAAGTGAGGGTGTGGGCACAGGCCGAGCCAGTGCGGTGGCCAGGGGTAGAGGCAGGGCCAGACCAAATAATCCACCAACTGTTTCCCAAAGCGCCCCCTCGCGCCATGCCACCCTGCACAGGTCAAGGTGCTCTACGGTGTGGCAGTTTTTCACAGAGACGCCTGACGACCAACGAACAGTGGTGTGCAACCTTTGTCGCGCCAAGATCAGCTGGGGAGGCACCACCAACAGCATGCGCAGGCATATGATGGCCAAGCACCCCACAAGGTGGGACGATGCCCGTTCACCGCCTCCGGTTTGCACCACTGCCTCGCCCCCCTGTGCCCCAACCTGCCACTGAGATCCAACCCCCCTCTGAGGACACAGGCACTACCGTCTCCTGGCCTGCACCCACACCCTCATCTCCGCTGTCCTCGGCCCCATCCAGCAATGTCTCTCAGCGCAGCGTCCAGACGTCGCTAGTGCCACAGTTTGAGCGCAAGCGCAACTACGACGCCACGCTCCCGCACGCTCAAGCGTTAAACGTGCACATTGCAAAATTGATCAGCCTAGAGATGCTGCCGTATAGGCTTGTGGAAACGGAGGCTTTCAAAAGCATGATGGCGGCGGCTGCCCCGCTCTACTCGGTTCCCAGTCGCCACTACTTTTCCCGATGTGCCGTCCCAGCCCTGCACGACCACGTCTCCCGCAACATTGTACGCGCCCTCACCAACGTGGTTACTGCCAAGGTCCACTTAACAACGGACACGTGGACAAGCACAGGCGGGCAGGGCCACTATATCTCCCTGACGGCACATTGGGTGAATTTAGTGGAGGCTGGGACAGAGTCAGAGCCTGGGACCGCTCACGTCCTACCCACCCCCAGAATTGCGGGCCACAGCTCGGTGGTGGTATCTGCGGCGGTGTATGCTTCCTCCACTGAAGCACCTTCCTCCTCCTCCTCCAACGCAACCTCTGTCTCGCAATCAAGATGTGTCAGCAGCACGTCGCCAGCAGTCGGTGTCACGCAGCGTGGCAGCACAGCGGTGGGCAAGCGTCAGCAGGCCGTGCTGAAACTACTCAGCTTAGGAGAGAAGAGGCACACGGCCCACGAACTGCTGCAGGGTCTGACAGAGCAGACCGACCACTGGCAGACCGACCACTGAGCCTCCAACCGGGCATGGTCGTGTGTGACAACGGCCGTAAGCTGGTGGCGGCTCTGCAGCTCGGCAGCCTCACGCACGTGCCATGCCTGGCCCATGTCTTTAATTTGGTGGTTCAGCGCTTTCTGAAAAGCTACCCCCACTTGTCATACCTGCTCGGAAAGGTGCGCCAGCTCTGCGCACATTTCCGCAAATCCCACACGCACGCTGCCACCCTGCGGACACTGCAACATAGGTTTAATCTGCCAGTGCACCGACTGCTGTGCGACGTGCCCACACAGTAGAACTCTACGCTCCACATGTTGGCCAGACTCTATGAGCAGCGTAGAGCTATAGTGGAATACCAACTCCAACTTGCGCGGCGCAGTGGGAGTCAGCCTCCTCAATTATTTACAGAAGAGTGGCCCTGGTTGGCAGCCATCTGCCAGGTCCTTGGAAAATTTGAGGAGTCTACCCAGGTGGTGAGCGGCGATGCTGCAATCATTAGCGTCACCATTTCTCTGCTATGCATCTTGAGAAGTTCCCTGCAAAGTATAAAGGCAGACGCTTTGCGCTCGGAAACAGAGCCGGGGGAAGACAGTATGTCGCTGGATAGTCAGAGCACCCGCCTGTCTATATCTCAGCGCGTTGAGGAGGAGGAGGAGGAGGAGCATGAGGAGGATGAGGAGGAGGGGGAAGAGACAGCTTGGCCCACTGGTGAGGGTACACATGCTGCTGGGCTGTCATCCTTTCAGCGTGTATGGCCTGAGGAGGAGGAAGAGGAGGAGGAGGAGGATCCTGAAAGTGATCTTCCTAGTGAAGACAGCCATGTGTTGCGTACAGGTACCCTGGCACACATGGCTGACTTCATGTTAGGATGCCTTTCTCGTGACCCTCGCGTTACACGCATTCTGGCCACTAAGGATTACTGGGTGTACACACTGCTCGACCCACGCTATAAGGAGAACCTTCCCACTCTCATTCCCGAAGAGGAAAGGGGTTCGAGAGTGTTGCTATACCACAGGGCGCTGGTGGACAAACTGATGGTAAACTTCCCATCCGACAGCGCTAGTGGCAGAAGGCGCAGTTCCGAGGGCCAGGTAGCAGGGGAGGCGCAGAGATCAGGCAGCATGTACAGCGCAGGCAGGGGAACATTCTCCAAGGCCTTTGCCAGCTTTATGGCTCCCCAGCAAGACTGTGTCACCGCTCCCCAGTCAAGGCTGAGTCGGCGGGAGCACTGTAAAAGGATGGTGAGGGAGTACGTAGCCGATCGCACGACCGTCCTCTGTGACGCCTCTGCCCCCTACAACTACTGGGTGTCGAAGCTGGACACGTGGCCTGAACTCGCGCTGTATGCCCTGGAGGTGCTTGCTTGTCCTGCGGCTAGCGTCTTGTCAGAGGGGGGTGTTTAGTGTGGCTGGGGGAATCATCACGGATAAGCGTACCCACCTGTCAAACGACAGTGCCGACAGGCTTACACTCATCAAGATGAACAAAGCCTGGATTTCCCCAGACTTCTCTTCTCCACCAGCGGACAGCAGCGATACCTAAGCAATACGTAGGCTGCACCCGCGGATGGAAGCTACGTTCTCTCTCACCATCCAAAACGGGGACATTTCTGCTTCATCAATCTGTGTCTAATATTCCTCCTCCTCCTGCTCCTCCTCCTGAAACCTCACGTAATCACGCTGAACGGGCAATTTTTCTTAGGGCCACAAGGCTCACTCAAATAATTTTTCTAAACAATTTTTATATGTTTCAATGCTCTTAAAAGCGTTGAAACTTTAACTTGAACCAATTTTTCGTTAAACTGGGCTGCCTCCAGGCCTAGTTACCACTTAAGCCACATTAACCAAAGCGATTAATGGGTTTCACCTGCCATCTTGGTTGGGCATGGCCAATTTTTTGGATGTACATTAGTACTGTTGATACAGCAATTTTTGTGGGCCCTCGCCTACAGTGTAATCAAATGAATTTTTAGCCCACCTGCATTACAGCTGACGTTACATCCGCTGTGTTGGGCAATGCAATGGGATATTTTTGTGTATCGCCGGTGGGTTCCAGGGAGCCACCCATGCTGTAGGTGCACACGGAGTTTAACCTACATGTGTCCACTTGTAAAGAACCCCAGTCTGACTGGGGCATGCAGTGTGGGCCGAAGCCCACCTGCATTAAGCACGACATTACTACCTCAGCTGTGTTGGGCAATGCAATGGGATATTTCTATGTACCGCCGGTGGCTTCCTGGCACCCACCCATGCTGTGGGTCCACAGGGAATTATAAATGCATCTGTGTCCACTTGTAAAGAACCCCAGTCTGACTGGGGCATGCAGTGTGGGCCGAAGCCCACCTGCATTAAGCACGACATTACTACCTCAGCTGTGTTGGGCAATGCAATGGGATATTTTTATGTACCGCCGGTGGGTTCCAGGGAGCCACCCATGCTGTAGGTGCACACGGAGTTTAACCTACATGTGTCCACTTGTAAAGAACCCCAGTCTGACTGGGGCATGCAGTGTGGGCCGAAGCCCACCTGTATTAAGCACGACATTACTACCTCAGCTGTGTTGGGCAATGCAATGGGATATTTCTATGTACCGCCGGTGGCTTCCTGGCACCCACCCATGCTGTGGGTCCACAGGGAATTATAAATGCATCTGTTTCCACTTGTAAAGAACCCCAGTCTGACTGGGGCATGCAGTGTGGGCCGAAGCCCACCTGCATTAAGCACGACATTACTACCTCAGCTGTGTTGGGCAATGCAATGGGATATTTCTGTGTACCGCCGGTGGGTTCCAGGGAGCCACCCATGCTGTGGGTCCACAGGGACTTCACAATAGGGAGTTGTACCTGCCTGTGTCTATGAATTAAAAACCGCGGTCTGACTGGGGCATGCAGACACCTTGACAGAATGAATAGTGTGTGGCACATAGGTTCCCCATTGCTATGCCCACGTGTGCAACTCCTGATGGCGGTGGCACAGGATTCTATTTCTCATTGCTTCTGTACAGCATTGTGGGCTATTGCCCTGCCCCTTTTAAAGAGGGTCGCTGCCTAGCCGTGCCAACCCTCTGCAGTGTGTGCCTGCGGTTCCTCGTCATGGCAGACGCACTTCTAAATAGACATGAGGGTGGTGTGGCATGAGGGCAGCTGAAGGCTGCGCAGGGACACTTTGGTGTGCGCTGTGGGGGGGAGGGGGGGGGGGGTTGGGCAGCATGTAACCCAGGAGAAGTGGCAGTGGAGTGTCATGCAGGCAGTGATTGTGCTTTGTTGGAGGTAGTGTGGTGCTTAGCTAAGGTATGCCATGCTAATGAGGGCTTTTCAGAAGTAAAAGTTTTTGGGAGGGGGGGGCCCCACTCTTGCCGCTATTGTGGCTTAATAGTGGGACCTGTGAACTTGAGATGCAGCCCAACATGTAGCCCCTCGCCTGCCCTATCCGTTGCTGTGTCGTTCCCATCACTTTCTTGAATTGCCCAGATTTTCACACAAGGAAACCTTAGCGAGCATCGGCGAAATACAAAAATGCTCCGGTCGCCCATTGACTTCAATGGGGTTCGTTACTCGAAACGAACCCTCGAGCATCGCGAAAAGTTCGTCCCGAATAACGAGCACCCGAGCATTTTGGTGCTCGCTCATCTCTAAAGATAATGTATAAGCGTGGATTCTCCATCAAACTAATAGTCTTCAGGAACGAAAGAAACGACGTCATCACCAACTCAGAAGAAGGGCTGAAAACGTTCCAGAGCTGTGGCCTGCAGGGCCACATACAACAAAGTCTGTCTCACATTGATCAGGAGTGGCAAAACAGATCCAAACAAGCCCCTGGAAGCAGGCAACCTCATAGTATCCCACACTAATGCAGATTTTAGAGCTTGATGAAGGAAAAAGAAAAAGTTCAGGTTTTGGAGCAGCACAAGAAGAAGTCAACATTCAAAATGGCTGAGCTTTCTTTCCCACAAAAAGACCCTTCTCACAAAAAGCAGAGATTTTGCTCAGGTGAGAAGATGGCTCGATGGCTTGTATCTTTCAGATACTCCTGAATCCACATGCCCAATCCCCCCAAGTTTACTATTCCACTCCTAACCCAACCAAGAGCGTTCCTTATTTCAAAAACCATTCGATCTCTGATCTACAATGAAAGAGACAGACAAGAAAATCTTCCATGAGGACAACCGAAATACACAACACTAATAGAGAGACAGTAATACAGCATTGATAAATATTGACTGGCTTTAACCCCTTAGTGGTCAAGCCTGTTTACGCCTTAATGACCAGGCTAAATTTTGGAAATCTGACATATGTCACTTTAACATAGAAGAACTCCGTTAAGGTTTTGCATATCCAAATGATTCTAGCATAGTTTTTTCGACACAATTGTACTTCATTTAGGTGGTCAAAATATACTGATAGAATTCGTGTATATTTATTAAAAGCGCCAATAGGGAACATTTTGAAAAAATTGTCATTTTTTCACATTTTTGATTGGAATATCTCAAATATGTGCAACTATATTGCACAAATTTTTGATAAGATATATATTTCCATCTGTTTACTTTATTCTGGACGCACATTTGAAAAACTTTAGGTTTTTTTAACAACTTAGGGGACATATAAATTTTACCTTAGTTATTAAAATTTTGAGGAACATTTTGTTTTCCTACACCAAGCCAAGATTGCAAAGGCTCATAGGTGTGAGAATGATAGATACCCCCACAAATGACCCCATTTTAAAAATGATGCCCCTTAATGTATTCACTGAGGGGTGTTAGGCTGGGTTCATATGGGTCGTATTCCCGCCGGAAATCCCGCGGTTTGGCCGCAGCAAGAAATTTCGTCCACATGGCTGGTTAATCCCGAGATCAGCAGCCGCGGGCGGATTTGCCGCGGCAAAATTCCGTGCGGCAAATCCACCCTGTGTGAACCCAGCCTTAGGAGTATTTTGACAACACCATTTTTTTTCAGGAGTTAATGCAATTGAAAAGAGAAAAAATGAAATTTCATATTTTTGAAAATGTCATTTTAAAGAAGTATTTTTTTTTCTAAAGTGCACGTGAAAATGAGGATTTACACCCCAAAATGTATACCCATGTTTGTCAGTGTGTTCAGAAACATACCCATTGTGGCCCTAATCTTATGTCTGTATGCATAACAGGCTCAAAATGAAAGGAGCAGCCGGTGGCTTTCAGAACAGACATTTTGCTTGAAGGTGATTTAGGCCACATTGCATACTTGCAGAGCCCTTAAGCAGCCAAAACGATGGAGAACCCTCACAAATAACCCCATTTTGAAAACTAAATCCCTTAGCAAATTCGTCTAGGGGTGTACTGCATATTTCAACCCCACAGTTTTTGAATGAATCTAAGCAAAGTAGAAGGAAAAAAATTACGATTTGTTTTTTTTCCCGCAATTGTGTCATTTCAAAAACAGGTTTTTTTGTATAGCACACATAAGAATGAAGACTTTCAGCCCAAAATTGATATCCTATGTGTTCAGAGACATGCCCATTGTGGCCCTAGTCTTATTTTCGTATGCAAACGGGGCCCAAACCAATCAGAGCGTTAAGCTTCAACTGTCTTTTAAATTTTACTGATCGGCATTATTCGTTGGATAACGGCGATCACGTGACCAGAGACCTGTCACTGCGGCCCTCGATCACTGCTCCAGGGTCTGGGCTACCTTTAGGAGCAAGGAGGTTTTAAATTTCCCGGGCCCTCCCTAGCTTCTGAGCTTGCGTTCGCAATTTTTGCAACAGGTGCATGTGCCAAAGATGGGGAAAGGTCCGCAGATAAAGATCCCATCAGGGGACATTGCCGAAGGCCTTAGGTAAGTAATTTCACCTAGTCAACAGGTCAGATCCATGACGGGAGGTGAAACTTTAATTTTTTTTTTACTGCTCCGTGGTCACTGCTATCCAATGGATAACGTGACCAGGTAACGCGTACCGCAGCAGTCGTAAAATGTCCGGGCTCTCAGGTACATTCGGTAGCCAAAAGCAGGGACATCTTATATTATCCCGGCAATCTGTGACTTTTGTGCATGCATCCCGGGGCCTTAGGGACATAATTTCATCTCCCCTCACGAATATGATTCATAGGGGGAGATGAAACAAACTTTTTTCCTTTTTTTACACTTTTTTGTAACTTTTACATGATTGCTGTTATCCATCAGATAACAGCGATCATGTGACCAAGAACCGCATACAGCAGCTTCCGGTGACAGCTCCGTGCTCTCGGCTAATCATACTAGCTGTGGGCAGGGAGTTTTTAAACTTCCCGGGCTTCCCAGCCCTCTGCACATGTGCATGATGTAATGCCTTCTGGCTCGCATGCGTAGACGCCGGCGTCATGTTCTGGAGAACTAGAACATAATTGGATATTGCAGAGGATGGGGATGAGTATCCTTAGCTCCCCTTATGGATCTGATCCATAAGGGGAGCTGAAACTTTCAAATGATTAAGAACCTGACCTTCTTTATCAAGAGCTTTTACAAAGTTCTTCATCAGGCCCAATTTGATATGAAGTGGAGGCAAAATAACTTCACTCAGTCCAACCAATAGAGTATTTTTCACATTTTTTTTCCAGGTATATATGATTTCCTCACAGGCAATCCCTTGATTTTGTAGTGGCCGTTGGTGTCTCGGCTGTCCCATAAGCATATAAAACAGCAATACTTAGTAAACCCATCCAGCAAACCTGTAAGCAGTTCTGCAACAGCATATCTGCCACTCATGATCTTTATATTTGATTGCCTCCACTACCAAAGCCATGCTTTCATATGTTTCTCTCATGTCCACTGCATAGGCCAAAAGCAGTGACGGGAGTTTGTTGCCATTATGCAATAGCACTGCTTTTAAGCTAGTATTACTGGAATCAATAGTCACTATTCCTGTGTGTTATGTTGAATACCCAGCTCTATTATCAAACCATTTGTGCATATACACACACAAATTGAGGTCTGCATTTTAAATATTCAGATAAACAGCTAATTCTCGATCTAAAAGTTGAATTCTTTGTCCATTCAGCTAGAAGGTTCCATTGTTTCAATCTATAATCCAATAGTTCAGCTCCCTGTTTAGAAAGTTGTAAATCACGCACCGAATTGTTTAGTTCCTTCTATTCCATGAGGGGAGGAGATCTGTCATGAGATTCAGGGTTGCACTCTTCTACAAGTCATGCATCTTCTGATTCACTTCCCTCTGATGCAGTGTTTTGCAAGTTATGGACAGGAAAACGCAAGCCTTCCCCATGAGGCACAGTTTTATGCACTGAAGACACATATTGTATGTCTGGACATTTTATGTCTGGTTTTACTAGAATGTCCTGCAATATTTGTGAGGCAAAAATAACAATGCGCTTGATTAGTTGGCTCACACCAAACTATTAGAACAAACAGCATGGCTTGGCAATTTCCTTTCATCCATTCTGTTAGAGTTGTTATGCAAGCAATATGAGGTGCAAATTTTTTATCCTGATCTCTGAGAACACAATCAAAATACTGTTTACAAGCCTTCTTTAGGCCCCCTGTCCACGGCCGAGGTGGAATATTGCTAGCAATATTCCGCCGCGGGGAAGGAAGCGGGAGCGCTGACAGATCTCTGAGGTGAGCCCATCTGATAGATAGGCTCACTGCGGAGAATCGCGGCAATCACAGCATTCTGCGATTTAAATTCCATGAGCGGAGATTTGCTATGAGTCTCCGCTCGTGGACGCCAGTGCTGTGCTTTCCGTAGCAATGTTATGGAAAGCTTTACACAGCATAATCCGCCAGTGATTTATCGCCGGCAGATCATTGCCCATGGACAGGCAGCGTAGCTAAATCAGTGAGTGGCTTCCTTTGGGTTTTTGGAGTGAATTTTCCACACACAACAAAATTTGTCAGAGTGGTTTAAAAACAATGAAGTTTAGTTGCCATAGTACTAACTATAACTCTGATATGTCAGAAAGTTTTACTAACTCACACAGGAAACACAAAAAACACTGATAACACTAATTCAGAAACTCAAAAATTACCGATACGCTGAGCTAACAATGAAGTGCTTCATGCAGGTTACAACTCACACTAAACAGCAGTACCTCTATAGGTTAACGCCAATACCCTTCCTGCACAACTACGTTGTTCTACCATCTACTGACCATTTTTAGAACTTCATCCACTGTGTATTACATCCAATTAAAGATTTGAGCGTAGTCACTGGTTTAATTTTATATACATAATTCACCAGAAAAGGAGAGCAAAAACAACACAAAAAGCTTTTTTAAAAATAGACAAAAAAAACAACACTACATAAAAACCTTACGTGATACATCATTTCCAAAGGCAAATTTGGATTCTACACCCAAAAATTCATAAGAATGTATGTATCACACAACACATGCAAAAAGGCTGTTGACTATGTTATCAATTGGTTAAGGCTTACAAGGTTAAATTCATATGTGAATAAATATATGTATAGAGTACATTCACCTTTAGGGCTTATTTACACGAGTGAGTAAACACCGCGCTTATACGTCCGAGCGTGTATAGGCAACCATTAGGTCCCTTTGATGCAATGGCTGCATGCATACGGGCGAATGTACGTCGCGTATAAGCGTCGTTCCGTGAAACATTTGAAAAAACGCTACGTATATACGGTATAGCAATTGAAAACTATTCCAGGAGGCGCAAAGGCGCTTGGGCGTGTGTTCAGGATAGATGTTTTCCGTTCACGTATGTAATGGCGGACAGCAGAATGGTTCGCAGGTGCTGTTAATCAGTGCAATCACGCTGCCGTAGCGAAGGCATTTAGTGGGTAATTATGCCGACACCTATGAATGGGTGTGCGCACGCATTTAAAGTGCTTCTGGCAGCGTCTTCAATCTATGGCAGAATTCTGCTTGCCTTTACCATCACTACTGACTGCAATATGAATCGCCTGATTCCAGCTGTTGAAGCGAGGCCAGCGCTGTGGGACACCCGACACAGACATTTTCGCAATGTAACACGGAAGTAGGCATTGTGGTGGGAGGTGGCACAAAATGTGCATGGGGCAGAGTGGCGGTCTGCTGACACGCAGCAACGTGAAGTGTTAGGTACCGTATATACCGGTGTATAAGGCGACGGGGCGTATAAGACGACCCCCCAACTTTCACCTTATACGCCGGTATTACAGTGGAGAAAAAAAAAATCTGTACTCACCTCCCCCGGCGTTCTGTCGCGCTCCGGCAGGATGTCGCTCGCTCCTCGTCCCCGGCGCAGCATTGCTTTCTGAATGCGGGGCTTGAAATCCCCGCCTCCAGAAAGCTAATACACACGCCGTCAGCCAGTTACAGCCATTCAATGACAGCATTGAATGGCTGTGATTGGCTGAAGGCGCACGTGGCTTCAGCCAATCACACTATTCAATGACATCATTGAATGGGTGTGATTGGCTGAAGCCACGTGCGCCTTCAGCCAATCACAGCCATTCAATGCTGTCATTGAATAGCTGTACCGGCTGACGGCGTGTGTATTAGCTTTCTGGAAGCGGGGATTTCAAGCCCCGTATTCAGAAAGCAATGCTGCGCCGGGGACGAGGAGCGAGCGACATCCTGCCGGAGCGCGACAGAACGCTGGGGGAGGTGAGTAATGAATTTTTTTTTTACACTTTTTTTTTTTTGTATTACCGGCGCATAAGACGACCCCCGACTGCAGAGCAGATTTTTCGGGGTTCAAAAGTCGTCTTATACGCCGGTATATATGGTAGGTGTGCATTTGTTGCTTTGGTAATACCCTGGGTAGAGTAAAAGTTTGCCTCTCTGTCCCTTAGCAGTCTTGTAATGCATTGTGCGTTTTGTAGAACTGTCCTTTTGTATTTAGGGTCTGCGCTGGCCATTATGTCTGTTTTATGTGCAGCCTGCATTTCATGTTTGCACCCTTTAAAATGTGTGAAGCTCTAGGGCATGGAAGGTTTTTATCTAAAGTATAACTTTTAGCTGTGTTACTGGAGTTTACAACCGAAAAGACCAAATAGCCGGTCTACCTGACTGTCTGTCCATGCATGTGCCTTATGGCAGTTTGGGGCAAAGTTGTTTGCATTTTCGTGACTGCTTCTTTGCATCTATTTCCTTTTATGTTATCCTGCCGTGGGTTTGCTGTTTTTCCACAAACTCCACCTCCTGAAGGTGCGCCATCTTTGCCCAGTAGGCCAGGTGAGTTCTTGGATTATATGCAGCGTGATAGTGTTTAAATAAATACCTCCCTTCACATTTAGCATATAACCTGCGCTTTATTGCATTTTGTTTTTTAATGTATATAGGTGTCAGTTTGGCAAAAAAATGCTACACTACAACTGGGTGCAATGCACTAAATGGGTGGGCTGTTTGCTCCGTTAACAAAACCCTAACTCCCTCGCCAAAACCTTGATCTGGCCACTTTGAATTAAAGGGGTTGTCCCGAGATAGCAAGTGGGGGTAAGCACTTCTGTATGGCCATATTAATGCACTTTGTAATATACATCGTGCATTAAATATGAGCCATACAGAAGTTATTCACTTACCTGTTCCGTTGCTGGCGTCCCCGTCTCCATGGTGCCGTCTAATTTCAGCGTCTAATCTCCCGATTAGACACGCTTGCGCAGAAGGGTCTTCTCCCTTCTCTTGGGTCTCGGCATGAGCGGAGTTCTGGCTCCGCCCCCTTCTACGCATCATCACGTAGCTCCGCCCCGTCACGTGTGCCGATTCCAGCCAATCAGGAGGCTGGAATCGGCAATGGACCGCACAGAGCCCACGGTGCACCATGGGAGAAGACCCAAGTTGCAATACTGATAGTCACTTGCTCTTCCAAGTTAGACATTAAAGGGGTTGTCCCGCGCCGAAACGTTTTTTTTTTTTTTTCAACCCCCCCCCCCGTTCGGCGCGAGACAACCCCGATGCAGGGGTTAAAAAAGATCACCGGACAGCGCTTACCTGAATCCCCGCGCTCCGGTGACTTCTTACTTACCCGGTGAAGATGGCCGCCGGCATCTTCTCCCTCCGTGGACCGCAGGGCTTCTGTGCGGTCCATTGCCGATTCCAGCCTCCTGATTGGCTGGAATCGGCACGTGACGGGGCGGAGCTACACGGAGCTACACGGAGCCCCATTGAGAAGATAAGAAGACCCGGACTGCGCAAGCACGTCTAATTTGGCCATTAGACGGCGAAAATTAGACGGCAACCATGGAGACGAGGACGCTAGCAACGGAGCAGGTAAGTGAAAAACTTTTTATAATTTCTGTATGGCTCATAATTAATGCACAATGTACATTACAAAGTGCATTAATATGGCCATACAGAAGTGTATAGACCCACTTGCTGCCGTGGGACAACCCCTTTAAGGATGTTTTTGTAAACATAGACTGTTTAATGTTGCAGCGTGTGCATAGCTAGGTAACAATCGTGCTTCAGTGCCTTCCTGTTGATGTAAAATAATGGTTCAGGAGCTATAGCCTGTGGGTTTTCGCTGTCCTTTGAACACCCATGCTTCCAACTGAATTAGCTTATCCATAGAAGAACACCACAATGCATAGCAGTCGGCAACATCACATCGTTGCCCCTATTTTCTGTGACAACTAATTGTAAGTTTAGTTTCTATACTCTTAATACCTTGTGCTTTTTGCATTGCATCGAAGTAAAGGCCTACATCTTTTGTCTCCGTCATGCCTCAGAGTTTCTACAGTTACAGAACACTTGGCCTACAGCCCTGGTTGAATGGCAGTTGTTTTTTGCAAAATATATTCTTGACAGAGGGGTGTCGCAAACTAATTTTCCACCCCTTTTCTCTTTACTACAGTATTGGACACTTACCCCAGTGGTGAGCTAAACGACCCCTTCATGCAAAATCTTTCGGCATGCATGGCCCTTGTGCTGGCTCTACAGAGTACGGTTGCTGGGGTGTTGAAGAATCTTGCCACACTCCAAGAGTGGTGGCAAGTAAATATTGGCACGCGACTGTAATGTCGTTCCCAGACTACTGTTTCAGGCCATTGTTTGTGCTCATGTTAAACAGCGTGCACTTTGTTTTTGTTTATAATTTGTTTTAACAACTATTCTTACAACAGAAGGCAAGTTTTTGCCTTCTGCAAGCCATATTAATATATATGTACACCAAGTTCTTAATGTATTAAAACATATTTTGCAGATTTATTGTATTTTGTTATCCCAGTGACAAACATTGATACTCGCAACATCTCAAGAAATTACATGCAGGGCTAAGTTGTCAAGAACACTACGGTTTCAAAAAGGCACTTACTACTCCCGTAATGAACAATGCTTTGCTAACCTTGTTAATAGCAGGCATAGGCGCGTATTTGCTCCTGCAGCTAAACAATTTGGCAACTGTACAGCCAAATGTGTTAAGCTACTTAGAACTGGGCATTTTCGTTTGATGGTCACGGATGGAAAAAGGTCACAACTGCAATGAGGTTGCTGCCCTATACCACCACTTCATCCATCCTCTGTCACCCACAAGCAGTTTTGCCACCATAGTTTGTCCTGGTATCTCACTGCCAGTCAATGAGTTTTTAAGCATACTTCTGGTGTGATTTGGTATTGAGAGTGCAAAACTGTGCAGCTAGCAAACAGCTCATGGTGGTTGAACAACCTTTGTGGTGCACAGGAAACAGAGGCAGATATTGAATGGCTGGGGTTAAGTGTGAAACAAGATTTGTCCTTTGCAGCACTACACACGAGTGAACACCGATCGCTGTTATATTTGATGTAGAGACTATATATTTTTGTTGAGACACCAATGGCCTTTACATGTTCTGCGCTGTGTGAGGCCGGAGTGTTTTTGCTAGTTTTACAAAATGCGCAGCTGCCCACAACTGCTTACAGTAGCTGTCATGTACACAATATTCTTACGGCACTTCAGCACTCCAGGCTGCGCCGCGTCCGGCAGCTGACTGGCAGTAATTTGATACTGTTTAGCCAGTGTCTTGCCATGTTAGTGTGTGCAAGTATGTCAGGGCAAATTATTAGACACTCTGTGGGCTGACTGGTGTCTCCTCACTATTTTCCATGGAAATAGAGGTTTTCGCACTTCACTACCATCACATTATGCACTTGTTATGCATTGCTTGACAACATTCTACGGGATGCTAGTAGAGAGGACAGTGTTAAAATGCAATTTCTGCTGGGATGGCAGCATGTTTTTTCATTAACAGCAAAACAGCAACCAGTCCAGTGACAGCCTCGACCTATGTCAAAACGGTATATGACTGTTAAATACATTGTCAAGCCCCGTCATGGCAATATCTCCATGCGTTAACACATGCTGTGGTGCTGAAAATGGACAAACATCGTATACAGAAACAGTTTTTCAGTTTTTGGGTAAGCGTCCCTACCTTTAAACACTTCTGTACAGCTAGTTTGACTTTTTTAAGAAATTACACCAGAAATTTCAACAATAATTTTTAAACAAAAGCCTAGGGCTTCACAAAGAATAGCGCAGCTTGAGTTGACAGTTTGTTTTTGCAATGGCCCTAACATTGCAGGGCAAAGCATATCCCACAAGATACAGAATCACATCTTTCTGCTTTCTAGTTTTTTTTTAAGTCAATGTGGTCTAGCTACACTTTGCTTTACACAATAAAATGGCATTGTAAAGATAAAGAGATGGAAAACACTTGGGACAATGTTTAAGCATGGGTAATGGTATTAACAGAAGGCAATACAAAGTGCAGCAATTTGCAAAATAAATCAATGCACGGCATTTTAAGGCTTTCTTAAGTCTTCACTGGCACTGTTGACTCTATTGGGCAACTAGCAATTTAATTATAATCATTAAAGGCTACATCACTGTAACAGTTTAATGGGCACTAATGGCAAAGTGCCTGCAAAACACACATTTGGTGGCTTGCATTTTGTAAGATCAAAATTAGCATTTTCTGTCCCTTTGCCACTAGAGCCCTTCGAGGTCTTGGTTTATAATGTGGGCAACTTGTTCTGAAACACCAGCGTATATATTTAGTTGGCATATTCCAATACCTGCTTCCCACATTATATTAAGCTCGCAACCCACGACAAGGGGCCTCAAAAATTGCGAGCCCCTAACAAACTCTGCCCATAATGGGGGGGAAATTTTTACAAAACTAACAAAGTTAGGCTTAAAAAAAAATACTGCTAGGAGAGAGCACTTCATCTGCTTCTCTGCACATGGTCCAACTGCCAGGGAAGGTGTCTGTGCAGACTCATAAAAGAATCAGCAAACTGGTCCCAAAGTCGCACAGCAGATTATGGTGCCCTTTGAAACTGCATTGGGTCTAAATTTGAAGGCAGAAATGGGGGTTGACCGTCAGCAGCATTGTCACGCCTACAGAAATTATGCAGGACCAAATAGGCCTTAATTACCGCACACATGTTGACAGGAGATAGTTGAATCACGCTGTGGAGCACTCGCCACCGGTTTGCCAATATCCCAAATGCACATTCAACATACCACCTAGCCCGTGTAAGGCGATAATTAAAAACCTGCCTCCTGGTATTTATGCCCCTGCGAGCAAAGGGACGCATGACATGAGTAGAGAGCCCAAAGCCCAAATCTGCCACAAAAACAAATGGGGCAGCAGGGCCTGGCAAACCAGGAAGAGCTCGTGGTTCAGGCATAGCAAGCTGGCCGGCCAAAAGCCGTCTACTCATTCTGGAAGCACTGAAGATGCGGGCATCAGCAGCACTTGCATAGGCGCCAATATCAACTATGCGGAAGCAATAATAGTTGTCGGTAATGGCTAAAAGGACCACGGAAAAAAATGCCGATAGTTGTAGTATCGGGACCCTGAGTGTGGGGGCTTTCGGACACGAATGTGCTTTCCGTCCAGGGCCCCTAGACAACTTGGGAACTGGGCACTCTTCCAAAAACCAGCCGTTATGTGCAGCCACTGTTGCTGTGAGGGGGAGGCCATCACCATTGGCACAAGGAGGTCCCATATTAACCCCTTAACGACCACACTATAGTGTTTTTACGTCCTGCAGCTGCAGGACGTGTATGGAGGGGGGTAGCGCCGCTACCTCCCTCCATACAGCGCGGGCGTCAGCTGTTTATTACAGCTGACACCCGTGGGCAATAGCCACGCTCGGCCATTCGGCCGATCGCGGCTATTAACCCTTTAAATGCCGCTGTCAATTTTGACAGCGGCATTTAAATCCCCCGAACGCTGTTCGGGGGTCCCGCACGGCCACCCCGCGGTGAGATCGGGGGAGCCGTGCATGTGTCATGGCAGCCGGGGGCCTAATGAATGGCCCCAGGGCTGCCTTAGCAGACTGCCTATCAAGCTATCCACACAGGGTGGCTTGATAGACTGCCTGTAAAAAAGCAGTATGACGTAATGCTATAGCATTACGTCATACTGCAGGAGCGATCAAAAGCATCGCATGTTAAAGTCCCCCAGGGGGACTTCAAAGTAAAGTAAGAAAAAAGGTCAATAAAGTTTTTTAAATTGTAAAAAAAAAAAAGTTATAAAAGTTTAAATCACCCCCCTTTTGCCATATCAATTACTAAAAAATCTAAATCATAAAATAAAAATATGTATTTGGTATCGCCACGTCCGTAAAAGTCCGATCTATCAAAGTAGTGCATTATTTTTCCTGCACGGTGAACGTCGTCCGAAAAAAAAAATAAAGAATGCCAGAAATACACTTTTTTCTGTCTTCCAGAAAAAATGCAATAAAAAGCAATCAAAAAGTTGTATGTATTCCAAATTGATACTATCGGAAACTACAGGACATCCCGCAAAAATTGAGCCCTTGCACAACTACGTCGACAGAAAAATAAAAAAGTTATTGTGCGCACTAAATGACCGCAGAAAATAATTGAAAAAAATTAAATATCTTAAAAAAAAAATACAAGTACTACAGCAAAAAAAAAAACTATATAAGTTTGGTATCGTAGTAATCGTACTGACCCATAGAATAAAAATATCAGGTTGTTTTTGTTGCAGTTTGTGCGCCGTAGAAACAGGACGCACCGAAAGATGGTGGAATGTCGTTTTTTTTTACACTTCTCTCCGCTAAGAATTTTTAAAAAGTTTTTCAGTACATTATATGGTACAATAAATAGTGCCATTGAAAAATACAACTAGTCCCGCAAAAAACAAGCCCTCATACAGCGACGTCGATGGATAAATAAAGGAGCTACGATTTTTTTAAAAGGGAGTAGGAAAAAACAAAAATGGAAAAAAGCAAAAAAGCCTGGTCACTAAGGGGTTAAATGGCATGTTTCAGAAACAATGCTTGCAACCGTTGAGATCCCATGATGGAAATAAAAGAAAAGGGGCGCATAGGAATTTCCTGTTGCCAGGAACCTGCAACAGAAATGGAAAGACAATGACAGTCAAGATGCTATGAAATGCAATGGTGCCATAACTTAACGTCCTAAAGCTAGAGAAAGTGTTGCATTTCTTACAATGCAACGCTAACAACGCCCACTTGCAGCCATGCAGTGCTGTTTTTAGATTCTCGACGGTCATTCGCTACAAACACCATGTTGAAAGACAAGGTAACAAAGACAATGTCTTCTGCTTTGTCTAGAGTCAAGCCTAACGACTGAAGGCAGCAGTTAGGGAGCGAAGTGTTGCATCCAGGCTGCTGCCTTGGCAATAGTGACACAGACAACCATGCCGTGTTCATCATCAGAAATACTTCGGCCCCCAAACACTAATTGAGAAATGACGCATATTGCAGCACAAATATACAGATACTATTTATGTGAACATTCACACTGGCCAAACCCAGGAAGAATGGCACATACATTGCCACTAGTACATATCCAAGCACACTGCTACGTACACTATATATATAAATACTAGCAAGCCATGACCACAGATTACCAATAAGGCAACTTACCGCAATGTTATCAACAGCCTTTCCGGTGGTGAGACGCAGTCCCGCATGATAGTATTTTGGCGTGAGAGGGCCACCAGCAATCCTGCCAATAGGTCGTCAAATTGGTTGGCAGTTAGTCGGCAAAAGGTTACGAATTGTTCAGGATAGTGCCTGAGACTTCCATAAAGTTCATCAAAATATCCTAGACTCTGGGCATGCAGTAACAAGGGGTGAACCCAATAAGGCCGTATTCTATCCCTCCTTCTCTGGGAAACGAGACCAGTCTGGGACGCTTGACTGACATTAGTATTCCTAGCATGGCGCCTCCTACGCGCTGCACAAAACCGACAGTGAAACAGCCAAGAAATGGCTGCTTCATGCCGCGTGTAAGGTATCATTTTGTTCACCAGCTGACACACAAACAAAGTGGCATGAAGCTGCCACACCAAAAGCAGCTACAGTGAATTACGAGCTGTGGACTAAATACGTTAGGAAACTCGATGGGTGGGGCCAAACAGTAACCCTATGTGTGAGCATTTACTACCGCTCGTGCCGAAAGCTTCGCCGTATTTTCGCTAACTTAACGACGACCATGTGAACGGGCGAAGTTACAGAAACCCAACCGGCGTAAAAAACGCCCTGATCGGCGCATTTACGCGGCGCACACGCAAACGTTTACACGCTGACGCTCGTGTGAATAAGCCCTAAAGATTATATAGAGATGTATCAATATAGAAAGATAGATATATAGACATATCAACAGAAGGAACTAATTATCATCAATTTTTTAAAGCAGCATAATCATTTATATTTTCTTAAATGAAGTCCAGTTTCTGCTCCCTTGTCCTTCAGACCCTTTTTTCCTGGGGATAAGAGGATGGTTCAGCTGCCCTTCACCCTCGTGGAAGGAGACACAGTTAATTCTTCTTTCTGTGGGGCCTTGCATTCATCTGGTTGCTTTGTACTTGAGCCACTGCACCTGAACACATTGTCTTATTTTAAAGATACAGAAAGAAAGATGGAAAAAGAAACACACAGCAAGATGGCGTATAAGAGGATATTATGACATCTCTCACAACCGTTAAGTTCACACTTTTTGTAAGGCATGTGGCAGCCTCAGCATCTAACCCGTTACATATTGCAAGGGTGTATTCTCTTACGCCGCTGTGTGTTTCACAACAAAATACCGTGGTTTTAAAAATACTTCTATCTCTCCATGTAATCCCAGGCAGACTTGATGATGTTGAGATCAGGGCTCTGTGTGGGCTATATCATCACTTCCAGGACTCCTTGTTCTTCTTTACGATTTAAATCTACTGTTGTTCTGCTGCAGATCAAATTAGTATTCAATCAGATACCTTCTGTAAAAAAATCATGCTTTGCAGCATTTTTCCACAACTGCCTAACGGCCCATTTAAACACAACGATTATCGCTCAAAATTCGCTCAAAGCCATCTTTTGAGCAATAACCATAACGTCTAAATGCACGGACATCATGCAGTTTTCATGCACGATTTGTTCCTTGCTCAATTCTAGTTTTCTAGTATTGAGCAATGAACTCTTATCGGCGGTGCAGGCTGTTATCACAGTCGGCAGCGCTGATAAGATTCTTTAAGCTCATGTCCCGCTGGTTGTTTACAGCGGGACATGAGCTGTAAGCGCAGAGAACAGTGCAGCTGTTTGCTAATGCAAAACAGCTGTATTGCTTTCTGAGCGATAGCAGCGGTGTCCTGCTCCGCCTGCATAGCTCTTTAGCAGCTACTTAGCTACTATAGATTATGCAAAAGTGATCGCTCAAAACTGATTTCACAATCAAGCTAGTGGGGCAGGAGTTTAGCTGGGTGAGGCATGTGCCCCAAGAATTATTAGACATAAAACACAAATAATGCAGAATTTTTGAGGGGGCAACTATTCAAAATTTTAATATATCAAAATTAGGCTGGGTGCACAACAGTGTTCGACATTCCACTTTCCTGCTCTGTCATGGGAGTAGGAAAACGCAATGCTGCATCTGTCCAATGATTGAAACACATGGTGCCGCACAGACCCCATTAACTATAATGGGGTCTTATACTGCCCTCCAGCATTTTCCCAGATAAGATAGCAGAGGCTTCAACTATTTTGTCCAGGATTTTATGCCATATCTGTGCCAGAGGATCAGAACGGAGCTTCTAACACAGATGTGAATCTAGTATTAAAGGCGTTTTACAAGAAAACACCTTTATCACCTCTCCGAAGGAGAGGTCATAAAAGTGTGATTGGTTGGGTGTCACTGCTGAGCTGAGAGCACCACTGATGCAGAGAATGGAGGTTCTCTGCCCCCCCTCCTACTCACTGTGGGTTTACTGCACCCCTCTCAGTGAGGAATAGATGGAATGGAGTGGTGGTCACACATGTGGTAAAACTCCCATTAATTTTTATTGGGGCTGCCACAGATAGCTGAGTATAAGCACTTGGCTATTTCCATCAGCTTCAGTGAAATAAACAAGACCTGAGGTGGCAACTATGTATGCTAGGCCACCGCTACATTCAGTCTAACATCCCTGTGGGTGGGTGTAGAGAGCCCCCAATGACACAATAAGGGGCATTGGACAGGATCGATGGGAGGACATTCTCGGGATTGATGGGGTTCTCAGTGGTGTTTTCTTGTACAACCCCTTTAATTATGTTAAACTGTAAATAAATAATAACAAGTAAGGGAACATATACATTTAATAAAAATGATTAATTCATAAGGAGTGTTAGACTGGAATTACCTAGCCCCATTAGTAGAATTCACTCTGGAGGACGACCCTACACATATATGTAACTATTATGACCTCTTCATTGCCTTAGGCCGCCTGCAGACAGCCGGGTCGGATCCGGCTGCGACAATTCTTGCAGCGGGACCCGAGCCGAGCGTCTGCAGAGAGCAGCGCGGGCACTCACCTCTCCCGCGGCCCCGGCTCTTTCATGTGCTGGCTGCCGGGCAGCCGGCGCATGCGCAGAGCAGGGCCGGCGGTCGGTGAGTGACCGACCTTACAGAGCCCCGCACAGAAATAGAGCATGTCGTCTGTGTTTGTTAATGCAATCCTATGGCAGCTTCCAGGGGCGGAAATTCTACGGGAAATCCCACCGCGGAATTTCCGCCTGTCTGCAGGCGGCCTTAAAATGAAGTCTGTTGTATTATCTCTTGTTTTGACTGCTATGAATACAAAAACTGTTTATTATCAAATAGAAGTTACAAAACAACCCATGATACATCAGATGATACATCAATTTAAAGTGCTTTCTGTATGACATAAAAACTAGAGATGAGCGAGCATACTCGTCCGAGCTTGATACTCGTTCGAGTATTAGGGTGTTCGAGATGCTCGTTACTCGTAACGAGTACTACGCGATGTTCGGGTTACTTTCATTTTCTTCCCTGAGAAATTTGCGCGCTTTTCTGGCCAATAGAAAGACAGGGAAGGCATTACAACTTCCCCCTGCAACGTTCAAGCCCTATACCACCCCCCTGCAGTGAGTGGCTGGCGAGATTAGGTGTCACCCGAGTATTAAAATCTGCCCCTCCCGCGGCTCGCCATAGATGCATTCTGACATAAATCAGGGAAAGTGCTGCTGCTATAGGGAGACCGTTAGGAGTTATTTTAGGCTTCAAGAACCCCAACAGTCCTTCTTAGGCCATAGAAATCGCAGATCGCACCTATGTGCGATCTGCAATTCCTGTTCTCTTCTCTATATGCGCTCAATGGGGCCGGCGGCAGCAGCGCCGACCCCATTGAGAACATATAGAAGACAAATCATTCTTCTCTTCCACAGCTGTAACAGCTGTGGCAGAGAAGAACGATGTTTGCCCATTGAATTCAATGGAGCCGGCAATACAGCAGGTTCCACTGAAAGCAATGGGCTGCAGGCGAGCGCAGGATGAATTGTTGGGAAGGGCTTAAATATATAAGCCCTTCCCTGCAATTCATCCAGAAATGTGTTACAATAAAAATATATAGCGGCATATAAGGCGACGGGGCGTATAAGATGACCCCCCAACTGTCACCTTATACGCCGGGAATACAGTGGAGCAAAGAATAAAAATCATTACTCACTTCTCCTGGCGTTCTGCGCCGCTGCTGCAGGCTGTCGCTCCCTCCTGGTCCACGGCAGAGCATTGGTTTCTCTACGAAGGGCTTTAAATCCCCGCCTCCAGAAACACACGTGCCTTCAGCCAATCACAGCCAATAACAATGATGTCATTGAATGGCTGTGATTGGCTGAAGGCACGTGTGTTTCTGGAGGCGGGGATTTCAAGCCCTGCGTCCAGAAAGCACTGCTCTGCCGGGGACCAGGAGGGAGCGACAGCCTGCAGGAGCGCCGCAGAACGCCAGGAGAAGTGAGTAATGATTTTTATTCTTTGCTCCACTGTATTCCCGGCTGGCTCCATTGAATTCAATGGGCAAACATCGTTCTTCTCTGCCACAGCTGTTACAGCTATGGCAGAGGAGAACGATCTTTATGCTGACAGTGCGGGGGGGGGGCACTCTTGCCGCTATTGTGGCTTAATAGTGGGACCTGGGAACTTGAGATGCAGCCCAACATGTAGCCCCTTGCCTGCCCTATCCATTGCTGTGTCGTTCCCATCACTTTCTTGAATTGCCCAGATTTTCACAAACGAAAACCTTAGCGAGCATCGGCGATATACAAAAATGCTCGGGTCGCCCATTGACTTCAATGGGGTTCGTTACTCGAAACGAACCCTTGAGCATCGCGAAAAGTTCGTCCCGAGTAACGAGCACCCGAGCATTTTGGTGCTCGCTCATCTCTAATAAAAACCTATGAAAAAATATATAAAAGTTATAGCTCTGAAATGAGACAAAAACAGGTATCTATGCTGCACACTGAAGGCAAAATTGAGCTTAACATCATTAAGGGGATAATTTAAATCACAAATCATATTAATATCAGTTCCAGGTGTTTCCTGTTAACACAAAAAGAAAGTAAACTGCTCAAAGACCTGCTTGTTTTTCCTTACAGTGATGTAGTAGATGCTCTGCTGCCCCTGCTGTTTCATATTGGACATGCAGGAGGTATTTGTACATGTTCCTCATTACCATATACTACTGTGCATTTGTATGTACCACTACCAGCATAGAGGAGACAGTGATAACTTCCTTCATCTGTAGCCTGGACATTGCTGATGGACAAAACGGCTGAACCCGCAGATATGGATCCACTGTATCGATCTGGTATTCCTGAGGGTCTGTTATTCTGGTTGCTGCTACCAGTACTGTAAACAAGCAGTTTAGGGGGGCTTCCAGGTGTCTGGTAGTACCAAGATGGTACGTTATCGCCCCCAGTTACTGACCCCCCACTTCGACTACAGGTGAGGCGGACAGTCCCTCCAGGAGACGCTGACACTGAAGCATCCTGAGTCACAGTAAACTGAGCCGATGCATCTGTAATGAGAAAGAAATGGATGTTACACTAGAGAATGCGAGTGTCTCCTGTAATCTGTGCTGAGATCCGGGGCTTACATGCACAATAGAGAACTAGAGAGAGGAGGAGGAAGAAGCAGGACATGGTGCAGGAGATATTCTCTGTGCAGACAGTTACACCGTGACGGCCGTCTGCTTATATACATCCACAGAGAGGAGGACGGACCTCACTATGTAAATATCATCTACACTTCAGTGTCTTGTCCACATGGACCTACAATGATTACTGACCACATTATTCTCATATATTTATCTACTTTTTATACATGTGTATTTATTAGAGATGAGCGAACGCGTTCGTCCGAGCTTGATATTCGTGCGAATATTAGGGTGTTCGGGATGTTCGTTATTCGTGACGAACACCATGCGGTGTTCTGGTTACTTTCACTTCCTTCCCTGAGACGTTAGCGCGCTTTTCTGGCCAATTGAAAGACAGGGAAGGCATTACAACTTCCCCCTGCAACGTTTAAGCCCTATACCACCCCCCTGCTGTGAGTGGCTGGCGAGATCAGGTGTTCGCCTAATATAAAAGTCGGCCCCTCCCGCGGCTCGCCTCAGATGCGGTGTGAGTTAGATGAGGGACAGTGCTGTTTATACCGGAGCTGCTGTAGGGAAAGAATTGGTAGTTAGTGTAGGCTTCAAGACCCCCCAAAGGTCCTTATTAGGGCCACTGATAGCTGTGTGTTGGCTGCTGTTAGCAGTGGGATTTTTTTTTTCTCAAAATCGCCTCTGCAGACCGTTGCACCTGGCATTAGGGACAGAAGTGCTGCATAGGCAGGGAGAGTGTTAGGAGTGAGTGTAGCCTTCAAGAACCTCAACGGTCCTTTCTAGGGCCATATTTATCCGTGTGCAGTACTGTCCAGGCTGCTGTTGGCTGTGCTGCATTTTTTTTGGGCTTCTCAAAATCGCCTCTGCAGAGCATTCCACCCTCCATTGATACTGCAGGGAAAGAATTGTATAGGCAGGGCCACAACACAGTTATTATTCATAGAATATACGCAGTGCTGCCTCTTGGTGGGAAAAAACTGAAAACAAATCTATTTGTCCAGCCTCTGTCCGTCCTTACGGGCGGTGGACACGTGTGAGCTGCGTGAAAAACATTGCTAAATCATACGCAGCCAGCTACGCTTTACTGCTGGGTTCGCCATTTGCTTTCCTTAATTGGGAAAAAAAATACCTGCTCTCCAAGAGTTATAATAACTCTGCTACCCTCACGTTCTGTGACACATAAGCAGGGACACAGCACAGTTATTAAACTTCTCAGGTTCATTGAATATACGCAGTGCTGCCTGTTGGTGGGAAAAAACTGAAAAGAAATCTATTTGTCCAGCCTGTGTCCGTCCTTACGCCTGTGGAGACGTGTGAGCTGCGTGAAAAACATTGCTAAATCATACGCAGCCAGCTACGCTTTACTGCTGGGTTCGCCATTTGCTTTCCTTAATTGGGAAAAAAAATACCTGCTCTCCAAGAGTTATAATAACTCTGCTACCCTCACGTTCTGTGACACATAAGCAGGGACACAGCACAGTTATTAAACTTCTCAGGTTCATAGAATATACGCAGTGCTGCCTGTTGGTGGGAAAAAACTGAAAACAAATCTATTTGTCCAGCCTCTGTCCGTCCTTACGGGCGGTGGACACGTGTGAGCTGCGTGAAAAACATTGCTAAATCATACGCAGCCAGCTACGCTTTACTGCTGGCTTCGCCATTTGCTTTCCTTAATTGGGAAAAAAAATACCTGCTCTCCAAGAGTTATAATAACTCTGCTACCCTCACGTTCTGTGACACATAAGCAGGGACACAGCACAGTTATTAAACTTCTCAGGTTCATAGAATATACGCAGTGCTGCCTGTTGGTGGGAAAAAACTGAAAACAAATCTATTTGTCCAGCCTCTGTCCGTCCTTACGGGCGGTGGACACGTGTGAGCTGCGTGAAAAACATTGCTAAATCATACGCAGCCAGCTACGCTTTACTGCTGGGTTCGCCATTTGCTTTCCTTAATTGGGAAAAAAAATACCTGCTCTCCAAGAGTTATAATAACTCTGCTACCCTCACGTTCTGTGACACATAAGCAGGGACACAGCACAGTTATTAAACTTCTCAGGTTCATAGAATATACGCAGTGCTGCCTGTTGGTGGGAAAAAACTGAAAACAAATCTATTTGTCCAGCCTCTGTCCGTCCTTACGGGCGGTGGACACGTGTGAGCTGCGTGAAAAACATTGCTAAATCATACGCAGCCAGCTACGCTTTACTGCTGGGTTCGCCATTTGCTTTCCTTAATTGGGAAAAAAAATACCTGCTCTCCAAGAGTTATAATAACTCTGCTACCCTCACGTTCTGTGACACATAAGCAGGGACACAGCACAGTTATTAAACTTAGATAATTCATTCACTAGAGGCAGTGGGGCCTTTCGTTTTCCAAAAAGGGCAAAAATTATATTTGGCCTGCAGTCTTGCGCCAATTTATTTCCTGCCTGGGAAATCTAATCACTGGTAATACAGCATGCTGAGGGGTAGGGGTAAGCCTAGAGGACGTGGACGTGGACGTGGCCGAGGACGCGGAGGGCCAAGTGAGGGTGTGGGCACAGGCCAAGCTCCTGATCCAGGTGTGTCGCAGCTGTCTGCTGCGCGATTAGGAGAGAGGCACGTTTCTGGCGTCCCCACATTCATCGCCCAATTAATGGGTCCACGCGGGAGACGGTTATTAGAAAATGAGCAGTGTGAGCAGGTCCTGTCCTGGATGGCAGAAAGTGCTTCGAGCAACCTATCGTCTACCCGCAGTTCTGCGCCGTCCACTGCTGCCAATCCGAATCCTCTGTCTGCTGCTCCTCCTTCCTCCCAGCCTCCTCACTCCACTACAATGACACCTGCTCAGGAGCGGGAACACTCCCAGGAACTGTTCTCGGGCCCCTGCTTAGATTGGGCAGCAGCGGTTCCTCTCCCACCAGAGGAGTTTATCGTCACTGATGCCCAACCATTCGAAAGTTCCCGGGGTCCGGGGGAAGAGGCTGGGGACTTCCGCCAACTGTCTCAACAACTTTCTGTGGGTGAGGAGGACGATGACGATCAGACACAGTTGTCTTGCAGTGAGGTAGTAGTAAGGGCAGTAAGTCCCAGGGAGCAGCGCACAGAGGATTCGGAGGAAGAGCAGCAGGACGATGAGGTGACTGACCCCACCTGGTGTGCAACGCTTACTCAGGAGGACAGGTCTTCAGAGGGGGAGTCAAGGGCATCAGCAGGGCAGGTTGCAAGAGGCAGTGCAGTGGCCAGGGGTAGAGGCAGGGCCAGACCGAATAATCCACCAAGTGTTTCCCAAAGCGCCCCCTCGCGCCATGCCACCCTGCGGAGGCCGAGGTGCTCTAAGGTCTGGCAGTTTTTCACAGAGACGCCTGACGACCGACGAACAGTGGTGTGCAACCTTTGTCGCGCAAAGCTCAGCCGGGGAGCCAACACCAACAGCCTCACCACCACCACCATGCGCAGACATATGATGGCCAAGCACCCCGCAAGGTGGGACAAAGGCCGTTCACCGCCTCCGGTTTGCACCCCTGCCTCTCCCCCTGTGCCCCAACCTGCCACTGAGATGCAACCCCCCTCTCAGGACACAGGCACTACCGCCTCATGGCCTGCACCCACACCCTCATCTCCGCTGTCCTCGGCCCCATCCAGCAGTGTAGTTCAGCGCACCGTTCAGCCGTCACTTGCGCAAGTGTTCGAGCGCAAGCGCAAGTACGCCGCCACGCACCCGCACGCTCAAACGTTAACCGTCCGCATCGCAAAATTCATCAGCCTTGAGATGCTGCCGTATAGGGTTGTGGAAACGGAGTCCTTCAAAAGTATCATGGAGGCGGCGGCCCCGCGCTACTCAGTTCCCAGTTGCCACTACTTTTCCCGATGTGCCGTCCCAGCCCTGCACGACCACGTCTCCCGCAACATTGTGCGCGCCCTCACCAACGCGGTTACTGCCACGGTCCACTTAACTACGGACACGTGGACAAGCACAGGCGGGCAGGGCCACTACATCTCCCTGACGGCACATTGGGTGAATTTAGTGGAGGCTGGGACAGAGTCAGAGCCTGGGACCGCTCACGTCCTACCCACCCCCAGAATTGCGGGCCCCAGCTCGGTGGTGGTATCTGCGGAGGTGTATGCTTCCTCCACTAAAGCACCCTCCTCCTCCTCCTCCTCCTCTGTCTCACAATCAAGATGTGTTAGCAGCAGCATGTCGCCAGCAGTCGGTGTCGCGCGGTGTGGCAGCACAGCGGTGGGCAAGCGTCAGCAGGCCGTGCTGAAACTACTCAGCTTAGGCGATAAGAGGCACACGGCCCACGAACTGCTGCAGGGTCTGACACAGCAGACCGACCGCTGGCTTGCGCCGCTGAGCCTCCAACCGGGCATGGTCGTGTGTGACAACGGCCGTAACCTGGTGGCGGCTCTGCAGCTCGGCAGCCTCACGCACGTGCCATGCCTGGCCCACGTCTTTAATTTGGTGGTTCAGCGGTTTCTGAAAAGCTACCCACGCTTGTCAGACCTGCTCGTAAAGGCGCGCCGGCTCTGCGCACATTTCCGCAAGTCCCACACGGACGCTGCCACCCTGCGCACCCTGCAACATCACTTTAAGCTGCCAGTGCACCGACTGCTGTGCGACGTGCCCACACGGTGGAACTCTACGCTCCACATGTTGGCCAGGCTCTATGAACAGCGTAGAGCTATAGTCGAATACCAACTCCAACATGGGCGGCGCAGTGGGAGTCAGCCTCCTCAATTCCTTTCAGAAGAGTGGGCCTGGTTGGCAGACATCTGCCATGTCCTTGGTAATTTTGAGGAGTCTACCCAGGTGGTGAGCGGCGATGCTACAATCATTAGCGTCACCATTCCTCTGCTATGCATCTTGAGAAATTCCCTGCAAACCATAAAGGCAGCTGCTTTGCGCTCGGAAACGGGGGCGGGGGAAGACAGTATGCCGCTGGATAGTCAGGGCACCCTCCTGTCTATTTCTCAGCGCGTACAGGAGGAGGAGGAGGAGCATGAGGAGGATGAGGAGGAGGGGGAAGAGACAGCTTGGCCCGCTGCTGACGGTACACCGGCTGATTGCCTGTCATCCTTTCAGCGTGTATGGCCTGAGGAGGAGGAGGAGGAGGAGGATCCTGAAAGTGATCTTCCTAGTGAAGACAGCCATGTGTTGCGTACAGGTACCCTGGCACACATGGCTGACTTCATGTTAGGATGCCTTTCTCGTGACCCTCGCGTTGCACGCATTCTGGCCACTACGGATTACTGGGTGTACACACTGCTCGATCCACGGTATAAGGAGAACCTGCCCACTCTGATTCCCGAAGAGGAAAGGGGTTCGAGAGTGTTGCTATACCACAGGACCCTTGCGGACAAGCTGATGGTAAAATTCCCAGCCGACAGCGCTAGTGGCAGAAGGCGCAGTTCCGAGGGCCATGTTGCAGGGGATGTGCGTAGATCGAGCAGCATGTACATCCCAGGCAGTGCAACAGTCTTTAAGGGCCTGGCCAGCTTTATGGCTCCCCACCAAGACTGTGTCACCGCTCCCCAGTCACGGCTGAGTCGGCGGGAGCACTGCAAAAGGATGGTGAGGGAGTACGTAGCGGATCGCACGACCATCCTTGGTGACGCCTCTGCCCCCTACAACTACTGGGTGTCGAAGCTGGACACGTGGCCTGAACTAGCCCTGTATGCCCTTGAGGTGCTTGCTTGTCCTGCGGCTAGCGTGTTGTCGGAGAGGGTGTTTAGTGCGGCTGGGGGAATCATCACCGATAAGCGTAGCCGCTTGTCAACCGACAGTGCCGACAGGCTAACACTCATCAAGATGAACAAAGGCTGGATTTCGCCAGACTTCTGTTCTCCACCAGCGGACAGCAGCGATACGTAAGCAATACGTAGGCTGCACCCGCGGATGGAAGCTACGTTCTCTCTCACCATCCAAAACGGGGACATTTGTGCTTCATCAATCTGTGTCTAATATTCCTCCTCCTCCTCCTCCTGCTCCTCCTCGTGAAACCTCACGTAATCACGCTGAACGGGCAATTTTTCTTAGGGCCACAAGGCTCACTCAAATAATTTTTCTGAACAATTTTTATAAGTTTCAATGCGCTTAAAAGCATTGGAACTTTAACTTGAACCAATTTTTCGTTACACTGGGCTGCCTCCAGGCCTAGTTACCACTTAAGCCACATTAACCAAAGCGATTAATGGGTTTCACCTGCCCTCTTGGCTGGCCATGGCCAATTTTTGGGATGTACATTAGTACTGTTGATACAGCAATTTTTGTGGGCCCTCGCCTACAGTGTAATCAAATTAATTTTTAGCCCACCTGCATTACAGCTGACGTTACCTCAGCTGTGTTGGGCAATGCAATGGGATATTTTTGTGTACCGCCGGTGGGTTCCAGGGAGCCACCCATGCTGTAGGTGCACACTGAGTTTTTAATACTTCTGTACACTTCTAAAGAACCCGTCTGACTGGGGCATGCAGTGTGGGCCGAAGCCCACCTGTATTACGCACGACATTACTACCTCAGCTGTGTTGGGCAATGCAATGGGATATTTCTATGTACCGCCGGTGGCTTCCTGGCACCCACCCAGGCAGTGGGTCCACAGGGAGTTAAACCTACATGTGTCCACTTGTAAAGAACCCCAGTCTGACTGGGGCATGCAGTGTGGGCCGAAGCCCACCTGCATTACGCACGACATTACTACCTCAGCTGTGTTGGGCAATGCAATGGGATATTTTTGTGTACCGCCGGTGGGTTCCAGGGAGCCACCCATGCTGTAGGTGCACACTGAGTTTTTAATACTTCTGTACACTTCTAAAGAACCCGTCTGACTGGGGCATGCAGTGTGGGCCGAAGCCCACCTGTATTACGCACGACATTACTACCTCAGCTGTGTTGGGCAATGCAATGGGATATTTCTATGTACCGCCGGTGGCTTCCTGGCACCCACCCAGGCAGTGGGTCCACAGGGAGTTAAACCTACATGTGTCCACTTGTAAAGAACCCCAGTCTGACTGGGGCATGCAGTGTGGGCCGAAACCCACCTGCATTAACCCTTTCCAGTCCACTGTGTGACCTGTGAAGACATTAGGGTTTAAGGCTGTACAGCTCCGTTGTTGGTAGACGTCCGTCGGGGTTCTCTTACTGTATATTGCCAGCCTCTCTGCTGTCGGAGCCTATCCTACGTGTCAGCTCATGCAGTACTGGCTTTAGCCAGCATATAGCGCCGTTGTATAACAGCAGAAAAAGAGTAAGCCCCCTAGGAAAACCATATACAAATTGGATTGGAAAGGGTTAAGCACAACATTACTACCTCAGCTGTGTTGGGCAATGCAATGGGATATTTCTATGTACCGCCGGTGGCTTCCTGGCACCCACCCATGCTGTAGGTGCACACGGAGTTTTTACTACATCTGTACACTTATAAAGAACCCCAGTCAGACTGGGGCATGCAGTGTGGGCCGAAGCCCACCTGCATTAAGCACGACATTACTACCTCAGCTGTGTTGGGCAATGCAATGGGATATTTCTGTGTACCGCCGGTGGGTTCCAGGGAGCCACCCATGCTGTGGGTCGACAGGGACTTCACAATAGGGAGTTGTACCTGCCTGTGTCTATGAATTAAAAAGCCCGGTCTGACTGGGGCATGCAGACACCTTGACAGAATGAATAGTGTGTGGCACATAGGTTCCCCATTGCTATGCCCACGTGTGCAGCTCCTGATGGCGGTGGCACAGGATTCTATTTATCATTGCTTCTGTACAGCATTGTGGGCTATCGCTCCGCCACTTTTAAAGAGGGTCGCTGCCTAGCCGTGCCAACCTCTGCAGTGTGTGCCTGCGGTCCCTCGTCATGGCAGACGCAATTCTAAATAGACATGAGCGTGGTGTGGCATGAGGGCAGCTGAAGGCTGCGCAGGGACACTTTGGTGTGCGCTGTGGGGGGGAGGGGGGGCGGTTGGGCAGCATGTAACCCAGGAGAAGTGTCAGTGGAGTGTCATGCAGGCAGTGATTGTGCTTTGTTGGAGGTAGTGTGGTGCTTAGCAAAGGTATGCCATGCTAATGAGGGCTTTTCAGAAGTAAAAGTTGTTGGGAGGGGGGGGGCCCACTCTTGCCGGTATTGTGGCTTAATAGTGGGACCTGTGAACTTGAGATGCAGCCCAACATGTAGCCCCTCGCCTGCCCTATCCGTCACTGTGTCATTCCCATCACTTTCCTGAATTGCCCAGATTTTCACACATGAAAACCTTAGCGAGCATCAGCGAAATACAAAAATGTTCTGGTCGCCCATTGACTTCAATGGGGTTCGTTGTTCGAAACGAACCCTCGAGCATCACGGGAAGTTCGTTACGAATAACGAACACCCGAACATTTTGGTGTTCGCTCATCTCTAGTATTTATATTTTAATCCTTTTGAAGACCACCGCATTTTTAGCCCCAAGGACCAAATAATTTATTAGGCCTCATGTCCACAGGGAAAACAGGCCCACGCGGAATTCTGCTGTGGATGCACTAAAATTGTCTTTTCTTTCATGCAGGAGATCAATTGAGATATGAGCTCTAGGAGCTCCGGCACGCATGATCTAAAATGGAGCATGTTACTTTTTTTTTTAACATGCGTGAAATCTGCAAATCACTTGAAATACCATCCACAGCTATTTAATTAACTGCGGATGGTCAATGCTTTCCTATGGGATGCAGATTTGCGTTTTTTTCACGCGCGAATTTGCTAATATAATTTCCCCGTGGACATGAGGCCTAAGTCTTTCTACTGGTCATAATCTTTTTATTTTTAGGTCAATGTAGTTGTATGAGGACTTGTGTTACATTGAACTAGCTGTGTTTCCTTTTGGATTGGTTTTGAGGTACACATACAATATGTTAGGCTATGTTCATATATGGAGATTCGTCACAAAATCCCAGACAAAATAGTGCAGCATGCTGTGGTATTATGCCCTATAAAATGCCAGACGTCATGAGAGAAATCAGACAGACCCCATTATAGTCATTGTGGTCTGTTAGAGCACCTTTTCTGTCCCTCATTTATCTACTCTTTAGGCCGGCTTCACATGGCCGTGACGGGTCCCACCGCGGAATTCCGCGGCGGAGCCCGTCACGGTGCCCCCCGGAGACCCCAATACTTACCTCCGGATCCGGCGTCCTATGTCCCACATGACGCTTTGGCGTGACGCGCCGCAGCGTCATGTGATGCGCCGGCCACGTCACATGACGTGTCGGCCACGTCATATGACGCAGCGGCGGTAGGCAGGGAAGCGGTTTCACGCTATCTTCTGCTGTGCTACAGCGGATGATAACATGACGGACGGCTTCCATTGACTGCAATGGAAGCCGTCCGCGCGTACGCCCGCAGCAAATAGAACATGCCGCGGGTGAGGTCGGGTGATTTCACGGTGCGGAATTCCGCACCGTGAGCATTGAGCTATTAGGTTCAATAGAACCTAATAGCTGCGGGCAACGCAGCGGATTTCCGCCGTGTATTACGCGGCGGATACTGCATATGTGTGTTTACATTGTAAAGCAAGATAACAGAGATAATGGAAAGCACTGTTGTTAATACTTAAAGGGAACCACCTATGAGCACCATGACCTAAATTATGGTGCACATATGTCTAGGGATGTATTTTTTTAACTTACCCAGTTTTTCCTTACCACAATGTCACCAGTGAATGTTGGTGAAATAGGACCAGAAGTGTGGCGGCCTGCCTGTTGATGCGCTGCTCACACCGGATGAGTCTGACTTCTTTATGGTTCTATTGTTTTTATTCACCTACTTGGGGCGCAGTCCTAAACTAATTTGTGTATCTTTAAAAATCCATGGCAGGCCTGTAAGATGGGTACTCTCTCTTACATGTAAGTGGCTCTACCGCTCTGTGAACAATAGCTTTTAACGGCTCGCCCTTCTGTGGAGCCTGAGGAGGCCATGCACCTGAATTGTGTGGAATACCCCCCACCGAGCCTATCCTACAGTTGAAGTGGGAAGGAGGCTAAAGAAAAGCACATGGCAAGTGTCTGTGAAAAGGCCTTATGCCAGTGCAGCAACAGGGAGCGGGAAGGATGGAAGTGGGTAGTAAGTGCCTGTATGAGAGAAGAACCTGCCTCCAGTGATGTGGGCAGTGTAGCAATTAATGCATCACCGCCCAGAAGAAACAGCCCATGGTAACCACTGTGCCACTATGCCACTATTTATTTAATATATTCAGAAACTAATGTAGTCTACAGAAGTTTATGTAAGAGAGGCTCTGAAAGGTTCTGAGTGATCTATGTAGTCTCGTGCCCTATGTGTATTGTCAGTCTGTTTTATGTTGTACGAATATAAAGCGTATTGCCTAGCTGCAGCACTGAATGAGTTACTGTCTTGTTTATGTCTGGAAATGTTACTTTTGTAAGTCATGTGACCTTCTCCTATAAATGTGGTTGCAAGCTGCATTAGTGGAGTTTAGTTTTATGTTTTTTGCTTTTGGGCTTTTTGGCTGTTGGTTTCCAAATAAGCTGGCTGGCGTGTGGATTTTGGCTTTTTGGAGCTGTGCGGAATAGTCTGCCCACGAGCAGGTACCTTCAACCTGCATGTGGTGAAGATGGAGGAAAAAGAGAGGTGGCCTAGACGCCTTTCCTAGGACCCCTACCCTGAAGTGTGCCTGAAATGTGGAGTTGCAGAGTTCAAGCTGTGTGAGTGACCAGTAGAGAGTTCTTGTTCTCCTCAGCAGTATTGTTTACCAGGAGCGGTGCTACACAGATAACAAAGACTGTGGGCCTGGTATCATCCTGTGTCTGCCTCCCTGTCCTCATCATTCTATGCTGCCTGCACCGGTGTGTTTTTCTGCAACTGTTTTGATCCACTGTATTTAATGCAAGTTATTTCAAGTAAAGTTCCCGTTGTCGACTGTTCACAGCAATTGGGTGTTTTCACTACTCCCAGTGTGTGTGTGTACTTTATTAGATCTACAGCTTCACCGCGGAGGAAGGAACAGAGGCGTCACCCGTGACAACCACAGAACCAAGTAAGCCACGATCCCCATTTAATAGCCTGCCCTTGGGATTCGTTCTTTGGTTATGGTCTGGGTGGGAGAAAGTAGTGCCACCGTGACAAGGCCCGACACCAATCCCCGCCATTTCCTAGGCCGAGACCCATTCCTTGGGCGCTGCACTAACAGGCCTCCGGAAGCTAGAACAAGTTATATGATTAAGTAGGAAAAAAGATTTTCATTTTGAATGGCTGTTGAGTAGGTGGGGTAGGATTAGTGATAATTAGTGATAATTTAAATAAAGTGAGTAAAGAAATGTTGTGAGTTGAAACTTCCATACATTACTACTTTACATTGTGTTTGTTTGACATCAGTTAGGTTAGATAGATTTTTTTTTGGTTTTGTTGCAAACTGTTTTAGAGACTGCGGGGTAAGAGGTTTAATGAGCCATATGTGGTGGGAGCATGTTTTAGTTGAATGATTCTGAGGCATGGGAATAGAGTTTTCACCCACTATTATTTTATATGATAAAACAGATATAATGATAGAGATTTACACGTAGCGGAGGTGCTGTGGAATTCCTAGCAAATTCAGCTGCAATTTCTGCAGCATTTCCGCATAAAAAACTTGTGAGAATCAGTGATTTGAAAGTGGTATCATCTGACCAGCGGCTCAGCACTCACTAGAGGCTGCCTGGTGATGTGTGATGGGGTGCGAGATGAGGATGAGTGCTGTGGCTGACAAAATCAGCTCTGCATCGGCAGCAGACTCCTGGTCAAAATATGCACCAGTTGTGTTGATTCTGACAAGGCTTTTTATGCGGAAGTGCTGCAGAACTTTCCGCTACGGAAATTCTGTAGCATAACCTCATTGGCTTCAATGGGTTCGTTCTCATGAGCGTGTTTCTCACATGCAATTCCTATACACAAGAAATGATAGGCCTTGCCCTATCTTTATGCTTTTTTTGTACGCAACACCACGGGTTTGAACAGTAAAAAATACACCACATCAACATAGACTCATAACTTGTTCATTTACAAATATGTTCTGTGGTGGCCAGCGTATTTGCGCATATTTTCATCTGTTTTAGCCCCAAGGGATTCTTGAGATGACCGTGATTTCATGCTGTTTGGTGTCTGTGGCTGTATAACGGGTTAAAACGAAATCATTGATTTCAATGTTTTCATTTTTATTAGCAGGATTCTCATGCATTAATACTATTTGCGAGAAAAGATAGGGCTTGTCCCATCTATCTTGCACACAGTTTTCCTACGGGCGAGAAAGATAGGGCAGGACCTATCTTCCCGCTTTTTTATTTAAACTTGCGCAATAGCACAGAGTTTGAATTGTCAGGAAAAAAACACGGTTTATGCGCTAATCAAATACTGTAGTGTGTTCCTCACATAGCTGGATTATTAAATGCGACTGATCTCAAATTGAAAATCTCCATCCACTTCTACCAGGGCAGGAAGGATCAATATATTGTTTAAGAAGAGACTTGTGAAACACATATCCTCAAGGAGTCCGAAAGCTCCAACCTAAAAGAAAACACATTGATCTTTTAAATTTTTTTGAACGGTCCAACAAATCACGGGCCTGTTTAAGTTTAACATTCCTGGTAGACAGCCAGACTCTGAATCCCACTAAGAAATCAACCCCTACTGAATGCCTACTATGAGCTACCCACTTGTAATTACTTATGGTCCTCTTGAGATTTCCCTGGACCTTCTCCCAAATTAATTCAATGTTAGAGAAAAGCTCTCTTTCTTCTGGTACCCCCGAATGTGCATGAGTAAACAAACAAAAAAAACGGTGAAATCCGTTGATACCAAAAAATGGCAAAGTGCCTGTAGATTCTAAAGACCTATTGTTCAGTGCGAACTCAGCCAAAGACAAAAATTCAGACCACTCCACCTGATTATCCAAAATATAGAATCACAAGTTTTGCTCTAAAATTTGATTACACCTTTTTGTTTTGCCATTAGTCTGAGGATGATATGCGGAGGAGGAGAGTTGAATTCCCAACCGAGTACGCAAACACCGCAAGAATTTGGAAACAAACTATACTCCTTGTCCAGAGACGATTTTAGCCGGTAATCCATGTAATCTTATCACATGAGAGATATAAGTGATTTTGCCAATGTCATATCTTTTGGGAGACTAGGTAGTGCCAAAAAATGGCACATCTTACTAAAGCGATCGACCACCACCCAGATGGCTGTATTCCTCTTGGAGACTGGCAAATCCATAATGAAATCCAAAAACAAATGAGTCTGAGGTTTTTCAGAAACAGGCAGCAGTAACAAGCTTCCTGCAGTAAGAGTCTGAGGTGTTTTGTTTAGGTACATAACCGACATGCAGAAACAAAATTAAAAACATCCCTATTCAACCCCGGTAACCAAAAGGTTCTAGTTGATAGTTTTCTAGTATTATTTATTTCGGGATGACCTGCCAAGACCAAGAACTCGCAAACGCAAATGTACTGTCACAAAAAGCTTCCTCTCAGGAAGACCCGATGGAGCCCAATTCCGAGACTGATAAATTTGCGTAATCAAATCCAGTGACACCGCTGATACTCCTATGCCTTCAGCAAGAATCGGCAGCGGAAACAGCTAGAGCCAAACTCCTGGACAAAGCATCTGCCCTGACATTTTCACTACCGGGACGGTACATGACTACAAAGTTGAAACGTGAAAAAAATAAGGACCAGCGCACCTGTCTCGAATTAAGCCTTTTTTGCCTACTCAAAGTAGATCAAGTTTTTATGGTCTGTGAAAACCATCACTTTATGTTGTGCCCCTTCAAGGAGATGACTCCATTCCTCAAAGGCCAACTTGATGGCCAACAGTTCTCTATATCATAATCTTGTTCAGCAGCAGACACCTCTGTCCCAAAAGGTCTGGACACCTCCAGCTGCTCCAAGAGCGGAGCATTTACAAAACTTCTTTCAGTGACTGAAAAGACTGTAATGCTTCCGGAGACCATTTTGATGGTAAGCAACTAGAGATGAGCGAGTATACTCGCTAAGGCACATTACTCGAGCGAGTAGTGCCTTAGCCAAGTATCTCCCCGCTCGTCTCGGGGGCCGGTGCGGGTGACAGGTGAGTTGCGAGGGCGGGGGGAGCAGGGGGGAGAGAAGGAGAGAGAGATCTCCCCTCCGTTCCTCCCCGTCTCCCCCGCCGCTCCCCACTTGCGATAATAATTGAAGAATCCCAGAAATCTCTGAAGGGCTTTAATATTTTCTGGTCTCACCCAGTCTTGAAATGCCCAAACCTTCTCTGGGTCCGTCCTGAATCCCTTTGGGGTGATAATATGGCACAAAAATGAAACTTTTTAAACAGCAAAGACACATTTTTTTTTTTTACAAATAATTTACTGTTGCGTACTGCACACAGACAAGACAAACATGAGAAACACGAGATTCATAGTCTGGTGAAAAAATAAGAACGTCATCCAAATACATGAGTACAAAGTGACGGATAAATTCATGTAGAATTTCATTTATTAAGGCTTAAAACACTACAGGCACATTGGTTAAGCCAAAAGGCATGCCCAAGTTTTAAAAATGTCCCTCCGGGGTGGTAAAAGCTGTCTTCCATTCATCTTCCTCCTTAATCAACTTCCGAATAAAATTATAAGCACCCTGTAAATCTAATTTAGTAAACCAGCTAGCCCCATATAACTGACTAAAAAGATCTGGGATAAGTGGCAATGGATACAGCTCTCGCTTTATAATTTTGTTCAATTCCCTGAAATCTAAACAAGACTGCAACTCCTCATCCTTTTTCTTCACAAAAAAAACGGCCAATGGAGAATGAGAAGGAGAAATATGCTCCTTTTTTATACTGTCCTCTGTATACTTCCTAAGGGTCTGACTTTCAGAAATCGTTAATTTGTACAAGCGACTTTTGGGTAGATTACAGCGTGGGACAAGCTCAATGGAATAAGTCCTTTTTTGATGGGGTGGTAACCTGTCTGCTCCCTCATCAGAAAAAACGTCCGCAAATTCCTACATGAAATCAGGTAATTCACCCACCTGAACCGAGAACACTTCTGCGAACATACAATCTTGAGTACAGGAAGGATTTGGTTTATGTATTTGCTTATATCTCCCTTTTTCCAATCCACCACAGGGTTGTGCAACCAAGGCACGCCTAGCATTACAGTATGCCGAGAGCAACTCCATGCTATACATTAGTCTTGGTGTGAAACAGACCAATTTTAAGATGAACTTCAAGGACAACATACTCTAAAAGTTTCTAGATAAGGGTGGAGTAAATAGTGGACACTGGAATAGGGTACTGCAGCACTCTTATCTCGAAACCTGTGTATTTGACTGCTTCTCGATGGATTAAGTTGACACTGCTGCCACAATCCAAAATAGGCCGTCACAAAAAAATCCCCCACAGCAGAACAGATCTCGGCGGGAATATCCAACTTGGGTGAAGACATCCAAGCATTCTATGGGCCCTGGGAAAACTTCCCTCCAACCTCCAAATCACCCAGTATCCTCAACAGATCTGCAATATGAACAAGTCTGGATGAAGTGCCCTGTTCTTCCGAACACAAAACAACGTCCCCCAAATCGGATCTTGCCCCCTCTCCCAGACCCCTCATATACAAAACCTAACTGTGTGGGTTCATCCGCATTCCATAGATAACCCAATAGTTTGCTCCCCATGTCATTCTCTCACATGCTGCCCAATGTGGATGGCCAATGTCATGGTGTCATCCAAACAGCAAGGTGCCAGATGTGAAATCATCAGATTCTTTGTTTAATTGTTAAGGCCAAAACAAAACTGTCTCTGTAAAGCTGTATCATTCCATTGTGTCTCAGACACCCCCAGCCCAGAAACTCTGCACAAACCTCCTTAATGGAACGTCCGCCCTAACGTAAAGCCCTGATCTTCGCCTCTGCCAATGACACCCTGTCCAGGTCTTCATAAGTCAGTCTGAGAGTAAAAAAAAAAATTATGCACAGATAACAAAGCCTTGGATGTGGGGAATAAATAAAAGGCCCAAGCCGGTGGGTCTCCCTGTAATCCAGAAATCACAATTCCCACTCTTTGACTCTCATCACCTGAAGAAATGGGGCGCAATCTAAAATATAGTCTGCAGATTCCCTAAAAGTAGTAAACCTTTGTCTGTTACCAGAAAAACTACATGCAAGAAAGATAGAATAAGTCCTATTTATTCTTGTGCATAGTATTGATGCACGAGGATCCCGATAGTGAAAACGTAACCATTGAAATCAATGGTTTTGCTTCATCCCATTAAGCGGCCGTGTTTTTCATGGCCGCATAACTGGACAAAATCACGCCCATCCGTTTAAGCCATTAAAAAATGGAATAAAAGGCGATCAAAACGTTATAGGCTCCCAAAAATGGGATCAATGAAGACTAGCGCTCATCCTAATAAAATTTAAGTTCTCCCACAAAAAACAAGCCCTCGCATCATTGTGTTTTGTTTCTATGAATTTGGAAATTAAAAAGAAAACAGATTAAAAGGTTGATGTCAGTTCCAGGTGTTTGTGGTTAACATAAAAATGAAGTGAATGGCTCAAAAACTTGCTTATTTTTCAGTACAGTGATGTACACGATGCTCTGCTGCCCCTGCTGTTTCATATTGTACATGCATGAGGTATTTGTACATGTTCCTCATCACCGTATACTACTGTGTGGTATGCTGCCACCAGCATACAGGAAACAGTAATAAACTCCTTCATCTGTAGACTGGACTCTGCTGATGGACAGAACGGCTGAACCCTCAGATATGGATCCACTGAATTGATCTGATATTCCTGAGGCTGTGGTACCAGTATTGTAAACTAGGAGTTTAGGGGGGCTTCCCGGTGTGTGGTAGTACCAAGATGGGTAGTTACCCCCAGTTACTGACCCCCCACTTCGACTACAGGTGAGGCGGACAGTCCCTCCAGGAGACGCTGACACTGAAGCATCCTGAGTCACAGTAAACTGAGCCGATGCATCTGTAATGAGAAAGAAATGGATGTTACACTAGAGAATGCGAGTGTCTCCTGTAATCTATGCTGAGATCCGGGGCTTACATGCACAATAGAGAACTAGAGAGAGGAGGAGGAAGAAGCAGGACATGGTGAAGGAGATATTCTCTGTGCAGACAGTTACACCGTGACGGCCGTGTGCTTATATACATCAACACAGAGGAGGACGGACCTCACTATGTAAATATCATCTACAGACAGGAATGGCTTCCCATGGACCTACAATGATTACTCACCACATTATTCTCATATAGTTATCTACTCTATACATGTGTATTTATATTTTAACCCTTTTGAAGACCACATCATTTTTGGCCCCAGGGATCAAATAATTTATAAGTCTTTCTACCTCCAGCATTCCACTGGTCATTATCTTTTTATTTTTAGGTCAATGTAGTTGTATGAGGACTTGTGTTACTCTGGACTAGCTACATTTTCTTTTGGATTTTGAGGTACACATGCAATATGTTAGGCTATGTTCATATATGGGGATTCTGCATGAAATCCCAGACAAAATAGCGCAGCGTGCTGTGGTATTATATCCTATAAAATGCCAGATGTCACAACAGAAATCAGACAGACCCCCATCCGCTGCAATGCTTCTGAGTGCCTTACAACCCGTAGGACATCCAGTAGTTGGAGTGCAGCTAGGGACTTCAAAAACCCTACACCTGGAAAGGTGTGGGTAAAAGGCAGTGGAAGTGGAGTACAGAAAAAAGGAAATCTCTGCACTAGTAACAACAATAGAACCCTTACAAGCGCAGAGATTTCTCTTTTTCTATACTCCACTTCCAGTTCATTCCAAGTGAATGAGATTTCAAGAAATATTATCCACATGCTCCGGAAAAGATCTACAGCGTAAATTGACTGGTAGATGTTAAATCCTTAGCAGGTTAATTTATGCTGCAGATTTTCACAGTGGATTTCACCCCTTCAAATGAGGAGGTGAAATCTGCAGCATATCTGTACCAATATCCAAAACAAATCTGCATCTAACTAATACAGAGTTTTGGGCACAAAAATGGCAATGTAGTCTCTAACAAAACTAAATAAAGGGTTCGTACCAACAACATGAACTCATTGTAGCTAAGATCAAGATCAAATTCTGTATCATTAAGAAAGGTGCTCCATTGAGAAAATTCGACACTGCTAAAATCCCCTAATCATACACTGTTGAGATAACAAACCGATTCGAACTGCTTGACACATCAGAAATGCATCCAAAGGAACTATGGCACGGTATACAGTCCACAGTTCTAGAAACAGATAATAAGCATCTCACCTATAAGAAGCAGGCAAAACAACGCTATTGGTTGTCCAAGCAAACCCTCAGAATAGCTGATAAAAGAAGAGAAGCAAAGACGGCCAGCAACAAAGACGAAGTTAGGCAACTAAATGCCGATTTTCAGAGAGCAGCAAGGAAAGACAAAGAAATGGACTGCAATGAGCGTTGCAAATAGCTCGAAGCAGTAGCCATGAAACACCATATGCGAGGTCTATTCTCACAGGTCAAGATGGCCCGAAAAGCTTTCCTGGCACGCAACAGCACAATCAAAGGAAAAAATGGAAGGAAGTGAATGACCAACAGAGTATCACGGATAGGTGGAGAGAATGCACAGATAAACTGTATGCCTGCAACAACATACCTGGACCATTGCATGAGGTGGAGCCTGTGGACTTGGAGCCCTCCATTATGGAGTCAGAAGTGGTTATGGCAATGAAACAACTAGCCAAAAATAAAGCACCAGGCATAGATAACATACCGGCAAAGCTATTGTTGCCAGTACCAGTGAAAACCATCACACTCTGTGCCAGGCAGTATGGGCATTTACACAATGCCCACAGGACTGGAAAAGATCTGTCTTCATCCCTCTACCAAACAAAGGTGACTCCCAGAATTGCTCCAACTACCAAACAATAGCCCTCATTTGAATGCATGCAAGATCCTTTTCAAAATTATACAGGAAAGACTGAGATCAGTAGTTGAAGCAGCGCTCCCTAATGCACAGGCAGGATTCCAGCAAGGACGTGGCACCCACTACCATATTGCAAATCTGCGATGGACCATGGAAAAATCTCAAGAATAACAAAAGAGTATCTACATGTGCTTCGTCAACTGCATCAAGGCCTTTGACTGCGCCGACCATGGCAAGCTATGGCAGGCCCTACAAGAGATAGGTGTATCGGCACATCTAGTCAAGCTAATAAAATCACTTTATACCAATCAAGAAGCCACTGTGAGAACACAATATGGAGACACAGATTGGTTTGGGATCAGCAAACGTGACTGAAAGGGCTCCATCCTCTCACCCTTCTTGTTTAACCTATATACAGAAGTGATCATGCGAAAAATGGAACTAGATGAATTGGAAATCAGGGTGAAAATAGGTGGAAGAAACATCAACAATCTCCATTATGCAGATGACACAGCTCTTCTTGCAGAAACAGAAGCAGGTCTGAAGCAGCTGTTATGTAAGATTAAAACTGAAAGTGGAAAAATGGGCCTCTACTTGAATTTAAAGGGTTTTTTCATTAAAAAAATCAATATTTACCTATTCCTCCCCAGTGAGATACCTTACCACATCTTTCCCTCACTGATCTTCTCCAGTCCCCTGGGTCACCTCACAGCAAGCCGCCCAGATCCGCTTTTTCTTGTTATGATGCATTCATTCCTTGCATTCTACTTCCTGCCAGGCAATGTACGCTACGTTACTTGTGACATAGTGTTCATAGCCTAGCAGGGAGTGACAATCTATTGACGAAACTGCACTATTGCCGAGACTGCACACATGCGCAGTCTCTGCAATAGGTCGGCACTTCCTGCTAGGCTGTGAACACTGCGTTACTAGTGGTGTAGCGTACATTGCCCAGCAGGAAGAAGACTGACTGTGAATAGACGCTTCGTCACCAAAAAAAGAGAATTCGGGCGGCTTGCTGTGAGGTGACCTGGGGAAACTGCAGGAGACAGGAGAGGATTGGCGGGGAGAAGATATGGTAAGTAGACTGCCTGGGGAGGAATAAGTAAGTATAGGATTTTTTTTCTTTTAATGACAGAACCCGTTTAAAGAAAACTAAAATTATGATAACTACAAAAAATGACCAAATTCAAATCAAAATCGACAATGAGGTCATGGAACACATGCGAGACTTCATCTACCTTGGCTCAAAATTTGACCAGGCTAAAGAATCTATGCCAGAGATAAAATGTAGGATAGCACTGGGGCGAAGCTGAATGCAAAACATGGACAAAATCTGAAAAAGTAGGGATATTGGTATAGCAATTAAATGCAGGATAGTACAAACCACCATTTTCCCCATAGCCATGTATGGATGTGAAAGCTGGACTGCAAAAAAAGCTGATAGAAGGAGGATTGATGCATTTGAACTGTGGTGCTGGCGAAAGCGGCTGCGTGTACCCTGGACAGCGAGAGTAACAAACAGAGAAGTTCTTCAAACGTATAAGACCCGATAAATCACTGGAGGGCAAAATGACCAGACTCAGACGCACGTATTTTGGCCTTGTAATGCGAGCAGAGTCTATAATTCTTGGACAGATCAGTGGCAAAAGAAAACCTGGCCACCAAAGGACACGATAGCTTATTACTGTCAAAGCTGATACTGGCATGGATATCACACAACTGAAAGAAGTAGTGCAAAACCGAAAAACATGGAGGGAGGGAGCTTTTAGGGTCGCTGAGCATCATGAATGACTAAATGGCTAACAACCAAGAACAATTTTTTTCATCTATCGACATAGTAGGTGATAACACTCTAATTGGTGGGGGTCTGACTGCTGAGATCCCGACCAATTCAAAGAATAGGGCTTCTATGTTTCCCTTCCTCTTTATTGCAGTCACGCATGTGTAACAACCCAACCTAGGAGGCTTTTTAGCAGCGCAACAGAAATGAGATGGTAGTCACGGTGGCTCTACTGCTTCTCCTGGCAGATGGCAAAAATGGTAGTCTGTTAGGCCAAACTAAACCAGTGGTAAAAATAATAAATAAGAATAAACAATATACAGCTGTTATAGCTTACTACCCGTGGCTTACTACTACGTCGTGTAGGGTAGGATATAAATTTGTCTTGTTTCCAGTCCATATATGGGTAGCTACCCATTCCGGACAAAAATAATAACGCATAAAAATTGGAGAACTAAACAAAAATGGGGGTAGTATCCTGGCTCTCCTAGAGTGTTGTGTAGTACCTCAGTGCAGTTCTTGTAGGTTGTGGGAAGCACTTCAGGAAGCAGACTTTAGATGAAAAACAATTCCAAACTTTAGTAGAAGAGTTCTTTGTCCCAAAAGCAGTTACAGCACTCCCATTACGTTGACATTATTTAGATCACAGAATCCACATGCATTCTTCACTATTGATTCAGTTAGATGACACAGACTGTAAAGGAATAACTAATGACTTGCTTGCTGGCTTAACATTGCTTCTTTCTGCTTCCTTCTCAACTCTTCCTTCTCCTTGCCCTCTATCTCTCTCCTTCCAATTCTGTTCTCTTTAACAATTCTGGTTGTTTCAGTACTCACACTTACAACGTTCTACTTCCCACCGCACTGGCTATTGTAGATGTTCACCTTGTTCCTCTGTGGTCCTCTGGACTAGACTTTCTCCCGGCCTGGACTAGACTGACTAACCCCGCCCACTCTCTACCTTTTATACTTTTCTTCTCCACCAATACTAAGCTAGGGGGAAAACTCTCTGTCCAATCCCAGTACTAGCTAGGAGTGACTAACAGCTGTAAGAGCAGCACTACCTATTTGCACCATGAACGTCGCTCCTTTGCGCATTTTAAGGTACATTTTTTGCTGTTGAAGACCTTTTCTATGGCTGTGGGACACACCTGTTCCTTGATTTACAAGGCTGGGTAGCCTAATTAATTCCAGATGTGTGCGTTTTTTCACAAAATTGCGCAGTGCAAAGAGCAATTACACGTGTATCGAGTTCACATTTTCACTACCCCCATAAGAGGGCACAAATCTTCCCTACAATAGAGCATATTAATTTTTTTAATTGCGTGCGCAAAAATAGGGGAATGAGAATAAACCCAATGAAATCAATGGGTTTTATTCTCTGCATACAGCACGCAAATACATCTGTGTAACTCCAGCCAAACAGTTTACATTGATGTAGTCTTCCACTATTTACCGCCCCACTGTCAACTACAATTATCTTGCTCTTCTTAAGTGGAAAGCCTAATCATTACGTTTTACAAATGTTCCTGTTTAAAGTATACTTGGCTCACTTTGCCGCACATTGCCAGATAACAGTGATTTTAATTGTATACCTTGTCTTTCATTCCCATCTGCCATATGGCAAGATTCACACAGCCATATGTGTGCTGTCCAATCTCCACAGACTCTGCATATTGCATGTCCTAGTCTAATCGGTAAAAACAGATAATAATAGGACATGCAACTATTTCTAATAAAAAAAAACTCTTGTTGTGACCACAGATTATTGAAGGGCCAACTCAAAGTGCCTCGCTATGTTCTGTTAAAGTGACGACCCTGTAAATAATATGCTGTGTGCCCTCTGAGAGAGACTGTTATGTTATCAATAGTAATCACTAGAGATGAGCGAGCACCAAAATGCTCGGGTGCTCGTTACTCGGGACGAAATTATCGAGATGCTCGAGGGTTCGTTTCGAGTAACGAACCCCATTGAAGTCAATGGGCGACCCGAGCATTTTTGTATTTCGCCGATGCTCGCTAAGGTTTTCATGTGTGAAAATCTGGGCAATTCAAGAAAGTGATGGGAACGACACAGCAACGGATAGGGCAGGCGAGGGGCTACATGTTGGGCTGCATCTCAAGTCCACAGGTCCCACTATTAAGCCACAATAGCGGCAAGAGTGGGCCCCCCCCCCTCCCAAAAACTTTTACTTCTGAAAAGCCCTCATTAGCAATGCATACCTTAGCTAAGCACCACACTATCTCCAACAAAGCACAATCACTGCCTGCATGACACTCCACTGCCACTTCTCCTGGGCCCAACCGCCCCCCCTCCCCCCCACAGCGCACACCAAATTGTCCCTGCGCAGCCTTCAGCTGCCCTCATGCCACGCCACACTCATGTCTATTTAGAAGTGCGTCTGCCATGAGGAGGAACCGCAGGCACACACTGCAGAGGGTTGGCACGGCTAGGCAGCGACCCTCTTTAAAAGGGGCGGGGTGATAGCCCACAATGCTGTACAGAAGCAATGAGAAATATAATCCCGTGCCACCACCATCAGGAGCTGCACACGTGGGCATAGCAATGGGGAACCTATGTGCCACACACTATTCATTCTGTCAAGGTGTCTGCATGCCCCAGTCAGACCGGGGTTTTTAATTCATAGACACAGCCAGGTACAACTCCCTATTGTGAAGTCCCTGTCGACCGACAGCATGGGTGGCTCCCTGGAACCCACCGGCGGTACATAAAAATATCCCATTGCAGTACCCATCACAGTTGAGGTAGTAATGTCATGTTTAATGCAGGTGGGCTTCGGCCCACACTGCATGCCCCAGTCAGACTGGGGTTCTTTTCAAGTGGAAACAGATGCATTTATAATTCCCTGTAGACCCACAGCTTGGGTGGGTGCCAGGAAGCCACCGGCGGTACATAAAAATATCCCATTGCATTGCCCAACACAGCTGAGGTAGTAATGTTGTGCTTAATACAGGTGGGCTTCGGCCCACACTGCATGCCCCAGTCTGACTGGGGTTCTTTAGAAGTGGAAACAGATGCATTTATAATTCCCTGTGGACCCACAGCATGGGTGGGTGCCAGGAAGCCACCGGCGGTACATAGAAATATCCCATTGCATTGCCCAACACAGCTGAGGTAGTAATGTCGTGCTTAATACAGGTGGGCTTCGGCCCACACTGCATGCCCCAGTCAGACTGGGGTTCTTTACAAGTGGACAGATGTAGGTTAAACTCCGTGTGCACCTACAGCATGGGTGGCTCCCTGGAACCCACCGGCGATACACAAAAATATCCCATTGCATTGCCCAACACAGCGGATGTAACGTCAGCTGTAATGCAGGTGGGCTAAAAATTCATTTGATTACACTGTAGGCGAGGGCCCACAAAAATTGGTAACTAGGCCTGGAGGCAGCCCAGTTTAACGAAAAATTGGTTCAAGTTAAAGTTTCAACGCTTTTAAGAGCATTGAAACATATAAAAATTGTTTAGAAAATTATATGAGTGAGCCTTGTGGCCCTAAGAAAAATTGCCCGTTCAGTGTGATTACGTGAGGTTTCAGGAGGAGGAGCAGGAGGAGGAGGAGGAATATTATACACAGATTGATGAAGCAGAAATGTCCCCGTTTTGGATGGTGAGAGAGAACGTAGCTTCCATCCGCGGGTGCAGCCTACGTATTGCTTACGTATCGCTGCTGTCCGCTGGTGGAGAACAGAAGTCTGGGGAAATCCAGGCTTTGTTCATCTTGATGAGTGTTAGCCTGTCGGCACTGTCGGTTGACAGGTGGGTACGCTTATCCGTGATGATTCCCCCAGCCACACTAAACACACTCTCTGACAAGACGCTAGCCGCAGGACAAGCAAGCACCTCCAGGGCATACAGCGCGAGTTCAGGCCACGTGTCCAGCTTCGACACCCAGTAGTTGTAGGGGGCAGAGGCGTCACGGAGGACGGTCGTGCGATCGGCTACGTACTCCCTCACCATCCTTTTACAGTGCTCCCGCCGACTCAGCCTTGACTGGGGAGCGGTGACACAGTCTTGCTGGGGAGCCATAAAGCTGGCAAAGGCCTTGGAGAATGTTCCCCTGTCTGCGCTGTACATGCTGCCTGATCTCTGCGCCTCCCCTGCTACCTGGCCCTCGGAACTGCGCCTTCTGCCACTAGCGCTGTCGGATGGGAAGTTTACCATCAGTTTGTCCACCAGCGCCCTGTGGTATAGCATCATTCTCGAACCCCTTTCCTCTTCGGGAATGAGAGTGCAAAGGCTCTCCTTATACCGTGGATCAAGCAGTGTGTACACCCAGTAATCCGTAGTGGCCAGAATGCGTGTAACGCGAGGGTCACGAGAAACGCATCCTAACATGAAGTCAGCCATGTGTGCCAGGGTACCTGTACGCAACACATGGCTGTCTTCACTAGGAAGATCACTTTCAGGATCCTCCTCCTCCTCAGGCCATACACGCTGAAAGGATGACAGCCCAGCAGCATGTGTACCCTCACCAGTGGGCCAAGCTGTCTCTTCCCCCTCCTCCTCATCCTCCTCATGCTCCTCCTCCTCAACGCGCTGAGATATAGACAGGAGGGTGCTCTGACTATCCAGCGACATACTGTCTTCCCCCGGCTCTGTTTTCGAGCGCAAAGCGTCTGCCTTTATGCTTTGCAGGGAACTTCTCAAGATGCATAGCAGACGAATGGTGACGCTAATGATTGCAGCATCGCCGCTCACCACCTGGGTAGACTCCTCAAATTTTCCAAGGACCTGGCAGATGGCTGCCAACCAGGGCCACTCTTCTGTAAATAATTGAGGAGGCTGACTCCCACTGCGCCGCGCAAGTTGGAGTTGGTATTCCACTATAGCTCTACGCTGCTCATAGAGTCTGGCCAACATGTGGAGCGTAGAGTTCCACTGTGTGGGCACGTCGCACAGCAGTCGGTGCACTGGCAGATTAAACCTATGTTGCAGTGTCCACAGGGTGGCAGCGTGCGTGTGGGATTTGCGGAAATGTGCGCAGAGCTGGCGCACCTTTCTGAGCAGGTATGACAAGTGGGGGTAGCTTTTCAGAAAGCGCTGAACCACCAAATTAAAGACATGGGCCAGGCATGGCACGTGCGTGAGGCTGCCGAGCTGCAGAGCCGCCACCAGCTTACGGCCATTGTCACACACGACCATGCCCGGTTGGAGGCTCAGCGGCGCAAGCCAGCGGCCGGTCTGCTCTGTCAGACCCTGCAGCAGTTCGTGGGCCGTGTGCCTCTTCTCTCCTAAGCTGAGTAGTTTCAGCACGGCCTGCTGACGCTTGCCCACCGCTGTGCTGCCACGTCGCGTGACACCGACTGCTGGCGACGTGCTGCTGACACATCTTGATTGCGAGACAGAGGTTGCGTTGGAGGAGGAGGAGGAGGAAGGTGCTTTAGTGGAGGAAGCATACACCGCCGCAGATACCACCACCGAGCTGTGGCCCGCAATTCTGGGGGTGGGTAGGACGTGAGCGGTCCCAGGCTCTGACTCTGACCCAGCCTCCACTAAATTCACCCAATGTGCCGTCAGGGAGATATAGTGGCCCTGCCTGCCTGTGCTTGTCCACATGTCCGTTGTTAAATGGACCTTGGCAGTAACCGCGTTGGTGAGGGCGCGTACAATGTTGCGGGAGACGTGGTCGTGCAGGGCTGGGACGGCACATCGGGAAAAGTAGTGGCGACTGGGAATTGAGTAGCGCGGGGCAGCCGCCGCCATCATGCTTTTGAAAGCCTCCGTTTCCACAAGCCTATACGGCAGCATCTCCAGGCTGATCAATTTTGCAATGTGCACGTTTGACGCTTGAGCGTGCGGGTGCGTGGCGTCGTACTTGCGCTTGCGCTCAAACTGTGGCACTAGCGATGTCTGGACGCTGCGCTGAGAGACATTGCTGGATGGGGCCGAGGACAGCGGAGGTGAGGGTGTGGGTGCAGGCCAGGAGACGGTAGTGCCTGTGTCCTCAGAGGGGGGTTGGATCTCAGTGGCAGGTTGGGGCACAGGGGGAGAGGCAGTGGTGCAAACCGGAGGCGGTGAACGGGCATCGTCCCACCTTGTGGGGTGCTTGGCCATCATATGCCTGTGCATGCTGTTGGTGGTGCCTCGCCAGCTGATCTTGGCGCGACAAAGGTTGCACACCACTGTTCGTCGGTCGTCAGGCGTCTCTGTGAAAAACTGCCACACCGTAGAGCATCTTGACCTGTGCAGGGTGGCATGGCGCGAGGGGGCGCTTTGGGAAACAGTTGGTGGATTATTCGGTCTGGCTCTGCCTCTACCCCTGGCCACCGCACTGGCTCGGCCTGTGCCCACACCCTCACTTGGCCCTCCGCGTCCTCGGCTGCGTCCACATCCTCTAGGCCTACCCCTACCCCTCAGCATGCTGTATTACCAGTGATTTGATTTCCCAGGCAGGAAAGAAATTGGCGCAAGGCTGCACTCAACCGTAGCTGGTTGCGTCTGATTTTTTTACGTTCTCCACGCAGCACACACGTACCCAGAGCCCTTAGGACTGACACAGGCAGGGCAAATATACTTTCTTCCCTTTTGTTTAAAAGGATAGGCCCACTGCGTCTATTCACTGAATAATAAGTTTAATAACTGACACTGTGTTGCGGCCCTGCAAAACTGTCACAGAACTTTACTGTTGCAGAGTTACTAACTGTGGCAGAGCAGGTATTTCCCAGGCAGGAAAGAAATTGGCGCAAGGCTGCACTCAACCGTAGCTGGTTGCGTCTGATTTTTTTACGTTCTCCACACAGCACACACGTACCCAGAGCCCTTAGGACTGACACAGGCAGGGCAAATATACTTTCTTCCCTTTTGTTTAAAAGGATAGGCCCACACTGCGTGTATTGAATGAATAATGTATGTCTTCTGGCCCTGCCTACACAATTCTATCCCTGTAGTATTAATGCCGGGTGCAATGGTCTGCACAGCCGGTTTTGAGAAGAAAAAAAAAAAATGCAACACTGCTAACAGCAGCCTGGACAGTACTGCACACGGATAGATGTGACCCTAGAAAGGACCGTTGGGGTTCTTGAAGCCTACACTAACTCCTAACACTCTCCCTGCCTAACCCCCACTTCTGTCCCTATTGCAGGGCGCAATGCTCTGCAGATCCAATTTTGGAAAAAAACAAAAAAAATACTGTGCTAACACAGTACTGCACACTAGTAGATGTGGCCCTGAGAAGGGCCGTTGGGGTTCTTGAAGCCTACACTAACTCCTAACGCTCTCCCTACAGCAGCTCCAGCACGATAGTACTTTCCCTCAGCTAAGTCACAAGGCATGTGTGGCGAGCCGCGGGAGGGGCCGATTTTTATACTCGGGTGACATCTGATCTTTCCAGCCACTCACAGCAGGGGGGTGGTATAGGGCTTGAACGTCACAGGGGGAAGTTGTAATGCCTTCCCTGTCTTTCAATTGGCCAGAAAAGCGCGCTAACGTCTCAGAGAGGAAACTGAAAGTAACCGGAACACCACGTGGTACTCGTTACGAGTAACGAGCATCCCGAACACCCTAATATTCGCACGAATATCAAGCTCGGACGAGTACGTTCGCTCATCTCTAGTAATCACCCATCTGTTTGTCTGTTTGTGCATTTAACCACTAAGCTTTATGCCCCCTGTTGAAGTTAAGTTTGCTTCCGTTCTGTGAGGCTTCCGTTTCTTTTTTTTACATAACAAACAGCACGGTCTGCAGCGCTATTTGTTCTGTTGCTAAATGGAAACTAATGGAATAGAATCAAACTCAAAGTTTTCCAGTTGCTTTCAGTTTTTTTTAAGACACATGGAAATGAATAGCAAACAAAACTGAAACACTTATTTCCATTTTAATTCCTTTTTTGTGCTCTAAAAATGGAATAGAGAGATTGAAAGCCCTAATGAAGCCCTAATGCTGTTGTCAATGAGGCCTTATCCCCTATCCAAAGGACAGAGGATAATTTTATGATCTGTTGTGGTTTATCCATTGGGACCCCACTGATTCCAAGAGTGGGGACCCCAAAGCTCCCTGTATGAACAGAGCAGCCATTGTGCATGCAAGCCACCTCTCGTTTTTTTCAATGAGAGCATTGGATAGTGCTTGGCAATCTCTTGTGCTTCCACTGAAATTAATTTAAAGGCCGTCTGCATGCGCAACTCTAGATCTATTCATGCAGGGCCCTTTGGGACACCCGTTCTTGGTATCGTGGAGGTCCCAAAAGTCATATCAGGGAAATTCTGTGTACAGCACCAATCAGGCCCACCCCAATGCCCCGTTGCCAGCTATAAAGAAAAAAAACACCACACAAGGAGGTCTGGTATAGTTCCTCATATGGGGAGTAACTGAGCACTTTATTATAGATTACATGGGGCTTTATACCCCTAATCATGTCATTAAAAGTGTGTAACTGTCTTTTTGGCTTAAACCCACTGCATAACCATATATGTAATGTCCGCAGTTCCACCTGAGGCAGTGTTAGTCATATACGTAGTTAAACAGTCTTTATCTAGACAAGACGCTTCTGATTTCTAGTCTCTGTGCAAAGTTCAGTTCTTCTTTATCTTTTCTTAGTCCCAGGATACATTTCTCTTTGCCTTGCAAAGCTTTTAGCATAATATCTAATCAAGCTTCAGTAAGGTCCATATTAAGTTTTTTTTTGCATTATAGCATTGCATAAAATTAGCATACACATAAAAAGACATATAACAATATATATACATATTTGTATTTTCTACTTACATACACATATATTTCCCTCTCAAACCCCCTCTAAAAACTTAATATGGAGATCAAGTACCAGGCCTCGCACTCTTCCTCGGTCACTCCTTTCCGTCAGGGCTTCCCCACTGCCCGCAAGACTCTATTCTTAGGAGGGGAGCGCCCTACCTCACCTCAGAAGGAGGCCATGGATTCCCTGGGCTCATTTTCCGGGCATCCATACCCTCTATACGTACAAGTTAACACTCTGCAGAGTGCGCCCTCGCTGGAACCTATGATCTTCTGCACTATCCCTGGGCAAATGGGAATTCCACTGATAATCCATCTTAGGAGACCGGGGCAAGTGTAGCATTAGTCCATCCCTCCATGTCTTTTGTAACGTACGGTGGTTGGCATTATCGGGACTGGCTCTTCATCTCTTTCAAACAAAGGAAATGTTGGTGTCACATTGTCCAGTCCCTTACTCCTACTCCTTTTGATCAAAGCGGTAATACACGTACAGGAAATCAGCAAAACTAACAAAACAATGCCCAGGATTATACCCACTTGAATCAGAACTTTCTGCCATCCCTCCAACCAAGAAAAATACTGGTCCCAGGGATCTGTAACCCCTGAATTCCTTTTAAGTTCTTCTGACAGACTGGTTAATTTTTTAATAGCGACAGTCACTTTACCTGTGGGTCCGGTGTTATCGGGAATGTAGGTGCAGCAAGTTTTGCCAATCATCTTACACACCCCACCTGTTTCCGCTAGGATCATATCCAGGGCCATTCTATTTTGGAACGCCATGGATGCAGTGGGCCCTAAGTGGTCAGCTAACCCTTGTAAAGCATCCCTGGTGTAATTTACAAACCTCCAGTCTACATTCTTGTTAACAGTGACAATAGCAAATAGGGATTCAAAGCCTACCTTAACCTGATCCCTGGCCATGAATTTACCTGGCACCTCCCTTGGCACTCCTATAGCATCTATGTATACATGTGGATAAAAACTACCTTCACAGACTAGACTCCTTTTAACTACAATGTAACTTTTACTAATGTTTTTTTCTAAAACATTAGTAAAAGAAAAGTGCGCAAGATGCTCTGATAAGCACCGTAGTACACCTAATCAACTGGCCCTTAAACAGCCAAAAAAGCTGGGGCTAGGGTGTACAGTGTCATCTACAGCCAATGTAAAAGGCCAAGATGTATGTTCTGTCAGCTGGAAATAGTTTGCTAGGTCCATGTTGCTGATTATAGCATCCTGCTCCAGAACAAAACGGTGCCTGTCTCAGTCCAAAAATCAACTGATTAGATACATAGTCCTTGATTGTGTGTAAAACCCTATCCTACCAACACTTTGTAACTTATCTGGTTGTATACCAGATTGAAGGGACCTAACAAGGTACTCATGTGTGAATGTAACTCTTTGTTAGCTCTGAATAAAGCTATTAGTAGGTTCTTTATTGGCTATAAATGAAGCTATTTATAAGCTCAGGTTCTTTATTGGCTCTGAATAAAGCTGTTTATAGGCTCGACGCATTTCTGTCGCTAGGGCGACTCATCAGGAGCCTTACTCCACGCCACAGAACCAGATAAAAAGGTTCATGTATTGCCAGCACCAAAGGCATATGTCTTATAGGTCACACTATGCCCCCCAGTGCTAAGCCGAGTATATATCTATAAGAACCATAATAGGGGTCCAAGTTTGCAATAGCAATGATGGTATATACTTGCAAGCAAGGACAATAATGGAAAATGCTAGGTCGTAGGTTCCTATGAATTAACCCTCCAGGTTATAAAGCTCAGTCAGACACATAGGAGTGCATAAACCATGTCCCTCGATCTCACTCTAGAGCTATATTCTGACCCTAAAATGCCTGGGGTTTAAAGAACAAGCCCTGTTTAGATAAACTAGAAGTGCCCTATCACACTAGTCTAAGCTCGGGGTCCAGCACTAATCGCTGGTATCCAGGCACAGGTTTGTTGGTAAAAGAAGCAAAATCAATAAAATGGAAACCTAGCAGCAACTCCAGCCTTGAAGGGAGACTTGAGGCATCTGAGTTGAGTTGGACAACTGCCTCCTTATAAGGCCTGGTCTGGCACCTCCCTTATCAAGGTGTGTGCCTCCTTATCCAATTGGAACGTTCGTAACCGCCCCTTAGGGAGTTAATGGGGCAATATGCATAGAGCAACAGCCCTAGTCAGGGAGATCGTTAGGGGATATCAGGTGCCGTATGCATGCCACTTTGTTCCTCTTACATACCGCACGTCTTGATTAATCCCCAGGAACTTAGTGAGATGAACCAAGAAAAAAAAAGCTTGGGACCCGGCGTCCCACATACAAAAAAGCTCCAGTCTCCCATTGTAGACCATGGGGTTCGTTACTCGAGAAGAGCTCTCGAATTTTACGAAAAGCTCAACTCAAATGACGCGGACCCGAGCATTTGGGTGCTCACTCATCTCTATTCCTGTCATTAAAGGGTTGATGTCAGTTCCAGGTGTTTGTGGTTAACATAAAAAATGAATGTCTCCAAATTTTGCATATTTTTCAGTACAGTGATGTAGTAGATGCTCTGCTGCCCCTGCTGTTTCATATTGGACATGCAGGAAGTATTTGTACATGTTCCTCATTACCATATACTACTGTGCTTACGCCACTACCATCATACAGGAGACAGTGATAACTTCCTTCATCTGTAGCCTGGACTCTGCTGATGGACAGAATGGCTGAACCCCCAGATATGGATCCACTGAATCAATCTGATATTCCTGAGGGTCTGGTACCTGTATTGTAAACTAGGCGTTTAGGGGGGCTTCCTGGTGTCTGGTAGTACCAAGATGGGTAGTTATCCCCAGTTACTGACCCCCCACTTCGACTACAGGTGAGGCGGACAGTCTCACCAGGAGACGCTGACACTGAAGCATCCTGAGTCACAGTAAACTGAGCCGATGCATCTGTAATGAGAAAGAAATGGATGTTACACTAGAGAATGTGAGTGTCTCCTGTAATCTGTGCTGAGATCCGGGGCTTACATGCACAATAGAGAACTAGAGAGAGGAGGAGGAAGAAGCAGGACATGGTGCAGGAGATATTCTCTGTGCAGACAGTTACACCGTGACGGCCGCCTGCTTATATACATCCACAGAGGGGAGGACGGGCCTCACTATGTAAATATCATCTACACTTCAGTGTCTTGTCCACATGGACCTACAATTATTACTCACCAGATTACACTAACTATTCATCTACTCTTTATACGTGTGTTATCATTGTTTTAAAGATTTTAAATATTAGAAAGAAAAATGTTAAAAGTTGAAAAAAAAAATCCCAGTTCTTTCATGAAAAAAAATAACACAATTGGTTTTGCCACATTTGTAAAAGTCTGAGATATTATAATATCACATGTCAAGCTGTATGGATACTGTAACTTACATCCCACTTGTTAAATGTTGCTAACACAGGGGGCTCCATCTGTCACCCATTCAGCTGATCCACGAGCAGGGGGGGGGGGGGGTGAGAGAATAACTGCCTTATCCAAGTGTGCTTGCTCATCTCTAGTGCCTATCAAAACTACAGGTTTCCCCACAAAAAAACAAGCTCTCACACCAGGCCATCAACAGAAAAATTAAAAAAAGTTGTGGGGGCCAAAAAGATGGAGACAGAAAGCGTTTTTTTATGTTTTTTTTATTTTTTAAGTAGTGCAAAAAATACTATACAAATTTGGTATTTCTATAATTGTACTGACTCACAGAATAAACAGATAACAAAGATAAGATGTCATTAGAGATGAGCGAACGTACTCGTCCGAGCTTGATACTCGTTCGAGTATTAGCGTGTTCGAGATGCTCGTTACTCGTAACGAGTACCACGCGATGTTCGGGTTACTTTCACTTTCCTCTCTGAGACGTTAGCGCGCTTTTCTGGCCAATTGAAAGACAGGGAAGGCATTACAACTTCCCCCTGCGACGTTCAAGCCCTATACCACCCCCCTGCAGTGAGTGGCTGGCGAGATCAGGTGTCACCCGAGTATAAAAATCGGCCCCTCCCGCGGCTCGCCTCAGATGCGTTGTGAGATAGCTGAGGGACAGTGGTATCGTGTTGGAGCTGCTGTAGGGAGAGTGTTAGGAGTTAGTGTAGGCTTCAAGAACCCCAACGGTCCTTCTTAGGGCCACATCTAACCGTGTGCAGTAGTGTGGAGGCTGCTTTTGGCAGTGTTGCACTTTTTTTTTTTGGTATATCGGCCGTGCAGAGCATTGCGCCCTGCAGTAATAGTCCAGGGACAGAAGTGTGGAGGCAGGGAGAGCGTTAGGAGTTATTGTAGGCTTCAAGAACCCCAACGGTCCTTCTTAGGGCCACATCTAACCGTGTGCAGTAGTGTGGAGGCTGCTTTTAGCAGTGTTGCACTTTTTTTTTTTTGGTGTATCGGCCGTGCAGAGCATTGCGCCCTGCAGTAATACTCCAGGGATAGAATTGTGTAGGCAGGGCCAGAAGACATATATTATAGATTGAATATACGCAGTGGTCCTTTAGAAAAAAATATTTGAAAAAAATCTATTTGGCCTGCCTGTCACTCTGCTCAGTGTTCTGGGTCTGTGTCTACTGGGGGTAGTATTTCTCCAAATAAATACGCAGCCAGCTAAGTGTTACAGCAGGCTTGCGCCAAATTATTTCCTGGCTCTGAAATCACCGGTCTGTTGCAGTTAATAACAGTGCAACACTGCAGTTCCGTCACACAGTCCAGGGACAGAATTGTGTAGGCAGGGCCAGAAGACATATATTATAGATTGAATATACGCAGTGGTCCTTTAGAAAAAAATATTTGGAAAAAATCTATTTGGCCTGCCTGTCACTCTGCTCAGTGTTCTGGGTTCGTGTCTGCTGGGGGTAGTATTTCTCCAAATAAATACGCAGCCAGCTAAGTGTTACAGCAGGCTTGCGCCAAATTATTTCCTGGCTCTGAAATCACCGGTCTGTTGCAGTTAATAACAGTGCAACACTGCAGTTCCGTGACACACACATCAGGGACAGAATTGTGTAGGCAGGGCCAGAAGACATATATTATAGATTGAATATACGCAGTGGTCCTTTTGAAAAAAATATTTGGAAAAAATCTATTTGGCCTGCCTGTCACTCTGCTCAGTGTTCTGGGTCCGTGTCTGCTGGGGGTAGTATTTCTCCAAATAAATACGCAGCCAGCTAAGTCTTACAGCAGGCTTGCGCCAAATTATTTCCTGGCTCTGAAATCACCGGTCTGTTGCAGTTAATAACAGTGCAACACTGCAGTTCCGTCACACAGTCCAGGGACAGAATTGTGTAGGCAGGGCCAGAAGACATATATTATAGATTGAATATACGCAGTGGTCCTTTTGAAAAAAATATTTGGAAAAAATCTATTTGGCCTGCCTGTCACTCTGCTCAGTGTTCTGGGTCCGTGTCTGCTGGGGGTAGTATTTCTCCAAATAAATACGCAGCCAGCTAAGTGTTACAGCAGGCTTGCGCCAAATTATTTCCTGGCGTTCCGTAAGCGAACTCAGCCTCCAACCACAGGCCAATAAGCGGCACATTTAATTACAGTGTTGTGTTTCTGCATTCCTGGTAATACAGCATGCTGAGGGGTAGGGGTAGGCCTAGAGGACGTGGGTGCGGCCAAGGACGCGGAGGCCCTAGTCTGGGTGTGGGCACAGGCCGAGCTCCTGATCCAGGTGTATCGCAGCCGACTGCTGCGGGATTAGGAGAGAGGCACGTTTCTGGCGTCCCCACATTCATAGTACATTTAATGCGTCCACGCGGTAGACCTTTATTAGAAAATGAGCAGTGTGAGCAGGTCCTGTCGTGGATGGCAGAAAGTGCTTCCAGCAACCTATTGTCCACCCAGAGTTCTGCGCCGTCCACTGCTGCAACTCAGAATCCTCTGGCTGCTGCTCCTCCCTCCTCCCAGCCTCCTCACTCCATGAAAATGAGACATTCTGAGGAGCGGGAAGACTCCCAGGAACTGTTCTCGGGCCCCTGCTCAGATTGGGCAGCAGTGGTTCCTCTCCCACCAGAGGAGTTTATCGTGACTGATGCCCAACCATTCGAAAGTTCCCGGGGTCCAGGGGATGAGGCTGGGGACTTCCGGCAACTGTCTCAAGACCTTTCAGTGGGTGAGGAGGCCGATGACGATGAGACACAGCTATCTATCAGTGAGGTAGTAGTAAGGGCATTAAGTCCGAGGGAGGAGCGCACCGAGGATTCTGAGGAAGAGCAGCAGGACAATGAGGTGACTGACCCCACCTGGTTTGCTACGCCTACTGAGGACAGGTCTTCAGAGGGGGAGGCAAGGGCAGCAGCAGGGCAGGTTGCAAGAGGCAGTGCGGTGTCCAGGGGTAGAGGCAGGGCCAGACCGAATAATCCACCAACTGTTTCCCAAAGCGCCCCCTCGCGCCATGCCACCCTGCAGAGGCCGAGGTGCTCAAAGGTCTGGCAGTTTTTCACTGAGAGTGCAGACGACCGACGAACAGTGGTGTGCAACCTTTGTCGCGCCAAGATCAGCCGGGGAGCCACCACCAGCAGCCTCACCACCACCAGCATGCGCAGACATATGATGGCCAAGCACCCCACAAGGTGGGACGAAGGCCGTTCACCGCCTCCGGTTTGCACCGCTGCCTCTCCCCCTGTGCCCCAACCTGCCACTGAGATCCAACTCCGCTTTGAGGACTCAGGCACTACCGTCTCCTGGCCTGCACCCACACCCTCACCTCCACTGTCCTCAGCCCCATCCAGCAATGTCTGTCAGCGCAGCGTCCAGCCGTCGCTAGTGCAAGTGTTTGAGCGCAAGCGCAAGTACGCCGCCACGCACCCGCACGCTCAAGCGTTAAACGTGCACGTAGCCAAATTTATCAGCCTGGAGATGCTGCCGTATAGGGTTGTGGAAACGGAGTCCTTCAAAAGTATGATGGCGGCGGCGGCCCCGCGCTACTCAGTTCCCAGTCGCCACTACTTTTCCCGATGTGCCGTCCCAGCCCTGCACGACCACGTCACCAACGCGGTTACTGCCAAGGTCCACTTAACAACGGACACGTGGACAAGCACAGGCAGGCAGGGCCACTATATCTCCCTGACGGCACATTGGGTGAATTTAGTGGAGGCTGGGACAGAGTCAGAGCCTGGGACCGCTCACGTCCTACCCACCCCCAGAATTGCGGGCCACAGCTCGGTGGTTGTATCTGCGGCGGTGTATGCTTCCTCCACTAAACCACCCTCCTCCTCCTCCTCCTCCTCCAACGCAACCTCTGTCTCGCAATCAAGACGTGTCAGCAGCAGCAGCACGTCGGCAGCAGTCGGTGTCGCGCGTCGTGGCAGCACAGCGGTGGGCAAGCGTCAGCAGGCCGTGCTGAAACTACTCAGCTTAGGAGATAGGAGGCACACGGCCCACGAACTGCTGCAGGGTCTGACAGAGCAGACCGACCGCTGGCTTGCGCCGCTGAGCCTCCAACCGGGCATGGTCGTGTGTGACAATGGCCGTAACCTGGTGGCGGCTCTGCAGCTCGGCAGCCCCACGCACGTGCAATGCCTGGCCCACGTCTTTAATTTAGTGGTTCAGCGCTTTCTGAAAAGCTACCCACGCTTGTCAGACCTGCTCGGAAAAGTGCGCCAGCTCTGCGCACATTTCCGCAAGTCCCACACGGACGCTGCCACCCTGCGCACCCTGCAACATCGGTTTAATCTGCCAGTGCACCGACTGCTGTACGACGTGCCCACACGGTGGAACTCTACGCTCCACATGTTGGCCAGGCTCTATGAGCAGCAAAGAGCTATAGTGGAATACCAACTCCAACATGGGCGGCGCAGTGGGAGTCAGCCTCCTCAATTCTTTTCAGAAAAGACATCTGCCAGGTCCTTCGAAACTTTGAGGAGTCTACCCAGGTGGTGAGCGGCGATGCTGCAATCATTAGCGTCTCCATTCCTCTTTTATGCCTCTTGAGAAGTTCCCTGCAAAGCATAAAGGCAGATGCTTTGCACTCGGAAACAGAGCCAGGGGAAGACAGTATGTCGCTGGATAGTCAGAGCACCCTCCTGTCTATATCTCAGCGCGGTGAGGAGGAGGAGGAGGAGGAAGATGAGGAGGAGGGGGAAGACACAGCTTGGCCCACTGGTGAGGGTACACATGCTGCTGGCCTGTCATCCTTTCAGCGTGTATGGCCTGAGGAGGAGGAGGAGGAGGAGGATCCTGAAAGTGATCTTCCTAGGGAGGACAGCCATGTGTTGCGTACAGGTACCCTGGCACACATGGCTGACTTCATGTTAGGATGCCTTTCTCGTGACCCTCGCGTTACACGCATTCTGGCCACTACGGATTACTGGGTGTACACACTGCTCGACCCACGGTATAAGGAGAACCTTTCCACTCTGATACCCGAAGAGGAAAGGGGTTCGAGAGTGTTGCTATACCACAGGACCCTGGCGGACAAACTGATGGTAAAATTCCCATATGACAGCGCTAGTGGCAGAAGGCGCAGTTCCGAGGGCCAGGTAGCAGGGGAGGCGCGGAGATCAGGCAGCATGTACAGCACAGGCAGGCCAACACTCTTTAAGGCCCTTGACAGCTTTATGGCTCCCCAGCAAGACTGTGTCACCGCTCCCCAGTCACGGCTGAGTCGGCGGGAGCACTGTAAGAGGATGGTGAGGGAGTACGTAGCCGATCGCACGACCGTCCTCCGTGATGCCTCTGCCCCCTACAACTACTGGGTGTCGAAGCTGGACACGTGGCCTGAACTCGCGCTGTATGCCCTGGAGGTGCTTGCTTGTCCTGCGGCTAGCGTCTTGTCAGAGAGGGTGTTTAGTGCGGCTGGGGGAATCATCACAGATAAGCGTACCCGCCTGTCAACCGACAGTGCCGACAGGCTAACACTCATCAAGATGAACAAAGCCTGGATTTCCCCAGACTTCTCTTCTCCACCAGCGGACAGCAGCGATACCTAAGCAATAGGTAGGCTGCACCCGCGGATGGAAGCATCGTTCTGTATCCCCATCAAAAACGGGGACCTTTTCGCTTCATCAATCTGTGTATAATATTCCTCCTCCTGCTCCTCCTCCTGAAACCTCACATAATCACGCCGAACGGGCAATTTTTCTTAGGCCCACAAGGCTCAGTCATATAATTTTTCTAAACAATTTTTATACGTTTCAATGCTCATTAAAGCGTTGAAACTTTCACCTCCACCAATTTTTATTTAAACTGGGCTGCCTCCTGGCCTAGTTACCAATTAAGCCACATTAACCAAAGCGATTAATAGGTTTCACCTACCCTCTTGGTTGGCCATGGCCAATTTTTCTGATGTACATTAGTACTGTTGATACAGCAATTTTTGTGGGCCCTCACCTACAGTGTAATCAAATGAATTTTTAGCCCACCTGCATTACAGCTGACGTTACATCCGCTGTGTTGGGCAATGCAATGGGATATTTTTATGTACCGCCGGTGGGTTCCAGGGAGCCACCCATGCGGTGGGTCCACAGGGAGTTGTAAATGCATCTGTTTCCACTTCTAAAGAACCCCAGTCTGACTGGGGCATGCAGTGTGGGCCGAAGCCCACCTGCATTAAACATGACATTACTACCTCAGCTATGATGGGCACTGCAATGGGATATATTTATGTACCGCCGGTGGGTTCCAGGGAGCCACCCATGCGGTGGGTCCACAGGGAGTTGTAAATGCATCTGTTTCCACTTCTAAAGAACCCCAGTCTGACTGGGGCATGCAGTGTGGGCCGAAGCCCACCTGCATTAAACATGACATTACTACCTCAGCTGTGTTGGGCAATGCAATGGGATATATTTATGTACCGCCGGTGGGTTCCAGGGAGCCACCCATGTTTTGGGTCCACAGGAAGTTGTAAATGCATCTCTTTCCGCTTCTAAAGAACCCCAGTCTGACTGGGGCATGCAGTGTGGGCCGAAGCCCACCTGCATTAAACATGACATTACTACCTCAGCTGTGATGGGCAATGCAATGGGATATATGTATGTACAGCCGGTGGGTTCCAGAGAGCCACCCATGCTGTGGGTGCACACGGAATTCCCATTGCGGAGTTGTACCTGCCTGTGACTATTTATAAAAAAACGCGGTCTGACTGGGGCGTGCAGACACCTTGACAGAATGAATAGTGTGTGGCACATAGGTTCCCCATTGCTATGCCCACGTGTGCAGCTCCAGATGGAGGTGGCACAGGATTGGATTTCTCATTGCTTCTGTACAGCATTGTGGGCTATCGCCCCGCCCCTTTTAAAGAGGGTCGCTGCCTAGCCGTGCCAACCCTCTGCAGTGTGTGCCTGCTTTTTCTGTGGCAGACGCACTTATAAATAGACATGAGGGTGGCGTGGCATGAGGGCAGCTGAAGGCTGGGCAGGGACAGTTTGGTGTGCGCTGTGGACACTGGGTCGTGGGGGGGGGGGAATTGGCAGCATGTAACCCAGAAGAAGTGGCAGCGGAGTGTCATGCAGGCAGTGATTGTGCTTTGTTGGAGGTAGTGTGGTGCTTAGCTAAGGTATGCATTGCTAATGAGGGCTTTTCAGATGTTAAAGTTGTTGGGGGGGGGCCCACTCTTGCTGCTATTGTGGCTTAATTGTGGGACCTGGGAACTTGAGATGCAGCCCAACATGTAGCCCCTCGCCTGCCCTATCCGTTTCTGTGTCGTTCCCATCACTTTCTTGAATTGCCCCGATTTTCACAAATGAAAACCTTAGCGAGCATCGGCGATATACAAAAATGCTCGAGTCGCCCATTGACTTCAATGGGGTTCGTTACTCGAAACGAACCCTCGAGCATCGCGGAAAATTCGTTTCGAGTAACGAGCACCCGAGCATTTTGGTGCTCGCTCATCTCTAGATGTCATTTTTACTGCACCTTGAAAACCAAAAAATGGCAAAATAGTTTTTTCCCATTTCAGGGCTTTTATCCACTAGCGTTTTCTTAACGCTGCGATATTGCTGCGTTTTACTTCTGCAAATGTCAATGGGACTTTCTAATGTTGTAATTGCATCGCACAAAAATCACAAGTATGTGCTTCTGCGATTTTTGTGCTATGCGATTTTAACATTAGAAAGTCCCATTGACATTTGCAGAAAAAAAAGCAGTGATATCGCAACGCTAGTGGGTAAAGGCCTTCACTCCATCCAGAAATTTTAAAAGTTTGGAAAAACAAAATTATTTTCGGGTGCCATCTTCTGTCAGCCATTACGCTTTTACTTTTTCTTATTGTAAAGAATTCACAGTGGTATGTATAATCTATATGTTACTAATCAGGCCCTTCACCGATATAGACTTAAAAACAAAAAAACGTTATGGAAAATTATTAAAAGCCTGGGCTAACACAAAAAAGACGTATTAACATCGACAAGACAAAGATTCTAGAACTGTGCAAGATTACGGATTTTTTTGTGTATACTACAGGGGATAGATCAAGGGCTATCGCCGCTCGATAGTATCATGGCACCGACAAAGCTGACAATCCTATGTAAAATATATGAGTCAGATGACGGTGTCTTTTTCGATAGTTTATGTCTTGAACTGCTGTCTTAGTATCCCCGTACTTTATAGTTCACAGTTGTCACACAGAGTTTCACATACAGGATGCTTTTTGTTAAGTTGCAATATATCCAGTTATATTATAATGGGGGTTAAAATGACTCCCCTTTAATCAAGTTACGGAATATTAAAGATCTCTTATAGCTGAGAAATATGGATTGATCATTACCTTTCAAATAGTAGATTTTTTGGCAAGGTACTTTTGAATATGCGAGTACACTGTAGAGCTAACACTTGTTGTCAGATATTCTGCTCCAGTGCTAACTCAGGTTGTATGCTCGTGGTCTGCTCGACGCGTTTCCCTGTTCAAATCAAAAACAGTTCATCAGGAGCTAATTGCTCAATCGCATAATGCCGTTTTAAATATCTCACGAGATTCGAAAATTTAACTGGATTTAATATATCCTGTCGTATCTTAATAAATAGACGCAGAGCATCAAAACTCTATCTGCGGGTATTCGTGCTTCTAGATAGTTCTAGAGCTTGTCATATATGTTACTCGCATAGATTGAGCTACCGGCCAATTAAATTGAATCAACTGCTTAAGATGGTAAGCAGTGTATGTCCCTTTATTGTGAGGGGTTTCACCAGATGCACAATCTATAATCAGTTGTCTAGTTTCAAAAGGATGTTCTGTTTAGTTATAAAGGAACCCGGCAGATATATAACCCACCGTGCGTAATCCCTCTTACTAAGAGGTATCCCCAGACTATGTATCACCAGTTATATGTCCGATAGCTGATAGAAAAAGAGCTTTACTGATACTAATTCTAGCGCTCCTAAATGAGTCACTCTACAGTGTTGCTCACCATTAGAGCGACAGGCGATACCCTTTGTTATTTTTGCTAAGCATCCTCTATCCTTTGGCTACCTTATCTCTAGACTTAGTAAGATAGTAAGGGGTCACTCTGCCTACGCTGTAGAGTGACTCATTTAGGAGCGCTAGAATTTTTTTGTTTTTAAGTCTATATCTGTGAAGGTACTTTTTCTTATTGAAGGCTCATTTTTTGCAGGATGTCCAGTAGTCTCTATTGATACCATTTTGGTGTACATACAACTTTCTAATCACTTTTAATTACATTTTGTCTTTGAGACAGGGAGATGAAAAAAGTGCAATTCTGGCATTGTGTATTTGTTTTCTGTAGAACAAATGCAGGATAAATAATGCATACCCTTGATAGATCAGAGTTGTATGGACGCAGCATTGCCAAATATGTTTATTTTTTATTATAAATATCGGGAAACATGGAGGGGTTTAAACTTTTGATACATATTTTATACTTTCAATAATTAATAAAATGTTCTTAAAATCAGTTGTACATTTTATTTTAGTCCGCATAGGGGACGTGAACTAGCAACCATAGTATTACATTATACCGAGATCTGACAGGCATTCTATCAATGGACAATGAGCCATGTCAGCACTGGGGTGCATACGGAAGGCCCCAGGCTGACATGGAAACCAAACGGCACCTCACTATCTCAAAAGCAATCGGGTGATTTATATGCTGCTGACAGAACTGACATCAACATTTAAAGGGTTAACTTAACATCAAACAAACAAGAAAATAACGGGCAACACTTTAATACATAGTGAATGTAAGTTTCAGATAATAAATGGATGCAGTAGGCAACACACTGAATATCAGACTAAGGAGACCAAGAACAGGTAGTGTGTATGAACACGACACCAAAAATCAGAGTACCAAAGTTTATTGTACATATAAAAATAAATAGACACACATAGGCCTCATGTCCACGGCCAGATCATATTTCTCATATGGGAGCCTGCAGCAGGATCCGACCCTACCCGTGGCCGAGGACACTGCGGGACTTTTACTTATCCATCCAGATCTTCTGTGGGTCTTCTCTTTTCTTCACTGCGGATGTGTGCAGAAGCGCCAGCCGCCACACATTACATGGCTCACTAGCTGTTCTACACCTAGCATCACTAACAGGTAACTATCAACACCAAGTTGCAACCCATGTACTATAGTCCCTTTGGTGAGATACTTCTGTAGTGGCCCAGAGTTAACAGAGCCCCTCTGTAATGTTAAATGTTTTTGTCAGGTTGTGCTGCTGGGATCTGTTGTACTACAGGGTTCCAGGAGCACACCTTCACAGGTGCGGGATAATTGAGCTGGCTGGGTGTAGAGTTCCTCCTGCCAGCCAATCCCCACAGGTCTGCTGCATATATATTCACAATCACCTCTGTAAGAGGAAGCTGGTATCCCTTCTCTCTAGGGTTTGTAGTCTTGCATGCCTGTATATGTGTTAGGTGTGTGAACAGCGTCTTGTCCAGTGTCTGTACAGGTGGCCAGACATCAGGTGTGGACAGTCCTGTTCAGTGTTCATTCTGTCTCTGTCTGTGGTGTGAACAGGTTCTATGCATGGTGGTTGCAGGAAAGGTTGGTGGCGCTGGACTCCTGGTTAGTGTAGGGACTAGCGGTATAGACAGGAGCCGTGACGTGGCCCGCTAGCTTCCATATTTTGATCAAAATGTCAACTAATACCGGGCATTTATAGCTTAACACCTGCTACTAGCGTTTGCATTTTGGCTGCTGCATGGTGTGATTCCGACTCTGTATGTCAACTTACTCTGTCCAGTTGTCCCTGTCATGGTGGCGTGTTTATGTGTCCTATCCTGGGTGTGTGGTTCCTAAGAGCAGCAAGGGCAGTTGGTTAGTAAGTGGAGCAGTCTTGCAAAGTCTGCAAGCAAGTGAGCCATGCAGATACTGTCTGGTCTGTGTGGTCCAGAATGGAAGAGGCTGAAAGGTATCCCTCAGCGTGGCCTGGGTCTGCTTCACCCAGGATGTACCACTGCCACTATCAGCACTGAGAGTGAGAGAGAAGAAGGACACCAGAAGAGCGGGTGTTGACTGGTAGAGAGTTGGAGAGAAAGATAGCGTGGCCAGGAGCAGGTTCACACAGATAACTAGGACTGTGGATTGTCTGAATTACTCTGAGAAGTCCTCCCTGTCACACCATTTTATGAAAGTGTAAATTGTGCCGAACTGTTATTGTTGTATTGGAACTTTATTGGAGTTAAGTAAATGGGTATTAACAACCATTCCCGGTTGGTCCAGAAAGTTATTCCTGTGCATGGACTACTTTATTCTCACTTCAAGACTCACTGCACAGGATGGAATGGTGGCGTTACAAGTGAGAACGGATTTTAAGGTAACTGCTAGTTACCCTTTCCCTGTGACCCCCCCCAGCAGTAACTTGGATGGGTCCCAAGCTACCATCTGGGGAGGAGATGGTAGAGCCACCATGACAGAAATCCTTATCTACCCCACCATCTCCTTGGCTGTGGGTCTGCTCCTCAGACGTTGCACTTCCCCAGTCCAAATCCATCCGTCATCATCATTGTCCCTAGTTTGAGCACACTAATGTCCTGTTGAACTGGTCTTACACAAACCCTGCAGCTAGTTCCATGCTTTCAATTCCACAGTGCTGTCATCTACATTGGGGACCAAGTTTCCTGTGGGAAGGGAGACTCCCTCTCCTTCCACACAACTCTGTGTCATGTTCAGCCTCTGAGTCATTGGTCCCTTTCATCATTGACTGCATTGCTTTTCTTGCGCTGCTCCCCAGACCGGAGAGAGTGCGCTCAAAACTGTTCCCAATGGCTGCTGCCACATCCTCTTCCAGCCCCTTAACACTGCTGGGCTGAACAACACAAACTGTTGCCACTCTCTGCCCTCATGGCACAGCTATAATTTATTTTATACTCAAGATGTTTGCCGCTGGCTGCAGCATTACTGGGTGGGGCATTGCCTATTATTTACTTCAATCTCTCTATCATGGGGCTGTCTCTTCTGGATGGTGATGCGCTTTTCACATCACTGCCTGTATCACTATCAGGCTGGATCCAACTCATTAAGCTTCACCCAAGGTTTCAAAAATGGTGTTGTCCAGCACTTCTCTTCCCTGCTCCCTGACATTACTCTCTGGCAGGAGACCAGGGACCTTCACTTTCTTGCGCTTAACAGTAGCGCTTATGAGCGCTCTCCCCCTCACTCTGGCAGGCAGAAGGTGGATTCCTTCTCTTATGCAACTGGGGGAAAGGCTTCACATCATGACAATCAGCTCTTTTTTCCAATGGCTGTGCAACGACCGAGCCAAGCGCGCCAAAGTGAGAGAGACCACAAGGTTTTGCAAAAGGGTGGCTCTATGGTCCCTCCTGACAGTGGAGCTAAGAATGCTCTGCTCGGGGGTTGTGCAGTGACCCAAAGAACATACCATGGCACGCTTAACAAGAAGGCCTGTTTTGTCATGAGTGACTCCAGTACTCCAACCGGACCCTCGAGATGGAATGCCAATGAAATAACTGAGACGAGTCCAGTAGCTTGTGGTAGTAATCTGGGAGTATGCAGATTTACTAAACTGATATTTCAAACAATAGAAAATACAATCTCCACAATGGTACTTGGAAAATGGCACAAGAAGAATCAGCAGTATGTAGTGAATTGAACACGGTGAAGAATACAGCGATATTGACTTGATTAAGAATCAACTTCAACGCTCTTTTCTTAACTTTCTTTGAAACTGATTTGAAAGACAATTTCCCCACTAGTTACTTTAGATGAAGGGATAAGTGAATATAGCAAAGTGTAGATGAAGCAGAATGTAGGTGGTGAACTAAACTAGTTCTGGCTTTGATTTCACTGGGTAAATTTTAGACTCACTGTTTTGTAGAGGACCGACCTGGAAAGGCTCTGTTTTCTCTCTGCTGTGGATCACCAAGGGAGCGTAATTAGACCTCGCTCGACCCTGGGAAGAAATGTGCTGATAACTGCTTTCTCTCTTGTGCAAGTACCTCCTCCTGTGACACGACTACAACCTCTCCTCTCTCCCTCCTGGCTGCAACTCTCCTAACTGTTCACTGTCTCCTCCTTTTATCACTTCTTTTTCCCGCACTTTCTCAACTCCTCCCCCTCTGCATAGGGACTTGTATTATTGTTTTCCCGCCCTTGGACTCTGCACAAGTGAGTATGAAGCTGACTATCAGCCAATAGGACACCAGGGAAGAAACAGGGTCTCTCCTACGGACGGCAACTTCTGTGTCCAAGGACGAAACATAGACAGGTGTGACAGGACAAGTGTTGCTGTGAATGTTCTGTAGAACCTGCTGGGCCACTACAGCTGCATGCTGTTACTGTGTAAAGGCCAGGCTCACACGACCATATTTTTACCATGTATTATGCAGGCTCTATACACCCGTGTGATACGCAGTAACTCACAGGCATGGGTATTCTGGTGTCTTTGTTTCCTTCTCAGATGTCCTTAATTTCCATACTGCACTACTGTGAGTTTTGCATCAATGTAGCCAATCATTAAGCTTTTGTATCTTCATGATAGATATGTCATGCTAACATGGTACCAAACATTTTGCATCTTTAGGATACATCTTTCACAGTACAACAGAAAACTGTCATAAACTTGGCTGAACTCTCCTATTCAAAAGCAGGCCTCATGTCCTCGGTCTCCTCAACCTACCTGCATAATTGGTATCACTGCATCAGTAAAAGTCTAAACTATTAAAATATTTCATTATTTATTCTGCATGTTGAATGACAAAAAAAAGAAATAATGCTAGAAAAGCAGTTTTTTTTGTCACCTCGAAAACTCATATATGATATAAATTAACCCTACAGCTTACCTTGCAAAAAACAACCCATCACACAGTTCAATTAACAAAAAGTAAAATGTTATGGGTGTCAGAATATGCTGACACAATTCAAAAACATTTTTGAATTTTTTTTTAAACAAAACAAAAACTATATAAAATTGGTACGACTGTAATTGTACTGACCCAAAGAATACATTTTGGATGTGATTTTTACCGCACAGTGAATGCTGTAAAAGCAAAGCTAAAAAAATTTTTTTTTAAATGTGCAAATATTTTTTATATTCCACCCAATGAAAAAAATTGTGCTATTAACAAATACAACTAATTTGCTAAGAGTAAAAAGCTCTGATGTCGCTATGTTGATGTGAAAGTAAAAAAAAGTTATGGTTCCTGGAAGGCGGTCATGCAAAAAGAAAAAAGTTACAGCAAAAATGCCTTTGGTTACAGGGGGTTTAGGTACAGAATTCCTGCCTGTATTGGTGATGTGATGAATTATTATATATTCTTGCTCAGCTCTCTACGATGTGTTCTGAGTAATAGGGGGTCCTAGCTTTGCTGTGTACATCTGTTGATCTCGCAGATGGTTGATGCAGATGGTTAATGACCTAGTTTCACACCACTTTATATCACTGTGTATGCACTGCCTGTCCAAAGAGCACAATAATAAACCCCGTCATCGTTAGCTTGTACTCCACTGATGGACAGGACAGCCGATCCGCTTGATATGGATCCTGTGTATCGATCTGACGTTGTTGGCGGTTTCACGTTGTGGTTATTGTTACCATTACTGCCGACTAAACCTTGAGGGACACTTCCCGGTTTTTGATATACCCAGTTTGGGAAGTTAGATGCAACTACTGAGCCTTGACTCCAACTGCAGGTCATCTGTATGTTCGTGCCTGGAGATACTGAAACCATTCTGTCCTGAATAACTGTAACCTGGGCCATAGAATCTGTAAGAGGAGCATAATATTACAAAGAGTAGAAAGGGGAAGTCTCCTCACACCTACCGCTATCACAATCTTACATGAGTAAGTGATGAGCATATAGAGGATCAAAAACCAAGACATGATGGAAAAGAGGAAATAAGTTTGCTGAAGCAAAGAAATATACTTTCTGTAGCTTCTCTGGAGACTTTATAACACAGCAGAAGGTAAAGGTGCGGCCTTGTAGGCAAATGATCAGATCACAGCACTTGACTTTTTTCTGTTCTTCGAGAATACTGATATAAAGAAAATAGCAGCACTTAGGCTGGGTTCACACAGGGCGGATTTGCCGCAGAAATTCCGTCCACTAAATTAAAAAAAAACATCTTTTTATTGGCCTTTAGCTATAACATAACAATAAGAATGATTGAAATAATAGTACATTGCATTACATCATGGAAACCGCATGAGCTTGTACATACATAATCCTGTAAAATTCTAGTGGTTAGAGCTTCCAGTTACCTATATTCCATTGTCAGAACATACATTTAAAATAAAATTACAAGACATTAAATAGAGAAAGGAAAAAGAAAAAGAAAAAACAAAATTGGTAGTATTCATATACCTTACATAGCATCTTAAATGTATCTCAAACTTTCTAAAGCTTAACTTTGGACCTAGGACTCTCCACTCTCGTCTAGATGTCAGTCATATTCAAAATACAGAAACCTTCTGAGTTATTTGGAATTCCTCATAGTTTAGCCATCTAGTTTCAACCTCCCTAGCTGGCCAGCATTTTCCAAGGTGAGGGACCAGGTAGTATCCTTAAAGGGGTACACACATGACCAGATTTCTGAGGTAGTGAGAAATGTTTCTATGAAGTAACGCCATTGTCGGAAGAATCTTTTGGAGTGCGATTCTGCCCGTCGTTCTGTTTCCAGCCTATCCATATGGAGGAGGTGTTTGATCTGTTGTATAATATCAGACATTGTTTGGACTTGTGGTTGTAGCCAATATTGTAAGAACATACTCTTTTCCAAGCAACTGCTATAAGAAAAGCAAAAAAAAGAACCACAATGCTTTTTGTACATTTCGCCTCCCAAAAAATGTAATAAAAATGATCAAAGAAGTCATGTGTGATCTGCAGTTGTACCATAAAAAACTACAGCTTGTCACACAAAAAACAAGCCCTCACCCAGCTCCATCCATGTAAAAATAAGAAAGGTATCAGTCTTTGTATGCAGCAATGCAAAAACAAATTACTTTACAATAAAGGAGATTTATTGTGCAAAAGTGGGCTAGAACATCTCACTAGAAAATCATTGCCACAAAACACATGGCTGTGAAGCTCATGGTTTGTAATGGGTTTATCCACATGAGATGTTTTGTAGCCTGAAAGAATCCAGCGGCTCCATTGAAAACAATGCACAAACCTGCATTCACACGTGTTTTTGCACGTACATGGGTGCACACCTATGTACGCACCTATGTATGCACAAAAACACGTTCGTGTGAAGCCACCCTGAAAGAGAACAATGAGCCTTATCAGGAGTTCACAGCGGGATACCGCTGATACTATTGTTTCAGTGGTATCCCGTTCCGTGAATACAGCCTGGGTATGAAGAAAAAAGCGCTCCAGTTGTGTTCCTCATATTCCGCTGAGAGCAAAAGAGAACAGCTAAATGCATAAGATAAGTGGCCCTGCTTGTCTTCTGCATACCCCGCTCGGAGCACTCAGCTGTATGCCAGCTGAGCACTCCGAGAAGAGAACAGCTGGATGCAGAAGACAAGCAGCCACACTTGTCTTCTGCATACTCCACTCGGAGCACTCAGTTGTATAACAGCTGTGTGCTCGGGGAACACAGCACGAGTATACAGAAGATAGCGGTCCAGCTGTCTTCTGTATACCCCGCTCGGAGCGCAGAGTGATTGCTCAACACTGTCAATCACCTTGCCCTGAAAATGCACGCGACTTTTTAGTGAGAATCGTTGTGTCTAAACCAGGCGTTAGCATGCATCTACACATGGAATTTGCCCTGTCGCTCGGCAAACTCCATGTGCTGAATCCCAAAGCAGAAATGAGCATTTCTGAGTCAAGAAGTATCATGTCACTTGTCGCAGAAATGCGATTTTCTTTGTCGAAATTCCGCACGAGCCAAATTCCATGAGCAGATCAGCATCAAAAGCTGCAGTAAACAGCTGCAGATTTTTACAAGGCTTTTCAGACTGAATTCATAATAGAAAATTTTACAGCAAACTCCACCATGTGAACTTACCCTTATAGTCCCACTTTATGTTAAAGTATGTTCCCTTTAAAAAGTTTGCTGTGATGCTGTTTCTGAACGCTCATGTTTTAATTCACATTTGTGTGTATCTGTTAAACATTTTTCTCTTTTACAAGGTGGAATTTTGTTGCAGTTTTAGATAGAAATCCCATGCTTAAATCCACGGCAATAGCCACACCAAGTCAAAATACGAGGTATAGTTCCTACCAAACAGATTTTTCCACATGCAGATTCTGAAATCCACATTACAAAAAACAGAATTAACCCTCTGCAATCCAATTTTGGATTCAGGGTTTTTCTAGGGGGCTCTCTCTTTCTGCCATTATACATTGGCGCCATCTGCTGGCTAGAGCCAGTATTGCGGTATGGGACATGCTGGAAAGGCCTCGCAACAACAGAGCAGGCAGTAATATACAGTAAGAATACCCTACCGGACGTCTTCCAACAAAAGCTCTACAGCTTTCAATCAAAATATCTTCAGACGTCAGACAGTAGATTGGAAACGGTTAATGTGTCAATTCTTGGTGAGATTCTGTGTATAAACTGTAACAAGTTGTCGCAGAAGGATTTGACCAATTGGCTGGTGAAAATCCACAGCAGAACTCTGAAGCTGCAGAGAAGACAGCAGATTCTTCTTCTTAACTAGGTTACATATAAAGAACTGCTGCAGTGCCGACATGATTCTCTCACCTTTTTTCATCCTCCCTCTACTCTCTATAGTCATCACCCTTCTCCACCTTCTAAAATGAGTTTCATTGTCTCTGTTGTTAGAGACAAACTTCAAGGGGAACTGGGATGTCTTTTATGCTGCTGTCACTGAGGGCAGCCTAAAGTAGGGACAGAGACGCTGATTTCAGTAATTTGTCAGTTAATGCAGTGTGTTTTTTTGAACTTACATCATATTCCTGCAGATCCCAGCAAGAGACAAGTCCAGTTTATTGATGATCTGCTGCTAACCCCACTGACCTACCCTGATTGACAGTTTTCTAGCTACTATGCTGCATAATGAGAAAACTACCATATTGGTCTCGATATAGCAGCAGCAGTGTCATGTGGAAAGTATGTATTTGCGGGGGGCTCAACATATACCTTGGGAATCATGCCCCTGATCTTTTAAGACCCTTGCAATGCCCCTGGCTGACACCAGCCTGCAATGGCTGGATAGAAGATAACTACAATACTAGCCTTTTAATCCCTTAAAGGGGTTGTCCCGCGAAACAAAGTTGGGGTATACACTTCTGTATGGCCATATTAATGCACTTTGTAATGTACATTGTGCATTAATTATGAGCCATACAGAAGTTATTCACTTACCTGTTCCGTTGCTAGCGTCCTCGTCTCCATGGTGCCGTCTAATTTTCAGCGTCTAATCGCCCGATTAGACGCGCTTGCGCAGTCCGGTCTTCTCCGTGTTGAATGGGGCTGATTGTGCTGGAGAGCTGCTCCTCGTAGCTCCGCCCCGTCACGTGTGCCGATTCCAGCCAATCAGGAGGCTGGAATCGGCAATGGACCGCACAGAAGACCAGCGGTCCACCGAGGGTGAAGGTCCCGGGGGCCATCTTCGCAAGGTAAGTAAGAAGTCACCGGAGCGCGGGGATTCGGGTAAGTACTATCCGTTTGTTTTTTTTCAACACATGCATCGGGTTTGTCTCGCGCCGAACAAAGCTATTGAAAAAAAAAAACAAAAACGTTTCGGCGCGGGACAACCCCTTTAAATGGTACCGTCAATAGTGACCACAGTATCTACGCAGTTAGAGGGAGTAAGCTTTCTCCCATGCTCCACTGGGGTGCTGAGGCGTTTTCATGGCATCCAGAGGTCTAATGGAGGTTTCTAGTCCTGCCATCTCAATTTTTGCATTCAATCCTGTTAGAGGATGAAACCGGCAAAATTGTCAACAAAAGTTTATAGAATTTTCAAAAATATTTGAAAAAAATACTAAAAGTGAAAAAAAATTCAACTGATTTCATGCAAAAATATAAGCAATAAAAGTTAACATATGGTTTCTCCACATAAACATCCAAACTTTAAATATTTCATTATTTTTCCTGCATGGTTAACACACTGTAAAAAGAAAATGGAAAGGAAAGGAAATAGAGAATGGAACAAAACTATGACTCTCCCTGCAACAAACAATCCCTCACACAACCACTGACAAAAAAATAAAAATGCCCAGAATATAGTGCCAAAAAGCAAAATTTTATTTTTTAAAGGTATTTTGATTTTGTAAAAACTATATGAACTTGGTATTACTTTCATTATACTGATTTACTGAATAAAGTTAAGATGTCATTTTTACAGAGCAGTTAAAAAAAAACTCTAAAAGACAATTTAAAAAAAGTAACATCTTTATTTTTTGTTTTCCATCCCATACCACAATTGTTTTTAGCGTTTTCAATATATTACATGGCATAATAAGTTTTACCAATTAAAATACAACACATCCTGCAAAAAAGCAAGGATTCTTACAGCTTTGGTGAAAAATACAAATGATATGACTCCTTAAAACCCAAGATGAAAAACATTGCTGCTAAAAATTGCGGTGGTTGAAAGGGGTTCAAAGAAACTTCATTCCCTATTGGTAATGTCACACCAACTTGTGATTACATATTCTGGTTCAGCTCTCCATGATGTTTTCTGAATAATAGATTAGAGTGATGTAAGCAACACGTCACATAATTAATTCCTTCGTCAGTGTTAGATTTTGTATGATTTGCTACTTTCTAAGGTGTTGTCCACCATGACTGGACACTATACTTTCCTTTGTTCTGCTTTGCACTATAAATAAAGTTAACTGGGCTGGATTGGCAGAAAGAGCACAGTGGTGAACACATGAGATAACTCAGATCCTGGTAGTCTTATTGACCATTCTAAATTTAAAGGAACACTCCAATGGCTGCAGGTCAAAGTGCAAATGGTTTTCCTACGCATTTTGAACTACAATGTTCTTATTCATGACATGTCTGATCCATAGTATGAACTTGACATTTAAAATAAATTGAATAAATAGTAACACTCCTTGGACACATCCCTGGAAATTTGTTAAGAAGCCACAAACAAGAAGAAAAAAAGAACAAAAAACAGCAAAATGAAACAAAAAAGGGAGCAAAGCAAAATTAAAAAAACAACTCAAAACACATCTGTCATTTTTGGGACGACATGTTTGCACAACTGGAAGTGGCAAGTATAGGATACCAAGACAGTGGAAAAGCGATGACTGATGCTAAGGGTTCTTGCAGATTAACTAAAAATAACAGAACTGAATATAACTAGGAATGGAGGGTTTCACAGACAAGATAACTAGAACAACCTGATCCAAAGTGATCTCTCAAGAGGAGCACTCACCTTGAAAACGATGAACCCACTATGGGAGAGAGACCAGAAAAGATCCAAGGGAAACTGGCAACTGCTACCTTTAACCCTTAGAGACAGAAACTAAATAAAACTGAAGAACTAAACTGACTAAGTAACTATAATAGAACGGTAAATACACCGAATCATACCCTGTTTCCCTGAAAATAAGATGTACCCTGAAAATAAGACATAGCATGATTTTTCCAGAATTTTTGAGGATGTAAAATGATTTTTCAGGCTTATTGAGGATGCTTGAAACATAAGCCCTACTCCAAAATTAAGCCCTGCTAACAGTTAATTAAAAAGGTCTATTTAAATAGTGTCCAGGCAGCTATACATGTAAAAAAGTTAAACCTTTTTGAACAAAAATTAATATAAGACACTGTCTTATTTTCAGGGAAACACGGTACTAGAAATATCTCTGGCACAGTGTGATAGGTATACAAACTGCATAACCTGTACCCTTAATACTAAAATGCCAGTTTATATACATTACAATTATAACTGATAGGCTGAGTGGCTTATCAAACAATCAAGCAAGCTTATCATTGCTGGCCCCAGAGGGAAATGTTAGTCCCTTGTTGTCCAGCGCTAAATGATTGTGCGCATGCACCATCCCGCACGTCACATGCTCTGTAGTGACGTGCTCCCAAACCTGTCCATAGACCAGGAAGTCACAACACTATCGGCCCCATGACAGTACCCCCTCTCCGAGGAGTGGCCCTTAGGACCTAATGGGAAGGGGGTTCTTTTATGAAATATCTTAAAGGAGATGTCCCGAGGCAGCAAGTGGGTCTATACACTTCTGTATGGCCATAATAATGCACTTTGTAATGTACATTGTGCATTAATTATGAGCCATACAGAAGTTATAAAAAGTTTTATACTTACCTGCTCCGTTGCTAGCGTCCTCGTCTCCATGGAGCCGACTAATTTTTGGCCTCCGATGGCCAAATTAGCCGCGCTTGCGCAGTCCGGGTCTTCTGCAGTCTTCTATGGGGCTCCGTGTAGCTCCGTGTAGCTCCGCCCCGTCACGTGCCGATTCCAGCCAATCAGGAGGCTGGAATCGGCAGTGGACCGCACAGAAGAGCTGCGGTCCACGGAGGAAGAGGCCATCTTCAGCGGTGAGTAGAGAAGTCACCGGAGCGCGGGGATTAAGGTAAGCGCTCCGGTGAGCTTTCTTTACCTCCCTGCATCGGGGTTGTCTCGCGCCGAACGGGGGGGGGGTTGAAAAAAAAAAAAACCCGTTTCGGCGCGGGACAACCCCTTTAACGACTTCAGGACCACCCATAAACTATAAACATTTGGGCGGTCCTGATGTATCTCTGCATACACGTTTTAAAACATCTGTGCAGTGAATCCACCTAGAGCCCCACTTTCCTGCTGTGTAGGAGCTCTGTGATCTGCGAGTCTAATAACAGCTCACATCATAGAACTTTGCGTGATCTCCAGGCAGGTGACTGTTGTGACAGCCAGTCACAGCCATCACTGCGACAAAGCACTGCTGTGCCCTCCCCCTCCATCTCGGAAGTCAGGCAGCCCATTAAAAGGAAAGTCAAAAAATTATGCCGACATGATGGTAAATGTTATTTATTAACTTGTTTGTGAGGTATGACTACCGTATATGTATTACAAGCAGAAAATGTCAAATTTTGAAAAATACAATTTTTTTCAAATTTCTTTACATTTTAGATTTTGCTCTACATAAACGCAAAACATATTAACCAAGGTTTACTACAGATAAAAAGTAAAATGTGCCATGAAGAAACAATCTCAAAATCACTTGAATAAGTAACAATATTTTAAAGTTATTACCACATGAAGTAAAAAAATATCAGATTAGAAAAATTGGGCTTGGCCAGACCAAAACTAGCTTGGGTGGCAAGTGGTTAATCAAGTGCTCAATATTGACATATATTGCTGGAACCCATGTTCTCTCCCAGGTCCAGACCCACACCAATGCACTAGAAACTGTAACAAATTAGGCATTCAACAAGAGTCCAACATTTTTGTAATTTCAAATTGTATATTACCATCAAAAATCACCGGTGGAGGAGGAGATGTGATTGTAGAATATGTCTTACGCAGAGATTTGTGGAAAACATTGGAGATTTTGAAGGCTGTGGGATCTCCAACCTGAAGGATTGATAATCTCCTCTATTTTATAGGAGCGAATAAACTTGGGTCCTAATTTAAAAGAAATAAATTTGTGTTTAATATATCTTGTAGAGAGCCAGACTCTCTTCCCTACTGAAAAACTAGGACTTACAGAGATTTTTCTATCTGCTGCTTTCTTATACCCAAAGACCAAACGTTTGATGTTCACTTGAACCTCTTTCCATACCTTGGCTGGGCAGGATGAGAACTCATTTTTCTCTGGGACATGAAATAGGCAGATAGACAGCTACCTAAACTTCCTAGAAATTAATTTATCCCTGGATGTCTGGCTAAAATGGAATCATACATCTCATTGATCAACTAGAGGTGCAGTTTAGCGGGTACAAATAACTTGTTTTTTGGAAGAGTATGAGAGTCAAGATCTTCAGCCTCCCTTATCTGATCCTCTAGATCCGAAGAGGTCCGAAATCACCAATCCTTTGGCCAAAATTGGAGTAGTGGGCTCCTCGGAGGCTTGAGAGGCAAAACTTCTTAACAGGGCATCCGCCTTAACGTTTTAACTACTCGGACGATAGGTGACCACAATATCAAAATGGGAGAAGAACAAAGACCTATACATGTACAGCAGGATGCCGAAACTACTGTCATGCTGCATCATTAATGTACGGCACATGCCTGGAAGGGGTTAATAATCATCATGCATGTGATACTGGCCACAGTTGTCCTGGGCTTTCATTCAAGACAGTATTATAATAAAACAGTGGTGTAATATGAACTGTCAAGATTGGTCTGTCGGCTTCACATCACAGATGAAATACAGACTACCATAAATAGCATTTTTGATAAAGTATGTAAATTAGAGAAATGATACATTATGTACCGTATATCACCATTGTTGCCTTTCTCATCATTCTGCTCCATTTTTTTACAACATAATGTAGTGAATGCTTTCTATTAACAGTCTCATTAATATCAATTAGGCTTGCCAAATGTCATCAATTAGCAGCAGCTAAGGCTATGTTCCCATCAGCATTGTGGTTTTCATTTCCCTGCCCCATTATGGGAGCAGTAAAGCAGACACTCCGGGTCAAACAGAGCAGTCTTATGATGGAGACCAACAGTGCCAAATGGCCCCATTATAGCCAGTGGTCCCCATCATGCTGTTCAGCCTTTTACGGAAGAAGTAGTGTAACATACTATGCTATTTCTTTCTGTACTGGGTGATATACCCGTGCATTGCACAGCGCTATAAGTGCAGGGATTGGTTATTGAAAATTGGGCTTTCAGAGTTATATCCTCCTCCTACATAATAACTGATGTTACTACGCCATTTTGCAGTGACCCCAAATCATTCGTTCATCAGGTTCGCTCATCAATAGAAATGAGCGAGCATACTCGATAAGGCAAACTACTCGAGCAAGTAGTGCCTAATTCGAGTACCTGCCCGCTCGTCTCTAAAGATTCGGGTGCCGGCAGGGGGTGGGAGCGTTGGGGGAGAGCGGGGAGATCTCTCTCTCCCTCTCCTCCCCTCTTCCCCCTGCTCACCGCCGCAACTGACCTGTCACCCGTGCCGGCACCCGAATCTTTAGAGACGAGCGGGCAGGTACTCGAGCGGGCAGGTACTCGAATTAGGCACTACTCGCTCGAGTAGTTTGCCTTATCGAGTATGCTCGCTCATCTCTACTCATCAACCTTATGCGCAATCATCTTCAGTAATATTTCTTTAAGCTGAAATGTTCATTAATGTCATTAGTTGCTACATCAGGGCCACCAGCAGACACTGTCAGCGAAGTCGCTGACATGCAAAAAGTGTGTTTTGGTGGTATATCAGTATAGGAAATAGCAACCAATCACAGTGCAGCTTTCATTTTACTTCAGCAGTATAAGAAATGAAAGCTGAACTGTGATTGGTTGCTATTGGCAATATAACAGCTGTCCGAAAGAAAATCTGTGTTGCCCCTAGCAACTAATCACAGTGCAGCTTTCATTTCACCTCAGCAGTATAAGAAATTAAGGCTGAGCTGTGATTGGTTGCTATTGGCAACAAAAATTACAGGGGAAGTCAGTGCGTTTTTGATTTTTAATTAAGCCAGTATTCATTGCCTGGTGCTGAAGGACGCTCATGCAAAATTTCACTAAAACCGGGGCCGAACTGTGGATTTGTATACGACACAAACAAACAAACGGATTTAGCTTTTTATATATAAGATTTAATAGAATTCAGCAGCGTAGACCTCAGCGCTGATGTGGACAAAGCCTCAGGCTTTATTCACATCAGCGTCTTATGGCAGCAATTTTGGCACGATACACGCGTGTGTAGTGGCCCAGAGTTAACGTGGCCCCTCCATAAGTATGCATGTGTTTGTCTTGTGCATTTGTATTGTCAGTGTCTTCTATGTGAGTGAATTTGATGTGTATTTCACCTCCGCAGCACTGAATGGGTTAATGTCTGGGTTATGTCTGAGAAAATGTATCTTGTTGTATGTCACATTATCATGTTTTATATACGTGGATGCAAGAGAGTTGGCTTCTAGTTCTTCTTGCAAAAGTCAGTGCAAGGTACAGATCTGGGAGTTTGTCTGACAAGCCTGCAAGTTAGCAAGTGATTCACACAGACACGGCTCGGCCTATGTGTGCCCAAGATGGAAGAGGTTGAGGGATGGCCTGATGTGTGCCCTGGACCCTATTGACCCAGGCCTACCGGTTACTAAGATGGAGGACAGAGAGTGAGAGGAACCGCCATGCAGCGCTAAGTGCCCGTTTCCAAATGTGTATGTTGACCGGTAGAGAGCTGGAGAGAGAGAAAAAGAGTGTCCGGGAGTAAGACCCCACAGGTAATTTGGACCGTGGACTCCAGAAGTAAATAGACGAGTGGCAGCAGTTGTGGATGCAAAAACACACAAAGTTTTATTCCTCCATAAAAACCAAGGAAACAACATTTCGAGCCAAGTGGTCTTTTTCGAGTTCCTTAGTGGTACTGAACAAACATACATTTATGTAGCAATCATAAAACCACCCCAAACAGTAACGTGTGTGGCTGAAAAGCAGCCTATCAACATCAACCTTCACTTGATTGAGGAATTAACACATTAAATACCTAAAAAGGACCATGATATACTCCAAGATATAGTGGGGACCGCCGCCATATGTAAAGCCCAGTACTGGCATCCCATGATGTCACCGCGCATGTCCAGAATAGCCGGGTATCTCACGCATCACATGACATGGTCACATGAGTTTTCATTGCAAAAGCAATATCGTGCGTCATTGAAATGTTAATGCGCATGTATCAGAACATTGCTTAACATAAAAGGACACATGATAGAAGTCATGGGACCTATCACTATGGAAACATTACCATGCATCCGTCAATGGCACTGCGCATGTCCAGAAGACTCAAATGTCTCCCGAATCACATGACATAGCCACAGGAGCCATTGCTGCAGCAATAATATCACATGTCATTAAGACATCACTGCGCATGTGTCAGAGTAGTGCTTAACGTATATAGGCACATGTCATAGGTCATATGACCCATCACCATGAAAGTATCGTCACACGTCAACAAAATATGTATCAATTACCCTCACTATTTACTGCTGCAGGACCGCTCACCGTAGAGATGTAACGTGTAATAATTCACACAATCCTGTGTAGTATACCACCCATATAAAGAAGGCTTAATGGTGCAAGATTAAATAATACTCATCCTCTGCTATATTATATGCATATTATGTAGATCAAGCATAATCCTCATATTCACCCACAATAAATGTAACCTAATTCACCCGGGAGGTTTTTTTTTATCATACCACAAGTATTAACCCATTGTTCTACATAGAAATATAATTTATTGTCTTTTATATGCAGTATTCCGTAGGGACTATGTGAACAACATATGAGCATAAGTCATAGATACATGCAGCAGTCACAAGCCATAAAGAATGATGAAAGCATTAGCGATGTCTGCATAATGTTTTATTAAGATTTTATAATCCTTCAGAATTAGCGCTTATATTGCATTTAGGTAGCTGCTTCTTAGGTTATCGGGAAATTCAAACCCACTTCTCCTGAGCACAACATGTGTACTGAATAAAAACAGAAAATATAATATCAGTTAGAAAATAACAAAACCAAAAGAGAAAAAAGTCAAATACGTTCAGTAACATAACAAGGATACAGGTGAATCGAACAAACAGACGATGGATCAATATATGGAAAGAAGTGGTAATCCACATTCAGACCTTTTGGAGTTAACGTATCTACTGTATGAATCCATTTAAGCTCCTTTTTCAAAAAACTTTTTCTCAGTCGCCTCCTCTAGTCAGTGGCGGAACATGGTCGATTATCTTAAATCTACACTGGCTAATAGAGTAGTTCATATTTACCCATATTTGGAATGGGTAAATCTGTCTTCTTGGTTCTAATCATACTCTCATGACTAATCCTCCGCGAGCGAACCTGCATTGCCATCTCACCCACATATGCCAAGGCAAAAGGGTCATATAATGAGATAGACGACAAATGATGTGGTGTAGGTATATCTGCCATTAACATGGAATGTCTATGGGGATGTCTAAAGGTGTTGCCCCTAATTAAATTGCCACACCACGAACAATTCAGACAGGCAAAATAACCAGGCTTAGATGTCTTATGTAGGCATTGTAGAGAAGAGCTTGGAGATTCATACAAGGGACTGTGTTACGGCACTCTGCCCCCCGAGCGCCAGATGGGGTGCCCTGATCTTCCCGCACCCCACTGTCCCTGCCTACTTGCCTCGGCCCTGGCTAACCCCAGGCGGACAACTGGACGGCGGTCCCTGCCCTGGCTCGGGACCTGGCGACTGACAAGAAGCAAGCTACCTAATGGGGGGAACAGAGTGCCGACAGAGGAGGCAGATGGAACCGACCAACAAAACTTACAAGGCTGGAGATGGAGCTCACAGGCAAACAGAAAGGATACTGGATAGCAACTAGTGCTGACTGAGCCAGACTAAACTAGAGGCTAACAGAACCGACAAGAGCAGACAGAGCAATGAGGAACCAGAGGGAGCTGACCGGCAACTAGGGACTGGCTGAGGAAACTGCAGACAGATTGGCTAGGTGCAAGCAGAACCAATAACTGGCAGTGAGCTCAATTCACTGCCAGTCTTTTAACCACAAGGCTCCGCCCAGGGGCGGAGAGTGGGAGGAGGCAACTCCACCCACTGCTGTATAAGAAGAACGGAGGAGTGCGGGTGGCACCCTACGGGCGGACACGCCCACGCCGCCGCCCACCGGCCGCCCCAAGCCGCTGGGATAACCCCGACACAAGGCTCCAGGCCGCCGGAGCGACGCGCGCCGACCGCGGGACCCCTTGCCGCGCTGCATGGTAACAGACTGACTAATTTATCCCGTATATTGGGGCTTCTAAAAAAAGGACATAAGAGGATTGCTTTTAAATTCTGTAATATTCGGATTACCCCGAGCAAGAATTGGCCAATGACACATCAATATCCCCCCAATTTGCCCACTCAGATGGCCAAATGTAGATACATTACGTCGTTTCAATAAATCTTCATGTTTTTTAGACCTGACTAGGTTTTTGGTATGATTCGTCAGAGTATCCAGACCATGGACTCGTCTGACATCCTGTGAATCCTCCCTGTCGCACCACTATTGTGTTTGCACTGGTACCTTGCTGACGTATGTAAAGTGTTGAATTGTAACTGCTTCTATAAGTAAACAAGCTTAACCGAGCGTTCCCAGGTTTGCTCTGAAACATTATCCCTGTGTGTGGACTATTTATTTTCAACTTCTGGATTTACCGCAGAGGGCGCAACGATGGTGTAATGAGTGACAAAGGATTTAAGGTAAACCGTATACTGGGTTGCCCTGTGAAACTCTCCCAGCAGTAACTTGGTCGGGTCCAATGCTACCCCCAGGGAAGGAGATGGTAGAGCCCCGTGACAGTGCCTTTCTGCCCCCCTGTCTCCTTGGCTGAGGGCCGGCTCTCTGGACGTTGCACTGGCCAAAATTCGTGAGCATCTGAAGCATTGGATACCAACGCATTTGTTCAGATGGGCGATTCTTTGGAGCATAAAATCCACCGGCCAGAAAAGATAGTGCAGACGGTGCGCCTTCTGCCTGGCCGCTTTTACGCTGCCCGGAAAAGATGGCTCTGGACCTATCTTTTGACTGGAATACGCCGGCTGGTCCCATGGACTCCTATAGGAGCGTATGGGAGCTGCCGGCAAAGGGAGGTGGGAGGAAGTTTAGCAGCACCTCTGCTGAACTCCCTAATAATATTTTCTTGAGCTGCGTAGAATGGTTTCTGGAGGAAGTGATAAGACCTGAATGAGGTTTTTGATATATTGCTTTAAGTTCCTTAATCACAGTGAGCTGCACTGTTAAACCACATAAAACAAACGTAATCTGCATCGTCTTCTGCTTGTGCCGCTGATATTGTCAGATAAGCAAAACTGCCAGATCTAGAGCCAGAGAACCTGTTAGGGGTCCCAGAGGGGCGAATGTTGGTATTATATATCAGGACGCGAGGAGGCTGACCAGGCTTTTGCTGAAGCCAGTATGGATAATATGTCTCTAATACAGGGCCTGTGTTCAACTGGCAGGATAGAGTGACCTGCTGATTTAGGGATGCGCTGATCACCGACTCCTGTGTCATGCGATTTTTGGCCACAATGTGGGCAGCTTAAAATTGTGACACTTGTGTGAATGAGGCCTAATATCAATGGGGTCATGTTGCAAGCTGCAGGTTGCTGAGACCACAGGTCGGAAGTTGCAAAAAACACATTGAAGTTGGATTTTTTATGACCTACAAACTGCATTCGTGGCAACTTGTGACTCCCACTGCAACCGCATTGGCCTCAATGTGAGACCTTGCACTAGCATTATGGTCAATGCAGTTGTAGTTAGATTCACAGGCTGCCAAAACCACAGGTCACAGGTTGCAAAAAATCCAACCTCTGTGGCTTTTTTTGCAACCTACAACTTGCATCTCAGTGTGAAGTTGCAGGACTACACAGTGATGATTCGTCGTGCCACCCTTGTCCCTGCCAAAAGTCATCGTGAAGCCCCAGCCTTAATGTCATTATTGTTATTGAGCTATAGTTGCCATAATTTTTTATTCAGAATGTGAACTATTGCCCGCCATTGAAACCTGGATCCTACATATTACATAAAAAGAACCATTTTCTAAATAATGTTATCATAAAACTATAGATTACTAAACCTTCAAAATCATCATAAGCAACAATTTAGTTACAAAATAACTTATTCAAGGGAATCAACATTTGTGTTGTTGCTTGTGAGCATGGGATTCTACATGAGATGAGAAGCAGGAATAAACTGATACTTATGGACAGATGTTTATGTCTTCAAATAAAGATTTTAATTTAAAGACAAACATTTTTTAGTGTTTGTGAAAAAGTACCATCTGATACTGCCCACTACTGGCACAAGCAGAGATCACATTCCATATAGCCAACAGCATTATACAGGTTTAAATGTATAAAGAGAAGACTAGTGACAACCATTAACAATAACATGAGCAAGCTAGGAATTATAATTTTCCTGTCTTCCTTCTTCATATCATAACTTGCAATTATTGGTGGAAGATTTCTGGCAAAGCTCAGTGCATAAATATAATTACAAAACTAAGCTTAGTACATATATATACAGCACTGGAACCAAGCTCATAACACAAAAAACAGCTCAAGAACCAAGCTCAATACATAAATATGACATCCGAGCTAACTATATATGGCCAGTTTCTTCTGTATGTGGCCAGTTTCAAACAAGTGTATTATGGCCGCATTTTTGGGCTCACGGTATGGTTGAACTGTGGGTCTACTGACACATATTCACAGTATCATAGAGATCTATGAAATGAGAAGGCTGAGGATAGAAGCAAGTATATAGAGCTCACAGGGCTCTATAGCAAAACTTAGAATTGGCTGTCTCCCCAAATATTTTAATACATACCAGTCAAAAGTTTGAACACACCCTTTCATTCCATGGTTTTTCTTGATTTTTTTGTACATTGTAGATTCATATTGAAGACATGAAAACCATGAAAGAAGACAAATGCAATGGTTTTCCAAGTGTTCTGTAGCTGCGCAAAGGCTGCAATCAGAAAGTGGAGCTGGGGTACGTTACAACATCAGCCCCAGTCCACATGAATGCGCTGGGTGCCGCTGAGTACCTTCTTACTCTCACTGCAGAAGGTCCCTGAGGTATCATCTGCTGAAAATCCCTCAGTAGGGCTCAGTGTAAAATGTGTCCTTCTAAACCCTGTAACAATGCCTCCTGTGGTGTTTGGACTCATTGTCTGACAGGGAGGTGTTCCCCCTAATTGACCAATTAGCCATAATGAAAGTGTATGTATTCTGAGCCCACCTCTACATGGGTGCTGGGTATTTTTCAGCCTGAAGTGTCTGGTGTGGCAGCGGTCATCTGCAGCCAGTACCAGTGATGAAACGTTTACTGTGACTGCTTATTCACCTTTTGCCTAGCTCTGCTACTGTGTGCATATATGTTGCTTTTCCATCTGTTCTATATTCTTCCCTACCCTTCCCTAATCCCTAGGGCTAGATTGAATCCCCTAGATATGAGACTTGGAGCTGTCCCTATTGCAGTGATCAACCTACTTTTAGGCAGGTCCACCACATCAGAGTTGGTTAGAGATAGTGATCCCATTCCTGCATTTTTTCTCATTGTTTTTTGGTCTCTTTTCTGTTCCCTGTGTTTTGTTTTTTAAATATGTGTCTATATTTGTTCCTCATGGATAAGAGTGATATCTAAGTGAGGTCCATGAGGGGTGCAGTTTTCTACGCTCCACATGAACATAATATAACAACCAGCCGTAACATCTCTTGGAGGGGTCTCTGAGATAGATTTAACATGGATCCCAGTGAGAGGTTCAAAAGTCAACTCCAGGCTATTTCTCTAGAAGTCATAGAAATTAAACCACAAGCTCCCATAAGGGAATTTGCCCTATCGTTTATCCTGCAATATTCATCCAGAAGGCAGAATTGTTTCACCTTCCATGAGTACTGTAGACTTTTTTTCAGATTGCATCATAATTGGATCATAATGTATCATTTACGGGGAGAATCCACGGCACTGGACTTCTCTTTACCACCAGCCTCAAAAGCTTTCTCATCTGTCGACTATTTTTTTTCCACATTAAGCTTGTTGTATAATGATCCTGATATAGTCTCCTTGGCTGAAGGTAAAATCAGACATTTGCATCAAGGACAGTCTCTATTTATCTCAAGGAAAGACTATTGTGGACAATTCTGCCAGTGGGCAATAGAAACACAATGGAATGACCCTGCACTCAGAAGCCAGTTTTGTTTTAGACTATCTCATAAGTTTTAACCCTTTCCAATCCAATTTTGGATTCAGGGTTTCCTAAAAGGCCTTCTCATATTACTGTTATACAACGGTGCCATCTGCTGGCTAAAGCCAGTGTGTTTGTGCCATAGAAGCTCTGACAGCAGAGTGGCTGGCAATAGACGGTAAGAAGACCTTGTCAGACGTCTTCTGACATTGGAGCTGTACAAGCTTCAATCAGAATGAATGAAGACGTCACACAGTGGATTGGAAAGGGTTAAGATCTCTTGATTCACTACCACCTAGTAATAAGACTCTTGAACAGGCGATGTGTATTGCAGTTCGTATAGGTCAACAGGAGGGAGCTAATGAGCTTACAAAGCACATTCCTGTGGAAGTCTCTCTGGTCCTGTTTCTGTGAGGAAGCCAGGATGGAAATTTAAGCAGTTTCAATATCTGGGCATATTTGGGCTTGTATAGAGTATGTGGAAACTCAGTATGAGTACTAGAAATTAGGTTATCTTTATCTAAATGTGACTTAATTACTATTTGGGAAAATCTCCTGACCTCAGAGGACTCCTTTAATTGTCTATCATTCTGCCAACCACATTTCAGACATTTGCTCTACTTGTACCTTTTTGAGGAGGTGGTGGATCTAGCCTGAAGGTTAAGGGTATAGGGGATGCGGTATGAGAAAGCCAAGCCACTCCATATCCAGAAGAAGCTTCTGGGGCGTAGGTAGTGTGATCCTCTCTCCCATTGGAAATTTCTCCCTCCTCTTCTAAAAAAGATGAGGACCTGTAACTTCCTTTCCTTGTTATTAACTTTTTTTGGCAAAATAATTTCCTGTGGGGAAGTTCCAACAATAAAGAAATCAACTAATGTGCAAGCATCCTCCGTCTTGTCCACCAGAAAAATTCTGATGAAAATCCTCTGCTATCGCAAAACTTTTGTCACATGATTGCAACGGCAGCCTGTCAGCAGTCATGATTTTTTTCAATGACCAATCCTTCAAAAAAATATCATGTCTATAGCTGAAGTTCAGGGATAGAGAATAGTGATATGGAATAGTGTTCTTAGCCTATTGGTTACTTCTTCACAAGTCACTAAAAGCTTGTCCAAGAACTAAATTCCATTTCCTGGTGGTTCTGGAAATTCATACACATGTCACACTTACAATTTTCATATGACTTGTCTAAGGCCGCCTGCACACAAGCGTATTTGCATTGCGTAATCTGTGGTCAGCGTCTGCCCCTGGGTTCTGCAGCAAATACCATCCATACCATGCTATGGAAAAGCGTTTTTTTCTGCACACGAGTGGAAATCAATTGTGATTTTCCACTCGCATCCGGAATCCGACCCATTCGTGTGCAAGCGGCCCAAGAAGGGGAAAGTCCTTTTTTCTTAGAAGAATGGTTTTTCGAGGAAGTGATAACAACTGTCTGAGGTTTTTGTTTTAGCTCTTCAAGTTCCTTAGTCACAGTGAGCTAGACCACTGAACCATACAAGGCAATAGTAATCTGCATCGTCTTCAGCTCGTACCTCTGATATTGTGAGATAGAAAAAATTACCAGATCTAGAGCCAGAGAACCTGTCAGGAATTCCAGAGGGGCGTATATTGGTATCAAATACTAGGACACGAGGAGTTTGACCAGGTTTGTGCTGATACCAGTATGGAAAGTTTGTATGTAATATAGGTCCTGTGCTCAAATGGCAGGATAGAATGATCCTTTGACCTAGGGATGCGCTGACCACTGGCTCCTGTGTCAGTACATGTTGGGCTGAACCACCTAGATGAAAGAAAAAAAATAGATAACTATACAGAAGTAATTTGATTTATTACAACACTTATTTTTCCAAAAATGCATACTATTTCCCCATGTAATATACATATAATAATATGCCTTACTCGTGCAGTACACCACAATGACAACCCAAAGACAATTCCAGAACATTGTGCACATCTGAAGGTGAAGGACATCATGTCTCATCTTAAACAAGCTTTTTATAATAAAAAGACTTCCAGATATGCAAATCATCCTTCCAGACGTGTCAGTCACTTGTGAGTTATGAACACCCACATTTTCAACTTACAAAGTGTTCCAACAAGAGGCAATGTTTATTCTAGAAAACATGTCTTCTTATATATTGTAATTTTAGGACCTTTAGGACAAGATTTGGTGCTCTTTTGCTATTAGGAAAACATTGCCTTAATTGCTAAAATTGGATACTTAGATTACAACACCTTTATGTGACAATATTTTCAACTCTTTGGACTATGCTAACTTAAAACCATGCTCAACTTGCTACAGGCAATGCTAATCTTTGGCTCTAACTTTTTGGAAGACCCAGTCAACCAGCATGGGTATTTTACTCATAAAATGCTTGCAACTACCACAATGCCACCGCATCAAAATAGAGGCAAATACATCTAAGGCCTCGTTCAGACGAGCGCTGTTTTCGCACTGTTAGCAGCGCACAGAACACACTTCTAATAGGAACCAAAAGGTTTCTATAGAAGCGTTTACATGAGAGAATGTTAGGCGCGCTGAATCAGCGCACCTAACAAAAGATAGGCCATGCAAGTGCAAACTCGCATGTTGGCTCCGAGGTGCGTGTATAGATAGGACATGTCCTATGTTTGCTGCGTGCTTTTGCAACGACCGAGACACAAGGCACACCACTGAGGAGATGGCGGGGGTAGTTGTCTGGGATGTCACGGTGGCAATATTCGACGTACACATATGTCGCAGCCACCAAGGTGTTAGTGGAAGCCACTATACACGTACAGCAGTCCCGCTATGCAGACTCAGGAGCTCAAACACCAGTGCTGTCAGCGGGAGGCGGCTGTAATTGATAGTTGGGCTTCCGCTGCTCCTGTCGGGATTGGAGTTACGTCCAATCCTGGCAATTTAACCCTATATTTGGTGCTGTAATGCAAACCACAGCATCTATGGGATTTGGAGAGGGAAGGAGCTCCCACCTTCACCCCATCGGCACCCCCACAAACCAATCATGGACTGCTAATGGTTGCCATGGCAGCTAGGTCAAATCACGAGCTCTTTCCGGTCTGTCATGTATGCAGACCTACTGTGGTCAGTTTCCTCATTGACAGTAATAGGCTTTACTGTCAGTGAAGAATATGACCGATTTAGAAAATACACTCCAAAAGAAGTACAGTGTATTATTTAAGTAATCAAATGATTGCATGTTCAAGTCCCTTTGTGGAAAAAACAAATGTGGTTTAAAAATTTTCCTTTTTGCAATGTAACAGCCAACAAAACATCGCTAATGTGAAAGAGCTCATTGAAAAGCACGGGCTTCACATACATGTAATTTGTAGCACTGTCACAAAAAAATAGCACGATTTTGTCGCCCTGTGAAAGTGGCCTTATTCCAGAAAATATACCAACAGTAGTTTGCATGCACATATAAGATATTGTGATTTTCATGACCCAGTGTAACAACTACTAAGCACCTGTGGGATCAAAACAGTCACTGCACTCCTTATAGGTGATGAAACAGCAGTGGATGCCCACATATGAGGCATTTCCATACTCAGGAGAAATTGTGCGGTGCTTTTTCTCCTATTGTCCTTGGTGAATATGAAAAATTTGAGGCTAAACTTATTGGAAAAAAGGAAGTTTTTCATTTGCATAGTCCAATGTTAACAACTATCACAAAACACCCGTGGGGGTAAAATGTTCACTACACTTCTTGATGATTTTTGAGGGCTCTGGTTTCCAAACTAGGAGGCACTTTTGGCCTACAATTTTGGGCATTTCAGGGGCTTGCAAAAATTCTGAAATTGTAGTGGCCCAGAGGGTCTTTCTGGGACGTTTGTCTTCTTTTTGCGGATTGTTGTACGTAAGTGTATTGGTATTTGTGCTTTGCGTCAACTCATCCTATCTTAGTTATGTGTTCTGTCTCCCTAACCTGCTGAATGCGTGACATGTGTGTTGAGTCAGAAAAAAGGGGGAAGGAGTTGAAGAAGGTGGTTGTTGTCGGGAAGAGAGAGAGGAGGTGTGATGCAAAAGAGAGCAGCAGTTGAGGTTGCTCAAGCTAGAGTGGAGATGGATTGGAGAAGGCCCTTCACAGTTTAGACGAAATTTAAAATAACATGATTTTATTTGTATAATACTTAAAAATCCAAATACAGGGCACACCACAGGTTCCTCCAAGGGACAAAACAAATTAGGTCCCAGGGGAAATGACAAACATACAAGAACAGACACACATAGAAGACACATAAAAGCGCCTAGGATACTTTGCACCACAACGAGCTGGATATAGTTCCAGTATCAACAGATAATTGTATAGATGCAAACACAAAATTCAAGGCCTATATCCTACATCTGCTCATTTGAGTAGGCATATGTATGTCCAAATTTCATACACAAATATTCTTGGAGTGTAGAAAAAATGGAAAACACCATATGCGTCCCGATTGCATATTAGCACTTTCTGCTTAGCTTAGGCAGCGCTGTTGATTAGAGCCACCTGATTGGCTCTTCTGCACCACGTGACTACACAGCGTGTACGCGGATTGCCTTCAGCAGCCATGCACTACACACTACAGTTAAGCAGACGTGCACTACACACTACACTTAAGCAGCACGGGGTTAGGTTTAGGGTTAGGGTTACCTAACCCTAAACACTAACCCTAAACCTAACCCTAAACCCTAAAACTAACCCTACACCTAACCCTAAACCCTAACCCTAAACCTAACCCTAAACCCTAACCCCGTGCTGCTTAACTGTAGTGTGTAGTGCATGGCTGCTGAAGGCAATCCGCGTGCACGCTGTGTAGTCACGTGGTGCCGAAGAGCCAATCAGGTGGCTCTAATCAGCAGCGCTGCTTAAGCTAAGTAGAAAGTGCTAATATGCGTGCCGATTTGGGGTTGCATATAAATCGCTCCTTATTTATGTGAGCGTATATACAAATAACCTTGCTCACGTAGCACTGGTGCAAATGCTATTTTACTGAAATTCAAAATTTCTTTCCTGAAGAATAAAGCTCAGATGTCAATAAACGATGATCAACTCATGTATGTTCATTTCTCATAGAGCTCAGATGTCAATAAATAATGATAGACTCATGTGTGTTTATTTCTCACAGAGCTCATCAGGAGTATCAAGAGTATTTTTATTATGATGTTCATCCGCTGGTATCTAGCGGGGAAACGCGTTGAGAAATAAACACACATGAGTCTATCATTATTTATTGACATAGTCTACAGCAGATGCTAATTAAAATTCATATCTTTATTGGAACATAGTTAAACAATGCCTCCTTCGTCACGATTTCATTGTAGGTATTGGTATGTGCATTTTTTAACTTATTCCATTAAAGACATGAATTTTAATTAGCATCTCCTGTGAGCTGGATCAACAAGTTTATTTTTCTATGTGACTCCACATCTCAAGTTTGTGAGTGATCTGTGCACCAGGAGAACTATACAAAGGATGAGCTGGTTTGATTTTCTTTGGCTACATAGTGAATAGTTTGAATGTTTTTTGCAGTTTTATAGGTCTCTATATATGATGTCACTGAAGCCTCAGTTGATGATGTCACTTTGACACAACCTGACAGTAATAGTTAGAACCGTACAGTTTTCAATTAGAATCAAACTATGCCTGCAGGAACAATCTCTTGGGGTTGTTCATACCCCTATAGAGCTTTCAGACAAAAAGCATCCAGACAGCAACATCCAGTGCTGTCCAAAAATGCACTGATTAAACATTTATTTGTGAAAATCAATACATTTTTCTGCAATCCTCTAAAAAGTAATGAGAATTGAGTTTTTTTATAAGTTCCTCTTTCTTATTAATCACTGTGACACGGCTCACTCCAAACACTACAATAATAAACTGCTTCATCTTCAGACTTCACATCAGCTATCACCAACTCCCAAAGATTTTTGGAGGTGTCTGGAGACACAGTAAATCTCTCGGGGATTCCTTGACCTCTTCGCTGGTTAGTACTTGTGTAATACTGATACACAAATTTTGGAGAGCTCCCAGGCTTGAGCTGAAACCAGCTCATAGATGTAGTTGCACTATTATATTTAGATGCAAAGACACAGGGTAATCTGGCTGTCCCACTTAGTGACACGGTCTCTGAGGAAGTCTGTGTTAGAATCTGCTCTTCACAGAGACCTGCAAAACGGAATAATGAAATCATTGCAGATATTTAATACTTTGTTAAGCCGAGTAGATAGTTCTAGAGATCTGTTTTATAAAAGTCAATATAACCATTGTGCTGCTCTAAATAGTGATCATCTTAGCAACTTTAGCTGGACTACTGCATTACTTACATAAGTGCAGGTAGACAAAGAAGAAGAGGAACATGGTTGCCCAGTGCATGCTGAATCACTGGACCTCTCCTGTTTGATTTCACTCAACTGTACAGGACTTTATATTTTTAGCTCACATGGACACACCTGCTTTATGCAAACCTGGTATGGGCTGACTCACAACTTCTCAATCTTTTTCTACTGGGGCCTCACCAGCAAGGACATGGTGATTCCGAATCGCAGCCTTATTCCAGAAAAATCTGTACTCCTTCCCTTCTGAGCCCAGCCATGTGCACCAACAGTAGTTTGCATGCACATATAGGACATTGCGATTTTCATGACCCAGTGTAACAACTACTAAGCACCTGTGGATGGTATGGGCTGAATCACAACTTCTCAATCTTTTTCTACTGGGGCCTCACCAGCAAGGACATGGTGATTCCGGGATCGCAACACTGGTCATAGTCTGTGACAAAATTTGTGAAAATTACAGCAATTTCTTTTAAAATTTGTCTCTTCAAACTTAGTAACAACATTAATATATGCAAAAAGAAATCGGGGAAAATTTATTTAGACTGATGTTACGCCGGTCTAAGTAAAGAGTGAAAAAGGAGTGAAGTCCGGTAAATTTATTAATAGGTGTATAGTCTTTAATAAGTTTGATGTATGTTTGGCCAATCCATGCTGCCTTTCTCTTCTCCTTTCCCAGAATATGAAAGCTGTATTAGCTACGAGGCTTGTAAAGTTGCATATTTTTGAGCAAGTACAATTTAGAAAAAAATTGCAACTTTTAAAATATCATAATTCTGGCATAACTTGTTTAGTAAATTGCCAAAGTTTTGATGCTGAACCAGAAAATAGTGCAGTCAGAGAAATTCCTGCGCCTTTAATCACTTCTGTCAAACCTACCTCACCAGCTGAGCCTCACCAACAACCGAGGGATGGCTCAGCAATTAGGCCTACCTAACAATTATGTTGTACCGTATATTATAATGTGCCTCAAAAAAAAACGGGCTTCTAAAAAGAAACTTTTGTATTTGCTTCTCAAAAACGTATGGTAAAACTGTCATTTCATCACCATGTCTAAACAACAAAGTGATGGTTTTACCATCTGTTTTTGAGAAACAAATGTAAGGGTGGAACAAAATGGGTTAAACAGTCTATTGTACATGTGTATGGATGCAGTGGTGTACCTTGTTTTATGTCCCTGTCAGGACCTTCAGAGGGAGGTCACCTTATTTAATGGAGCTCAGCTCTGATATAGTGATTAGCTAAGGGAACTTTGACCCTGCTCCCTCACGTGATTCTACAGCGTTGACCATCTTGGAAAAGTTCTGCAACCATAGAAAGAAACAGTGCTCTCATAGAACAAGAATCACTGGAGTTCTGAAATAAAATGTGGATAAATTTACCCAGTTCTTTGTGGTCAAGCTCTCACAAAGAAGGTAAGAAGGCACGCAAACCACGAGGAAGCACTTGTACCCATCAGCCAATGAAGAGTGGTAGAACAGCTGTAGCCCGGCTGCATGTGGAACACTGGAGAAAGGTCAGGAAGATCAGCGAGGACAGGGATATGGAAACGCAGACGGCACTGCTGTATGCACAATAGGCAGGCAGAACGGAGAGAGATAAAACTTTATACGGGCTAGGCATTACAGAACCACACCGGCTCCTTCATCAGGCCAACTCAAGGAGACTGGGCAAGGGCTTGATGACTAGGGGGCAAAGGTGTATGGTAGCTCGGTGGTGGTATCTGCGGCGGTGTATGCTTCCTCCACTAAAGCACCCTCCTCCTCCTCCTCCTCCTCCAACGCAACCTCTGTCTCGCAATCAAGATGTGTCAGCAGCAGCACATCGCCAGCAGTCGGTGTCGCGCGGCGTGGCAGCACAGCGGTGGGCAAGCGTCAGCAGGCCGTGCTGAAACTACTCAGCTTAGGAGATAAGAGGCACACGGCCCATGAACTGCTGCAGGGTCTGACAGAGCAGACCGACCGCTGGCTTGCGCCGCTGAGCCTCCAACCGGGCATGGTCGTGTGTGACAACGGCCGTAACCTGGTGGCGGCTCTGCAGCTCGGCAGCCTCACGCACGCGCCATGCCTGGCCCACGTCTTTAATTTGGTGGTTCAGCGCTTTCTGAAAATCTACCCACGCTTGTCAGACCTGCTCGGAAAGGTGCGCCGGCTCTGCGCACATTTCCGCAAGACCCACACGGACTCTGCCACCCTGCGAACCCTGCAACATCGGTTTAATCTGCCAGTGCACCGACTGCTGTGCGACGTGCCCACACGGTGGAACTCTACGCTCCACATGTTGGCCAGGCTCTATGAGCAGCGTAGAGCTATAGTGAAATACCTACTCCAACATGGGCGGCGCAGTGGGAGTCAGCCTCCTCAATTATTTTCAGAAGAGTGGGCCTGGTTGGCAGACATCTGCCAGGTCCTTCGAAACTTTGAGCAGTCTACCCAGGTGGTGAGCGGCGATGCTGCAATCATTAGCGTCACCATTCCTCTGCTATGCATCTTGAGAAGTTCCCTGCAAAGCATAAAGGCAGACGCTTTGCGCTCGGAAACAGAGCCGGGGGAAGACAGTATGTCGCTGGATAGTCAGAGCACCCTCCTGTCTATATCTCAGCGCGTTCAGGAGGAGGAGGAGGAGCATGAGGAGGATGAGGGGGAAGAGACAGCTTGGCCCACTGCTGACGGTACCCATGCTGCTTGCCTGTCATCCTTTCAGCGTGTATGGCCTGAGGAGGAGGAGGATCCTGAAAGTGATCTTCCTAGTGAAGACAGCCATGTGTTGCGTACAGGTACCCTGGCACACATGGCTGACTTCATGTTAGGATGCCTTTCTCGTGACCCTCGCGTTGCACGCATTCTGGCCACTACGGATTAATGGGTGTACACACTGCTCGACCCACGGTATAAGGAGAACCTTTCCACTCTCATTCCCGAAGAGGAAAGGGGTTCGAGAGTGTTGCTATACCACAGGACCCTGGCGGACAAGCTGATGGTAAAATTCCCATCTGACAGCGCTAGTGGCAGAAGGCGCACTTCCGAGGGCCAGGTAGCAGGGGAGGTGCGGAGATCGAGCAGCATGTACAGCACAGGCAATGCAACAGTCTTTAAGGCCCTGGACAGCTTTATGGCTCCCCAGCAAGACTGTGTCACCGCTCCCCAGTCAAGGCTGAGTCGGCGGGAGCACTGTAAAAGGATGGTGAGGGAGTACGTAGCCGATCGCACGACCGTCCTCCCTGACGCCTCTGCCACCTACAACTACTGGGTGTCGAAGCTGGACACGTGGCCTGAACTCGCGCTGTATGCCCTGGAGGTGCTTGCTTGTCCTGCGGCTAGCGTCCTGTCAGAGAGGGTGTTTAGTGCGGCTGGGGGAATCATCACAGATAAGCGTACCCGCCTCTCAACCGACAGTGCCGACAGGCTTACACTCATCAAGATGAACAAAGCCTGGATTTCCCCAGACTTCTCTTCTCCACCAGCGGACAGCAGCGATACCTAAGCAATACGTAGGCTGCACCCGCGGATGGAAGCATCGTTCTCTCTCACCATCCAAAACGGGGACATTTCTGCTTCATCAATCTGTGTATAATATTCCTCCTCCTCCTCCTCCTGCTCCTCCTCCTGAAACCTCACGTAATCACGCCGAACGGGCAATTTTTCTTAGGGCCACAAGGCTCACTCATATAATTTTTCTTAAAATTTTTTATACGTTTCAATGCGCTTAAAAGCGTTGAAACTTTAACTTGAACCAATTTTTCGTTAAACTGGGCTGCCTCCAGGCCTAGTTACCACTTAAGCCACATTAACCAAAGCGATTAATGGGTTTCACCTGCCCTCTTGGTTGGCCATGGCCAATTTTTCTGATGTACATTAGTACTGTTGATACAGCAATTTTTGTGGGCCCTCGCCTACAGTGTAATCAAATGAATTTTTAGCCCACCTGCATTACAGCTGATGTTACATCCGCTGTGTTGGGCAATGCAATGGGATATTTTTATGTACCGCCGGTGGCTTCCTGGCACCCACGCATGCTGTGGGTCCACAGAGAATTATAAATGCATCTGTTTCCACTTCTAAAGAACCCCAGTCAGACTGGGGCATGCAGTGTGGGCTGAAGCCCACCTGCATTAAGCACAACATTACTACCTCAGCTGTGTTGGGCAATGCAATGGGATATTTTTATGTACCGCCGGTGGGTTCCAGGGAGCCACCCATGCTGTCGGTCCACAGGGACTTGTAAATGCATCTGTTTCCACTTCTAAAGAACCCCAGTCAGACTGGGGCATGCAGTGTGGGCCGAAGCCCACCTGCATTAAGCACAACATTACTACCTCAGCTGTGTTGGGCAATGCAATGGGATATTTTTATGTACCGCCGGTGGGTTCCAGGGAGCCACCCATGCTGTCGGTCCACAGGGAGATGTAAATGCATCTGTTTCCACTTCTAAAGAACCCCAGTCAGACTGGGGCATGCAGTGTGGGCCGAAGCCCACCTGCATTAAGCACAACATTACTACCTCAGCTGTGTTGGGCAATGCAATGGGATATTTTTATGTACCGCCGGTGGGTTCCAGGGAGCCACCCATGCTGTCGGTCCACAGGGACTTCACAATAGGGAGTTGTACCTGCCTGTGTCTATGAATTAAAAACCGCGGTCTGACTGGGGCATGCAGACACCTTGACAGAATGAATAGTGTGTGGCACATAGGTTCCCCATTGCTATGCCCACGTGTGCAGCTCCTGATGGCGGTGGCACAGGATTATATTTCTCATTGCTTCTGTACAGCATTGTGGGCTATCGCCCCGCCCTTTTTAAAGAGGGTCGCTGCCTAGCCATGCCAACCCTCTGCAGTGTGTGCCTGCGGTTCCTCGTCATGGCAGACGCACTTATAAATAGACATGAGGGTGGTGTGGCATGAGGGTAGCTGAAGGCTGCGCAGGGACACTTTTGTGTGCGCTGTGGACACTGGGTCGTGCGGAGGGGGTTGGGCAGCATGTAACCCAGGAGAAGTGGCAGCGGAGTGTCATGCAGGCAGTGATTGTGCTTTGTTGGAGGTAGTGTGGTGCTTAGCTAAGGTATGCATTGCTAATGAGGGCTTTTCAGAAGTAAAAGTTGTTGGGGGGGGGGCCCACTCCTGCCGGTATTGTGGCTTAATAGTGGGACCAGTGAACTTGAGATGCAGCCCAACATGTAGCCCCTCGCCTGCCCTATCCGTTGGTGTGTCGTTCCCATCACTTTCTTGAATTGCCCAGATTTTCACACATGAAAACCTTAGCGAGCATCGGCGAAATACAAAAATGCTCGGGTCGCCCATTGACTTCAATGGGGTTCGTTACTCGAAACGAACCCTCGAGCATCGCGATAATTTCGTCCCGAGTAACGAGCACCCGAGCATTTTGGTGCTCGCTCATCTCTAATTATAATAGTTATATTCTTATATAAACCAGGTAATATTGGAGTATTTATATTCTTGTAGATGTTCTATTCTCTTTAAAAGACTTACTTTAATTAAATGTTATTATATCTTTTACTGTGAGAGCAGGTTACTTTGGCACCATTCTATATCATACTGAAAGTGGACAACTTGGTGTTCGCAACATTTTTACCTAGAGGTTGACATCCATACTCACCTTAATGCAATTTTGGAAAGCAAATTTATTTCTAAAATTTGTACAAAAGTTGACTTTTTCTACCCCATTGTGTAATCAAATCAATCCCCTATCTAGAATCCATCATAATTTATTTATAATTTAAGTCATTGTTATAAGGCTTGTTTAAAGAGTCTAACATTGACTGGCAGGAATGTTGTCTTCTAATAGGTGGGTGTTATGTCATTCATACTCACAAACTGGCGAAACTCTGGCAGAACTCTGAAACAGCAGATATAACTAAGAAACAGACATAACCCATGACCAACAAACACTCAAAACACTCACCTGCATACCTGCACTCAAAGCCAGATAGAATAAATATAGAATGTACGAAGTATCAGTTCGTATTTTGGCCAAGATACTTAAGTCCGTGAGCCCACTTCACAAGTCCTCATTGCGTCATGGGTCTCTCCTCTAATGAGACAACTAACCCCAGGAAACCTGCCTGCATGCGGGGTGATCATCCTGATAAGGACAGCCCCATGCTGGAACTTATGTACCTAAATTCATCCTAGATGGTAACCGATTCAAGCAGCACAGGACACACCACACAAATGTGTGCATTCTGTTACATCATTCACACTCATAAACTGGTAAAACTCCGTTGGAACTTGGAAACAGTGAGCATAACTCACAGACAGACATAACACACTGACTGACAAACGCCAAAAACATGATAAGGCATACCTGCACGCATCAACAGATGTAAATAGATACGATGCAAGGTATTGGTTCATATATTCTGGCCAAGATACTTAAGCCCATGAGCCCAATTCAAAGGACCTTGTTGTCTCGCGGGTCCCTACTCTAATGAGACTTTCACATAAAACCTGCCTGTATGCTGGGCAATCGTCCTGACAAAGATGGCCCTGTGCTGGAACCTAGGGACCTAGACCTAGATGACAAACGAAACTGTTACCATGCGGCTTCCGGGGCCGCGGGTGGTTGGTTGGCGCGGTGCGCGCGCTCGAGGGCCAGGCGGCGGCGTGCGCCTGTGAGTGCAGCTCTATGCACGAGTCCCTGTAATGGGATTCTGCTGGGAGGTGTCGCCTCCCCCTCTCCACCCCTGGGCGGAGGCTTCTGTTTATAAGGCTGGCAGTGAGGTCCATTCACTGACAGTTATTGGTTTCTGTTCAGTGTGCTAGCATCCTGCCTCTGTCAGTCTTCTGTTGTCAGCTTTTGCTATATCTGCCAGGTTAGCCATCTGCCTCGGTCTGCTGCTATTTTCTGTTGGTTTATTCACCTGCCCTTCCTGTCGGTATTCTACCCTGTTCCATCTTGGTACGCCAGCATCCCTCCTCGGTCCCTAGCGAGTGTAGGGACCGCCGCCCAGTTGCCTGCCTGGGGTTAGCCAGGAGTGGAGGCAAGTAGGCAGGGACAGGGGTTGCGGGTAAGTTCTAGGGCATCCCGGGCTGGCGTATCATCGGGTAGGATACCGCAACATAATAACTGGCCCTTAAAATTACCCTGCGGGTTTTTGTTTGCTCTCCAATGGAGACTATGAGCGCCCTTGCTAATCAGCTGCAGGAGCTAGTGGGCGGGATCCAAGACCTGTCCGGTCGTATGGTGGCCCAGGAGCAGCGGGTGTTGGTGCAGGTTCATGCCGCCCCATCTATTCCTGAGCCCAAGTGTCCTCTCCCTGAGGTGTTTTCTGGGGAGAGAAGCAAGTTTTTTGTTTTTCAGCAGGCATGTAGACTATATTTCCGGATGCGGCCCAGAACCTCCGGCTCTGAGTCCCAGAAGGTGGGCTTGATTCTGTCCTTACTGCGGGGTCCCCCCCAGACATGGGCCTACTCCTTACCCGAGAATTCTGCTTGCCTGCAGTCTGTTGATGCATTTTTCAGGAACTAGGAGGTATTTTTGATGAGCTGGACCGGGCGGGGTTAGCCGCATCTCTCCTCATGGCTTTGCATCAGGGGCAGCAGTGTGCTGAAGACAATTGCTCTAGGTTTAGACAGTATGCCGGTGAAACCTTCTGGAATGATGGTGCCCTCAAAGATGTGTTTTTGTTGGGTCTTTCTATGCTGTCAAAGATCTAATTATTTCCCATCCCGCTCCCATAACACTTAATGAGGCAATGGTATTGGCAGTAAAGGCTGACAGGAGACTGAGATCTAGAGAAAAGGAATGTCAGGCCTGTAAAACTAGGGAGTCCTGTAGATCCGTTCCCCTCCTGGGGCTGAGCCTATGGAAGTGGACCAGCTAAGTCCCAGGGAACGGCGACAGTTCCGGATGACTCACCATCTTTGCCTCTACTGTGGGGAAGCCGGACATCGAGTAGCAACCTGTCCACAGAAGCAACGGTAACATTAGTCTGAACCGGCGGAAAAACTACAGATCCTAGGCGATTCTCGGATGGGTCGCCTAGGGTCACAGGTACTCCCTAGGTTGTTGGTGCCTTGTCAGGTTGGCTTCCGGAATTTTATTCGCTCCGGTCAAGCCTATATTGATTCAGGTGCTGCCATCAATCTGATTAATTAAAATTTTGTCAGACCTGTGATAACCGAATTTTCCATGCTGAAGCCCCCCATGCGCTTCATTGATATTGATTCAACCCCTCTCTCCGCAGGTGTTGTTAAATGGAGGACTCCCATTCTGCAGTTCACTGTGGGTGTTCTCCATTCTGAGAATCTGTCTTTCCTGGTTATGGAAAAGATATCTGTTGATGTGGTGCTTGCTATTCAATGACATCATTGTCATTGGCTGTGATTGGCTGAAGGCACGTGTGTTTTCTGGAGGCGGGGATTTCAAGCCCTGTGTCCAGAAAGCAATGCTCTGCCGGGGACCAGGAGGGAGCGACAGCCTGCAGCAGCGCTGCAGAACGCCAGGAGAAGTGAGTAACGATTTTTATTCTTTGCTCCGCTGTATTCCCGGCGTATAAGGTGACAGCTGGGGGGTCGTCTTATACGCCCCGTCGCCTTATACGCCGGCATATACGGTATATATTTTTATTGTAACACATTTCTGGATGAATGGCAGGGAAGGGCTTATATATTTAAGCCCTTCCCGACAATTCATCCCGCGATCGCCGACAGCCCATTGCTTTCAGTGGAACCTGCTGTATTGCCGGCTCCATTGAATTCAATGGGCAAACATCGTTCTTCTCTGCCACAGCTGTTACAGCTGTGGCAGAGAAGAATGATTTGTCTTCTATATGTTCTCAATGGGGTCGGCGCTGCTGCCACCGGCCCCATTGAGCACAATTAGAGTAGAGAACAGGAATAGGTGCGATCTGCGATTTCTATGGCCTAAGAAGGACCGTTGGGGTTCTTGAAGCCTAAAATAACTCCTAACGCTCTCCCTATAGCAGCAGCACCAGCAGCAGCACTTTCCCTGATTTATGTCAGAAGGCATCTGTGGCGAGCCGCGGGAGGGCAGATTTTAATACTCGGGTGACACCTAATCTCGCCAGCCACTCACTGCAGGGGGGTGGTATAGGGCTTGAACATTGCAGGGGGAAGTTGTAATGCCTTCCCTGTCTGTCTATTGGCCAGAAAAGCGCGCAAATTTCTCAGGGAAGAAAATGAAAGTAACTCGAACATCGCGTGGTACTCGTCTCGAGTAACGAGCATCTCGAACACCCTAATACTCGAACGAGTATCAAGCTCGGACGAGTATGCTCGCTCATCTCTAGGGATTAGCTGAAGGAACTTTGACCCTGCTCCCTCACGTGATTCTACAGCGTTGACCATCTTGGAAAAGTTCTGCAACCATAGAAAGAAACAGTGCTCTCATAGAACAAGAATCACTGGAGTTCTGAAATAAAATGTGGATAAATTTACCCAGTTCTTTGTGGTCAGGCTCTCACAAAGAAGGTAAGAAGGCACACAAACCACGAGGAAGCACTTATACCCAGCAGCCAATGAAGAGTGGTAGAACAGCTGTAGCCCGGCTGCATGTGGAACACTGGAGAAAGGTCAGGAAGATCAGCGAGGACAGGGATATGAAAACGCAGACGGCGTTGCTTTATGCACAATAGGCAGGCAGAACGGAGAGAGATAAAACTTTATACGGGCTAGGCATTACAGAACCACACCGGCTCCTTCATCAGGCCACTCAAGGAGACTGGGCAAGGGCTTGATGACTATGGGGCAAAGGTGTATGGCGAAAGGGTTGAAAAAACAACAAGCATTGCTGTGGACCCTACTGCAGGATGTTTGTCAGAACTTTCGTGGGTCAGTGGGTTAAGCCCCACTTGATGAGAGGACACGAGAATGAGGCTTGGCCTTGTTAAAGACTGGTGTGCACCAGTGTGAGACATTAATGAATTATCAGGCTTGCTAAGTGTTTGGACTGATTTATAGTTCATACTGAGAAGTTAAAGGTTAATTTGGAATGAAGATATTTAACCTATTGTAGCCAGTGATGCAGTGTACCCCTGTATTGGGTAGAGCAATGATGGTTATTTTAATGATGTATGCTAATATAAAGGTGCAGCAAAGCACCAGATATGAAAAAAGAGATACTAGTGTAAAGCATCGAGTATTGTAGAGAAGAGTCCTGCAGCACACCTAGCGGATACACATTAGTGCAGAGGTTCAATCAGTACTATGCCAAACCACCTGTGGGATCACGGACCTCCAATCCCAAGTATACGCAGTAATATCCAAATAAAGCGGCAGCATTAAGGGTGTAGAAATTGTATAGAAATTTTTATGGAGCAATACATTTTTCTATACAGTTTCTACACCCTTGATGCTGCCGCTTCATTTGGATATTACTGAGTAGTGCAAAGCATGGCAGACCTCGAGAGTAGTGTTGATGTCTAAGATGTCGGTGTCTCCTGGTGTGAGGACATGGCCCCTGCTGGGCAGGAGATGTTAGTGTACCATAAGAGATTGGGTTAATATGAGGCCAGTGTTGGGCACATGTTTGACAAGCCTGGGTGAATTACATATGGCTGTGAAGTAAACTGTAAATGTGACACACCAAAGGCGACGTGTGATATGATGTATGTGAGGGCGCAACAAGCACTTGTTGGGGAAGTGAGATATAGCAGGGATAGACCTGAGGCAAATTGGTATGTTTGATATCAAATACACACCCAAATGGGGTGCTGATGGTCTTGGCTACCAGTGCTGGAGTTAGTATCAGACATATGCACTAATTGTTCACATTGTATCAGGTGACCTGTTGCAGTCCAGTTCCAGTGGTTGTGTAAAAGAAATGTGTCTGAGAATTACATGTGAAGTATAATTCTATGTGCTGTTTTATGCAATGTTTAAGTAACCTCATATCCTCTTATGGAGTGAAGTGTCATTTGTACTTTTCTGGTTAAGTAAAGTTTTTTATGAAAAAAATAGATGTGCTTCCTCCGCCTCCATCTGTCACCATCGCACCATATCGTAACACCACCCACCTTGCTTCACAAATTCAAAGGTAAAATTCAGTATAGTTGAACTTTCTGTTGTTACTTTTACAAAAATGTATGCCACAAGAAAATAGAAAAATGCTAATATATTTGTAAGTAAAGAAATCAAAATTATTAAACTATTACTAAAATTATTTAGTAATATAAGGCCAATATAACATTTTGGGTTTGAATTGTGTTTTAACACCTTAGTGACCAGCCGTATGGGTTTGATTGCAGGCAGTAAGGGGTCTTAGGTTGGCTGCTGTCTTTTTATGGCAGATCAATCTAAGGTCCACACAGGAATCACGTGCCAGGAAGAGACGGCTCCTGGGAGTTAGATGACAGCCTGTATCCTGCACTAACGGCAAGGAGCGGGGAAACCACCTTTCCCGACCGTTTAACCCCTTACTTGCTGTTATCAATAGCGATCACATCATGTAAGTGGGTGATAGGGGAAGGTAGCTCAACAATGTGATCGATGGGTTCTCATGGTAGCCAGAGGCCTAATTAAGACCTACGTGTCTGCCAGGCATGCTAGCCTATCAGACCTTCCTCTTCAGTCAAAAGTATACTGCACTGCACTACATAAGCAGTGCGATGTAGTATACCAGCAATCAAACAATTGCATCTTCAAGTCTTTCTGAGGTACAAAAATGCGATAAAAAAATGTTTTAAATGAAATTATTTAAACAAAACACTTTTCCCTACAAACCCCCTTTATCAAATATATATATTTCGCCACATTTGTAATGACCTATACTATAAAAATGTTATGCCACATGGTTAAGGGCATAAAAAGTAATTATAATAAAATGCGAGAATTGATATTTTTCATTCATATCGTTATCACAAACTCAGTAAAAAATGTAACCAGACAGCAGCATCTATGCTGGTGTAAAATGTTTTATGTCATTGTCTGAATCAATGCATTTTGGACACTGGTAGATGCTGCAATCTAGATAACTTTTTCTGACACCCTGAATCACTTGGAGCTGGCCACAGTTGTAAAAGTGTTGGATCTGAAATAAACATGATATGTAGAAGACATTTCTATAACCATGTTTTCCCTACAGCCACTGCAACAAAACTGCTAATATTGAGACCTTAGTAGCTACGGCTGCACCATCTGTAAGCAAGGCAATGCCTAAGGCCGCCTGCAGACAGGCGGAAATTCCATGGCGGGATTCCCCGCAGAATTTCCGCCCGTACACGCCTGCATAGGATTGCATTACAGCACGCACTCCTATGCAGACGTCCGCTGTTTGTCTGCGCAAAATTACGCACAGCAAACAAACCGCGGCATGTTCTAACGTCACTCACCGGCCGCCTGCTCCGCTCTGCGCATGCGCCAGCTGCACGACAGCCGGCACATGAAAGAGCCGGAGCTGTTTGAGCGGGTAAGTCCACAGTGCTCTCTGCAGGCCTTTGGGTCGGGTCCCACTGCAAGAATTTTTTTTAACCTATATCCTAGGCGCTATCCCATTCACTTTGCCACTTGGATTGTATTTTTAACATAAGTTAAAAAATAACTAAGAAAGCACCTTTAAAGGGGTGGTCTCGCGAAACAAAGTGGGGTTATACACTTCCGTATGGCCATATTAATGCACTTTGTAATATACATCGTGCATTAAATATGAGCCATACAGAAGTTATTCCACTTACCTGCTCCGTTGCTAGCGTCCTCGTCTCCATGGTTCCGTCTAAATTCGCCGGCAGCTTGCTTTTTTAGACGCGCTTGCGCAGTCCGGTCTTCTCCATTTAGCACGAGCCGCTTCAGTGTGCTCCCCGCTACAGCTCTTCTGCGCATGCGCAGACGAGCTGTCACTGCTCGGGAGCGCGCTGGAGCGGCCATTCTGTACCTTCCTCTGTTAGAGGAAGGTGCAGAGCTGCCGAGCTGTCCGGAGAGGCTGCCCAGCTGTCCTGCCGTCCAGCTGTCCTGGTAAGTCATGGGCCGGGGGGGCTGCCGCTGCGCCGGGCTGCGCCGGGGGGGGGGCTGCGATGGGGGGGCTGTCGCTGCGCGGGGGGAACTAGCGCTGGGCCGGGGGGGGGGGGCTGTCGCTGGGCCGGGGGGGGCTGTCGCTGCGCCGGGGGAACTAGCGCTGGGCCGGGGGGGGCTGTCGCTAGGCCAGGGGAACTAGCGCTGGGCCGGGGGGGGCTGTCGCTGGGCCGGGGGAACTAGCGCTGGGCCGGGGGGGGGCTGTCGCTGGGCCGGGGGGGGGCTGTCGCTAGGCCGGGGGAACTAGCGCTGGGCCGGGGGGGCTGTCGCTGCGCCGGGGGGGCTGCGCCGGTTACCTGCTGCCTGGCGGTGGGTGACTGGTCGGCGGCTGCGGTGGGTCCGGTCGGCGGCTGCGGGGCGTCTGGTTGCCATGGAGACACAGCTGGCAGCGTCTCGGGAGCGCGCACGTCGGGCTGCAGCGAGCGACGGGAAAAGAGCCGGCGGCCATCTTGGGGAAACTTTTATAAGTTGCTGAAACGCTGGAACGGTAAGTACGAACCAGCTAGAAATGTCATTTACAGGGGGGCTTAGTAATGTGTACTTAATGGGGGGGACTGGGCAAAAAAAAAATTCACTGCTTCCTCGAGACATCTCCTTTAACTCTTTTGCTCACTTTGAAGCAGTGCATTGCAGGGAAAGGGCTATAGTCCATACCCACATATGCAGATAGATTAGAGATTCATTGGGTGAAGAATAAAAGGGAAGTATGCAGCAATTGTGAGTAACCTCAGTAGATGAGTTGTAGTTCCAATGTGTCATGAAAAAGTGCAGTAAAACTACTTCTATTCAAACTTCGGCATCAAGGGTTTCACCATCTACACCAACTAAGCAATAAGGGAATACTCAGAAGAAAAGTAATTGCCATATGTGACAGGAGAATGTACAGACGGTACATGCAGGTATCTGTGTTACTTCCTCATAATCTTCTAACACTGTGTCACTGGCTACCAGTCCATGTAGCACAGTAATAGGTGGCATCATCCTCCATCTGAACGCCATTTATATTCAAGTAACCTATATTACCGCTGGCAGACCCTACAAAACGTGCTGGGACATCTGGCCCCTTGCCCTTGCTGGACTCAGTATTATAATATAGGATATATCTGGGGACGTTCCTGTCCTTTTGTTGGTAAAACACCACCCTATTTGAGGCCACAGTTAGACCTCCTCCCAAAGTACATGACATCCTGACGGTTTGCCCAGGAGACGTTGTTATGGAGGGTTCCTGGGTCACTGAGTGCTGAGCCTGGGACTCTGGAAGAAATAAGGGTTACATTTATAGTATAATGACGGCATTACAGGACAATGATGCTGCACTTCTCACAGTTCCTCAAGGCATCTCCTATTCTATAAGTTACATTTCTCTTACCAACTATTAGGAGGAACAGCAAGCAAATACTCTGCAACTTGACCATGATGCACCAGGTGCCAGGAGACAACTACACCGCTGAGCTGAGTCTATTCACTGGTGTGTGACTTATAAAGAGATCTTTGTACCTCCCAGTATGCAAAAACATATAGATAGACATTTCTTTGTTGTGAGTGGTTATGTACTAGATGTGGTTTTGTGTAATTCTGCCCATGTTTAATGAATCTCTTTACAGTACAAGAGCCATGTGCCCTCTTAGGGCGCCTACCCACTTGCGATTTTTTTTCCTGTGATGTTTTGCGTTTTTTCTCAAGAGCAATTAGTATAGAATGTGTTCTTGTCCATCTGGGGTTTTTTTTCCGTTTCGTGGGGTTTTTTCACATAGGAACTGTCAGTTGCATATGTCTCCTTATTTTTCTCTTAATGCATCCATGATTGTCAATGGAGGGCTGCAAAAAACGCGCAAAAAACGCCGCGAAAAACGCGCGAAAATCGGCAATGCAAGTGGGTAGGCGTCCTTAAGGTTAGGAAACTGGGCAATATTCTGTTAATGCGGGCAATCTGGAAACCTAACTTAGGCAGTGGAGTACAAAAAAGGCCCCAACACTACACTAGAAAAACCACATGCGGTTTTACCAGATACAGATACAGTTACAAAAACAGATACAGTTTTATCACGGTTTTCATTGAGGTTTTTATCTCACTGAGAACTGAGACAAGCATTGAAAAGGCTCCCTGACGTATACTAGCCCAACAAAGGTCAAAAAGACACTATTGATTGATTGAGGACTATCGACATGTTTAACAGATGCATTGAGACCTTTCCCAGCACATATATCAAATGTGCAGAGCAAATGCTGTATGAGTGCAGCCAAACTACTCTTCTCCATTGTTGAATTATAAATATTACAAGAAGCAAACAAATTCTCATTTGCCATTCAGTCGGGGCATGGATTTACACTGAACGATAATTGTATTCTAGTGTACTGAAGTCAATGCACAACAACTTTCTAGACATGTCTGAATGGTCTGTGTGTGTTTTGGGTTCATGTGTTGTCAGTGTCTTCCATGTGAGTAAATATGATGTGTATTGCATAGCTGCAGCACTGAATGGGTTACTGTCTGGGTTATGTCTGGAAATGTATGTTTTTTGTATATTATGTGACCTTGTGATATATATGTGGTTGCAAGGAACATGAGTGGGTCTTTTAGCCTTTCCAGCACTTCTTTTCCCTTTGGGCTTTTAGCTTGTTCTTTCTGGAAGCCTGTTGGTACACAGACACCATCAGTCTGTGGGGCTAGAGGATGGAAGACGCAGAGAGGATGCTTTGTGTCTCCAGGGTCTAGCCTATTGGGGCCCCAATGCTGAGTATCAAGAGAAACTGCAAGACTGTGGGCGTTCACCGTGTAGCGCTGAGTGCAATTCCTAAACCGTGAGTATGTATCAGTAGAGAGTTGGCGAGTGGAAGTAGGAGTGTGTCCGGAAACAGAGAACCACAGTTAACTTGGTCTGTGAAAGTCCCTCTGTCCTCCCGTGTTTCCTCCCTGTCACACCACGTATTCTCCTGCACCAGTGTCTTTGGCCGGTGGATGTAAAACTGTTTTGGACTGTTCTAAGTTTCTTTAAGTTATGCTCCAAGTAAATGGTTTTGTCGACTGTTTCCGGTTCTGCCTTTAAAAAGCCAACTCTGCGTGTGTGGACTCTTTATTACAACATCTAGAATTCCCCGCGGAGGACAGAACGGTGGCGTCACATGTGACTAAAGGACTACAGGTAAACCACTGTTGGGTTTCCCTATTTAATTGCCTGCCCTCGGCCACTTGGATGTGTCTATGGTTACCCTCCAGGTTGAAGACGGTAGAGCCAGTGACAAGGCCCAAACTCTACCCTGCTGTCTCCTAGGTGGGGGCCCACTCCTCGGATGCTGCAGTATGTTAATTGAACGATTTATCGGTCCGTGTAAAAGGGTCTTTTATTTGTGCACTTTCTCCCACCTGGTGTGTTTAGATATAAAACGCAAATCTGTTTGTTTATTTGTGTCATATACAAAGCCACAGCTCTATTCTGATTTGAGTTAAATTTTGCATGAGCCTTCTCCAGCAGCAGGCGACAAATACTGACTAATATTGCCAATAACAACCAATTGCAGCTCAGCTTCCATATCTTACACAGCTGAGGTAAAATAAAAGCTGCGCTGTGACTGTTTGCTATTTCTTATACTGCTGAGGTAAAATGAAAGCTGCGATGTGATTGGTTATTTCTTATACTGCTGAAGTGCAATGAAAGCTGAGCTGTGATTGGTTGCTATGGGCAACACAGATTTCCTTTGGATTTCCGTTCATAAGAGTGTGGTGCTGGGCTCATTTTTGTAACCCACTTTGTACATTCCACGACTTCTATTCATACAATCGCCGTGCAATTCACCGGTATATCACCTAGTTATTAGTATTACTTTTCCAGCAGCTGGGCCCGCTATATAAAATAGATAATACTCACCTCTCCTCGGATCCGCGAAGCAGAGCTCACACTGCCCTGGTGCCGACTTCCAGATAGACGGCAGGGCAGAAGCACGTGACTGCTGTGGCCAATCAGAGGCTAGCTTAACCCTTTTCCACCACATGACGTACATAGACATCAAGGGGCGGCAGGGGGTTACCATAAATTTCTATACACTTATGGCATGTAGATGGAGCTGAGCTCACACCTTCTGTAGCGGGGGTTGGCTGTCAATGACAGCAAGCATTCCTCTGCAACAGTGGGGATCAGCAAGAACACAGATCGTCTCATTAACCCCTTTCATGCTGCGATCGTGGCATGTACAGAGTTAACAGAGGGAGGGAGGGAAGGAGGTCCCTTTTTGACATTATTGGCTGTCTACCATGAAATCGCTGATGGATTGCCACAGCAAATAGAGGCCTAACAGTGGTTATAGTAGTTTAATTATTGTACAAAGGGGGCAGGATTATAGTAACTATATTCTTGTACATAGGAACATTATATTGGTTAAATTCTTGTACCTATCAAGCAGTATTATAGTAGTTATATTCTTGCACATAGGGGGCAGCATTATAGCAGTTAAATTGTAACGATCTGGTTCTGGGTTAGAGGCTCTTGTTGTGACCAGTACGGGCCGATAGCCTAGTCAGGGTAACCAGTGATCTGTACATGGGTAGTATTGATTGCAGTACAATAGGAACAGATGAGGTAGAGTAGTCAGGTTGAAGTCAGTGGTCAGTACACGGGTAGTATCGGTTGCAGTACATTAGGAGCAGACAGGTAGCGTAGTCGGGGTGAAGATAGTGGTCAGTATACAAGTCTGTCTGTTTGCAGTGTGAGGAGCGGGCAGGTAGTGGAGCTCAACTACAGGCTTGGAGCACAATAGTCTCGCAAGAAGAGAGAGACAGGGCCAGGTTTATATAATGTAGTTAATCAAGGGACAAGGTGGGGCCAATCAGGGAAACAGGAGCACAGAACCAGAACCAGGTCACACAGTGGAGTTATCCAAAGGGTTGGATAGCTCAGCCGGTAGAGCCGCTGCCTGGAGTACCGGAGTTCCCCTGTATGAGTCACGAAATATATTCTTGCACATAGAGGCATTATTATAGTAGTAATATTCTTGTACATAAGAGATAGTATTTGAATAATGTTCTTGTACATAGAAGGCAATATTATAGTAGTTATAATCTTGCACATAGGGGGAAGTATTATAGTAGTTATATTTGTGTACCTAGCAAGCAATATTATAATAGTTATATAATTGTGCATGGGGGGCAGTATTATGGTAGTTATATTCTTGTACCTAGCAAGCAGTATTATTACAGTTATATTCTTGTACATAGGGGCATTATTATAGTAGTTATATTCTTGTACATAGGGGTAGTATTATAGTAATGTTCTTGTACATAAGAGGCAGAATTATCATAGCTGTATTCTTGTACATAGAGGGGCAGCATTATAGTAGTCGTATTCTTGTACATAGGAAGTTGTATTATAATAGTTACATTCTTATATAAACCAGGTAATATTAGAGTAGTTATATTCTTGTAGATGTTCTATTCTCTTTAAAAGACTTACTTTAATTAAATGTTATTCTATCTTTTACTGTGAGAGCAGGTTACTTTGGCAGCATTCTATATCATACTGAAAGTGGACAACTTGGTGTTCGCAACATTTTTACCTAGAGGTTGACATCCATACTCACCTTAATGCAATTTTGGAAAGCAAATTTATTTCTAAAATTTGTACAAAAGTTGACTTTTACTACCCCATTGTGTAATCAAATCAATCCCCTATCTAGAATCCTTCATAATTTATTTATAATTTAGAGGGGTTGTCCCGCGCCGAAACGGGTTTTTTTTTTTTTCAACCCCCCCCCCCGTTCGGCGCGAGACAACCCCGATGCAGGGACCTAAAGAAAGCTTACCGGAGCGCTTACCTTAATCCCCGCGCTCCGGTGACTTCTATACTTACCGGTGAAGATGGCCGCCGGAATCCTCTTCCTCCGTGGACCGCAGCTCTTCTGTGCGGTCCATTGCCGATTCCAGCCTCCTGATTGGCTGGAATCGGCACGTGACGGGGCGGAGCTACACGGAGCCGGCATTCTGCACGAGCGGCTCCATTGAAGAGAGCAGAAGACCAGGACTGCGCAAGCGCGGCTAATTTGGCCATCGGAGGGCGAAAATTAGTCGGCTCCATGGGAACGAGGACGCTAGCAACGGAGCAGGTAAGTAAAAAACTTTTTATAACTTCTGTATGGCTCATAATTAATGCACAATGTACATTACAAAGTGCATTAATATGGCCATACAGAAGTGTATAGACCCACTTGCTGCCGCGGGACAACCCCTTTAAGTCATTGTTATAAGGCTTGTTTAAAGAGTCTAACATTGACTGGCAGGAATGTTGTCTTCTAATAGGTGGGTGTTATGTCATTCATACTCACAAACTGGCGAAACTCTGGCAGAACTCTGAAACAGCAGATATAACTAAGAAACAGACATAACCCATGACCAACAAACACTCAAAACACTCACCTGCATACCTGCACTCAAAGCCAGATAGAATAAATATAGAATGTACGAGGTATCAGTTCGTATTTTGGCCAAGATACTTAAGTCCGTGAGCCCACTTCACAAGTCCTCATTGCGTCATGAGTCTCTCCTCTAATGAGACAACTAACCCCAGGAAACCTGCCTGCATGCGGGGTGATCATCCTGATAAGGACAGCCCCATGCTGGAACTTATGTACCTAAATTCATCCTAGATGGTAACCGATTCAAGCAGCACAGGACACAGTTCACACCACACAAATGTGTGCATTCTGTTACATCATTCACACACATAAACTGGTAAAACTCCGTTGGAACTTGGAAACAGTGAACATAACTCACAGACAGACATAACACACTGACTGACAAATGCCAAAAACATGATAAGGCATACCTGCACGCATCAACAGATGTAAATAGATATGATGCAAGGTATTGGTTCATATATTCTGGCCAAGATACTTAAGCCCATGAGCCCAATTCAAAGGACCTTGTTGTCTCGCGGGTCCCTACTCTAATGAGACTTTCACATAAAACCTGCCTGTATGCTGGGCAATTGTCCTGACAAAGATGGCCCTGCGCTGGAACCTAGGGACCTAGACCTAGATGACAAACGAAACTGTTACCATGCGGCGGCTTCCGGGGCCGCGGGTGGTTGGTCGGCGCGGTGCGCACGCTCGAGGGCCAGGCGGCAGCGTGCACCTGTGAGTGCAGCTCTATGCACGAGTCCCTGTAATGGGATTCTGCTGGGAGGTGTCGCCTCCCCCTCTCCACCCCTGGGCGGAGGCTTCTGTTTATAAGGCTGGCAGTGATGTCCATTCACTGACAGTTATTGGTTTCTGTTCAGTGTGCTAGCATCCTGCCTCTGTCAGTCTTCTGTTGTCAGCTTTTGCTATATCTGCCAGGTTAGCCATCTGCCTCGGTCTGCTGCTATTTTCTGTTCGTTTATTCACCTGCCCTTCCTGTCGGTATTCTACCCTGTTCCATCTTGGTACGCCAGCATCCCTCCTGGGTCCCTAGCGAGTGTAGGGACCGCCGCCCAGTTGCCTGCCTGGGGTTAGCCAGGAGTGGAGGCAAGTAGGCAGGGACAGGGGTTGCGGGTAAGTTCTAGGGCATCCCGGGCTGGCGTATCATCGGGTAGGATACCGCAACATAATAACTGGCCCTTAAAATTACCCTGCGGGTTTTTTGTTTGCTCTCCAATGGGGACTATGAGCGCCCTTGCTAATCAGTTGCAGGAGCTAGTGGGCGTGATCCAAGACCTGTCCGGTCGTATGGTGGCCCAGGAGCAGCGGGTGTTGGTGCAGGTTCATGCCGCCCCATCTATTCCTGAGCCCAAGTGTCCTCTCCCTGAGGTGTTTTCTGGGGAGAGAAGCAAGTTTTTTGTTTTTCAGCAGGCATGTAGACTATATTTCCGGATGCGGCCCGGAACCTCCGGCTCTGAGTCCCAGAAGGTGGGATTGATTCTGTCCTTACTGCGGGGTCCCCCCCAGACATGGGCCTACTCCTTACCCGAGAGTTCTGCTTGCCTGCAGTCTGTTGATGCATTTTTCAGGAACTAGGAGGTATTTTTGATGAGCTGGACTGGGCGGGGTTAGCCGCATCTCTCCTCATGGCTTTGTATCAGGGGCAGCAGTGTGCTGAAGACTATTGCTCTAGGTTTAGACAGTATGCCGGTGAAACCTCCTGGAATGATGGTGCCCTCAAAGATGTGTTTTTGTTGGGTCTTTCTGATGCTGTCAAAGATCTAATTATTTCCCATCCCGCTTAACAAAGATCTAATTATTTCCCATCCCATAACACTTAATGAGGCAATGGTATTGGCAGTAAAGGCTGACAGGAGACTGAGATCTAGAGAAAAGGAATGTCAGGCCTGTAAAACTAGGGAGTCCTGTAGATCCGTTCCCCTCCTGGGGCTGAGCCTATGGAAGTGGACCAGCTAAGTCCCGGGGAACGGCAACAGTTTCGGATTACTCACCATCTTTGCCTCTACTGTGGGGAAGCCGGACATTGAGTAGCAACCTGTCCACAGAAGCAACGGTAACATTAGTCTGAACCGGCGGAAAAACTACAGATCCTAGGCGATTCTCGGAAGGGTCGCCTAGGGTCACAGGTTATCCCTAGGTTGTTGGTGCCTTGTCAGGTTGGCTTCCGGAATTTTATTCGCTCCGATCAAGCCTATATTGATTCGGGTGCTGCCATCAATCTGATTAATTTAAATTTGGTCAGACCTGTGATAACCGAATTTTCCATGCTGAAGCCCCCCATGCGCTTCATTGATATTGATTCAACCCCTCTCTCCGCAGGTGTTGTTAAATGGAGGACTCCCATTCTGCAGTTCACTGTGGGTGTTCTCCATTCTGAGAATCTGTCTTTCCTGGTTATGTAAAAGATATCTGTTGATGTGGTGCTTGCTATGCCCTGGTTGGCACTGCACAACCCCCAATTTGATTGGTCCACCCGGGAATTGACTCATTGGGGGTCATCCTGTCATAATCACTTAACTACTATAGCTATGTGCTCAGCAGATACTGTGCTTGTCCCGGAGTATTTGTCGGATTTTCAGAACGTATTCTCCAAAAAACTGTCTGAGACTTTGCCTGCCCATAGGGAGTGGGACTGTGGTATTGATCTGATTCCCAACAGTCCCATCCCTAAGGGAGCCATTTTCAGTTTGTCAGAGCGTGAGCATGAAGCCCTTAAGTCCCATATCTCGAATAAAGTGGTAGGGGCCCACTGGTTCTCCAAATTGGACTTAAGGGGGGCTTACAATTTAATTCACATTCGAGAGGGAGATGAATGGAAGACGGCGTTCAACACCCCGTTAGGACATTTTGAATGTCTGGTCATGCCTTTCGGACTCTGTAACGCCCCTGCTGTGTTTCAGGGTTTTATGAACGCGGTCTTTCAGGACTTCCTGGGGGTATTTCTGGTCATGTATCTTGATGACATTCTAGTGTATTCTCCTGACTGGGATTCACATGTGCAGCACCTGAGGTTGGTTCAGACCCGTTTGACTTTTTGTCAAGTTGGAGAAATGTACATTTGGTTCTAAACAAGTATCGCCTGTGAGTGCAGCTCTATGCACGAGTCCCTGCTATGGGATTCTGCTGGGAGGTGTCGCCTCCTCCTCTCCGCCCCTGGGCGGAGGCTTCTGTTTATAAGGCTGGCAGTGAGGTCCATTCACTGCCAGTTATTGGTTTCTGTTCAGTGTGCTAGCATCCTGCCTCTGTCAGTCTCCTGCTGTCAGCTTTTGTTTTATCTGCCAGGTCATCGAATCTGCCTCGGTCTGCTTATATTTTCTGTTGGTTTATTCATCTGCCCTTCCTGTCGGTATTCTACCCTGTTCCATCTTGGTACGCCAGCATCCCTCCTCGGTCCCTAGCGAGTGTAGGGACTGCTGCCCAGTTGCCCGCCTGAGGGTAGCCAGGAGTGGAGGCAAGTAGGCAGGGACAGGGGTTGCGGGTAAGTTCTAGGGCAACCCGGGCTGGCGTATCATCAGGTAGGATACCGTAACAGAAACACAGCAGGACTGAACACAACTCACACCAAAAGACCGGGGATTTGCATACAACGCAGAACACCATGCACTCTGAACAGAACTGTACACACCACACATCCAGCATGTGCACCGACATGTAGGAACATGACACTGTTCACACTGAACACAGAGGAAAGCCCAGCAGCTTCTAGCAGAGGAGCTGATATATATGAGCAGCAGACCGGTGGTGATTGGCTGATTTGAGAAATCCACACCCACCCATCTCAATCAACCCCCACCTGTAGGGCTGTGGCACTGGAAACCCATGTAGAACCACAGATCCCTGCCAGAACACCCTAACTGGTGCTGCAGAGGTATTGCTTCATCTTCCTTATTTTCATATTTCCCAGAGGAGCATAGATGGCCTTTAAAGTCTCCTCACTCACCTTCTAGGTGTCTCCTCACACACCTTCTAGGTGCTCTCCTTAATGAGAGATGATACCCTTCCCGACCCACAGCATAGTCCTCTCACTAGCCAAGCCAGAAGCCTACTGCACACTAATGAGGGGGCAAAAACCCTGAAACAGCTCTCTGTGTATGGTATTCTGGCTTTGTTTTCAATTGTTATAAGGCTTGTATAAAGAGTCTAACAATGACTTGCAGGAATGCTGTCTTCCAATAGGTGGCGCTGCAGAGGTATTGTTCCGTTTTCCTTATTTGCAATTCAAATTTATCCTTATTTGTACGCCATTTATCTATGGTGGCATATAATTATCTCCACAAAGTCAACAAAACTCAATCTGCCTTCCACCTGCCACTGAGTGAGGGTTTTCTTGGGGCATTACTGTGGTCACCAACCATGATCATGCCACTCTCAGTACCCAGCACAATCATTCAGCCCCATGTAGCATATCTTTATTTTTATTATACTTTCCAGATTCCTGAATAGCTAACTTATCATTTCTGGGGATTGACACCCGAAGACCATAGGGGGCAGTTATTTGATTTCCCATTAAGAAACAGTTGTAGAACACTGCCTATTGGACAGAAGACATGATTTCCTTTCACAACAGAGGCACAAATGCTTGATGGCTACAAGCCAACAATGGCATAATATAAGCTTGGTGTTTGCAGATCACACTTGGAGGTCGCAAATACTTGAAAGGTTATAGAACTAAAAGTGGCACTAACATTTCATACAACTCATACTCATCTACTAGCTTGTGTTTGTCTAATAATTTCTGTAATATAGTTGCATTAAAATTGTGTTGCTTTACCTGTTAATCAACGTTTGCAGTGCTTGCCACTATGATTCTTCCTTCTAGCTTCTCTGCAATCCACTCTCTGACATTAGGTACAGAACTTCCTTAGTAACAAGGACACAGGAATGTTTCCATTACAGGGGGAGAGGATATCTTCATAGGCCGCTCCCCTGCATTTACGGGCTGCATGCTGACAGACCAGCAGACATTGTGATAGCAATGTCTCTGCCTCTGCTACTGTTACAGCATGTGGGTGTGTGTCTCTGTGTGCTTACACATTACACCCATTATAGTGGGTTCACTAACCATTTGGCTAGAATGTCTCTAAATACCTGATCATCCTAAAAAAACAGAGGGGTGGGTATTCAGATACTGCCTCCCTACTGAAGAACTTACAGACATGAAAATGGGTGTAATCAACAGCGAATGAGTGGGTATAGACAACGGATTATATTTTCAGAAAATTTGTCGAAAACTCAGATACATTTTAAAGAAGTTTACCAAGTTTTTCTTTGTTACAAAAAATGTACCAATCCCAGCTCCCAACTCTAGCGCCACCTCTTTATTCACCCTGCTAGCATTCTGTTTACAGGCTGCAGTCAGCCTGTTGATTCGATGTCGCAGGCTACTGCAGCCAATCTTGAACCTCAGTAGCCAACCGTTGAGGTCTCTGATTGAATGCAGCAGTCTATGATTTTCTATTGCCAGACTGATCCTGACTCTTCAGTTTGTAAGCCGACCTGACGGAGTAAATGGAGAGGTGTTGCTGGAGGTGAAGGGAGACAGGACTGGTAAGTATGGTCTGTTGTGTTATTTTGCCATATGGCCAGCATTTTAACAAAAGTTAAAAAATAACTCAGAAAACCCATTCACTGTTTTGCTCACTATGAAGCAGTCCTCTGCCAAGTCTGGGGGGACTGTATGATGACCGCACGTCTACTGGGAGTCTATCACATCCATACAATAGAAAAGGTCATAGGCCATAGCCAAATATACCGATTACACAATAACCAAGATTAGAGATTCACTGGGTGAAGTATGCAGCGATTGTGAGTAATCTCAATAGATGAGTTGCAGTTTCAGTGTGCCAAGGAAAAGTGCAGTAAAACTACTTCTATTCAAACTTCAGGATCAAGGGTTGCACCATCTCCACCAACTGAGCAATAAGGGAATGCTCAGAATAAAAGTAATTGCCATATGTGACAGGAGAATGTACAGACGGTACATGCAGGTATCTGTGTTACTTCCTCATAATCTTCTAACACTGTGTCACTGGCTACCAGTCCATGTCGCACAGTGATAGGTGGCATCATCCTCCATCTGAACGCCATTTATACTCAAGTAACCTATATTACCACTGGCAGACCCTACAAAACGTGCTGGGACATCTGGCCCCTTGCCCTTGCTGGATTCAGTATAATAATATAGGATATATCTGGGGACGTTCCTGTCCTTTTGTTGGTAAAACCACACTCCGTTTGAGGCCACAGTTAGACCTCCTCCCAAAGTACATGACATCCTGACGGTTTGCCCAGGAGACGTTGTTATGGAGGGTTCCTGGGTCACTGAGTGCTGAGCCTGGGACTCTGGAAGAAATAAGGGTTACATTTATAGTATAATGACGGCATTATAGAACAATGATGCTGCACTTCTCACAGTTCCTCAAGGCATCTCCTATTTTATAAGTTACATTTCTCTTACCAACTATTAGGAGGAACAGCAAGCAAATACTCTGCAACTTGACCATGATGCACCAGGTGCCAGGAGACAACTACACCGCTGAGCTGAGTCTATTCACTGGTGTGTCACTTATAAAGAGAGCTTTGTACCTCCCAGTATGCAAAACCTATAGATATACGTTTCTTTGTTGTGAGTGGTTATGTACTGTATGTGGTTTTGTGTAATTCTGCCCATATTTAATGAATCTCTTTACAGTACAAGAGCCATATGCCCTCTAATAGTTAGGAAACTGGGCAATGTTCCATTAAATGTGAGCGATCTGAAAACCTAACATAGGGTGTATTTAGGCAGTGCAGTAAAAAAAAAAAGAAACTAAATCCACACTGGAAAATACACATACAGTTTTACCACGGTTTTCATTGAGGTTTTTAGCGCACTGAGAACTTGCGACAAACATGAAAAAGGCTCCCTGACGTATACTAACCCAACAAAGGCTAAAAAGGCACTATTTTGGCATACATTGAGTGATTGAGCACTATGGAAATGTTTAACAGATGCATTGGACCTTTCCCAAAACATATGTCAAATGTGCACAGACAATGCTGTATGAGTGCAGCCAAACTACTCTTCTCCATTGTTGCATTAAAAGTCCTAACATTTACCAACAAAGCAGCCATTTTAGCTTTCTTCCCTAACCCATGGCCACCGGCTGCCCACCCAAAATATTCTTATGTGGTGACTGGCACAACCAAATGATACACATAGCTGTAGTTTTCAGGCCCTGTTCGGTGCAGATACCCGACAGGTCGCCCCAGCAATATTCGCTCCAGTGCTTTTACACAGGAACAAGCATGGCTAGTGAATGGGGGTGCAGTGGGTCAGAGATCATTCCAACCCACTTGGCTCCATTCACAAAATTTTACTCCTGGACTCCACTAATAAATTGCGCAAGAACAGATTACGTGCAGATTAGAAAGCACACAACACACTGCGTGAACTGCCTGTAACCGTCCGAATAGCTCACACAGCTATGAAGAGAAAAAATCTGTGAAAACATTACATCCTCCGCCTCTACTATAAATTGCACTGGAATAGATTGTGTGTGTTGCAGCCGTTCTGAGGCCTGCATCTGGCTTGCAGGCCAGACCAGGTTTTGGGTGTGCCCTTGCTTCTCCTGGAGTGGTTGGTCCACCGAGTATGCAGGGACCCCTCCCGGGTTAGGGGACGATGGGGAGAGAATTCCCCTTAGTTTTATGTTTCCTTTTGCACAGTTGTGCCTTTTGTTTGTGTTTTTGAGGTTGCATTTCTGGAGGACACAACAGATTGACCAGCCCTTACCTACTCAGGGAGATTCTGTGCAGTTAACATGAATCCCCTTGAGGTTTTGTCGCACCAGCTTGGCACGTTGGATGCTGAGGTCGCTGAGATTAAACAGCGACAACTTGCGCTACAGGTTCCCAGCAAGGAACCAAAAATTGAGCTACCTGACTGTTTTTCTGGTGATAGACAGAAATTCGGATCCTTTCGAAAGGCCTGTAAGCTGTATTTCAGACTGCGTCCTCGCTCTTCGGGGGACGACGCCCAGAGGGTGGGCATTGTAATGTCCAGACTGCAGGGGGCACCACAGGCATGGGCGTTTTCATTACCCCCGGCGTCTGAGGCTCTGACTTCAGTGGATAACTTTTTTGCTGCTTTGGGTCTTATTTATGACAACTGCGATAAGATAGTGGTGGCTGAGGGAAATATCAGACGTTTGCGACAGAGAGATTCCACTGTTGAAGATTATTGTGCTAAGTTTCGACGTTGGGCAGCAGAAACTCAGTGGAATGACACTGCTTTAAAGAGCCAGTTCCATTATGGGAGTTTTGCCCACGTCGTAATGCTCAGTCGGAAAACTAGATGGCCTGGAGGTTAGATTCCTCTAGGCCATCAGATTGCTTGGGTATCTTCTTCCAGGCTCGTACTTCCCGCTGAATTTTGTTGTGGCAATGTTGACAGTCCCATACAAGTCTTTTTGGATTGTGGAGCTAGTATTAATTTAATACATCAGGAGACTGTCAAACGTTTAGGCTTAGAGATGAGTGCTTTGGATTCCCCCATCCCGGTGTCCGCCATTGATGCTGCTCCACTATCGCAGAGAAATCTGAGTTTTTGTGTACCTAATGTCCATTTAAGGATTGGGCTGTTCCACACGGAATGTATAACACTATATGTCATGGAATCCCTCCCTACGCAAGTAGTGGACTGGGAAAAGGGGGACATTGGTAAATGGAGCCCTGGTTGTCTGTCCGGTTGCATTTCTGCTGATATAGCCTGCAGAGGAGTTGCCTGAATTTATCGCTGACTTCTCTAATGTGTTTTCCCAAGAGGGGGCAGACAAATTACCACCGCACAGAAAGGGGGATTGTGCCATTGAAGTTCTCCCTGACTGCAAGTTCCCCAAGAGTCGCATGTTCAACATATCGGTCCCTGAGAAACAGGCGCTCAAAGATTATATCTAGGACAGCTTGAGAAGGAATCATATACGACCATCTAATTCCCCACTAGCAGCTGGTTTCTTTTTTGTAAAGAAAAAAGATGGCAGGTTACGTCCCTGTGTTGACTTTAGGGAATTGAACAAAATCTCGAAACGCAATCCATACCCTCTCCCCCTTATTCCAGATCTGTTTTCGCAGTTGAATGGCTCCAACTGGTTTTCCAAACTAGACTAGCGCGGGGCATATAATTTAATCCGAATTAAGGAGGGGGATGAGTGGAAGACTGCGTTTAATACCCCAGAGGGGCATTTCAAGAGTCTGGTGATGCCTTTTGGTCTCACTAATGCCCTTGCTGTATTTCAGTCCTTGATCAATGAGGTTCTCTCTCAATTTGTGGGCAGATTTGTACTAGTATACTTGGATGATATTTTGATCTTTTCTCCGGATTTTGAGTCCCATGTTTCTCATGTTCGCCAGGTCCTCCAAGCTTTGCGTGAGAATTGTTTGTTTGCCAAAAGAGAAAAGTGTGTGTTTGCTGTACAAGAGATTACATTTTAGTGGCATATAATTATCCACGAAGGGTTCATGATGGATCCTGAGAAGGTCCGAGCTGTACAGGATTGGGTCCTACCAGAAAATGTGAAAGCCTTACAAAGGTTCTTGGGGTTCACCAACTATTACTGTAGATTCATTAGGAATTTTTCGGTGATAGTTAAACCTCTCACTGATATGACTAAGAAGGGGTGCTTTCCTACTAAATGGTCGACGGAAGCTATGCAGTCATTTCAGAGATTGAAGAGGTGTTTTGCTACAGCTCCGGTTCTGGTGCAGCCAGATTCTTCCAGGCTGTTTATTGTTGAGGTCGATGCTTCAGAGATGAGGGTTGGAGCAGTTCTATCTCAGGGAATGGAGACATTGCAAGATCTCCGCCCGTGTGCATTCTTCTCTCGTACATTTTCGTCTTCGGAGCGAAATTATGACAGTGGGGACAGGGAATTGCTGGCGATTAAATGGGCATTTGAGGAGTGGCGTCATTTTCTAGAGGGGGCGCGACACAAAGTAACGGTTTTCACGGATCACAAAAACCTCATATATCTGGAATCTGCCAAGAGACTTAATTCCAGACAGGCACACTGGTAGCTTTTCTTTTCCCGTTTCAATTTTTTAGTTACGTATCGTCCAGGCTGGAAGAATGTGAAGGCCAATGCTCTTTCCAGAAGTTTTCTTCCAGTAGTTTCTGAGGAACCTCCGGCCCTTATCCTGTCTGAAGGGGTGGTGGTGTCGGCAGTGTCATTAGAATTAGAGGAGCAAGTCCGTAAAGCACAAAATTTGGCCCCGTCAAAGCTTCCGGCTGGGAAGCTTTTTGTTCCTGTTCATCTAGGGTTACAGGTGCTGGCCAAGATTCACAGTTCAGTGTTGGCCGGGCATCTGGGGATTAATAATACCAGTAAATTACTCTCGAGAACCTATTGGTGGCCGTCATTACGACGGGATACGTTCAGTTTTGTTTCATCATGTGAGGTGTGTGCCAGAACCAAGTCATCCCGCAGTCGGCCAGCCGGTATGTTATTGCCGCTGCCTAATCCTAAGAGACCATGGACGCATTTGTCCATAGACTTCATTACGGATTTACCACCTTCCGATGGCAACACGGTTGTGTGGGTGGTAGTGGACCGGTTTAGTAAAATGTGCCATTTTGTGGCACTCCCCGGTTTACCTAATGCCAAGTCGTTGGTGAGTTTGTTCATTTGCCACATCGTTAGACTACATGGTTTGCCCAAGAATATAGTCTTCCAATCGCGGCGTACAATTTGTGTCTAGCTTTTGGCAAATAGTCTGCTCTCGTTTGGGTGTCCAGCTTTCGGCAAACTGAGAGGTGTAATCAGAACCTGGAGCAGTATTTATGTTGTTATGCCTCGGAAAATCAGGAGGACTGGTCGAAGTTTTTACCACTAGCGGATTTGCTCTAAACAATAGACCACTGGAGGCTACGGGGACTTCACCGTTCTTTTGTAACTACGGATTTCACCCATGTTTTGGCCCCCTTTCCAAGAGGGTTTCGGAGGTACCAGGAGCAAATGAGTTTTGTTCCGATATTGAGGCCGGGTGGGCGTAGTTCCAGAAAAATTTACAGCGATCCGTTCGGCGAAGCAAGCGAATTGCAGACAGGCACCGCTCTGAGGGGGCGGGATTCTGTGTTGGAGACTTGGTGTGGTTGTCTACCAGAAATGTAAAACTCAAACAACCATCCGCTAAACTGGGCCCGCGATTTATCGGTCCGTTTAAAATAATTGAGAAGATTAACGCGGTGGCCTTCCGGTTAGAAATTCCCAACACGATGAAAATTAACCCTTTCTAATCCACTGTCTGCCCTCTGAAGACATTATGATTTAAGGCTGTACAGCTCTGATGTTGGAAGACATCCGTCGGGGTTCTCTTACTGTATATTGCCAGCCTCTCTGCTGTCGGAGCCTATCCAACGTGTCACCTCATGCAGTACTCGCTTTAGCCAGTATATAGCGCCGTTGTATAATGGCAGAAAAAGAGTAAGCCCCCTAGGAAAACCAGGATACAAATTGGATTGGAAAGGTTAACAATGTGTTCCATAAATCTCTGCTCAAAAGATTCATCAATTCTGGGAATGACTCACCACCCCCGTCTCCTGTGCTAGTGGATGGGGAGGAGCAGTTTGTAATCAGTCGCATTCTGGACTCCCGTCTAGTCAGGAATTCCCTGCAGTACCTGGTGCACTGGCGCGATTATGGCCCAGAAGAGAGGTCATGGGTTCCTGCAGCGGATGTTCATGCAGATTGGCTGGTAAAAAATTTTCATGGATCAAACCCTGGTCGTCCTGGTCCTAAGGGTCCTGGGGCCCCTTCTAGAAGGGGAGGTACTGTTGCAGCCGTTCTGAGGCCTGCATCTGGCTTGCAGGCCAGACCAGGTTTTGGGTGTGCCCTTGCTTCTCCTGGAGCTGAGGGATGTGATAGTTGCAGGAGTAACATCAGTCAGCACCTGGTGCTGAGTAGCTTGGCTCCTACTTAAACAGTGCCAGCATGATCTCTTGTGCTGGTCAATCCTTCAGTTACCTTTGGACAGCGACGGAGGAAAAAACCTTGGCTAAAGCTCCTAGCTAAGTTCTTTTATGCTTTGTTTGGTTTTCTGTTTTGCCTTTCTGTTGTGCGAGGGCTCCGTTATAGGGACATGTCAGTGGCCCAGGCACGCGTGCGGGCTCGTACTTGTCAGAGCGGTCGGTCCGCTGAGTAGGCAGGGCCCCCTCCCGGGTTAGGGGACGATAGGGAGAGAATTCCCCTTAGTTTTATGTTTCCTTTTGCACAGTTGTGCCTTTTGTTTGTGTTGTTGAGGTTGCATTTCCGGAGGACGCAACAGTGTGCAGCTTACAACATATGCACAAAGCTCTGCTTTCAAGTGCCCCAGTACTGTACACTGTAATGTCACACACACACTATCCCTCACAGACCTTCTCAATGCTGTTGCTCTGGCTAAAATGGCTCTGCACAGTCTTTTTTAAAGGCTCCGACCTCCTGATTGGCTGGGAGACCTTTTTGCAAGACATTATGGGCTGTCCAGAGAATATGAATTCCTTCCTCCCTTTCCTATCTGCCATGTGGTGCCTGCCATCTTAAATGATTCTGCCAAGACCAACAACGCTTGGGTTCAGCTTGTGCAGAACCAAACTTTTAGTAAAATTTGTCCAGAATTTGGATTTGACGGGTTCAGTTCACTCATCTCTATTCTAGAACATAGGAAGGATTTTTATAGTGTTCTATACTTTTGTACATAGGAGTAGTAACATAGCAGTTGTATACTTGTACCTGAGAAGCAGTATTATAACAGTTTATTTTCTTGTACATAGGGGGCAGTATGGTAGTAGTTATATTTGTCTACATAGGAGCAGCATTAAAGTAATTATATTCTTGTAGATAGGGGGCAGTATTATCCTAGTAATATTCTTGTACATAGAAGCAGTATTATAGTAGTTATATTCTTGCACATAGAGGGCAGTATTATTGAAGTTATATTCTTGTACATAGGAGCAGTATTATAGTAGTTATATTCTTGTACATAGGAGACAGTATTATAGTAGTTATATTCTTGTACATAGGGGCAGTGTTATAGTAGTTATATTCTTGTACATAGGGGGCAGCATTATAAATTATATTCTTGTACATAGAGTACTATATTATTATAGTTGTATTCTTGTACATAGGAGCAGTATTATAGTAGTTATATTCTTGCACATAGGGGACAGTATTATTGTAGTTATATTCTTGTACATAGCAGTGTTATAGTAGTTATATTTTTGTACATAGGGGCAGTAATATAGTAGTTATATTTTTATACATAGGGGACAGTAGTATAGTAGTTATATTCTTGCACATAGAGGACAGTATTATAGTAGTTATATTCTTGTACATAGGAGCAGTATTACAGTAGTTATATTTTTGTACATAGGGGGCAGTATTATTGTAGTTATATTTTTGTACATAGAAGCAGTATTATAGTAGTTATATTCTTGTACCTAGGAGGCAGTATTATAGTAATTATATTCATGTACATAGGAGCAGTATTAGAGCAGTTATATTCTTGTACATAGGGGGCAATATTATAGTAGTTATACGCTTGTACATAGAGGGCAGTATTATAGTAGTTATATTCTTGTACATAGGAGCAGTATTATAGTAGTTACATTCTTGTACATTGGGGGCAGTATTATCCTAGTAATATTCTTGTACATAGGGAGCAGTATTATAGTAGTTATATTCTTGTACATAGGGTACAGTATTATAGTAGTTATATTCTTGTACATAGGGTGCAGTACTATAGTAGTTATATTCTTGTACATAGGAGCAGTATTATAGTAATTTAATACTTTTACCCAGGAAACAATATTATAAAAGTTACTAGCTTGTTACCTGCGACTTTGTCCACGTGGAATTTGTATTTTTCCTTATCTAATTTGTGTTTTACTGTATATTGAAAACTAAAACGTTGAAATAGTGAAAGGAATGTAACTGCAATATGCTACTTCAGCACAGTTCTGTACACTACGTTTTTGGTCTTGTCACCTATTGCTAGGATATAAAGGTTTTGTGGGCTGTATACACGTGAGCACACCACATGCAATTGCCCATGAGAAAAACATGTTTTTTTCTTAATGTACACCTACTACCTTAAGTGTTTGCCCTTGAGACTTATTGATCTTCATCGGAAATGCTATTTTTAGAGGAAATTGCAGCCTTTTGAATTGAAAAGGGAAATCCATTAGTATTATCGGCACTAACGCTGCATGACCACATTTTTCTATCAGGTCCTCTGAGCACCGTGGGCAGCTTCTCTGGCACGCTACAGTTTTCTCCCCGACCTCTGCTCAGTTTCCTTCCTTGTCTTCTTCCTGAGCAGAGGTCCAGGAGGATGTGCCAGCATGCCAGAGAAGCTGCCCGCAGTGCTCAGGGAACCTAGTGAAAGTGCGGTCAGAAGGGCAAACCCCAGGGCTTTTCATGGTGCTCCCTCTCCTGGCTTCTGCAGTGCCAATCCAATCACTCATCCAGTGAATGGGAATGGATGTGGAGCGGCAGAAACAGAGCATTGGCAATTTGGCAGAAATTATAAGTACTGTCTGTCTCAGAAAAACATCTAAGGCCTCTCTCCCACATACGCTTTTTACCGCAATTACCGCGGCATTTTGAATGCCATGGTAATTGTGGTACAATTCCCAATTGATTTCAATGAGGGGCTTGCAGACCTGCACTCAAACACTGTGTTTTCTAATGTCGTAATTTTCAAGCGCTGTCTGTTTTATTGTGGCTGTTTTTGCACTTTTTAACGCACCTCATCACCCATCACAATGATGGGGCGCATTAAAAAGTGCTGTGAACGCTGTGAGATGTGTCTGAAAACAGCAGTAAAAATTGCAGCAAAACACTGCCATCAAAATTGCGGCATTTCGCCAATGCCATGTGTGAGAGTGGCCTCAGGGGTTGATTTCCACAAGCGTATGCGTAAAACGGTGCAGGTCTGCTGCATCATTTTACACATACGCAGCCCTTTTGCTCTGCTGGCAGAGGCTGCATATGGGCTGAGTATGCACTGCACATGTCCAGGAATCTGACGTCACGAATATGCTCAGTGTGATTTTTTTTTTTTTTTTCAAATTTGTTTTGAAACGCTGCCCTCTAGTAATGCCTGTGTAAGGACAGCGTTTTATACGGAGCCCATAGAACGGCTCTGTATCACACGTGGAGAAGTAGAGCATGCTGTGATTTATTTCTCTGCCGTATGTACACGCTGTCCACATGCTGATGTGCATGGAAGAAAGAAAGTCCATTGACTTTCATAGATTCTATTCACTGCATATCACACGTGCGTTTAATACATGGTGAAAAACCACCCATGGACATTAACCCTTAGGGATCATTCAGCAAGGAATTTGAGTACAGTGCTGTGAGTCTCACAGCGCTGTACTCATCGCAGCCCCTACGCTCTGCTGGCAGAGATCACATTTGACTGTGTATGGCACTGCGCAAGCCCATGTATGCTGTTTTTTTTTTCATTTGCCGTGCTGCGATATGTGGTGAAAACATGGCCGTGGAAATGCACCCTAATATGTTAGAAAAGATAGCTTATGTTTACTCTATTGTATATATTGTTATTATGCTGTCTCCAATGTGTGTGTATGTATGTATGTATATATATATATATAATATATATATATATATATATATATTAGAGATGAGCGAACGTACTCGTCCGAGCTTGATGCTCGTTCGAGTATTAGCGTGTTCGAGATGCTTGTTACTAGAAGTGAGCACCTGGCGATGTTCGAGTTACTTTCACTTTCGTCTCTGAGACGTTAGCGCGCTTTTCTGGCCAATAGAAAGACAGGGAAGGCATTACAACTTTCTCCTGTGATGTTCCAGCCCTATACCACCCCCCTGCAGTGAGTGGCTGGCGAGATCAGGTGTCACAGGAGTATATAAATCGGCCCCTCCCGCGGCTCGCCACAGATGCATTCTGACATAGCTCAGGGAAAGTGCTGCTGATGCTGGAGCTGCTATAGTGAAAGTGTTAGGAGTGATTTTAGGCTTCAAGAACCCCAACGGTCCTTCTTAGGGCCACATCTGACCGTGTGCAGTACTGTTGAGGCTGCTTTTTGCAGTGTTGCACTTTTTTTTTTTGTATATCGGCCGTGCAGAGCATTGCGTCCTCAGTCTGCAGTAATTTTACATAGTATAGGGCCAGTAGTGCTGAGACAGGGAGAGTAAAAAAGGTGAAAGACATATACTGTCTATATAGGCCGTGGGCTTTTCCAAAAAAATTTGGGACAAAAAAATCTATTTGGGCTGCCTGTGACCGTCCTCAGTGTACTGCGTCTCTGCTGGGGGTAGTAGTCCTAATTAATACGCAGCCAGCTAAGTGTTACAGCAGGCTTGCGCAAAATTCTTTCCTGGCTCTGCGTTGGCCGTTACATCACTGCTGTCATCCTGTCCAGAGGGAAACAGTCTGCAGTAATTTTACATAGTTTAGGGCAAGTAGTGGTGAGGCAGGGACAGTGAAAAAGCTGAAAGACATATACTGTCTATATATGCAGTGGGCTTTTCCAAAAAAATTTGGGAAAAAACTTTCTATTTGGCCTGCTTGTGACCGTCCTCAGTGTACTGCGTCTGTGCTAGGGGTAGTAGTCCTAATTAATACGCAGCTAGCTAAGTGTTACAGCAGGCTTGCGCAAAATTCTTTCCTGGCTCTGCTGTGCATTCCGTAAGCGAAGTCAGCCTCCAACCACAGGCCAATAAGCAGCACATTTAATTACAGCGTTCTGTTTCTGCTCTACTCGTAATACCACCAGCATGCGCAGGCATATGATGGCCAAGCACCCCCAAAACGTGGGACGAAGGCCGTTCTCCGCCTCCGGTTTGTACCACTGCCTCTCCCCCTGTGCCCCAACCTGCCACTGAGATCCAACCCCCCTCTCAGGACACAGGCACTACCGTCTCCTGGCCTGCACCCACACCCTCACCTCCGCTGTCCTCGGCCCCATCCACCAATGTCTCTCAGCGCACCGTCCAGCCGTCGCTAGCGCAAGTGTTTGAGTGCAAGCGCAAGTACGCCGCCACGCACCCGCACGCTCAAGCGTTAAACGTGCACATAGCCAAATTGATCAGCCTGGAGATGCTGCCGTATAGGCTTGTGGAAACGGAGGCTTTCAAAAGCATGATGGCAGCGGCGGCCCCGCACTACTCGGTTCCCAGTCGCCACTACTTTTCTCGATGTGCCGTCCCAGCCCTGCACGACCACGTCTCCCGCAACATTGTACGCGACCTCACCAACGCGGTTACTGCCAAGGTCCACTTAACAATGGACACGTGGACAAGCACAGGCGGGCAGGGCCACTATATCTCCCTGACGGCACATTGGGTGAATTTAGTGGAGGCTGGGACAGAGTCAGAGCCTGGGACCGCTCACGTCCTACCCACCCCCAGAATTGCGGGCCCCAGCTCGGTGCTGGTATCTGCGGCGGTGTATGCTTCCTCCACTAAACCACCCTCCTCCTCCTCCTCCTCCTCAACCTCTGTCTCGCAATCAAGATGTGTCAGCAGCACGTCGCCAGCAGTCGGTGTCGCGCGGCGTGGCAGCACAGTGGGGGGCAAGCGTCAGCAGGCCGTGCTGAAACTACTCAGCTTAGGAGAGAAGAGGCACACGGCCCACGAACTGCTGCAGGGTCTGACAGAGCAGACCGACCGCTGGCTTTCGCCGCTGAGCCTCCAACCGGGCATGGTCGTGTGTGACAACGGCCGTAACCTGGTGGCGGCTCTGCAGCTCGGCAGCCTCACGCACGTGCCATGCCTGGCCCATGTCTTTAATTTGGTGGTTCAGCGCTTTCTGAAAAGCTACCCACACTTGTCAAACCTGCTCGGAAAGGTGCGCCGGCTCAGCGCACATTTCCACAAGTCCAAGACGGACGCTGCCACCCTGCGGACCCTGCAACATCGGTTTAATCTGCCAGTGCACCGACTGCTGTGCGACGTGCCCACACGGTGGAACTCTACGCTCCACATGTTGGCCAGACTCTATGAGCAGCGTAGAGCTATAGTGGAATACCAACTCCAACATGGGCGGCGCAGTGGGAGTCAGCCTCCTCAATTCTTTACAGAAGAGTGGGCCTGGTTGGCAGACATCTGCCAGGTCCTTGGAAACTTTGAGGAGTCTACCCAGATGGTGAGCGGGGATGCTGCAATCATTAGCGTCACCATTCCTCTGCTATGCCTCTTGAGAAGTTCCCTGCAAAGCATAAAGGCAGACACTTTGCGCTTGGAAACGGAGGCGGGTGAAGACAGTATGTCGCTGGATAGTCAGAGCACCCTCATGTCTATATCTCAGCGCGTTGAGGAGGAGGAGGAGGGGGAGGAGCATGAGGAGGGGGGGGAAGAGACAGCTTGGCCCACTGCTGAGGGTACCCATGCTGCTTGCCTGTCATCCTTTCAGCGTGTATGGCCTGAGGAGGCGGAGGAGGAGGAGGATCCTGAAAGTGATCTTCCTAGTGAGGACAGCCATGTGTTGCGTACAGGTACCCTGGCACACATGGCTGACTTCATGTTAAGATGCCTTTCTTGTGACCCTCGCGTTACACGCATTCTTGCCACTACGGATTACTGGGTGTACACACTGCTCGACCCACGGTATGAGGAGAACCTTTCCACTCTCATACCCTAAGAGGAAAGGGGTTCGAGAGTGATGCTATACCACAGGACCCTGGCGACAGCGCTAGTGGCAGAAGGCGCAGTTCCGAGGGCCAGGTAGCAGGGGAGGCGTGGAGATCAGGCAGCATGTACAGCGCAGGCAGGGGAACACTCTCCAAGGTCTTTGCCAGCTTTATGGCTCCCCAGCAAGACTGCGTCACCGCTCCCCAGTCAAAGCTGAGTCGGCGGGAGCACTGTAAAAGGATGGTGAGGGAGTACGTAGCCGATCGCACGACCGTCCTCGGTGACGCCTCTGCCCCCTACAACTACAGGGTGTCAAAGCTGGACACGTGGCCTGAACTCGCGCTGTATGCCCTGGAGGTGCTTGCTTGTCCTGCGGCTAGCGTCTTGTCAGAGAGGGTGTTTAGTGCGGCTGGGGGAATCATCACGGATAAGCGTACCCGCCTGTCAACCGACAGTGCCGACAGGCTTACACTCATAAAGATGAGCAAAGCCTGGATTTCCCCAGACTTCTCTTCTCCACCAGCAGACAGCAGCGATACCTAAACAATACGTAGGCTGCACCCGCGGATGGAAGCATCGTTCTCTATCACCATCAAAAACGGGGACCTTTTAGCTTCATCAATCTGTGTATTATATTCATCCTCCTGCTCCTCCTCCTGAAACCTCACGTAATCATGTCGAACGGGCAATTTTTCTTAGGCCCACAAGGCTCAGTCATATAACTCTTGTAAACAATGTTTATATATTTCAATGCTCATTAAAGCATTGAAACTTGCACCTGAACCAATTTTTATTTTAACTGGGCAGCCTCCAGGCCTAGTTACAAATTAAGCCACATTAACCAAAGCGATTAATGGGTTTCACCTGCCCTCTTGGTTGGGCATGGGCAATTTTTCTGAGGTACATTAGTACTGTTGGTACACCAATTTTTTTGTGCCCTCGCCTACAGTGTAATCCTAGTAATTTTTAGCCCACCTGCATTAAACCTGACATTACCTCAGCTGTGCTGGGCACTGCAATGGGATATATTTATGTACCGCCGGTGGGTTCCAGGGAGCCACCCATGCTGTCGGTCCACACGGAGTTATAACTGCATGTGTCCACTTCTAAAGAACCCCAGTCTGACTGGGGCATGCAGTGTGGGCCCAAGCCCACCTGCATTAAACATCACATTACCTCAGCTGTGCTGGGCACTGCAATGGGATATATTTATGTACCGCCGGTGGCTTCCTGGGACCCACCCATGCTGTCGGTCCACACGGAGTTGTAAGTGCATGTGTCCACTTCTAAAGAACCCCAGTCTGACTGGGGCATGCAGTGTGGGCCCAAGCCCACCTGCATTTAATCTGACGTTAGCTCTGCTGTCCAAGGCACTGCAATGGGATACATTTATGTACAGCCGGTGGGTTCCAGGGAGCCACCCATGCTGTGGGTGCACATGGAATTCCCATTGCGGCGTTGTACCTGCCTGTGACTATTTATAAAAAAACGCGGTCTGACTGTGGCATGCAGACACCTTGACAGAATGAATAGTGTGTGGCACATAGGTTCCCCATTGCTATGCCCACATGTGCAGCTCCAGATGGAGGTGGCACAGGAATATATTTCTCATTGCTTCTGTACAGCATTGTGGGCTATCGCCCCGCCCCTTTTAAAGAGGGTCGCTGCCTAGCCGTGCCAACCCTCTGCAGTGTGTGCCTGCTTTAGTTCTGGCAGATGCACTTATAAATAGACATGAGGGTGGCGTGGCATGAGGGCAGCTGAAGGCTGGGCAGGGACAGTTTGGTGTGCGCTGTGGACACTGGGTCATGGGGTGAGGTTTGGGCAGCATGTAACCCAGGAGAAGTGGCAGCGGAGTGTCATGCAGGCAGTGATTGTGCTTTGTTGGAGGTAGTGTGGTGCTTAGCTAAGGTATGCCTTGCTAATGAGGGCTTTTCAGAAGTAAAAGTTGTTGGGGGGGGGCCCACTCTTGCCGCTATTGTGGCTTAATAGTGGGCAAGCAGCATCTATCCCCTCAGCAGTGGGCCAAGCTGTCTCTTCCCCCTCCTCCTCATGCTCCTCCCCCTCCTCAACGTGCAGAGATATAGACATGAGGTTGCTCTGACATACTGTCTTCCCCCGCCTCCGTTTCCGATTCCAAAGCGTCTGCCTTTATGCTTTGCAGGGAACTTCTCAAGAGGCATAGCAGAGGAATGGTGACGCTAATGATTGCAGCATCCCCGCTCACCATCTGGGTAGACTCCTCAAAGTTTCCAAGGACCTGGCAGATGTCTGCCAACCAGGCCCACTCTTCTGTAAATAATTGAGGAGGCTGACTCCCACTACACTGCCCATGTTGGAGTTGGTATTCCACAATAGCTCTACGCTGCTCATAGAGCCTGGCCAACATGTGGAGCGTAGAGTTCCACTGTGTGGGCACGTCGCACAGCAATCGGTGCACTGGCAGATGAAACTGATGTTGCAGTGTCCGCAGGGTGGCAGCGTGCGTGTGGGACTTGCGGAAATGTGCGCAGAGCTGGCGCACCTTTCTGAGCAGGTATGACAAGTGTGGGTAGCTTTTCAGAAAGCGCTGAACCACTAAATTAAAGACATGGGCCAGGCATGGCATATGCGTGAGGCTGCCGAGCTGCAGAGCCGCCACCAGGTTACGGCCGTTGTCACACACGACCATGCCCGGTTGGAGGCTCAGCGGCGCAAGCCAGCGGTCGGTCTGCTCTGTCAAACCCTGCAGCAGTTCGTGGGCCGTGTGCCTCTTCTCTCCTAAGCTGAGTAGTTTCAGCACGGCCTGCTGACGCTTGCCCACCGCTGTGCTGCCACGCTGCGCGACACCGACTGCTGGCGACGTGCTGCTGCTGACACATCTTGATTGCGAGACAGAGGTTGCGTAGGAGGAGGAGGAGGAGGGTGGTTTAGTGGAGGAAGCATACACCGCCGCAGATACCACCACCGACCTGGGGCACGCAATTCGGTGGGTGGGTAGGACGTGAGTGGTCCCAGGCTCTCACTCTGTCCCAGCCTCCACTAAATTCACCCAATGTGCCGTCAGGGAGATATAGTGGCCCTGCCCGCCTGTGCTTGTCCACGTGTCTGTAGTTAAGTGGACCTTGGCAGTAACCGCGTTGGTGAGGGCGCGTACAATGTTGCGGGAGACGTGGTCGTACAGGCCTGGGACATCGGGAAAAGTAGTGGCGACTGGGAACCGAGTAGCGCGGGGCCGCCGCCGCCATCATGCTTTTGAAAGCCTCCGTTTCCACAAGCCTATACGGCAGCATCTCCAGGCTGATCAATTTGGCAATGTGCACGTTTAACGCTTGAGCGTGCGGGTGCGTGGCGGCGTACTTGCGCTTGCGCTCAAACAGTGGCGCTAGCGACGTCTGGACGCTGCGCTGAGAGACATTGCTGGATGGGGCCGAGGACAGCGGAGGTGAGGGTGTGGGTGCAGGCCAGGAGACGGTAGTGCCTGTGTCCTCAGAGGGGGGTTGGATCTCAGTGGCAGGTTGGGGCACAGGGGGAGAGGCAGTGGTGCAAACCGGAGGCGGTGAACGGGCATCGTCCCACCTTGTTGGGTGCTTGGCCATCATATGCCTGCGCATGCTGGTGGTGGTGCCTCCCCAGCTGATCTTGGCGCGACAAAGGTTGCACACCACTGTTTGTCGGTCGTCAGGCATCTCTGTGAAAAACTGCCACACCGTAGAGCACCTTGACCTCTGCAGGGTGGCATGGCGCGAGGGGGCGGTTTGGGAAACAGTTGGTGGATTATTCGGTCTGGCCCTGCCTCTACCCCTGGCCACCGCACTGGCTCGGCCTGTGCCCACACCCTGACTTGGGCCTCCGCGTCCTCGCCCGCATCCACGTCCTATAGGCCTACCCCTACCCCTCAGCATGGTGTATTACCAGTAGTGCAGAAACACAACGCTGTAATTAAATGTGCCGCTTATTGGCCTGTGGTTGGAGGCTGACTTCGTTTACGGAACGCCAGGAAATAATTTGGCGCAAGCCTGATGTAACACTTAGCTGGCTGCGTATGATTTTGTAGAACTACTACACCCAGCACACACAGACCCAGAACACTGAGCACAGTGACAGGCAGGCCAAATAGATTTTTTGCCCAAATTTTTTTAGCAAAGGCCCACTGCCTATATTCAATCAATAATATTAATATGCCTTCTGTCCCTGCCTACGCACTTCTGTCCCTGGAGTATTACTGCAGGGCGCAATGCTCTGCACGGCCGATATACAAAAAAAAAGTGCAACACTGCAAAAAGCAGCCTCCACAGTACTGCACACGGTTAGATGTGGCCCTAAGAAGGACCGTTGGGGTTCTTGAAGCCTAAAATACTCCTAACACTCTCCCTATAGCAGCTCCAACACGATAGCACTTTCCCTCAGCTATGTCAGAACGCATCTGTGGCGAGCCGCGGGAGGGGCCGATTTTTATACTCGGGTGACACCTGATCTCGCCAGCCACTCACTGCAGGGGGGTGGTATAGGGCTTGAACGTCGCAGGGGGAAGTTGTAATGCCTTCCCTGTCTTTCTATTGGCCAGAAAAGCGCGCTAACGTCTCAGAGACAAAAGTGAAAGTAACTCGAACATCGCGTGGTACTCGTCACGAGTAACGAGCATCTCGAACACGCTAATACTCGAACGAGTATCAAGCTCAGACGAGTACGTTCGCTCATCTCTATTGATTAGTCCTATTTCACAGGGATCCATTAATATAGTGAGAAGCGTGAGGAAAAACCCACACCACTTAGAAGTGAATGGGTGACAACAAGTGTAAAGAACTATACTTGTGGCGAAGTAACACAACAGACCATACTTATGAGTCCTGCTCCCTGCATCTCTAGCAACACCTCTTTGTTCACTTTGTTAGGTCTGTTTACTAATCACAGAGCCTGTCTGTGAATCGAATATCATAGGCTGCTGCATTCAATCAGAGACCTCAGCGGTTGACTACTGAGGTCCGAGATTGGCTGCAGTAGCCCGCGACATCCCATCAACAGGCTGACTGCAGCCTGTAAATAGAACGCAAGAAGAATAAATGAAGAGGTGGTGCTAGAGATTTTGGGAGTCGGGATTGGTACGTTGTTTTTTTTTAAACAGAGAAAAACTTGTTAAACCCCTTTAAATCCTATCTGAGTTTTCAACAGGTTTTTTGAGATATAACAGGTCCTCCTTACCCACTAATTCGCTGCTGTTTGCACCCAGTTTCATATCTGTAAGTTCATAGAATTGTACAGTTGCAAGGAACCTACAGGGTCATCTGGTCCAATCCCCTGCTCAATGCAGAATTCACTAAATCATCTCAGACAGATGTTTGTCCAGCCTCTGGTTGAAGACTTCAATTGAAGGAGAACTCACCAACTCCCATAGTAACCTGTTCCACTCATTGATCACCCTCCCTAGCAGAAAGTTTTTTCCAATATCTAATTTGTGTCTCCTCCCTTTCAGTTTCATCCCATTGCTTCTAGTCTTTCATTGTACAAATGAGAATAGGGCTGGTCCCTCTGCACTGTGACAGCCCTTCAGATATTTGTAGACCGCTATTAAGTCTTCTCTCAGCCTTCTTTTTTGCAAGCTTAATATTCCCAGATCCTTTAACTGTTCCTTATAGGACAGGATTTGCAGACTGCTTATCATTTTGGTAACTCTTTTCTGAACGTGCTCCATTTTGAAATTGGGATGCCCAGGACTGGACATCATATTCCAGATAAGGTCTGATCAAGATAAAGTAGAGGGGGATAATTACCTCACATGATCAAGACTCTATACATCCCAGAATTGTGTTTGCCTTTTTTGCTACTACATAATACTGTTGTCTCATGTTCAGTATGTGATCTATTATAATATACCCAAGTCTTTTTCACAGGTGCTGCTGCTTAGCTCAATTTCTCCCATTCTGTATGTGATTTTTTCATTTTTCTTGCCCATTTTTGCATATGCTAGTACACACCCCGATGTAGGAGGATCTGAACAAACTAAATGGACTCTGCATGATGCTGTATGGATGGTGGAGCGGCGGATGCCTGTTGAACACCTGTGAGTTATATGTTTTAATTGAATGTGGGTGGATACAATGTGGGTGATAGGTTAATGTCACTATTTAAAGCGATCATTGTCTGTTGGTGTATATGCCTGAGAAAGATCACAGCGGATGATCGAAACGTCGCACTTTTTTGTATGTGGATCATGAATAAAAACCTTTTTATGAACATCTACTGGTAAGAGGATCTATTCCAGTGTGCTGCCTTTCTTACACTTATTGTGCCCACACCCTGACTTGGGCCTCCGCGTCCTCGCCCGCGTCCACGTCCTCTAGGCCTACACCTACCCCTCAGCATGCTGTGTTACCAGTAGTGCAGAAACAGAACGCTGTAATTAAATGTGCCACTTATTGGCCTGTGGTTGGAGGCTGACTTCGCTTACGGAACGCACAGCAGAGCCAGGAAATAATTTTGCGCAAGCCTGCTGTAACACTTAGCTGGCTGCGTATGAATTAGGAGGACAACTACACCCAGCACAGACCCAGTACACTGAGGACAGTCACAGGCAGCCCAAATAGATTTTTTTCCCAAAATGTTTTTGGAAAGACCCACTGCCTATATTCAATAAATATATGTCTTCTGTCCCTGCCTCACCACCACTACTGGCCCTGGAGTATGTATAATTACTGCAGGGCGCAATGCTCTGCACGGCCGATATACCAAAAAAAAAAAAAGTGCAACACTGCAAAAAGCAGCCTCCACACTACTGCACACGGTTAGATGTGGCCCTAAGAAGGACCGTTGGGGTTCTTGAAGCCTAAAATACTCCTAACACTCTCCCTATAGCAGCTCCGGCACCAACAGCACTTTCCCTCCTCTATGTCAGAATGAATCTGTGGCGAGCCGCGGGAGGGGCCGATTTTTATACTCGGGTGACACCTGATCTCCCCAGCCACTCACTGCAGGGGGGTGGTATAGGGCTTGAACGTCGCAGGGGGAAGTTGTAATGCCTTCCCTGTCTTTCTATTGGCCAGAAAAGCGCGCTAACGTCTCAGAGACGAAAGTGAAAGTAACTCGAACATCGCGTGGTACTCGTCACGAGTAACGAGCATCTCGAACACGCTAATACTCGAATGAGTACGTTCACTCATCTCTAACCTTTAACTCTTTTGCTTACTTTGAAGCAGTGCATTGCAGGGAAAGGGCTATAGGCCATAGCCAAATATGCAGATAGATTGGAGATTCATTGGGTGAAGAATAAAAGTGAAGTATGCAGCAATTCTGGGTAACCTCAATAGATGAGTTGCACTTCCAATGTGCCGAGAAAAAGTGCAGTAAAACTACTTCCATTCAAACTTCAGCATCAAGGGTTGCAGCATCTACACCAGCTGAGCAATAAGGGAATGCTCAGAATAAAAGTAATTGCCATATGTGACAGGAGAATGTACAGATGGTACATGCAGGTATCTGTGTTACTTCCTCATAATCTTCTAACACTGTGTCACTGAACCAGTCCATGTCTGACAATAATAGGTGGCATCATCCTCCATCTGAACGCCATTTATATTCAAGTAGCCTATATTACCGCTGGCAGACCCTACAAAACGTGCTGGGACATCTGGCCCCTTGCCCTTGCTGGACTCAGTGAAATAATATAGGATATATCTAGGAGTGGCGTTGTCCTTTTGTTGGTAAAACCTCACTCCGTTTGAGGCCACAGTTAGACCTCCTCCCAAAGTACATGACATCCTGACGGTTTGCCCAGGAGACGTTGTTATGGAGGGTTCCTGGGTCACTGAGTGCTGAGCCTGGGACTCTGGAAGAAATAAGGGTTACATTTATAGTATAATGACAGCGTTACAGGACAATGATGCTGCACTTCTCACAGTTCCTCAAGGCATCTCCTATTCTATAAGTTACAGTTCTCTTACCAACTATTAGGAGGAACAGCAAGCAAATACTCTGCAACTTGACCATGATGCACCAGGTGCCAGGAGACAACTACACCGCTGAGCTGAGTCTATTCACTGGTGTGTGACTTATAAGGAGATCTTTGTACCTCCCAGTATGCAAAAACCTATAGATATACGTTTCTTTGTTGTGAGTGGTTATGTACTGTATGTGGGTTTTGTGTAATTCTGCCCATATTTAATGATTCTCTTTACAGTACAAGAGCCATGTGCCCTCTAATAGTTAGGAAACTGGGCAATGTTCCATTAAATGTGAGCGATCTGAAAACCTAACATAGGGAGTGTTTAGGCAGTGCAGTTTTTACCGCACTGAGAACTGCGACAAACATGAAAAAAGGCTCCCTGACGTATACTAACCCAACAAAGGCTAAAAAGACACTATTTTGGCATGCATTGAGTGATTGAGGACTATGGAAATGTTTAACAGATGCATTGGACCTTTCCCAAAACATGTCAAATGTGCACAGACAATGCTGTATGAGTGCAGCCAAACTACTCTTCTCCATTGCTGAATTACAAGTCCTAACATTTACCAACAAAGCAGCCATTTTAGCTTTCTTCCTTTACCCATGACCCCCTGCTGCCCACTAGAGATGAGCGAACGTACTCGTCCGAGCTTGATATTCGTGCGAATATTAGGGTGTTCGGGATGCTCGTTACTCGTAACGAGTACCACGCGATGTTCCGGTTACTTTCAGTTTCCTCTCTGAGACGTTAGCGCGCTTTTCTGGCCAATTGAAAGACAGGGAAGGCATTACAACTTCCCCCTGTGACGTTCAAGCCCTATACCACCCCCCTGCAGTGAGTGGCTGGCGAGATCAGATGTCACCCGAGTATAAAAATCGGCCCCTCCCGCGGCTCGCCACACATGCCTTGTGACTTAGCTGAGGGAAAGTACTATCGTGCTGGAGCTGCTGTAGGGAGAGCGTTAGGAGTTAGTGTAGGCTTCAAGAACCCCAACGGCCCTTCTTAGGGCCACATCTACTAGTGTGCAGTACTGTGTTAGCACAGTATTTTATTTTTTTTTTTCCAAAATTGGATCTGCAGAGCATTGCGCCCTGCAATAGGGACAGAAGTGGGGGTTAGGCAGGGAGAGTGTTAGGAGTTAGTGTAGGCTTCAAGAACCCCAACGGTCCTTTCTAGGGCCACATCTATCCGTGTGCAGTACTGTCCAGGCTGCTGTTAGCAGTGTTGCATTTTTTTTTTTTTTCTCAAAACCGGCTGTGCAGAGCATTGCACCCGGCATTAATACTACAGGGATAGAATTGTGTAGGCAGGGCCAGAAGACATACATTATTCATTGAATACACGCAGTGTGGGTGTTCCTTGTAAAAAGCAGGGAAAAAATTCTATTTGGCCTGCCTCTGACAGTACTCAGGGCTCTGTGTACATGTGTGCTGTGCGCTGTACGTTCAGAAAAAATCAGACGCAGTCAGCTACGTTTTACCGCAGGCGTGCGGCAATTTTTTTCCTGCATGGGAAATCCCTGATCTGCTGTAGGTAGCGAATTACTTTGCATCACTGCAGTTCTGGGACAAATTGGCAGGGCCACAACACAGTTATTAAACTTAGTATTCATTGAATACACGCAGTGTGGGTGTTCCTTGTAAAAAGCAGGGAAAAAATTCTATTTGGCCTGCCTCTGACAGTACTCAGGGCTCTGTGTACATGTGTGCTGTGCGCTGAACGTTCAGAAAAAATCAGACGCAGTCAGCTACGTTTTACCGCAGGCGTGCGGCAATTTTTTTCCTGCATGGGAAATCCCTGATCTGCTGTAGGTAGCGAATTACTTTGCATCACTGCAGTTCTGGGACAAATTGGCAGGGCCACAACACAGTTATTAAACTTAGTATTCATTGAATACACGCAGTGTGGGTGTTCCTTGTAAAAAGCAGGGAAAAAATTCTATTTGGCCTGCAGGCTTGCGCCAATTTATTTCCTGGCTGTGAAATCACTGGTAATACAGCATGCTGAGGGGTAGGGGTAGGGCTAGAGGACGTGGACGCGGCCGAGGATGCGTAGGCCCAAGTGAGGGTGTGGGCACAGGCCGAGCTCCCGATCCAGGTGTGTCGCAGCCGACTGCTGCGCGATTAGGAGAGAGGCACGTTTCTGGCGTCCCCACATTCATCGCACAATTAATGGGTCCACGCGGGAGACCTTTATTAGAAAATGAGCAGTGTGAGCAGGTCCTGTCCTGGATGGCAGAAAGTGCTTCCAGCAAGCTATCATCCACCCAGAGTTCTGCGCCGTCCAGTGCTGCAAATCCGAATCCTCTGTCTGCTGCTCCTCCTTCCTCCCAGCCTCCTCACTCCACTACAATGACACATGCTCAGGAGCGGGAAGACTCTCAGGAACTGTTCTCGGGCCCCTGCTCAGATTGGGCAGCAGTGGTTCCTCTCCCACCAGAGGAGTTTATCGTCACTGATGCCCAACCATTGGAAAGTTCCCGGGGTCCGGGGGATGAGGGTGGGGACTTCTGCCAACTGTCTCAAGACCTTTCAGTGGGTGAGGAGGACGATGACGATGAGACACAGTTGTCTTGCAGTGAGGTAGTAGTAAGGGCAGTAAGTGCGAGGGAGGAGCGCACAGAGGATTTGGAGGAAGAGCAGCTGGACGATGAGGTGACTAACCCCACCTGGTGTGCAACGCCTACTCAGGACAGGTCTTCAGAGGGGGAGGCAGCAGCAGGGCAGGTTGCAAGAGGCAGTGCAGTGTCCAGGGGTAGAGGCAGGGCCAGACTGAATAATCCACCAACTGTTTCCCAAAGCGCCCCCTCGCGCCATGCCACCCTGCAGAGGCCGAGGTGCTCAAAGGTCTGGCAGTTTTTCACAGAGACGCCTGAGGACCGACGAACAGTGGTGTGCAACCTTGTCGCACCAAGATCAGCCGGGGAGCCACCACCAACAGCCTCACCACCACCAGCATGCGCAGACATATGATGGCCAAGCACCCCACAAGGTGGGACGAAGGCCGTTCACCGCCTCCGGTTTGCACCGCTGCCTCTCCCCCTGTGCCCCCAACCTGCCACTGAGATACAACCCCCCTCTCAGGACACAGGCACAACCGTCTCATGGCCTGCACCCACACCCTCACCTCCGCTGTCCTCGGCCCCATCCACCAATGTCTCGCACCGCACAGTCCAGCCGTCGCTAGCGCAAGTGTTGGAGCGCAAGCGCAAGTACGCCGCCACGCACCCGCACGCTCAATCGTTAACCGTCCACATCGCCAAATTTATCAGCCTTGAGATGCTGCCGTATAGGGTTGTGGAAACGGAGGCTTTCAAAGCTATGATGGTGGCGGCGGCCCCGCGCTACTCAGTTCCCAGTCGCCACTACTTTTCCCGATGTGCCGTCCCAGCCCTGCACGACCACGTCTCCCGCAACATTGTACGCGCCCTCACCAATGCGGTTAGTGGCAAGGTCCACTTAACTACGGACACGTGGACAAGCACAGGCGGGCAGGGCCACTACATCTCCCTGACGGCACATTGGGTGAATTTAGTGGCTGGGACAGAGTCAGAGCCTGGGACCGCTCACGTCCTACCCCCCCCCCCCCCAGAATTGCGGGCCCCAGCTCGGTGCTGGTATGTTCGGCGGTGTATGCTTCGTCCACTAAAGCACCCTCCTCCTCCTCAACCTCTGTCTCGCAATCTAGATGTGTCAGCAACAGCAGGACGTCGCCAGCAGTCGGTGTCGCGTGGCGTGGCAGCACAGCGGTGGGCAAGCGTCAGCAGGCCGTGCTGAAACTACTCAGCTTAGGAGATAGGAGGCACACGGCCCACGAACTGCTGCAGGGTCTGACAGAGCAGACCGACCGCTGGCTTGCGCCGCTGAGCCTCCAACCGGGCATGGTCGTGTGTGACAACGGCCGTAACCTGGTGGCGGCTCTGCAGCTCGGCAGCCTCACGCACGTGCCATGCCTGGCCCATGTCTTTAATTTGGTGGTTCAGCGCTTTCTGAAAAGCTACCCACGCTTGTCAGACCTGCTCGTAAAGGTGCGCCGGCTCTGCGCACATTTCCGCAAGTCCCACACGGACGCTGCCACCCTGCGGACACTGGAACATCGCTTTAAACTGCCAGTGCACCGACTGCTGTGTGACGTGCCCACACGGTGGAACTCTACGCTCCACATGTTGGCCAGGCTCTATGAGCAGCGTAGAGCTATCGTGGAATACCAACTCCAACATGGGTGGCGCAGTGGGAGTCAGCCTGCTCAATTCTTTTCAGAAGAGTGGGCCTGGTTGGCAGACATCTGCCAGGTCCTTGGAAACTTTGAGCAGTCTACCCAGGTGGTGAGCGGCGATGCTGCAATCATTAGCGTCACCATTCCTCTGCTATGCATCTTGAGAAGTTCCCTGCAAACCATAAAGGCAGCCGCTTTGCGCTCGGAAACGGAGGCGGGGGAAGACAGTATGTCGCTGGATAGTCAGAGCACCCTCCTGTCTATATCTCAGCGCATTCAGGAGAAGGAGGAGGAGGAGCATGAGGAGGATGAGGAGGAGGGGGAAGAGACAGCTTGGCCCACTGCTGACGGTGCCCCTGCTGCTTGCCTGTCATCCTTTCAGCGTGTATGGCCTGAGGAGGATGAGGAGGAGGAGGAGGAGGAGGATCCTGAAAGTGATCTTCCTAGTGAAGACAGCCATGTGTTGCGTACGGGTACCCTGGCACACATGGCTGACTTCATGTTAGGATGCCTTTCTCGTGACCCTCGCGTTGCACGCATTCTGGCCACTACGGATTACTGGGTGTACACACTGCTCGACCCACACTATAAGGAGAACCTTCCCAGTCTCATTCCCGAAGAGGAAAGGGGTTCCAGAGTGTTGCTATACCACAGGACCCTGGCGGACAAGCTGATGGTAAAATTCCCATCCGACAGCGCTAGTGGCAGAAGGCGCAGTTCCGAGGGCCAGGTAGCAGGGGAGGTGCGGAGATCGAGCAGCATGTACAGCCCAGGCAGTGCAACAGTCTTTAAGGGCCTGGACAGCTTTATGGCTTTCCACCAAGACTGTGTCACCGCTCCCCAGTCAAGGCTGAGTCGGCGGGAGCACTGTAAAAGGATGGTGAGGGAGTACGTAGCGGATCGCACGACCGTCCTCCGTGACGCCTCTGCCACCTACAACTACTGGGTGTCGAAGCTGGACACGTGGCCTGAACTCGCGCTGTATGCCCTGGAGGTGCTTGCTTGTCCTGCGGCTAGCGTGTTGTTGGAGAGGATGTTTAGTGTGGCTGGGGGAATCATCACAGATAAGCGTACCCGCCTGTCAACCGACAGTGCCGACAGGCTAACACTCATCAAGATGAACAAAGCCTGGATTTCCCCAGACTTCTCTTCTCCACCAGCGGACAGCAGCGATACGTAAGCAATACGTAGGCTGCACCCGCGGATGGAAGCTACGTTCTCTCTCACCATCCAAAACAGGGACATTTCTGCTTCATTAATCTGTGTCTAATATTCCTCCTCCTCCTCCTGCTCCTCCTCCTGAAACCTCACGTAATCATGCTGAACAGGCAATTTTTCTTAGGGCCACAAGGCTCACTCATCTAATTTTTCTAAACAATTTTTATACGTTTCAATGCTCTTAAAAGCGTTGAAACTTTAACTTGAACCAATTTTTCGTTAAACTGGGCTGCCTCCAGGCCTAGTTACCACTTAAGCCACATTAACCAAAGCGATTAATGGGTTTCACCTGCCATCTTGGTTGGGCATGGCCAATTTTTACTGAGGTACATTAGTACTGTTGGTACACCAATTTTTTGGGGCCCTCACCTACAGTGTAATCATAGCAATTTGTATGTTCTTCGCCTGCACTCATGGTACAGAAGTGTGTGTGGGGTTGGCCTACACTTTAGCTACATAAATGTAACTTGGGCCTTGGCTATACTGCAGCTACTGAAATGGAACTAAGACTGCGCTCCCACTATACTGCTGCTTCGGAATTGTTACTGGGGCCTGTCTTGAGTGCTACTATTACTGACATGGAACGAAGACTGCGCTCCCGCTATACTGCTGCTTCGGAATTGTTACTGGGGCCTGTCTTGAGTGCTACTATTACTGACATGGAACGAAGACTGCGCTCCCGCTATACTGCTGCTTCGGAATTGTTACTGGGGCCTGTCTTGAGTGCTACTATTACTGACATGGAACGAAGACTGCGCTGCCGCTATACTGCTGCTTCGGAATTGTTACTGGGGCCTGTCTTGAGTGCTACTATTACTGACATGGAACGAAGACTGCGCTCCCGCTATACTGCTGCTTCGGAATTGTTACTGGGGCCTGTCTTGAGTGCTACTATTGCTGACATGGAACGAAGACTGCGCTCCCGCTATACTGCTGCTTCGGAATTGTTACTGGGGCCTGTCTTGAGTGCTACTATTACTGACATGGAACGAAGACTGCGCTCCCGCTATACTGCTGCTTCGGAATTGTTACTGGGGCCTGTCTTGAGTGCTACTATTGCTGACATGGAACGAAGACTGCGCTCCCGCTATAATGCTGCTAGTGATATGTTAGTGGGGCCTGTCCTAATGCTACGGCTGAAATGTTACGAATTCTGGGCTCTGCCTATACCGCTGCTAATGGTATGTCTCTGGGGTGTGGAAACAGAGGCTTCCCAAAGACATGATGGCGGCGAGGCCATTTCCCACCAACGCGGTTACTGTTAAGGTGCATATAGCCACGGACACGTGGAGAGGACACGTAGTGCCTCAAAAACATCCCCCTCCTCCTCCAACAGGGAAAACATTCTTGGCAAATGCCTTTGCATTGGTTCGTCTGGTGCCAGTCCAAGAATTTCACCTTTACCGACACTACAAGAGAGCCCCCCTACCATCCCCCCGCCATGGCCCACTTAATCCTGGCCACATTGCGAAAACCAACAAAATAAAACTGCGCTACTAGGTCCGCAGTCACCACCACATTACCACCAACGCGGTTACTGTTAAGGTGCATATAACCACGGACACGTGGAGAGGACACGTAGTGCCTCAAAAACATCCCCCCGCCACGGCCCACTTAATCCTGGCCACATTCCGAAAACCAACAAAATAAAACCGCGCTACTAGGTCCGCAGTCACCACCACATTACCACCAACGCGGTTACTGTTAAGGTACATATTTACAGTCTGACTGGGGCATGCAGACACCTTGACAGAATGAATAGTGTGTGGCACATAGGTTCCCCATTGCTATGCCCACGTGTGCAGCTCCTGATGGCGGTGGCACAGGATTCTATTTCTCATTGCTTCTGTACAGCATTGTGGGCTATCGCCCCGCCCCTTTTAAAGAGGGTCGCTGCCTAGCCATGCCAACCCCTCTGCAGTGTGTGCCTGCGGTTCCTCCTCATGGCAGACGCACTTCTAAATAGACATGAGGGTGGTGTGGCATTAGGGCAGCTGAAGGCTGCGCAGGGACACTTTGGTGTGCGCTGTGGGGGGGAGGGGGGGCGGTTGGTCAGCATGTAACCCAGGAGAAGTGGCAGCGGAGTGTCATCCAGGCAGTGATTGTGCTTTGTTGTAGCTAGTGTGGTGCTTAGCAAAGGTATGCCATGCTAATGAGGGCTTTTCAGAAGTAAAAGTTTTTGGGAGGGGGGGGGCCCCACTCTTGCCGCTATTGTGGCTTAATAGTGGGACCTGTGAACTTGAGATGCAGCCCAACACGTAGCCCCTCGCCTGCCCTATCCGTTGCTGTGTCGTTCCCATCACTTTCTTGAATTGCCCAGATTTTCAAACATGAAAACCTTAGCGAGCATCGGCGAAATACGAAAAATGTTTGGGTCGCCCATTGACTTCAATGGGGTTCGTTATTCGAAACGAACCCTCGAGCATCGCGAAAAGTTCGTTCCGAGTAACGAGCACCCGAGCATTTTGGTGCTCGCTCATCTCTACTGCCCACCCAAAATATTCTTATGTGGTGACTGGCACAACCAAATGATACACATAGCTGTAGTTTTCAGGCCCTGTTCAGTGCAGATACCCGACAGGTCGCCCCAGCAATATTCGCTCCAGTGCTTTTACACAGGAACAAGCATGGCTAGTGAATGGAGGTGCAGTGGTTCGGAGATCATTCCAACCCACTTGGCTCCATTCACAAAAAATTTACTCCTGGACTCCACTAATAAATTGCGCAAGAATAGATTATGTGCAGATAAGAAAGCACACAACACACTGCGTGAACTGACTGTAATTGTCCGAAATGTCACACAGCTATGAAGAGAAAAAATCTGTGAAAACATGACATCTTCCGCCTCCACTATAAATTGCACTGGAATAGATTGTGTGCAGCTTACAACATATGCACAAAGCTCTGCTTTCAAGTGCCCCAGTACTGTACACTGTAATGTCACACACACACTATCCCTCACAGACCTTCTCAATGCTGTTGCTCTGGCTAAAATGGCTCTGCACAGTCTTTTATAGTGGCTGTGACTTCCTGATTGGCTGGGAGACCTTTTTGCAAGGCATTATGGGCTGTCCAGAGGATATGAACTCCTTCCTCCCTTTCCTATCTGCCATGTGGTGGCTGCCATCTTAAATGATTCTGCCAAGACCAACAACGCTTGGGTTCAGCTCGTGCAGAACCAAACTTTTAGTAAAATTTGTCCAGAATTTGGATTTGACGGGTTCAGTTCACTCATCTCTATTCTAGAACATAGGAAGGATTTTTATAGTGTTTTATACTCTTGTACATAGGAGTAGTAACAGAACAGTTGTATTCTTGTACCTGAGAAGCAGTATTATAACAGTTATATTCTTGTACATAGGGGGCATTATTATAGTAGTAATATTCTTGTACATAGGAGCATTATTATAGCAGTTATATTCTTGTAGATAGGGGGCAGTATTATAGTAGTTATATTTGTTTACATAGGAGCAGTATTATAGCAGTTATATTCCTGTAGATAGGGGGCAGTATTATCCTAGTAATATTCTTGTACATAGTAGCAGTATTATAGTAGTTATATTCTTGTACATAGGGTACAGCATTATAGTAGTTATATTCTTGCACTGAGGGGCAGTGTTATAGTAATTATATTCTTGTACATAAGGGCAGTATTATAGTAAGTATATTTTTGTACATAGGGGGAAGTATTATAGTAGTTATATTCTTGTACATAGGAGCAGTATTATAGTAGTTATATTCTTGCACATAGGGGACAGTAGTATATTAGTTATATTCTTGTATACAGGAGGTAGTATTATAGTAGTTATATTCTTGTACATAGGGGCAGTAGTAGAAGTAGTTATATTTTTGTACATAGGAGGCAGTATTATAGTAGTTATATCCGTGTACATAGGGGGCAATATTATAATAGTTATATTGTTGTACATGGGGGGCAGTATTATAGTAGTTATATTCTTGTACATAGGGGGCAGTATTATCCTAGTAATATTCTTATACACAGGAGAAGTATTATAGTAGTTATATTCTTGTACATAGGAGCAGTATTATAGTAGTTATATTCTTGTACATAGAGGGCAGTATTATAGTAGTTATATTGTTGTACATGGGGGGCAGTATAGTGGTAGTATTATCCTAGTAATGTTCTTGTACATAGGAGCAGTATTAAAATAGTTATATTCTTGTACATAGGGTACAGTATTATAGTAGTTATATTCTTGTACATAGGGGGCAGTATTATAGTAGTTATATTCTTGTACACAGGGGGTAGTATTATGGTAGGTATATTCTTTTACATAGGGGGCAGTATTATAGTAGTTATATTCATGTACATAGGGGGCAGTATTATAGTATTTATATTCTTGTACACAGGGGGTAGTATTATGGTAGGTATATTCTTGTACATAGGGGACAGTATTATAGTAGTTATATTCTTGTACATATTAGAAGTGTTATAGTAGTTATATTCTTGTACATATGAGCATTATTATAGTAGTTTTATTCTTGTATATATGGGGCAGTATTATAGTAGTTATTTTCTTGTACATACGGGCAGTATTATAGTAGTTATATTCTTGTACATAGAGGGCAGTATTATAGTAGTTATATTGTTGTACATGGGGGGCAGTATTATAGTAGTTATATTCTTGTACATAGGGGGCAGTATTATCCTAGTAATATTCTTGTACCTAGGAGAAGTATTATAGTAGTTATATTCTTTTACATAGGGGGCAGTATTATAGTAGTTATATTCATGTACATAGGGGGCAGTATTATAGTAGTTATATTCTTGTACACAGGGGGTAGTATTATGGTAGGTATATCTATATATATAAAAATGAATGTATGTCTGTGTGCGTGCGTGCGTGTCTGTCTGTCTGTCTGTTTGTCCTTTATGCGCTACTACACCATTCATCCGATCGCCATGAAACTTTGGGAAGTTGTTGAGTACACTCCTGGGAAGATTATAGGCATAGTACAACTATCCTACGATAAATGGCGCGCGCGCGAGCGTCGTCGAAAGTTACGACCCCCCCACGTAGATCGAATAAGTAAGCCACCTACTTTTGTGATGTCATCACTGATGTCATCAACATCGGACGCCCTTGAACATGCCCCAACATGTTCTATAAAGCTGCATTGTGAGACCTCCTGCTCTTATACTAATATATTACACAGACGACCGCCTCCTCATATACTAATATATTACACAGACGACCTCCTCCTCATATACTAATTCTATGCGCAAAGAATTAGCGTCCAAATTTTACGTACGGAATCTAATTTTCTCACATATAAACTTGAAATTTGGCACGGGCATTGAATATGTCACAAATAGGAAAAGCTAATGGGTCCCAACTCGATTATTCAATTCTATGCGCAAAAGAATTGGCGAGCGTCGTCAACAGTTACGCCCCCCCACGTAGATCGTTCGATTTCCATCACTGCCACTAATTCTCTCACTTCCCAATGTCGTAGAAACATGAAATTTGGCACGAGCATTGATTATGTCAAAAATAGGAAAAGCTAATGGGTCCCAACTCGATTATTCAATTGTAAGCGCCAAAGAATTAGCGTCCAAATTTTAGGTACGGAATCTAATTTTCTCACTTCCCAATGTCATAGAAACTTGAAATTTGGCACGAGCATTGATTATGTCATAAATAGGAAAAGATAATGGGTCCCAACTCGATTATTCAATTCTAAGCGCCAAAGAATTAGCGTCCAAATTTTACGTACAGAATCTAATTTTCTTGCTTCTCAATGTCATAGAAATGTGAAATTTGGCACGGGCATTGATTATGTCATAAATAGGAAACGCTAATGGGTCCCAACTCGATTATTCAATTCTATGCGCAAAAGAATTAGCGTCCAAATTTTACGTACAGAATCTAATTTTCTCGCTTCTCAATGTCATAGAAACGTGAAATTTGGCACGGGCATTGATTATGTCATAAATAGGAAACGCTAATGGGTCCCAACTCGATTATTCAATTTTAAGCGCAAAACAATTGGCGTCCAAATTTTACGTACGGAATCGAATTTTCTCGCTTCCCGATGTAATAGAAACTTGAAATTTGGCACGAGCATTGATTATGTCATAAATAGGAAAAGTTAATGGGAAGTTGTTGAGTACACTCCTGGGAAGATTACTGGCATAGTACATCTATCCTACGATAGGTGGGGTGCGTGCGAGCGTCGTCGACAGTTATGCCCCCCCAGACAAAGATCGTTTGATTTCCATCTCAAGCACAAAAGCAAAAGGCATTACGAGCAACGGGATGCGTGTTCAACTACAAAATGATGCATCCGCCGAACGTATCACAAGACAATTCCTGGATATTGAGAATGTTGAGGTAAAATGAATGCTGCGCTGTGATTCGTTGCTATTTTTTATATTGCTGAGGCAGAATAAAAGTTGCGCTGTGATTGGTTGTTATTTCTCTTACTGCTGACGTAACATGAAAGCTGCACTGTGATTGGTTGTTATATTTTATACTGCTGAGGTAACATATAAGCTGCGCTGTGATTGGGTGATATATATTTTAAATCTGAGGTAACATGAAAGCTGCGCTGTGATTGGTTGTTATATATTATACCACTGAGGTAACCTAAAAAAGCTGCGCTGTGATTGGTTGTTATCTAGATATATAAAAACGAATGTATGTCTGTCTGTCTTCGCAGCAACGCGCGACGGGTAAGCTAGTTCTTTTATATAGGGAGCAGTATTATAGTAGTTATATTCTTGTACATATTAGAAGTGTTATAGTAGTTATATTCTTGTACATATGAGCAGTATTAGGGCTTAGTCACACGGGCGTTTATTGCCGCGATTTGCGCATGCGCATGCGTCCGGCGATTTTTTTAAAACCATTGCTTTGCAATGGTATCGGACACATGAGCGCTTTTTATGCGCTCGTCCGATAAATTAGAGAACAGAAATCGCAGATCGCATCTATCTGCGATCTGCGATTCCTCTTCTCTTCTCTATATGCGCTCAACGGGGCCGGCGGCAGCAGCGCCGACCCCATTGAGAACATACAGAAGACAAATCATTCTTCTCTGCCACAGCTGTTCCAGAACGATGTTTGCCCATTGAATTCAATGGAGCGGCAATACAGCCGACTCCATTGAAAGCAATGGGCTGCCGGCGTGCGCGGGATGAATTGTCGGGAAGGGGTTAAATATATAACCCCTTCCCTGCAATGCATCCTTAAATGTGAAAAAATAAAAAAAAAGGATGTACTCACCTGCTCCCGGCAGCTGGAGATCCCCGCGGCCGGCCTGCAGTGGGTGTGACTCAGACTGGCCCCTGATTGGCTCAGCCTGAGCCAATCAGAGGCAGATCTCAGTCACACCCATTCATGAATTCATGAATGGGTGTGACTGAGACTTGCCTCTGATTGGCTCAGCGCTGAGCCAATCAGGGGCAAGTCTAAGTCACACCTCCTTCACACCCACTGCAGCCCGGCCGCCTGGATCTCCAGCTGCCGGGAGCAGGTGAGTACATCCTTTTTTTTTATTTTTTCACATTTAAGGATGCATTGCAGGGAAGGGGTTATATATTTAACCCCTTCCCGACAATTCATCCCACACTCGCCCGCAGCGCTTGCATTCAATGGAGCCGGCTGTATTGCCGGCTCCATTGAATGCAATGCGCTGGACAGCTCCGGCCCGTTTCTAATGAAACGCGGCTAGGAGCAGATTTTCGGGCGATTTTTGGGCCGATTTTTCGGCGCCGGTCACGCGATTTGCGCATGCGCATCCGTCATTCGATGCGCAAATTGCGTGAAAAAACGCCCGTGTGACTAAGGCCTTATAGTAGTTTTATTCTTGTATATATGGGGCAGCATTATAGTAGTTATATTCTTGCGCATAGGTTACAGTATTATAGTAGTTATATTCTTGTATACAAGGGGTAATATTATTGTAGTTATATTCTTGTACATAGGGGACAGTATTATAGTAGTTATATTCTTGTACATATTAGCATTGTTATAGTAGTTATATTCTTGTACATAGGGTACCGTATTATAATACTTATATTCTTGTACATAGGGGGCAGTATTATTGTAGTTATATTCTTGTACATAGAAGCAGTATTATAGTAGTTATATTTTTGTACCTAGGACGCAGTATTATAGTAATTATATTCGTGTACATAGGAGCAGTATCATGGCAGTTATATTCTTGTACATAGGGGGCAATATTATAGTAGTTATTTTCTTGTACATAGGGGCAGTTTTATAGTAGTTATATTCTTGTACATAGAGGGCAGTATTATAGTAGTTATATTTTTGTACATCGGGGGCAGTATTATAGTAGTTATATTCTTGTACATAGGGGGCAGTATTATCTTTGTAATATTCTGGTACATATGAGAAGTATTATAGTAGTTATATACTTGTACATAGGAGCAGTATTATAGTAGTTATATTCTTGCACATAGGGGACAGTAGTATAGTAGTAATATTCTTGTACATAGGAACAGTATTATAGTAGTTATATTCTTGTACGTAGGGGCAGTATTATAGTAGTTATATTCTTGTACATAGGAGCAGTATTATAGTAGTTATATTCTTGTATACAGGGGGTAGTATTATAATAGGTATATTCTTGTACATTGGGGCAGTATTATAGTAGTTATATTCTTGCATATAGGGAACAGTATTATAGTAGTTATATTCTTCTACATATGAGCAGTATTATAGTAGTTTTATTCTTGTATATATGGGGCAGTATTATAGTAGTTATTTTCTTGGGCATAGGGTACAATATTATAGTAGTTATATTCTTGTATATAGGGGCAGTATTATAGTAGTTATATTCTTGCACATAGGGAACAGTATTATAGTAGTTATATTCTTGTACATAACGTGTAGTATTATAGTAGTTATATTCTTGTACATAGGGAGCAGTATTATAGCAGTCACATTTTTGTGCATAATTTTATAGTAATTTAATACTTTTACCTAGGAAACAATATTATAAAAGTTACTAGCTTGTTACCTGCGACTTTGTCCACGTGGAATTTGTATTTTTCCTTATCTAATTTGTGTTTTACTGTATATTGAAAACTAAAACGTTGAAATAGTGAAAGGAATGTAACTGCAATATGCTACGTCAGCAGAGTTTTGTACACTACGTTTTTGGTCTTGTCACCTTTAGCTAGGATATAAAGGTTTTGTGGGCTGTATACACATGAGCACACCACATGCAATTGCCCATGAGAAAAACATGTTTTTTTCTAAATGTACACCTGCTACCTTAAGTGTTTGCCTTTGAGCCTTATTGACCTTCATCGTAAATGCTATTTTTATAGGGAACTAGCTTACCCGTCGCGCGTTGCTGCGAAGACAGACAGACATACATTCGTTTTTATATATCTAGATAACAACCAATCACAGCGCAGCTTTTTTAGGTTACCTCAGTGGTATAATATATAACAACTAGAGATGAGCGAACGTGTCCGTTACGGACACATCCGCACCCGGACACCCGCTTTAGCGAACACTGCAGTGTTCGCGCGTAAGTGTCCGGGTGCCGCCGGGGGGCGGGGAGATGCGCGGCGGCGCGGGCGGCAGTAGCGGGGAACAGGGGGGAGCCCTCTCTCTCTCCCTCTCCCCCCCACTCCCCGCCGCACCCCCCCGCGCTGCCACGGCGGCCCCCGAACTTTTTCGCCCGAACACCGAGGTGTTCGCAAAGTTCGGTGTTCCGGCGAAAAAGGGGCGGGGCCGAACGTGTTCGCTCATCTCTAATAACAACCAATCACAGCGCAGCTTTCATGTTACCTCAGATTTAAAATATATATCACCCAATCACAGCGCAGCTTATATGTTACCTCAGCAGTATAAAATATAACAACCAATCACAGTGCAGCTTTCATGTTACGTCAGCAGTAAGAGAAATAACAACCAATCACAGCGCAACTTTTATTCTGCCTCAGCAATATAAAAAATAGCAACGAATCACAGCGCAGCATTCATTTTACCTCAACATTCTCAATATCCAGGAATTGTCTTGTGATACGTTCGGCGGATGCATCATTTTGTAGTTGAACACGCATCCCGTTGCTCGTAATGCCTTTTGCTTTTGTGCTTGAGATGGAAATCAAACGATCTTTGTCTGGGGGGGCATAACTGTCGACGATGCTCGCACGCACCCCACCTATCGTAGGATAGATGTACTATGCCAGTAATCTTCCCAGGAGTGTACTCAACAACTTCCCATTAACTTTTCCTATTTATGACATAATCAATGCTCGTGCCAAATTTCAAGTTTCTATTACATCGGGAAGCGAGAAAATTCGATTCCGTACGTAAAATTTGGACGCCAATTTTTTTGCGCTTAAAATTGAATAATCGAGTTGGGACCCATTAACTTTTCCTATTTATGACATAATCAATGCTCCTGCCAAATTTCGAGTTTCTATTGCATTGGGAAGCAAGAGGATTCGATTCCGTACGTAGAATTTGGACGCTAATTCTTTTGCGCATAGAATTGAATAATCGAGTTGGGACCGATTAGCTTTTGCTATTTATGACATATTCAATGCTCGTGCCAAATTTCGAGTTTCTATGACATTGGGAAGCGAGAAAATTAGATTCCGTACGTAAAATTTGGATGCTAATTCTTTTGCGCATAGAATTGAATAATCGAGTTGGGACCCATTAACTTTTCCTATTTATGACATAATCAATGCTCGTGCCAAATTTCACGTTTCTATGACACCGGAAAGTGAGAAAATTACATTCCGTACGTAAAATTTTGACGCTAATTCTTTTGCGCATAGAATTGAATAATCGAGTTGGGACCCATTAGCTTTTCCTATTTATGACATAATCAATGCGCGTGCCAAATTTCAAGTTTCTATGACATTGGGAAGCGAGAAAATTAGATTCCGTACGTAAAATTTGGACGCTAATTCTTTTGCGCATAGAATTGAATAATCGAGTTGGGACCCATTAACTTTTCCTATTTATGACATAATCAATGCTCGTGCCAAATTTTAAGTTTCTATGACATTGGGAAGAGAGAAAATTAGATTCTGTACGTAAAATTTGGACGCTAATTCTTTTGCGCATAGAATTGAATAATCGAGTTGGGACCCATTAGCGTTTCCTATTTATGACATAATCAATGCCCGTGCCAAATTTCACGTTTCTATGACATTGAGAAGCGAGAAAATTAGATTCCGTACGTAAAATTTGGACGCTAATTCTTTGGCGCTTAGAATTGAATAATCGAGTTGGGACCCATTATCTTTTCCTATTTATGACATAATCAATGCTCGTGCCAAATTTCAAGTTTCTATGACATTGGGAAGTGAGAAAATTAGATTCCGTACGTAAAATTTGGACGCTAATTCTTTGGCGCTTACAATTGAATAATCGAGTTGGGACCCATTAGCTTTTCCTATTTTTGACATAATCAATGCTCGTGCCAAATTTCATGTTTCTACGACATTGGGAAGTGAGAGAATTAGTGGCAGTGATGGAAATCGAACGATCTACGTGGGGGGGGGGCGTAACTGTCGACGACGCTCGCTAATTCTTTTGCGCATAGAATTGAATAATCGAGTTGGGACCCATTAGCTTTTCCTATTTGTGACATATTCAATGCCCGTGCCAAATTTCAAGTTTCTATGTGAGAAAATTAGATTCCGTACGTAAAATTTGGACGCTAATTCTTTGCGCATAGAATTGAATAATCGAGTTGGGACCCATTAGCGTTTCCTATTTGTGACATATTCAATACCCGTGCCAAATTTCAAGTTTCTATGTGAGAAAATTAGATTCCGTACGTAAAATTTGGACGCTAATTCTGTTGCGCATAGAATTAGTATATGAGGAGGAGGTCGTCTGTGTAATATATTAGTATATGAGGAGGCGGTCGTCTGTGTAATATATTAGTATATGAGGAGGCGGTCGTCTGTGTAATATATTAGTATATGAGGAGGAGGTCGTCTGTTTAATATATTAGTATATGAGCAGGAGGTCTCACAATGCAGCTTTATAGAACATGTTGGGGCATGTTCAAGGGCGTCCGATGTTGATGACATCAGTGATGACATCACAATAGCAGGTGGCTTACTTATTCGATCTATGTGGGGGGGGGGTCGTAACTTTCGACGACGCTCGCGCGCCATTTATCGTAGGATAGTTGTACTATGCCTATAATCTTCCCAGGAGTGTACTCAACAACTTCCCAAAGTTTCATGGCGATCGGATGAATGGTGTAGTAGCGCATAAAGGACAAACAGACAGACAGACAGACACGCACGCACGCACACAGACATACATTCATTTTTATATATATAGATTGCAGCCTTTTGAATTGAAAAGGCAAATCCATTAGTATTATCGGCACTAACGCTGCATGACCGCATTTTTCTATCGGGTCCTCTGAGCACCGCGAGCAGCTTCTCCGGCACGCTAGAGCTTCCTCCTCAACCTCAGCTCAGTTTCCTACCTTGTCTTCTTCCTGAGCAGAGGTCCAGGAGGATGTGCCAGCATGCCAGAGAAGCTGCCCACAGTGCTCAGAGGACCTAGTGAAAGTGCGGTCAGCAGGCAGACCCCAGGGCTTTTCATGGTGCTCCCTCTCCTGGCTTCTGCAGTGCCAATCCAATCACTCATCCAGTGAATGGGAATGGATGTGGAGCGGCAGAAACAGAGTATTGGCAATTTGGCAGAAATTATAAGTACTGTCTGTCTTAGAGAAACATCTAAGGCCTCTCCCACACATACGCTTTTTACCGCAATTACTGCGGCGTTTTGAATGCCATGGTAATTGTGGTATGATTCCCAATTGATTTCAATGAGGGGCTTGCAGACCTGCACTCAAACACTGTGATTTCTAATGTCGCAATTTTCAAGCGCTGTCTGTTTTATTGTGGCTGTTTTTGCACTTTTTAACGCACCTCATCACCCATCACAATGATGGGGCGCATTAAAAAGTGCTGTGAACGCTGTGAGATGTGTTTGAAAACAGCAGTAAAAATTGCAGCAAAACACTGCCATCAAAATCGTGGCATTTTGCCAACGCCATGTGTGAGAGCGGCCAAAGGGGTTGATTTCCACAAGCGTATGCGTAAAACGGTGCAGGGCTGCTGCGTCATTTTACACGTACACAGCCCTTTCGCTCTGCTGGCAGAGACTGCATATGGGCTGAGTATGCACTGCACATGTCCAGGAATCTGACGTCACGAATATGCTCAGTGTGTTTTTGTTTTTTTTTCAAATTTGTTTTGAAACGCTGCCCTCTAGTAATGCCTGAGTAAGGACAGCGTTTTATACGGAGCCCATAGAACGGCTCTGTATCACACGTGGAGAAGTAGAGCATGCTGCGATTTATTTCTCTGCCATATGTACATGCTGTCCACATGCTGATGTGCATGGAAGAAAGAAAGTCCATTGACTTTCATAGATTCCATTCACTGCATATCACACGTGCGTTTAATACATGGTGAAAAACCACCCATGGACATTAACCCTTAGGGATCATTCAGCAAGGCGTTTGAGTACAGTGCTCTGAGTCTCACAGCGCTGTACTCATCGCAGCCGCTACGCTCTGCTGGCAGAGATCACATTTGACTGTGTATGGCACTGCGCATGCCCATGTATGCTGTTTTTTTTTCATTTGCTGCGCTGTGATATGTGGTGAAAACATGGCTGTGGAGATGCTCCCTAATATGTTAGAAAAGTTAGCTTATGTTGACTCTATTGTATATATTGCTATTATGCTGTTTCCAATCTGTATGTATGTGTATATATATAAAAAAAAATGTGTTTGTTTTTTGTAGGGGAAGCAAAACATGTCTTGAGGCTTGTGTTCTGCATCTTTTAAGGCTTATGTGGAAATTTTTTAGTGCATTCCCCATCTTGCATGCAAGGGGATTGGGGATTTTCAGGGGCGCATTGACCATGAATCATATTTTCAACAATAATGTCATGTAGTGCCTTGCCACTGCTTGAATCCGGTATTTCAGAGATGATGATATCAGTTTGATTGGGTGTCAACTTGTCGCTTAACCAAAGTAAAATGTGGACATGTGGTAAGCCATGCTTCAGCCATTCTATGGAATACATAAAGCACAATACTTCTCCATATATTTTTCCTTACCGACATGTTGGGTTATATGTGAAAGTAATGAATAAATCCAGGTGACCATACGAGCTCACATAAGCGAATGCATCTTGAGTATACTCATGCAGGTATCGTGGGCTGTTTACAAATGAAGACGGGAGAATAATCATTCTGCCTAAATTATTAGGATTAACATTTGCGTTGTTTGCTACAGCATCTTGAAAGATATATGTAATTCTCTACTCTTAACGTAGTCTGATTTAATGATATATATCTCAGTCGTTCGCTTTCAACTTTAACATACATATGGACATAACACTGATTGGTCAGTTGTCTACATCGTGGTGTCATATTAAATAGTTTTCTCATATCATCATGTTGTAGGCATAAAAATCCATATTAGGCACCTTTTTGTTTGCCAAGGAAAGGCCTGCTACAGGGTTGATTTGAGGTATTTCAAAGTAATACCCTTCCTGCCCCTTGCTAAAAATGAGCAGATATTGTAATGCATCATAATATTTATGTATATCCGGCACCCTGGTTAATCTGTTATTGCGGGCATGTAAAACGATATCACGGGTTGCAAACTCTTCGCCTGTAAGCGTAGCTGCAACTTCATTTATCAATGGTGTGTTATATCGTCTTTCATGTTCCTCACTTGACGTTCGGTCTGGGTGCATCACTAATTTATAATCTTCTCCCGGTATTCTGTCTGACGGGTTTATCAGGGTAATGCGGTACATATGGTATATCTTGACTTTAGTAAAGCATTTGACAAAATATCTTATATCATCCTTATTGGAAAAATGACCAAATATGAGAGCAACAAGGCAACTGTTAGGTGGATTCACAACTGGCTAAATGATCTACTCAAAGAGTGGTCATAAATGGCTGCACATCCAATGGGAAGAATGTATCAAGTGGGGTACCACAAGCATCTGTCCTAGGCCCAGTCGTGTTCAACATTTTACGATTTATGATATACAGGAGGGAATTGAGGGGAAACTGATCAGGCTTTCCGATGACACAAAGAAGAGATGGCTACCACTGGAGAAGAGAGAGAGAGAGGATTCAAGAAGATTTGGACAAACCTGAACATTGAGCGGCAACTCACAGAATGGTATTTAACAAGAAGAAATGCAAAGCCCTACATCTGGGCAAGAAAAATGAAAAAAATCACATACAGAATGGGAGAAATTGAGCTAAGCAGCAGCACCTGTGAAAAAGACTTGGGTATATTATAATAGATCACATACTGAACATGAGACAACAGTATTATGTAGTAGCAAAAAAAGGCAAACACAATTCTGGGATGTATAGAGTCTTGATCATGTGAGGTAATTATCCCCCTCTACTTTACCTTGATCAGAGCTTATCTGGAATACGGTGTCCAGTCCTGGGCATCCCAATTTCAAAATGGAGCAAGTTCAGAAAAGAGTTACCAAAATGATAAGCGGTCTGTAAATCATGTCCTATAAGGAATAGAGATGAGCGAACGTACTCGTCCGAGCTTGATATTCGTGCGAATATTACGGTGTTCGGGATGCTCATTACTCGTAACGAGTACCACGCGGTGTTCTGGTTACTTTCAGTTTCCTCTCTGAGACGTTAGCGCGCTTTTCTGGCCAATTGAAAGACAGGGAAGGCATTACAACTTCCCCCTGTGACGTTCAAGCCCTATACCACCCCCCTGCTGTGAGTGGCTGGGGAGATCTGATGTCACCCGAGTATAAAAATCGGCCCCTCCCGCGGCTCGCCACACATGCCTTGTGACTTAGCTGAGGGAAAGTACTATCGTGCTGGAGCTGCTGTAGGGAGAGCGTTAGGAGTTAGTGTAGGCTTCAAGAACCCCAAAGGTCCTTCTTAGGGCCACATCCACCTGTGTGCAGGCTGCTGCTAGCAGTGGTTTTTTGTTTTTTTTTCTCAAAATCGGCAGTGCAGAGCATTGCACCCGGCATTAGGGACAGAAGTGGTGCTTAGGCAGGGAGAGTGTTAGGAGTGAGTGTAGCCTTCAAGAACCTCAACGGTCCTTTCTAGGGCCACATTTAACTGTGTGGAGTACTGTGCAGGCTGCTGTTAGCTGTGTTGCTTTTTTTTTTCTCAAAATCGGCGGTGCAGAGCATTGCACCCGGCATTAGGGACAGAAGTGGTGCTTAGGCAGGGAGAGTGTTAGGAGTGAGTGTAGCCTTCAAGAACCTCAACGGTCCTTTCTAGGGCCAAATTTAACCGTGTGCAGTACTGTGCTGGCTGCTGTTAGCAGTGTTGCATTTTCTTTTTTTTCTAAAAATCGTCTGTGCAGAGCATTGCACCCTCCATTGATACTACAGGGACAGAATTGTGTAGACAGGGCCACAACACAGTTATTGTTCATTGAATATACGCAGTGGGGCCTTCCCTTTGCAAAAAAGCGAAAAAATTATATTTGGCCTGCCTGTGTCAGTCCTAAGGTCTCCGTGTACGTGTGTGCTGCGTGGAGAACGTACAAAAATCAGACGCAACCAGCTACGGTTTACTGCAGGCTTGCGCCATTGTCTTTCCTGACTGGGAAATCAAATCACTGGTAATACAGCATGCTGAGGGGTAGGGGTAGGCCTAGAGGATGTGGACGCGGCCGAGGACGCGGAGGGCCAAGTGAGGGTGTGGGCACAGGCCGAGCCAGTGCGGTGGCCAGGGGTAGAGGCAGGGCCAGACCGAATAATCCACCAACTGTTTCCCAAAGCACCCCCTCGCGCCATGCCACCCTGCACAGGTCAAGGTGCTCTACGGTGTGGCAGTTTTTCACAGAGACGCCTGACGACCGACGAACAGTGGTGTGCAACCTTTGTCGCGCCAAGATCAGCTGGGGAGGCACCACCAACAGCATGCGCTGGCATATGATGGCCAAGCACCCCACAAGGTGGGACGATGCCCGTTCACCGCCTCCGGTTTGCACCACTGCCTCTCCCCCTGTGCCCCAACCTGCCACTGAGATCCAACCCCCCTCTGAGGACACAGGCACTACCGTCTCCTGGCCTGCACCCACACCCTCACCTCCGCTGTCCTCGGCCCCATCCACCAATGTCTCTCAGCGCAGCGTCCAGACGTCGCTAGTGCCACAGTTTGAGCGCAAGCGCAAGTACGACGCCACGCACCCGCACGCTCAAGCGTTAAACGTGCACATTGCAAAATTGATCAGCCTAGAGATGCTGCCGTATAGGCTTGTGGAAACGGAGGCTTTCAAAAGCATGATGGCGGCGGCTGCCCCGCGCTACTCAATTCCCAGTCGCCACTACTTTTCCCGATGTGCCGTCCCAGCCCTGCACGACCACGTCTCCCGCAACATTGTACGCGCCCTCACCAACGCGGTTACTGCCAAGGTCCACTTAACAACGGACACGTGGACAAGCACAGGCGGGCAGGGCCACTATATCTCCCTGACGGCACATTGGGTGAATTTAGTGGAGGCTGGGACAGAGTCAGAGCCTGGGACCGCTCACGTCCTACCCACCCCCAGAATTGCAGGCCACAGCTCGGTGGTGGTATCTGCGGTGGTGTATGCTTCCTCCTCCTCCTCCAACGCAACCTCTGTCTCGCAATCAAGATGTGTCAGCAGCACGTCGCCAGCAGTCGGTGTCACGCGGCGTGGCAGCACAGCGGTGGGCAAGCGTCAGCAGGCCGTGCTGAAACTACTCAGCTTAGGAGAGAAGAGGCACACGGCCCACGAACTGCTGCAGGGTCTGACAGAGCAGACCGACCACTGGCTTGCGCCGCTGAGCCTCCAACCGGGCATGGTCGTGTGTGACAACGGCCGTAAGCTGGTGGCGGCTCTGCAGCTCGGCAGCCTCACGCACGTGCCATGCCTGGCCCATGTCTTTAATTTGGTGGTTCAGCGCTTTCTGAAAAGCTACCCCCACTTGTCATACCTGCTCGGAAAGGTGCGCCAGCTCTGCGCACATTTCCGCAAATCCCACACGCACGCTGCCACCCTGCGGACACTGCAACATAGGTTTAATCTGCCAGTGCACCGACTGCTGTGCGACGTGCCCACACAGTGGAACTCTACGCTCCACATGTTGGCCAGACTCTATGAGCAGCGTAGAGCTATAGTGGAATACCAACTCCAACTTGCGCGGCGCAGTGGGAGTCAGCCTCCTCAATTATTTACAGAAGAGTGGCCCTGGTTGGCAGCCATCTGCCAGGTCCTTGGAAAATTTGAGGAGTCTACCCAGGTGGTGAGCGGCGATGCTGCAATCATTAGCGTCACCATTCCTCTGCTATGCATCTTGAGAAGTTCCCTGCAAAGCATAAAGGCAGACGCTTTGCGCTCTGAAACAGAGCCGGGGGAAGACAGTATGTCGCTGGATAGTCAGAGCACCCTCCTGTCTATATCTCAGCGTGTTGAGGAGGAGGAGGAGGAGCATGAGGAGGATGAGGAGGGGGAAGAGACAGCTTGGCCCACTGCTGACGGTACCCATGCTGCTTGCCTGTCATCCTTTCAGCGTGTATGGCCTGAGGAGGAGAAAGAGGAGGAGGAGGAGGATCCTGAAAGTGATCTTCCTAGTGAAGACAGCCATGTGTTGCGTACAGGTACCCTGGCACACATGGCTGACTTCATGTTAGGATGCCTTTCCCGTGACCCTCGCGTTACACGCATTCTGGCCACTACGGATTACTGGGTGTATACACTGCTCGATCCACGGTATAAGGAGAGCCTTTGCACTCTCATTCCCGAAGAGGAAAGGGGTTCGAGAATGATGCTATACCACAGGGCGCTGGTGGACAAACTGATGGTAAACTTCCCATCCGACAGCGCTAGTGGCAGAAGGCGCAGTTCCGAGGGCCAGGTAGCAGGGGAGGCAAAGAGATCAGGCAGCATGTACAGCGCAGGCAGGGGAACATTCTCCAAGGCCTTTGCCAGCTTTATGGCTCCCCAGCAAGACTGTGTCACCGCTCCCCAGTCAAGGCTGAGTTGGCGGGAGCACTGTAAAAGGATGGTGAGGGAGTACGTAGCCGATCGCACGACCGTCCTCCGTGACGCCTCTGCCCCCTACAACTACTGGGTGTCAAAGCTGGACACGTGGCCTGAACTCGCGCTGTATGCCCTGGAGGTGCTTGCTTGTCCTGCGGCTAGCGTCTTGTCAGAGAGTGTGTTTAGTGTGGCTGGGGGAATCATCACGGATAAGCGTACCCACCTGTCAACCGACAGTGCCGACAGGCTTACACTCATCAAGATGAACAAAGCCTGGATTTCCCCAGACTTCTCTTCTCCACCAGCGGACAGCAGCGATACGTAAGCAATACGTAGGCTGCACCCGCGGATGGAAGCTACGTTCTCTCTCACCATCCAAAACGGGGACATTTCTGCTTCATCAATATGTGTCTAATATTCATCCTCCTCCTCCTGCTCCTCCTCCTGAAACCTCACGTAATCACGCTGAACGGGCAATTTTTCTTAGGGCCACAAGGCTCACTCATATAATTTTTCTAAACAATTTTTATATGTTTCAATGCTCTTAAAAGCGTTGAAACTTTAACTTGAACCAATTTTTCGTTAAACTGGGCTGCCTCCAGGCCTAGTTACCACTTAAGCCACATTAACCAAAGCGATTAATGGGTTTCACCTGCCCTCTTGGTTGGCCATGGCCAATTTTTTGGATGTACATTAGTACTGTTGATACAGCAATTTTTGTAGGCCCTCGCCTACAGTGTAATCAAATGAATTTTTAGCCCACCTGCATTACAGCTGACGTTACATCCGCTGTGTTGGGCAATGCAATGGGATATTTTTGTGTATCGCCGGTGGGTTCCAGGGAGCCACCCATGCTGTAGGTGCACACGGAGTTTAACCTACATGTGTCCACTTGTAAAGAACCCCAGTCTGACTGGGGCATGCAGTGTGGGCCGAAGCCCACCTGCATTAAGCACGACATTACTACCTCAGCTGTGTTGGGCAATGCAATGGGATATTTTTATGTACCGCCGGTGGCTTCCTGGCACCCACCCATGCTGTGGGTCCACAGGGAATTATAAATGCATCTGTTTCCACTTGTAAAGAACCCCAGTCTGACTGGGGCATGCAGTGTGGGCCGAAGCCCACCTGCATTAAACATGACATTACTACCTCAGCTGTGATGGGCACTGCAATGGGATATTTTTATGTACCGCCGATGGGTTCCAGGGAGCCACCCATGCTGTAGGTGCACACGGAGTTTAACCTACATGTGTCCACTTGTAAAGAACCCCAGTCTGACTGGGGCATGCAGTGTGGGCCGAAGCCCACCTGTATTAAGCACAACATTACTACCTCAGCTGTGTTGGGCAATGCAATGGGATATTTTTATGTACCACCGGTGGCTTCCTGGCACCCACCCATGCTGTGGGTCCACAGGGAATTATAAATGCATCTGTTTCCACTTGTAAAGAACCCCAGTCTGACTGGGGCATGCAGTGTGGGCCGAAGCCCACCTGCATTAAACATGACATTACTACCTCAGCTGTGATGGGCACTACAATGGGATATTTTTATGTACCGCCGGTGGGTTCCAGGGAGCCACCCATGCTGTCGGTCCACAGAGACTTCACAATAGGGAGTTGTACCTGCCTGTGTCTATGAATTAAAAAGCCCGGTCTGACTGGGGCATGCAGACACCTTGACAGAATGAATAGTGTGTGGCACATAGGTTCCCCATTGCTATGCCCACGTGTGCAGCTCCTGATGGCGGTGGCACAGGATTCTATTTCTCATTGCTTCTGTACAGCATTGTGGGCTATCGCCCCGCCCCTTTTAAAGAGGGTCGCTGCCTAGCCGTGCCAACCCTCTGCAGTGTGTGCCTGCGGTTCCTCCTCATGGCAGACGCACTTATAAATAGACATGAGTGTGGCGTGGCATCAGGGCAGCTGAAGGCTGCACAGGGACAATTTGGTGTGCGCTGTGGACACTGGGTCGTGCGGGGGGGGTTGGGCAGCATGTAACCCAGGAGAAGTGGCAGCGGAGTGTCATGCAGGCAGTGATTGTGCTTTGTTGGAGGTAGTGTGGTGCTTAGCTAAGGTATGCATTGCTAATGAGGGCTTTTCAGAAGTAAAAGTTGTTGGGAGGGGGGGGGACCCACTCTTGCCGGTATTGTGGCTTAATAGTGGGACCTGTGAACTTGAGATGCAGCCCAACATGTAGCCCCTCGCCTGGCCTATCCGTTGCTGTGTCGTTCCCATCACTTTCTTGAATTGCCCAGATTTTCACACATGAAAACCTTAGCGAGCATCGGCGAAATACAAAAATGCTCGGGTCGCCCATTGACTTCAATGGGGTTCGTTACTCGAAACGAACCCTCGAGCATCGCGATAATTTCGTCCCGAGTAACGAGCACCCGAGCATTTTGGTGCTCGCTCATCTCTAATAAGGAACAGTTAATGGATCTAGGAAGCTTGCAAAAAAGAAGGCTGAGAGAAGACTTAATAGCGGTCTACAAATATCTGAAGGGCTGTCACACTGCAGAGGGATCAGACTATTCTCATTTGCACAAGGAAACACTAGAAGCAATGGGATGAAACTGAAAGGGAGAAGACACAGATTAGATATTAGAAAAAACTTTCTGCTAGGGAGGGTGATCAATGAGTGGAACAGGTTACCACGGGAGGTGGTGAGTTCTCCTTCAATGGAGGTCTTCAACCAGAGGCTGGAAAAACATCTGTCTGGGATGATTTGGTGAATTCTGCATTGAGCAGGGGATTGGACCAGATGACCCTGTAGGTTCCTTGCAACTGTACGATTCTATGAACTTAAAGACATGAAACTGAGTGCAAACAGCAGTGAATTAGTGGGTAAGGAGGACCTGTTATATTTCAGAAAACCTGTTGAAAACTCAGATAGGATTTAAAGGGGTTAAACAAGTTTTTCTCTGTTTAAAAAAAAAAACAAAACGTACCAATCCCGGCTCCCAAAATGTCTAGCACCGCCTCTTCATTTATTCTGCTTGCGTTCTATTTACAGGCTGCAGTCAGCCTGTTTATGGGATGTTGCGGGCTACTGCAGCCAATCTTGGACCTCAGTAGTCAACCACTGAGGTCTCTGATTGAATGCAGCAGCCTATGATATTCGATTCACAGACGGGCTCTGCGATTAGTAAACAGACCTGACGAAGTGAACAAAGAAGTGTTGCTAGAGATGCAGGGAGCAGGACTCATAAGTAGGGTCTGTTGTATTCCTTTGCCACAAGTATAGTTCTTTACACTTGTTGTCACCCATTCACTTCTAAGTGGTGTGGGGTTTTCCTCACTATATTAATGGATCCCTGTGGAATAGGACTAATCAAGCTACTTTAAAGCGAGCTAGGACTTCAGGTGCCAGCGGGTACGTTTTTTTTTTAACCTATATCCTAGGCGCTATCCCATTCACTTTGCCCCTTGGATAGCATTTTTTAACATAAGTTAAACAATAACTCAGAAAGCACCTTTAACTCTTTTGCTCACTTTAAAGCAGTGCATTGCAGGGAAAGGGCTATAGTCCATAGCCACATATGCAGATAGATTAGAGATTCATTGGGTGAAGAATAAAAGTGAAGTATGCAGCAATTGTGAGTAACCTCAATACATGAGTTGCAGTTCCAATGTGCCAAGGAAAAGTGCAGTAAAACTACTTCTATTCAAACTTCAGCATCAAGGGTTTCACCATCTCCACCAGCTGAGCAATAAGGGAATGCTCAGAATAAAAGTAATTGCCATATGTGACAGGAGAATGTACAGATGGTACATGCAGGTATCTGTGTTACTTCCTCATAATCTTCTAACACTGTGTCACTGGCTACCAGTCCATGTTTGACAATAATAGGTGGCATCATCCTCCATCTGAACGCCATTTATATTCAAGTAGCCTATATTACCGCTGGCAGACCCCACAAAACGTGCTGGGACATCTGGTCCCTTTCCATTCCTGGACTCAGTGAAATAATATAGGATATATTTAGGAGCGTTGTTGTCCTTTTGTTGGTAAAACACCACCCTGTTTGAGGCCACAGTTAGACCTCCTCCCAAAGTACATGACATCCTGACGGTTTGCCCAGGAGACGTTGTTATGGAGGGTTCCTGGGTCACTGAGTGCTGAGCCTGGGACTCTGGAAGAAATAAGGGTTACATTTATAGTATAATGACTGCATTACAGGACAATGATGCTGCACTTCTCACAGTTCCTCAAGGCATCTCCTATTCTATAAGTTACATTTCTCTTACCAACTATTAGGAGGAACAGCAAGCAAATACTCTGCAACTTGACCATGATGCACCAGGTGCCAGGAGACAACTACACCGCTGAGCTGAGTCTATTCACTGGTGTGTGACTTATAAGGAGATCTTTGTACCTCCCAGTATGCAAAAACATATAGATATACGTTTCTTTGTTGTGAGTGATTATATACTGTATGTGGTTTTGTGTAATTCTGCCCATATTTAATGAATCTCTTTACAGTACAAGAGCCATGCGCCCTCTAATAGTTAGGAAACTGGGCAATGTTCCATTAAATGTGAGCGATCTGAAAACCTAACATTGGGTGTATTTAGGCAGTGTAGTTTTTACCGCACTGAGAACTGCGACAAACATGAAAAAAGGCTCCCTGACGTATACTAACCCAACAAAGGCTAAAAAGACACTATTTTGGCATGCATTGAGTGATTGAGGACTATGGAAATGTTTAACAGATGCATTGGACCTTTCCCAAAACAAATGTGAACAGCCAATGCTGTATGAGTGCAGCCAAACTACTCTTCTCCATTGCTGAATTACAAGTCCTAACATTTACCAACAAAGCAGCCATTTTAGCTTTCTTCCTTTACCCATGGCCACCTGCTGTCCACCCAAAATATTCTTATGTGGTGACTGGCACAACCAAATGATACACATAGCTGTAGCCTTCAGGCCCTGTTCGGTGCAGATACCCGACAGGTCGCCCCAGCAATATTCGCTCCAGTGCTTTTACACAGGAACAAGCATCGCCAGTGAATGGAGGTGCAGTGAGTCAGAGATCATTCCACTTGGCTCCATTTACAAAAAATTTACTCCTGGACTCCACTAGTAAATTGCGCAAGAATAGATTAGAAAGCACACAACACACTGCATGAACTGACTGTAATTGTCCGAAATGTCACACAGCTATGAAGAGAAAAAATCTGTGAAAACATGACATCTTCCGCCTCCACTATAAATTGCACTGGAATAGATTGTGTGCAGGTTACAACATATGCACAAAGCTCTGCTTTCAAGTGCCCCAGTACTGTACACTGTAATGTCACACACACACTATCCCTCACAGACCTTCTCAATGCTGTTGCTCTGGCTAAAATGGCTCTGCAGGGCTGTCCAGAGGATATGAACTCCTTCCTCCCTTTCCTATCTGCCATGTGGTGGCTGCCATCTTAAATGATTCTGCCAAGACCAACAACTCTTGGGTTCAGCTCGTGCAGAACCAAACTTTTAGTAAAATTTGTCCAGAATTTGGATTTGACGGGTTCAGTTCACTCATCTCTATTCTAGAACAGAGGACGGATTTTTATAGTGTTTTATACTTTTGTACATAGGAGTAGTAACAGAACAGTTGTATTCTTGTACATGAGAAGCACTATTATGACAGTTATATTCTTGTACATAGGGGGCAGTATTATAGTAGTTATATTTGTTTACATAGGAGCAGTATTATAGCAGTTATATTCTTGTACATAGGGGGCAGTATTATAGTAGTTATATTTTGTAGATAGAGGGCAGGATTATAGTAGTTATATTCTTGTACATATTAGCAGTGTAATAGTAGTTATATTTTTGCACATAGGGGGCAGTATTAGAGTAGTTATATTCTTGTACATAGAAGCAGTATTATAGTAATTATATTCTTGTACATATTAGCAGTGTTATAGTAGTTATATTCTTGTACATAGGGTAAGTATTATAGTAGTTATATTCTTGTACATAGGAGCAGTATTAGAGTAGTTATATTCTTGCACATAGGGGGCAGTATTATTGTAGTGATATTCTTGTACATAGGAGCAGTGTTATAGTAGTTATATTCTTGTACATAGGGTACAGTATTTTAGTAGTTATATTCTTGTACATAGGAGCAGTATTATAGTAGTTATATTCTTGTACATAGGGGCATTATTATAGTAGTTATATTCTTCTACATAGGGGGCAGTATTTTAGTGGTTATATTCTTGTACATAGGAGCAGTATTATAGTAGTTACATGCTTGTACATAGGGGGCAGTATTATCCTAGTAATATTCTTGTACATGGGAGCAGTATTATAGTAGTTATATTCTTGTGCATAGGGTACAGTATTATAGTAGTTATACTGTATTCTTATACACAGGGGGTAGTATTATAGCAGTTATATTCTTATACATAGGAGCAGTATTATAGTAGTTATATTCTTGCACATAGGGGGCAGATTTATTGTAGTTATATTCTTATACACAGGGGGTAGTATTATAGCAGTTATATTTTTATACATAGGAGCAGTATTATAGTAATTATATTCTTGCACATAGGGGGCAGAATTATTGTAGTTATATTCTTGTACATAGGAGCAGTATTATCGTAGTTATATTCTTGTACATATTAGCAGTGTCAGGCCTTAGTCAGACGGGCGTTTTTTCGCGCGATTTGCGGATCGCATGACGGATGCGCATCCGCAAATCACGTGACCGGTGCCCGAAAATCTGCTCCTAGCCGCGTTTCATTAGAAAGGGGCCGGAGCTGTCCAGCGCATTGCATTCAATGGAGCCGGCAATACAGCCCGCTCCATTGAAAGCAATGCGCTGCGGGCGAGTGTGGGATGAATTGCAGGGAAGGGCTTATATATTTAAGCCCTTCCCGACAATTCATCCCGCGCTCGCCGGCAGCCCATTGCTTTCAATGCAGTCGGCTGTATTGCCGGCTCCATTGAATTCAATGGGCAAACATCGTTCTTCTCTGCCACAGCTGTTACAGCTGTGGCAGAGAAGAAGGATTTTTCTTCTATATGTTCTCAATGGGGTCGGCGTTGCTGCCGCCGGCCCCATTGAGCGCATATAGAGAAGAGAACAGGAATCGCAGATAGCAGATAGGTGCGATCTGCGATTTCTGTTCTATAATTTATCGGACGAGCGCATAAAAAGCGCTCATGTGTCCGATACCATTGCAAAGCAATGGTTTTATAAAATCGCCGGACGCATGCGCAAATCGCAGCAAAAAACGCCCGTCTGACTAAGGCCTCATAGTAGTTAAATTCTTGTACATAGGGTACAGTATTTTAGTAGTTATATTCTTGTACATAGGAGCAGTATCATAGTAGTTATATTTTGTACATAGAGGACAGGATTATAGTAGTAATATTCTTGTACATAGAGCAGTGTTATAGTAGTTATATTCTTGTACATAGGGGCAGGATTATAGTAGTTATATTCTTGTACATAGGGGCAGGATTATAGTAGTTATATTCTTGTACATACGGTACAGTATTTTAGTAGTTATATTCTTGTACATAGGAGCAGTATTATAGTAGTTATATTCTTGTACATAGGAGCAGTATTATAGTAATTATAATCTTGTACATATTAGCAGTGTTATAGTAGTTATACTCTTGTACATAGGGTACAGTATTATAGTAGTTATATTCTTGTACATAGGAGCAGTATTATAGTAGTTATATTCTTGCACATAGGGGGCAGTTTTATTGTAGTTATATTCTTGTACATAGGAGCAGTGTTATAGTAGTTATATTTTTGCACATAGGGGGCAGTATTATAGTAATTATATTCTTGTACATAGGAGCAGTATTATACTAGTTGTATTCTTCTACATAGGGGGCAGTATTATAGTAGTTATATTCTTGTATATATGAGCAGTATTATAGTAGTTTTATTCTTGTATATATGGGGTTGTATTATAATAGTTATATTCTTGTACATAGGGTACAGTATTATAATAGTTATATTCTTGTATATAGGGGCAGTATTATAGTAGTTATATTCTTGTACATAGGGGCAGTATTATAGTAGTTATATTCTTGTACATAGGGTGCAGTATTATAGTAGTTATATTCTTGTATGTAGGAGCAGTATTATAGTAGGTATATTCTTGCACATAGTGTGCAGTATTATAGCAGTTAAATTTTTGCACATAGGGAGCAGTATTATAGCAGTTACATTTTTGTACATATGTGGCATTAATATAGTAATTAAATAGTTTTACCTAGGAAACAATATTATAAAAGTTACTAGCTTGTTACCCGCAACTTTGTCCACGTGGAATTTGTATTTTTTCTCCTCTAATTAGAGTTTTACTGTATATTGAAAACTAAAACGTTGAAATAGTGAAAGGAATGTAACTGCAATATGCTACGTCAGCACAGTTCTGTACACTACGTTTTTGGTCTTGTCACCTTTTGCTAGGATATAAAGGTTTTGTGGGCTGTATACACGTGAGCACACCACATGCAATTGCCCATGGGAAAAACATGTTTTTTTCTAAATGTACACCTGCTACCTTAAGTGTTTGCCCTTGAGCCTTATTGATCTTCATCGCAAATGCTATTTTTAAAGGGAATTGCTGCCTTTTGAATTTAAAAGGCAAATCCATTAGTATTATCGGCACTAACGCTGCATAACCGCATTTTTCTATCAGGTTCTCTGAGCACCACGGGCAGCTTCTCCGGCACGCTAGAGCTTCCTCGCCAACCTCAGCTCAGTTTCCTCCCTTGCCTTCTTCCTGAGCAGAGGTCCAGAAGGATGTGCCAGCATGCCAGAGAAGCTGCCCGCAGTGCTCAGGGGACCTAGAGAAAGTGCGGTCAGCAGGCAGGCCCCAGGGATTTTCATGCTGCTCCCTCTCTTGGCTTCTGCAGTGCCATTCCAATCACTCATCCAGTGAATGGGAATGGATGTGAAGCGGCAGAAACAGAGCATTGGCAATTTGGCTGAAATTTTAAGTACTGTCTGTCTCAGAGAAACGTCTAAGGCCTCTCTCACGCATACGCTTTTTACCGCAATTATCGCAGCGTTTTCAATGCCACGGTAATTGTGGTACCATGCCCAATTGATTTCAATGAGGGGCTTGCAGACCTGCACTCGAACACTGTGTTTCCTAATGTCGCAATTTTCAAGTGCTGTCTGTTTTATTGTGGCTGTTTTTTGCACTTTTTAACACACCTCATCACCCATCACAATGATGGGGCGCATTAAAAAGTGCTGTGAACGCTGTGAGATGTGTTTGAAATCAGCAGTAAAAATTGCAACAAAACACTGCCATCAAAATCGCGGCATTTTGCCGACGCCATGTGTGAGAGCGGCCAAAGGGCTCATTTCCACAAGCGTATGCGTAAAACGGTGCAGGTCTGCTGCGTCATTTTACACATACACAGCCCTTTCGCTCTGCTGGCAGAGACTGCGCATGGGCTGAGTATGCACTGCACATGTCCAGGAATCTGACGTCACGAACATGCTCAGTGTGATTTTTTTTTTTCTTTTTTAAATTTGTTTTGAAACGCTGCCCTCTAGTAATGCCTGTGTAAGGACAGTGTTATATAGAACGTGCTGCAATTTATTCCTCTGCCGTATGTACACGCTGTCCACAAACACTGATGTGCATGGAAGAAAGAAAGTCCATTGACTTTCATAGATTCTATACACTGCATAAAACACGTACGTTTAATACGTGGTGAAAAATCACCCATGGACATTAACCCTTAGGGATCATTCAGCAAGGAATTTGACTACAGTGCTGTGAGTCTCACAGTGCTGTACTCATCGCAGCCCCTACGCTCTGCTGGCAGAGATCACGTTTGACTGTGTATGGCACTGCGCATGCCCATGTATGCTGTTTTTTTTTTTATTTGCCGCGCTGTGATATGTAGTGAATAGAGATGAGCGAGCACACTCGTCCCAGCTTGATGCTCGTTCGAGCATTAGAGTACTCGAGATGCTCGGTACTCGAGTCAATTGCATTTCCTTCCCTGCATGTTTAGCGCCATTTTCTAGCCAATAGACATGCAGGGGAGACATTACTACTTCCTCCTGTGACGTTCCAGCCCTATCCCAGCCCCCAGCAGTGAGTGGCTGGGGAGATCAGGTGACACCCGAGTATGTAAACTGGGGCCGGCCGCGGCTTGCCTCAGACACACACTGACAGAGGTTAGGGAAAATGCTGCTTCTCATTCAGGGATAGTGTTAGCATAGGTCCTGTCTTCAAGAATCCCAATGGTCCTTCTTAGGGCTACATCTGACCGTGTGCATTACTGTTGTGGCTGGCTGGGAGCAGTAGTGCACCATTTTTTTTTTCATCTCGGGCTGTGCAGGCCATTTCATCTATAGCGTTCTCAGTCTGCAGTGTATTATACAGAGTTTAGGGAAAGAGCTGCTGCTGATATAGGAAAAGTGTTAGAGTAGGATCCTGTCTTTAAAAACCCCGAAGCTCCTTCGTTGGGCTACATCTGACCGTGTGCATTATACTTGTGGCTGGCTGGGTGTTGTAGTGCATCCATTTTTGTATTACGCATCTAGGCCTGTTCCCAGCCTTTCAGTAATAGTTTTTTCAGGCTGCAGTGCCGTACAACCAGCTCTCACCGTGAAACTGCACTCAAATATTTCCTAGCCTGCTGTGAACGACTTCATTTATACCGTTCTCTGTCTGCAGTGAATTAGACACAGAGTGTTGGGGCACAGCCACTTCTATAGGCAAAGTTATATACAGTATACAGTCCTTATCCTCCGTGCAAAAACCCCAAAGCTCCTTCTTAGGGCTACATCTGACCGTGTGCATTATACTTGTGGCTGGCTGGGAGTTGTAGTGCATCCATTTTGTATTACACACCTAGGCCTGTTCACAGCCTTTCAGTAATAGTTTTCTCAGGCTGCAGTGCCGTACAACCAGCTCTCACCGTGAAACTGCACTCAAATAATTCCTAGCCTGCTGCGAACGACTTCATTTATAAGGTTCATGTCTGCAGTGCATTATACAGAGGTCTCACCGCTAAACAGTACTGTAATATTGCCTGGGCCACTGCAAAGTATTTCAGCTCTGCCGCTGTGCAGAGCGCATTACAATAACCTTTTCTTGGTGGGGTTGAGATAGCCGCAGTTACCAGCACTATCCACTGGCTTTAAAGTCTTCTCCCACTCCATACAGCCTCTATTATCTACAAGTCTCTGCGAGCGGTAAATTACCCCTAGGTATCAGCACAAGACAGTGGGTTAATTTTTTCAAGTCACAGCATAGAGCCTCCGCTATCTACAATTCTCTGTGTGCGGTGAATTAAGCCACAGTTGTCAGTGCTGTACAGTGGGGTAATTTATGTGGGCCCTGCTCTATTCTTAATCCGCCATGATGAGGAGTAGGGGTAAGGGTCGAGGACGTGGACGTGGACACGGATGTCCAAGTGAGGGTGTGGGCACAGGCTGAGTTCCTGGTCGTGGTGAATCACAGCCGGCTGCTGCGGGATTAGGAGAGAGGCAAGTTTCTGGGGTCCCCAGCTTCATATCACAATTTATGGGTCTGCGTGGTAGACCTTTATTACAAACAGAGCAGTGCGAGCAGGTCCTGTCGTGGATGGCAGAAAATGCGCCCAGAAATGTATCGACCACCCAGTCTTCTACGCAGTCCAATACTACCGGCCTAGCGACTGCAACTCTGAATCCTCTGGCTGCTGCTCCTCCTTCCTTCCATCCTCCTCACTCCATGAAAATTACATATTCTGATGAGCAGGCAGACTCCCAGGAACTGTTTTTGGGTCCCTGCCATGAGTGGGAAAAAATGGTTCCTCTCTCACCTGAGGAGTTTGTCGTGACCTTTGGAAAGTTCCCGGAGTCCGGATGATGAGGCTGGGGACTTCCGGCAACTGTCTCAAGAGCTTTTTGTGGGTGAGGATGATGATGAGACACAGTTGTCTGTCAGTGAGGTAGTAGTAAGGGCAGTAGGTCTGAGGGAGGGGCACACAGAGGATTCAGAGGAAGAGCAGCAGGACGATGAGGTGACTGACCCAACTTGGTTTGCTAAGCCTACTGAGGACAGGGCTTCAGAGGGGGAGGCAAGTGCAGCAGCAGGACAGGTTGGAAGAGGCAGTAGAGTGGCCAGTGGTAGAGGCAGGGCCAGAGCGAAGAATCCCCCAACTGTTTCCCAAAGCACCCCCTTGCGGCAAGCCTCCGTGCAGGGGGCTAGGTGTTCAAAGGTGGGGATGTTTTTTAGTGAGAGCGCGGACGACCGATGAACAGTGGTGTGCAACCTGTGTCGCCCCAAGATCAGCCGGGAGCCACCACTACCAGCCTCACCACCACCAGCATGCGCAGGCATATGATGGCCAAGCACTCCACAAGGTGGGACAAAGGCCATTCACCGCCTCCGGGTCACACCACTGCCTCTTCCCCTGTGCCCCAACCTGCCACACAGATCCAATCCCCCTCCCAGGACACAGGCACGAGTGCCTCCCGGCCTGCACCCACACCCTCACCTCCACCGTCCTCTACTCCATCCAGCAATGTCTCTCAGCGCAGCGTTCAGCTGTCGCTAACACAAGCGTTGGAGCGAAAATGCAAATACGCCGCCACCCACCCGCACGCACAAGCTTTAAAGGTGCACATTGCCAAATTAATCAGCCTAGAGATGCTGCCGTACAGGCTTGTAGAAACAGAGGCTTTCAAAAACATGATGGCGGCGGCAGTTTCACGCTACTCGGTCCCCAGTCGCCACTATTTTTCCCGGTGTGCCATCCCAGCCCTACACCAGCACGTCTCCCACAACATCAATCGTGCCCTCACCAGTGCGGTTACTGGGAAGGTCCACTGAAACACGGACACGTGGACAAGTACTGGCGGGCAGGGCCACTATATCTCCCTGACGGCACATTGGGTGAATTTGGTGGAGGCTGGGTCCGAGCCAGAGCCTGAGACCGCTCACATCCTACCCACACCCAGAATAGCGGGTCCTACCTCGGTGCTGGTATCTGCGGCGTTTTATGCCACCTCCTTCAAACCCTCCCCCTCCTCCTCCTCCGCCACCTCTACCTCTCAATTAAGAAGTGTGAGCATGTCGCCAGTAGTCGGTATCGCACGGCAGCACAGCGGTGGGCAAGCGTCAGCAAGCCAAGCTGAAACTAATCAGCTTAGGTGACAAGAGGCACATGGCCCCCGAGCTGTTGCAGGGTCTGACAGAGCAGATCGACCTCTGGCTTTCGCCGCTGAGCCTACAACCGGGCATGGTCGTGTGTGACAATGGCCGTAACCTGGTGGCAGCTCTGCAGCTCGGCAGCATTACACTTGTGCCATTCCTGGCCCACTTCTTCAATCTGGTAGTTCCCCCACTTGTCTGACCTGCTCGGCAAGGTGCGCCGAGTCTGCGCACATTTCCGCAGGTCCACCACGGACACTGCCACCCTGAGGACCCTGCAACATCGGTTTCAGCTGCCAGAGCACCGACTGCTGTGCGACGTGCCCACACGGTGGAATTCTACGCTGCACATGTTGGCCAGGCTGTACGAGCAGCGTAGAGCAATAGTGAAATACCAGCTGCAACATGGGCGCCGTAGTGGTAGTCAGCCTCCCCAATTCTTTACTAAGGAGTGGGCATGGATGGCAGATATCTGCCAGGTCCTCGGAAACTTTGAGGAGTCTACCCAGATGGTGAGTGGCGATGCTGCAATCATTAGCGTTACCATCCCGCTGCTATGCCTGCTGAGAAGTTTGCTGCAAAGCATAAAGGCCAACGCTTTGCGGTTGGAACAGGATGCCAGTGTGTCGCTTGATAGCCAGACCTCCCTCATGTCTATATATCAGCGTGTTTTGGAGGAGGAGGAGGAGGGGGAGGAGCAGGAGGAGGAGGGGGAAGAGACAGCTGGGCACACTGCAGAGGGTACCCATGCTGCTTGCCTGTCATCTGTTCAGCGTGTATGGGCTGTAGAGGAGGAGGATCCTGAAAGTCATCTTCCTAGTGAGGACAGCAATGTGTTGCATACTGGTACCCTGGTACACATGGCTGACTTCATGTTAGACTGCCTTTCTCGTGAGCCTCGCTTTAGACGCATTCTGGCCAACACGGATTACTGGGTGTACACCCTTCTCGACCCACGGTATAAGGAGAACCTTTCCACTCTGATTCCCGAAGAGGAAAGGGGTACGAGAGTGATGCAATACCACAGGGTCCTGGTGGAAAAAATGATGCTAAAGTTCCCATCTGACAGCGCTAGTGGGAGAAGACGCAGTTCCGAGGGCCAAGTAGCAGGGGAGGCGCAGGGATCAGGCAGCATGTCCAGTGCAGGCAGGGGAACACTCTCCAAGGCCTTTGCCAGCATTATGGCTCCCAAGCAAGACTGTGTCACCACTCCCCAGTCAAGGCTGAGTCGGAGGGAGCACTGTAAAAAGATGGTGAGGGAGTACGTAGCCGATCGTACCACTGTTCTCCATGATGCCTCTGCTCCATACAACTATTGGGTGTCAAAGCTGGACACGTGGCATAACCTTGCGTTGTATGCCCTGGAGGTGCTGGCCTGCCCTGTCGCTAGCGTCTTGTCAGAGAGGGTGTTTAGTGCAGCTGGGGGAATCATCACAGATAAGCGTACCCGCCTGTCAACTGCCAGTGCCGACATGCTTACACTCATAAAGATGAACAAAGTTGGATTTCCCCAGACTTCTCTTCTCCACCGGCGGAGAGCAGCGGAACCTAATGATTCTTTTCGCTGAAACCGGAGAAAAAAAGCAGTCTCTATCACCGGAAAAAAAGGGGTAATAGCTTTGTCGACCACTCTCTGATATTATTACTCCTCCTTCTCCTCCTAAAACAGCATGTCATCGCGCTGAACTGCCAATTTTTCTGCGGCCCAAAAGGCTCTGCTTACAATTTTTTTTACAATTTTTAAAGTTTCACAAGTATTGTATTGATACTTTAACAGAAAACAATTTTTTTCACATGGCTGCCTCCAGGCTCTGCTACAAATTAAGCAACAGCGAGCTGTATCTTTAAAAAATCTTTATGGGTTTCACCTGCTCTTGCGGTTGAGCAATTTTTCAGGGGTACACTTGTACTCTTGGTACACAAATTTTTCTGGCCCTCGTCTATACTGTTATCTAACAAATTTTTCCAGCCTTCGCCTACACTCATGGTACACCAATGTTTCAGGGGTTCGCCTATACTCTTGCTACAGAAATGTTACTGGGGTCATCGCAGTGTTTTACCTATCTGGCACAAATACACTGACTGACTAGGGCAGAAATGTGGGCCGAGGCCTAGGTCCTTGGCGGGGTGAAACTCTCCCATGTTTGGGCACTCTGATTTCTTCCTGCGTAATACCATCTTTGTGCACTAACAGCATAGGCAAGCCCAAGGAACTCAAAGACTTCCCCTTGCGGTGTTGAGCTATCTCACACCTACACAGAATGAATAGTGTGTGGACACATGGATTTCCCATTGCTATGTAACTCAGGGCACCTTGGGTCACACAAGGTGGAGGCTGGGACCGAGCCTGACCCTGGGCCCACTCACGTGCTTCCCACACAGGCTATTGCGGGTCCTACCTCGGTCACGGTTTTTTGGCCTTGTTATGCCACCTCCTCCTCCTGTTGGGGGTCTGGGGATCAGCACTGGGCAACATGTATTTTCTCTCATGTTACCACAGTTATCTGAGACACTGGTTTGGGCCAAACAAAAGGAGCATTACTGCATTAATGAGACGTTCATAGCTGTACTAGCTTAGGAGTCCGCTTTATGCCCACGATTGCTGAGGGTGTGTGCAGAGGCCGAGGTCCTCGGCGGAGTGACAGTCTGTCATGTTTGGGCACTGTAATTGCTTCATGTTTAATACTTTCCTTGGGTTCCTTTGGCTCGCCTATGCTGTGGGTGCACAAAGACTTCCCATAGCGGTGTTTTACCTGTCTGGCACAAATACACTGACTGACTAGGGTAGGGTGCAGCATGCAGATGGCTTTCCCTTTGCGTTGTTTAGCTATCTGACACCTACACAGAATGAATAGTGTGTGGACACATGGATTTCCCATTGTTATGTAACTCAGGGCACCTTGGGTCACACAAGGTGGAGGCTGGGACCAAGATTGACCCTGGGCCTGCTCACGTGCTTCCCACACAGACTATTGCGGGTCCTACCTCGGTCACGGTTTTTTGGCCTTGTTATGCCACCTCCTCCTCCTGCTTGGGGTCAGGGGATCAGCACTGGGCAACATGTATTTTTTCTCGTGTTACCACAGTTATCTGAGACACTGGTTTGGGCCAAACAAAAGGAGCGTTACTGCATTAATGAGACGTTCACAGCTGTACTAGCATTGGAGTCCGCTTTATGCCCACGATTGCTGAGGGTGTGGGCAGAGGCCGAAGTCCTGGGGGAAATGCAACTGCGCCAGGTTTGACCCGTGGAACTTCTTCCTGGTTCATACAGTCTTTGGAGCGATGAAAGCAACCGCAGCTAATTAAATGAGATGTTCACAGCTGTACTAGCATCGGAGTCTGCTTTATGCCCACGATTGCTGAGGGTGTGGGCAGAGGCAGAGGTCCTCAGCAGAGTGAAAGTCTGCCATGTTTAGGCACTGTAATTGCTTCATGTTTAATACTTTCCTTGGGTTCCTTTGGCTCGCCTATGCTGTGAGTGCACAAAGACTTCCCATAGCGATGTTTTACCTGTCTGACACAAATACACTGACTGACTAGGGCAGAAAAGCAGGGTGAAACTCTGCCATGTTTGGGCACTCTGATTTCCTCATGTGTAATACCATGCTTGTGTTCCTTGGGCTCGCCTATGCTGTGAGTGCACAAAGACTTTCCATTGCGTTGCTTTACCTGTCTGGCACAAATACACTGACTGACTAGGGTAGAAATGTGGGCCGAGGTCCTTGGTGGGGTGAAACTCTGCCATGTTTGGGCACTCTGATTTCTTCTTGTGTAATACCATCTTTGTGCACTGATAGCATAGGCAAGCCCAAGGAACTCAAAGACTTTCCATTGTGGTGTTGAGCTATCTAACACCTACACAGAATGAATTGTATGGGGACACATGGATTTCCCATTGCTATGTAACTCGCGGCACCTTGGGTCACACAAGGTGGAGACTGGGACCGAGCCTGACCCTGGGCCCACTCATGTGCTTCCCACACAAAGTATTGCTGCATTGTGGAGATGTGTAGAAGTGCTTGCACCTGAGTCCCCTTTATGCTTACGTTTGCGTCTCCTGACAATTTTGTGACGGAGGTGGCACGGGATTGGAATGATGATCGTACGTCAATCTATCATCAGTTCTCAACAGCATTGTGGGCTATCGCCCACACTTTCAAAGAGGGTCGCTGCCTGGCCCTGCCAACCCTCTGCAGTGTGCCTCTGGTTCCTCCTCATCCAGTACGCGCTTATAAATAGACATGAGGGTAGTGTGGCTATGAAGCGAGCGTGTGGCATGAGGGCAGCTGAACGCTGCGCAGGGAAACTTTTGAATGCGCTGTGGATGCAGGGTCGTGCAGGGGGGTTGGACAGCAATGCCAGCATGTAACCCAGGAGAAGAGGCAGCGGTCTCACCCGCAGGCAGTGATTCTCTTTGCTTGCAGGTAGTGTGGTGCCTTGCTAATGAGGGTTTGTCCGAAGTAAAAATTGTTAGGGGGGTGACGCCAGGCTCTTGCCCCCATTTTGGCTTAATAGTGGGACCAGGGAGCCTCAGATTCAGCCATGCATGCTGCCCCTGCCCTTCCCTATCGGTTTCTGTGATGTTTCCATGACTTTCTGATGTTTTCTGGTGTTTGACAAGTCATCAGCTATGAGGAGCATCGGTCCCATACAAAAATGCTCGAGTCGCCCATTGACTTCAATAGGGTTCGTGACTCGAAACGAGCTCTCGAGTATTACGGAAAGTTCGACTTGAGCAACGAGCACCCGAGCATTTTGGTGCTCGCTCATCTCTAGTGGTGAAAACATGGTCATGGAAATGCACCCTAATATGTTAGAAAAGTTAGCTTATGTTTACTGTATTGTATATATTGTTATCATGCTGTCTCCAATGTGTACGTACGTATGTATATAACACTTCTCCATATATTTTTCCTTACCGACATGTTGGGTTATATGTGAAAGTAATGAATAAATCCAGGTGACCATACAAGCTCACATAAGAGAATGCATCTTGAGTATACTCATGCAGGTATCGTGGGCTGTTTACAAATGAAGACGGGAGAATAATCATTCTGCCTAAATTATTAGGATTAACATTTGCTACAGCATCTTGAAGATATATGTAATTCTCTACTCTTAACGTAGTCTGATTTAATGATATACATCGCAGTCGTTCGCTTACAACTTTAACATACATATCGACATAAAACTGATTGGTCAGTTGTCTACATCGTGGTGTCATATTAAAATCGTTTTTCCGTATCATCATGTTGTAGGCATAAAAATCCATACAAGGCACCTTTTTGTTTGCCAAGGAAAGGCCTGCTACAGGGTTGATTTGCGGTATTTCAAAGTGATACCTTTCCTGCCCCTTGCTAAAAATGAGCAGATATTGTAATGCATCATAATATTTATGTATATCCGGCACCCTGGTTAATCTGTTATTGCGGGCATGTAAAACGATATCACAGGTTGCAAACTGTTCGCCTGTAAGCGTAGCTGCAACTTCATTTATCAATGGTGTGTTATATCGTCTTTCATGTTCCTCACTTGATGTTCGGTCTGGATGCATCACTAATTCATAATCTTCTCCCGGTATTCTGTCTAAGCAGTTTTGAAAGTGGTGATCCAATGATTATGCTCATGCAACATTCTTTGGATTTTTAGAACAGTATCTTTCTCAACCTCTTGAATATTTTGAAGGTATTTCCTGGTATTCTGTTGAAGGTTCCCTGCACACGGGCAGAAATTCTGCAGCGGGATTTCCCACCAAATTTCCGCCTGTGGCCGCTGCCATAGGATTGCATTAGAAAATGCAATCCTAGGCAGACAGCCGTGATTTGTCCGCGTGAAATCTATAATGTCAGTAGTGCAGGGCCGACTCCGCTCTGCGCATGTGAGACCTGCACTGGTCCCTGCAGGGATGCGGGTCAGATCCCGCTTCGAGAATTGTCGCAGGGGATCCGACACGGCCTAAAGCAGTTTTGAAAGTGGTAATACAATGATTATATCCATGCAACATTCTTTGGATTTTTAGAACAGTATCTTTTTCAACCTCTTGAATATTTTGACATCTACAGTCTGCTTCATTATTTTCATCCCCCATTAAATAAATCTGTGAGAACTTATCTTGCTGATTATTTGTAGGAAGCAAAGAGACAATTCTATGGTAAATTTGACCTTGGATTGTGAAAGTAGGTGAAAATCTAGGCATTATGACTTCCCTATCCACACCAAATGACATCATCTGGAAGCACAAATTGTGTTTCCTAATTCTGTTTAAAAAATGCAGTGATTCACTGCAATCATACAAAAGTAGAGTTTTTAGCGATTACTCTACCTCACCTAGTGATGGAATCAAGATTTTCCCACCAGAACAACAGATACTAACAGTTTCCTCCTTCCATTTTAGCACTTCGCAATGCCTACATTTTTGATACATTCTCCTTATGATTACTAATTGATGATTAACATAGTCAATCAATAATGAAATGCGGCATCATTAAAAAGCTCCCACATGCTACATACAAATACACGTTTCATTTCTGACTATCGTTCCATAAATAAAACATGCCATTTTTGTAAGTCTTCAAGCGTGATGCTCAACATCTAAAATCTGATGGGCCAGAGTTTGCTCAAGGATCTCGGAAGCTCTAAGGGATGCGTGACGCTCAACATCTAAGGTCCAGCGTCCCTGAGATGGCTCCATTGTCTGTGTAGCTCTAAAAGACGCGGGACCATCAGCATCTAAAGTTTTGTAGAGCTGACATTGCTGCAATGTATCACTCGCTCTGAGACGGGATGATCAGGGTAATGAGGTAGATATGGTATATCTTGACTTTAGTAAAGCATTTGACAAAATATCTTATATCATCCTTATTGGAAAAATGACCAAATATAGGAGGACCTGTTATATTTCAGAAAATCTGTTGAAAACTCAGCTAGCCTTAAAGGGGTTTAGCAGGTTTTTCTCTGTTTAAGAAAAAAAAACGTACCAATCCCGGCGCCCAAAATCTCCAGCACCGCTTCTTCATTCACCCTCCTAGCGTTCTATTTACAGGCTGCAGTCAGCCTGTTGATGGGATGTCGCCGGCTACTGCAGCCAATCTCGGACCTCAGTAGTCAACCGCTGAGGTCTCTGATTGAATGCAGCAGCCTATGATATTCCATTCACAGACGGGCTCTGCGATTAGTAAACAGAACTGACAAAGTGAACAAAGAGATGTTTCTAGAGATGCAGGGAGCAGAACTCATAAGTAGGGTCTGTTGTATTACTTTGCCACAAGTATAGTTCTTTACACTTGTTGTCACCCATTCACTTCTAAGTGGTGTGGGTTTTTCCTCACGCTTCTCACTATATCAATGGATCCCTGTGGAATAGGACTAATCAAGCTACTTTAAAGCCAGCTAGGACTTCAGGTGCCAGCGGGTAAGTCCCCTTAAACAGGGACCCCCGCTTGGTGCCAGATAAGTCTGTTATCTCCTAAGAAGGAGCATTTACATTAATTATTTTTAACCTATATCCTAGCCGCTATCCGTTCACTTTGCCCCTTGGATAGCATTTTTAACATAAGTTAAAAAATAACTCAGAAAGACCCTTTAACTCTTTTGCTCACTTTTAAGCAGTCCATAGCAGGGAAAGGGCTAGAGGCCATAGCCAAATATGCAGATAGATTAGAGATTCATTGGGTGAAGAATAAAAGGGAAGTATGCAGCAATTCTGGGTAACCTTAATAGATGACTTGTAGTTCCAATGTGCCAAGGAAAAGTGCAGTAAAACTACTTCTATTCAAACTTCGGCATCAAGGGTTGCACCATCTCCACCAGCTGAGCAATAAGGGAATACTCAGAATAAAAGTAATTGCCATATGTGACAGGAGAATGTACAGACGGTACATGCAGGTATCTGTGTTACTTCCTCATAATCTTCCAACACTGTGTTACTGGCTACCAGTCCATGTAGCACAGTAATAGGTGGCATCATCCTCCATCTGAACGCCATTTATATTCAAGTAACCTATATTACCACTGGCAGACCCCACAAAACGTGCTGGGACATCTGGCCCCTTGCCCTTGCTGGACTCAGTGAAATAATATAGGATATATCTAGGAGTGTTGTTGTCCTTTTGTTGGTAAAACACCACCCTGTTTGAGGCCACAGTTAGACCTCCTCCCAAAGTACATGACATCCTGACAGTTTGCCCAGGAGACGTTGTTATGGAGGGTTCCTGGGTCACTGAGTGCTGAGCCTGGGACTCTGGAAGAAATAAGGGTTACATTTATAGTATAATGACGGCATTACAGGACAATGATGCTGCACTTCTCACAGTTCCTCAAGGCATCACCTATTCTATAAGTTACATTTCTCTTACCAACTATTAGGAGGAACAGCAAGCAAATACTCTGCAACTTGACCATGATGCACCAGGTGCCAGGAGACAACTACACCGCTGAGCTGAGTCTATTCACTGGTGTGTGACTTATAAAGAGATCTTTGTACCTCCCAATATGCAAAAACATATAGATAGACATTTCTTTGTTGTGAGTGGTTATGTACTGTATGTGGTTTTGTGTAATTCTGCCCATATTTAATGATTCTCTTTACAGTACAAGAGCCATGTGCCCTCTAATAGTTAGGAAACTGGGCAATATTCCATTAAATGTGAGCGATCTGAAAACCTAACATAGGGTGTATTTAGACAGTGCAGTAAAAAAGAAAAGAATCCAAAACCACACTGGAAAACCACATGCGGTTTTACCACGGTTTTTGTTAACGTTTTTAGCGCACTGACACTGACCAACTTCGAAAAGGCTTTCTGATGCATACTTGCCCAGCAAAGGTCAGAAATACACTATTTTTGCATACGTTGGGTGATTGAGGACTATGGAAATGTTTAACAGATGCATTGGGACTTTTCCCAAAACATATGTCAAATGTGCACAGACAATGCTGTATGAGTGCAGCCAAACTAGTTTTCTCCATTGTTGCATTATAAGTCCTAACATTTACCAACAAAGCAGCCGTTTCAGCTTTCTTCCTTTACCCATGCCCACCGGCTGCCCACCCAATATATTCTTATGTAGTGACTGGCATAACCAAATAATACACATAGCTGTAGCCTTAAGGCCCTTTATACAGGGAAACCTGTCAGGCGCTGGTACTCAACAAGTCACCCCAACCATAAGTGCTCTTATACAGGAGCGAGCATCGCTGACTGAATGGCAGTGGAACGGACCAGTGACCATTCTGCTCGGCTCCATTCACAGTAAGCAGGCAGTTGTTCATAAGTGCCTATCGTTCAACTTTCTGAGGCTCTCAGTATCGTTGTGTATAATGTCTCTGACAGCGTGACACTAATATTGTATTCACAGGTAAGATCCGCAGCCTTCTAATTTTGCTATACTACTCCTCTCAGCAAATGCTTACCATTGTTAAGGTCACACTGGGAGTTGTAGATTTACATGGTTAAAACTTCCATAGCACACAATGGGTTGCAGACCCCTCTCCTACCCCTCCCCTCCCACACTGTCCATGTCCCGACTACTGTACAAGAAGCTCCAACTGTTCCTATTGAACTGAAAGCAGGAGCTGCAGTGTAAGGAAGACAATTAAAGGGAATGTGTCATCCAAAAAATTCAATTTTTTGTGTTAAACATATTTTTTAGAATGTTTGGTGATTTTCATTTTTAACTTTTCTTGCAGCGGTTCTGGGATCTGTTCCTTTCTAGTATTCTGGCACAGGTTTTGTATGTGTTTCGCCATCTCCTGGCTCTGGAGTGGCATTGTAAGACTTGCTTGGTCTCACTTGTGGATAATTTAGGAGGCCTATTTAACCTGGCCTTGTGCTCAGCTCAGTGCTGTTTAATATCAGTCTTCCTCTGACAATGGTGGAGGTCAGAGCTTGGTGCTTGATCTGCAGTTTGCCTGATTCTTCTCAAAGCTAAGTACTGCAGTTATTATCCTTTACATTTGGTTTATGTAGTTTTCTCAAATCCCACTTAGGGTCTGCTAGTGGCCTAGGTATGTGGTCAGGTTCGCCCTTGTCAGGGTGGGTTATCTGCGTATAGGCAGGTCCCTTCCCTGGGTTAAAGGTCTTTAGGGACAGTGTCTTCCTTGTGTCTGTTTTCTGTATTGTTTACCACTGTTTTGTGTGCTATTGTGGTCGGTTTGGTCACAGCTCATGAGTATTTCAGGGTTAAGAATCCAGCACGTCCGGTTTTAAATATAGCATCACTAATAGCTTGTAAGCCTGCATGTTGCACTACATGTGCCATGTGGTTTGACACCCTGTATCTAATCTTCTGTGCAGGGATAAACAATAAGTAGTCACCCCCTCTCCTCCCCTCAATATGAAAGAGGGTTTGTGAGTGGCTGTCTAATCAGTGTGCTCACATGTGTTTTTTGCTCCTCCCTTTAGCAGTCGGACTCTGACTCTGCATGTTGGGGGTTACATGGTGTGTATAGCTGCCCTCTTGTATCAACATATCAGTAAGTATATGGCCACTTTCTGTGACTTTTTGTTTCATTTTTTTTTACTTTTTTAAAAGCATTGAAATATGCCAGTCAAAAAAATAACCTCTGTATCTGATGGACGGGAGCTCTTTATTATCTATAACCTATCATTATTAGAACCAAGCGCTGCTATCAGCATTTTACTGGTTAATGAGTATGTGGACTGAGTACAGACTTATACCTACATTTGTTTAAGTATATGGCTCCTGTGTATGGTGCCACATGGATTTGTTCCTGCAGCCGTGGAGAACGGTCAAAATTGGCTTTGCTATGATGTATGCAGAGGGTGCACTCTGCTAACACGCCAGATGACAGGTCGATACAGAGGGGATGTTCCTGATTGCCCTACAGCTCCACCCCAGTGACCAAGTACCATCTTTTTGGCCCACCCATGCCAAAGCAGCAGAGCCTTTTTCTTCAGACAACCTTGTACTAACAGACCTAATCCCGGTCTGCAGTTTGGATGAGGCCATGTTGTCACCGCAGCTGTCGTCTGGTCATCACTGGAATGTTGGGGAAGGAGACTCTTTGTCGCCCCATGTGCTGGTACTCTATGTGCCATGTGGTCATCCACTGCCTTTAGTGTGCTGCCATGGTCCTCATTTTCTTCAGCTGTGCAGCAGCAGCTGAACAAGGCTTTATGCTGGCTCCTCATCTGCTGGCCCTGTTCTACTGTCCCCACTTTCGCTCACTCTGGGCTCGAGCCCAAGGCTCCTTAATTTCACCTACTGTACTGGCAATTTCAGAAGGCCTTCACTCACAGCCATCTTTCTTCTCGGTACTTGAACCACTTGCTGCACATGTGGCACTCACATGCCTCTCTAATCTCTGCTGCACCTCACTGTCTTAAAATGGTGCTCATCCAAACTTTTTTACTAGTCTTCCATTCTTCCCTTCTAAAGCGCTGCCCACGTCACCACCTGCACCACTGAGGGGGCACAACCTGGCACCACCCATCAAAGCAGCTATTCTTTGAAAACGGAAGGAGTGGGACTTAGTAGGACCAGCACTGTGAGCACCCATTGGTGTTGCTTGTCTGCTTGATTCTTCTGTGGAGGAGTGAGTGTGTTCCTCCGCCATCTTACTTCTAAATAAGCATTAATCTTCTCAAGACGGCCCCCATAATTGTTTCTGGAAGTATTGTGATACTGAAAAATTGGTGCTAGCTGATCACTTGTACAGCGGGGTGTCGCCCTGGTGCTGCCCTTTTTACTATCACTTTTGTGGCATTGACTTGTACAGCAAAGGCGAGCTATGCCTATGTGGCTGCTGTAAAGCAAATCCGAGAAATGCTGTTCAGAGTAGAGCAGGAGCTCGGGCATGCTGGCAGCACCCATAATTATGTGCAGGAAATAGAGTAAAATGTACAATCAGAAAATAAAAACAGAGGAGATGAAAATGGTAAGTTTCAGTATCTGGTTTTAATAAGTAAATTATAGGCGATACATTCCCTTTAATTATGTTTAATTGAAAAAAAATGAAACAATGTTTCATCCTCCATGCAATCTAAATAATGTAACTTGTATTCTCCATTATAGAATTGTGCTCAACCTGGAAGATCAGTGGCGATAACGTGGTAGAAGACGTATGTGTATATAGCAAGGGATGTGTCCTCTTGGTTTTTGTGTTCCTTCCTCATATTTTTATCATCACTGTGTACTGGCTTCCTGTCTATGTAAGGGTGCGGGCAGACGAGCGCATAAACTGCGCGTTTTTGCGACCAAACGTATATACGTGACCATCTGAGGCAATGGTTTCGAATGTATTCATTCACATGGGCGATTTTACGGCGCGTAAAAACGGCAATTCGAAAAAAAACGGAACATATGTGACCGAAATACGCGCCAACGCATATTCGATCGCCGAAAAGACCGTTTGCAAAGTAGAAACAAACGAAAATACGCTTTCTAGCTCTGGTCGTGATCGGTGAAAAACGATCGCTCGGGCGATTATACGTTGCGCTCGTGCGAACGTAAATACGCCTACGCTCGTCTGCCCGCACCCTAAGGGTGCGTTCACACGAACGTATATCGGCTCGGTTTTCACGCCGAGCCGATATACGTTGTCCTCATGTGCAGGGGGGGGGGAGGCTGGAAGAGCCCAGGAGCAGAAACTCGGCTCCCGCCCCCCCCCCTGCCTCCTCTCCACCCCTCTGCACTATTTGCAATGGGGAGAGGCGGAACGGGGCGGGGCTAATTAACGAAACTTAGCCCCACCCCCGTTTCGCCTCCTCTCATTGCAAATAGTGCAGAGGGGCGGAGAGTAGGCAGAGAGGGGGCGGGAGCTGAGTTTCTGCTCCTGGGCTCTTCCAGCCTCCCCCCCCCTGCACATGAGGACAACGTATATCGGCTCGGCGTGAAAACCGAGCCGATATACGTTCGTGTGAATGCACCCTAATACAGTGATATACAGCATCATCTTCTTATTGCACCCTATTAATATTTAGATACCCTATATTACCAGACGCAGATCCCAGAAATCGTGATGGAACCCCATCTCCTCTCTTGTTATTGGATTCAGTGAAATAATAAAGAATGAATGAAGGTTTGTTCCCAAATTTTTGTTGTAAGAAGACCACCCTATTGTTGCTGACAGTCAGACCCCTCCTAGGGTGCAGGTCAGTCTGACATTCTCCCCAGGAGATGCTGTTATCACGGAAGGTTCCAGTGTCACTGAATGCTGAGCCTGGGACACTGCAGACAACAAAACATAGCCAAGTGTTAGGAATAGTGATGCCAGGGATACAATGATTCCTATGTAATCCAATGTCACATTACCTGTGATTAAGGCACTCAGGAGACAAAGGCCGTGTACACTGATCATGATGAGACCGTCACAGGTGTAGCTTTCTTCTGTCTCCTCGCCATCACTTTGCTATCATATATATTATTCTCAGCTCCTCCCATTAAACAAAACCAGCTCTGATCTACAATGTCAGTCATTCTAGAAATGCAAAGTGATGCAGAGATCCTAACTTTAACTCCTGAAAGGAATCATCTAGCTCTGACAATAGGTTTAATGGCTTGTAATGGGACCAGAACATTGATAACAAGGTTTAAAAAGATGCAGCAGCAAAATCAATCTAAAGCATTTATAAATGTATATACCAATGACACAGAAAATTGCTGAAAATGACCCGGATGTGGGCTTTTAGAGGTCAATTTCAGTAAAGAGGTATCGTTATATTGAAAGGCATTTCATAATATCTCTTTACAAGGTAGAATAAAGACTTTCCATCGATGTTCTCTACATATACACCAATAGCAGGTATTACCCCTGTCCTATGAACCTTATCTTCAGCGCTCCTGCTAAATCATACAGAAGATTTTACCCTTTCAGAGCATCTACTACCATACTGTTCTTCCTGTCTCTCCACTATAAACCTTTTGGGTCAATTACAAATGTGTAGTCAACATACCAGAAGCTGTTCACATACATGCAGCCTCTTCTCCACTCTGATCATCCATCCCACACCTCATAACGTGGTCATTGCTGTTTCAGACTTGCCTATGTGTAATACTGAAGGAAAGTCCGCAGCATAGGGGATAATTTACTGATGGCTTGATAGGCAATCTGCAATGGCAGCCATGGGACCTTTCAAAAGGCCCTCAGCTGCCATGGCAACTGCAGAGCAACTCATGACTTTATCACGTATAGCACCCCCAAACATCAATTGGGGCATTTAAATGCTTCTGTCACAATTGATTGTGGCACTTAAAGGGTTAACAGCTCTGATCAGTGGCATGGCTTTTCAGAGCTTTTGCGGGTGGGTGTCGGCTATAAGAAACAGCTAGCACCTATATTGTATGGAGCGGGATCAACCCGTGATCCCCCTCCATACATACATTTACATCCTGCAGGTTCGAGGTATGTTCTGTAGCTTTAAGTGGTTAAAGTAAAAAGATTTAAATGTGGCAACAGTTTGAATCTATCTGTTATACTATGCGATACAAAACACTTCACTATGTTGTAAAACCTTTTTACGGAATTTTTAAAGGTATAACATGCTGTCCAAACTGTAGCCATAAAATTAGAAGGTGGCTAAGCTTTGTAATAAGGCCCAATGTCCACGTGCGGATTTTAATTATAAAATCCGTGTGTGACTCCTGCACGGGAGATCTGCACCTCTTGCCGCCCATAGGTATGCATTAGCATCTGCATGGCAAGTAAAAGCATACGGATGTGTTTTGTTTTTTTGTTTTTCCTGGTGGGCAGATTGCACGTGCAGGAAGAAATTGTAGCATGCTTCATTTTCCTGTGGATCCCGCAGTGACTGCTTCCATTGAAGCCAATGGAAGCTGTCCCCACCGCGGCACAGCCACAACTGTCACTGTGGAGGTGCTGCGGATACACAGGAAAGCAGGAGATTCAAAATAGAAAAAATGGCACTGCGCATGTGCCGAGCGCCTGGACACATTCACCGAGCTGAAGAAAGAAGATCCGGCCGGCATGGAAGGGGACCGTGCTGGATCCGGACAGGTAAGAAGCTGCTTTTCTCCTGCGGGATTCAGCAGTGGAATCCATGCGTGCAAGTGGACATGAGGCCTTAGTGATATACTCTGATGTATTTTAAGCATTTATAATTCTGCTTATTCTGAGCTAAATCGGCCTATGTGTGTCCTTTTCAGTTATGATCAGATAGATGATCTTTTAGGCAATGTCATACACAAATATCTGGCAGCCAATCATAGGACCATTCAGTTATAAAATAAAAGCTATCACAAATCTAAGTTCTAAAAAACATGCCCTAGAACACTGTGTCTACAGTTTGGACAGCAAGTTAAAACTCATGGATTCAATTTTTAAAAATTGCAATAATTAAACACATGAGTTAATTAATTTACATATGAGTAATATGTATTAAATTGATATTTAGTGGCTGAGTCACTCCATATATTGCAGTACAATACACACACCTGTTAAAAAAAGCTTTGGGAAAGGTCTAAACCTACAGTGTTTGTACTGGCCATGATAATGTTACCTTGATGATAAACATGTCACTTTGGCATTGAAGTGCTAAGTGGAACCTGGAATTTAAATTTGGATGTATATGAAACATCTATGTCGTTTGTCACATTAACAAATAAAATGAAAAGTCCTTACTTAGTATTGCATCAGTCATCAGGGATATTTTGCTAAAAGGCTTACAATATTGTTGATAGCAAAACGTTTTGTAAAAGTATAAGCCAACGTATGTGCTGTGTTATAACTGTATTATGTTACACAACAAACTATGTTATTTAGTACTTTAACATCTTGTTACTCATTGACAGTACACGTGTCCAAGGATTGTTGCATAGCTTCATGTTGCTTTAGGTCTCAAATTACATGCTGATTGTGGCCTTAATTGAATGTTGTTAAGCAAAACAAATACTACAATGGCATGAGAATTTTTTAAATTAGTTACTTTTTTGAGTGTTTGTATATTTTTGAAAGAAAAAATTACATATGTTAATAAAGTCTTTGTTTGGTCTAAAAATGTATACTTTTATTATGCAGCAAAAAAGAGAGAACTTTAGTTGGAATTGTAAAAAATCTTTATTGTCACCAAGAATACTTTAAAGGGGTTTTGTCATTAGAAATAAAATTAATAGAGATGAGCGAGTATACTCGCTAAAGGCAATTGCTCGAGCGAGCATTGCCTTTAGCGAGTATCTCCCCGCTCGAGACGGAAGGTTCAGGTGCCGGCATGGGGGAGCGGTGAGTAGCGGCTGTCAGCAGGAGGAAGCGGGCGGGGGGGAGAGGGAGATCTCCCCTCCGTTCCGCCCCGCTCTCCCCTGCAACTCCGTGCTCGCTCGAGCAATTGCCTTTAGTGAGTATACTCGCTCATCTCTAAAAATTAACACTTACCTATTCCTCCACAGGCAGTCTTCTTACCGTTGGAATCCAATGCATCAGATGGTCACAATTTTCAGCCAGCGATTCATTGCTGCAAAATTGCCACGATAAAACGCTTGTGTGAATCAAGCCTCAAGCATGTATATAATGAAAATTGCTGTAGATGACCCACATGTGGGCTTTTACAGGTCATTTTCAGTAAAGGGATACCATTGTATTTTAAAGGCATTTCATTAGAATATCTCTTTAAGGGGAAGAATAAAGTGTTTCCACCAATATTTTATACATGAAGACCACTAGATGGTATTCCCCCGTCTTATTAAATGTATCTTATCCTTTCAGAGCTCCTTGTACCATACAGCAGATTTGTATTCTTCCTGTCTCCCAGTTGCAAACCTTGGGTCAATTGCAAATGTATATTCAACATACCAGGAGCCATTCTTGGCGCACATAGGGTCTCCGTTTCTTTACTCTGATCACCCATTCCACACTCCATACTTCACTATGTATAGCTTTGCCATTCACTGTCATTGGATGGCAAAGCTGAGGGAGCCATGTTTTAAAATATATCTCAGCAAGTTATACCATATCTACAGGGTAAGGGAAAACTTGCTGATCGTTGGGGGTCTGACCGCTGGGATCTGTCCCAATCCTAATATCACTCCCAGCTAATCCTGAAGTTATCAACAAAAGTGGTCAACCATATGTGCCAATGCTCCATTCATTTCAATGGGACCTCCTGAGGAGAGAAGAGTTCAAGTGCTTGGCAATCTATGGCAGTCCCCTTAAGGTAAATAGGACTGCCGGAGATTGCCAAAGACTTGAACTTGGTACTTTCCAGCATGTCCCATTGAAGTAAATGGAACACTGGCATGTATGGGCCACCGCTATCAAAAACTTCATGACGCAGGGATAACTTTCTGGTCAGTGGGGGTCTGATTGCAGGGACCACCACCCATCACACTGATGAATGAGAAACACACAATTCTTGTTCATTATTAAGTTGTTGGCTGCGTTTAAACTGAATGATCATTCAATTCATAATCACACCATTAGGCCTTGTTCATGCGAGCATGGTTTTAGCCCATTATAGACGCGTGAAAAGATCGCGTCTTATAGAATCAATGGTTTCATATAGAAGCGTTCACATGAAGGCATTTTAGACGCATTAAATACTTGCAACTAAGAAAGATAGAACATTCAACTGCAATGCTCACATCTAAGGTCCGTGGTGAATGAAAAGATAGGACCTGACCTATCTTTGGTGCGTGATGTGTGGGAATTGCCATAGACTACTATGAAAGCTGGACAACACGCACCACACACCTCCCGATCGTGTAAACGGGCAATTTCACAGCTAATTAAAGGGGTTGTCCCGAGGCAGCAAGTGGGTCTATACACTTCTGCATGGCCATAATAATGCACTTTGTAATGTACATTGTGCATTAATTATGAGCCATACAGAAGTTATAAAAAGTTTTATACTTACCTGCTCCGTTGCTGGCGTCCAAGTTTCCATGGAGCCGACTAATTTTCGCCCTCCGATGGCCAAATTAGCCGCGCTTGCGCAGTCCGGGTCTTCTTCTTTTCTGAATGGGGCTCCGTGTAGCTCCGCCCCGTCACGTGCCGATTCCAGCCAATCAGGAGGCTGGAATCGGCAATGGACCGCACAGAAGCCCTGCGGTCCATGGAGACAGAGGATCCCGGCGGCCATCTTCAGCAGGTGAGTATGAAGACGCCGGACCGCCGGGATTCAGGTAAGCGCTGTGCGGGTGGTTTTTTTAACCCCTGCATCGGGGTTGTCTCGCGCCGAACGGGGGGGGGGTTTAAAAAAAAAAAAAACCCGTTTCGGCGCGGGACAACCCCTTTAAGCTCAAGACTTAATAGCAGGAAATCGCCCGTTCATGCGATCTTTAGTGCAGTATAGCCGTGATCTTTTGACGCACTTATAATGCACTAAAAGCACGCTCGTCTGAATGAGGCCTAAGTCTGTGGTGTTCTTAGTGAGACTTATTGTGTGATGCTATAGCCCGTAAAAATACATTACAGTATTAATTTCAAGCTATGTCATTCAACCCCACATATAGTACAGTAAAATATAGGTATACTTTATTTACCTTCCTTCTTTCTGGCACATCATAGCTAATGGTAAATCCTGAGGGCAGAAGAACAATTGTTGTCATTTGAGTTGCATACATTCCAGCACTTAGAAGTCAGTTAGTTGTGATCTGATGATAAGCGCAAATCTTCCACCCAGTGTGTCATTGTAAAACTCCAGAGGGGATAATTATATGCTTCTTGGCACAAGTTTTCGTTGCCTCTTAGATACCACGACAAAAAGCCTCTCTGCTGGGCTGAGCCATTTAATAGTGAACAGTAAGAAGCAGCCAGCAGTATTCACGCTCTTTCAGGAGCGGAGCCCTAGTGCAGAAGATCTTAGAAACACGTCCCAGATATATAAAACTACTATTTGTGAAGACTATATCTGTGTGGACCATGTTTATCACAGTGAAATTTGGAGGTAAGTCGTTTCATATTAACATGAGCTTTATCTTAAGCACTATGGTAATCAATGAGCATAATGGCCACAATGCATATTGACTCAGCCATGTCAGGACCGTATTCTCTGGAGGCCTGACGGAGAGATAGACATTATCACAGTAAAAATGGCACACAAGTTGATGTGTTTTCGGTTTTATACTGCAGCTTGTGCTCTGGTGCTTATATCCAAGTGCAATATTATAATATTACAATATATACCATACTGCCTTTCTAAACCAATCTGTAACCATAAGATATTTTTTTTTCAGCGGATCGTCATATTTTATTGAATCCCAACTGCAAGCTTGTCAATTTAGCAGAAAGCTTAAGGGATAAATGCCAGTGTGGATCTGAGGGTGAGTTATATTACTGTCCCTTCAAAAAAGAATATGCGGTTTAGTGTTTGCAGGCAAAACTAATATTCAGGGGAAAGCTGCATGATTATCAACTGTACAAGCACTGTGCATAGGGGGATGTCCAGGATCAGACAAACAGGATCCGGTTTTTGGTCCTGAAACAGTGCCACATTTGTCTATAGGCTAGATTTGGTACTGCAGCTTAGACCCAGCTCATAGACACATTCGGACAGATCAGCAATGTATGGTATACCCACAGGTGTATTGTGTAGCTATTTTTATAACATATACATTAAAGTATCATAAGCCTATTTTTCTGAACTATTCAGTATTTGTGAGTCAAAACCAAGAACGGAACCTGCATACAAAATGTAAAATGGAGAGATCTGCACTAGAGATGAGCGAGCATACTCGTCCGAGCTTGATGCTCATTCGAGTATTAGGGTGCTCGAGATGCTCATTACTAGAGACGAACACCACGCGGTACTCGTCTCAATTAAACGAGCACTGACCATTGAATTCAATGGAGCCGGCAATACAGCCGGCTCCATAGAAAGCAATGGGCTGCCGGCGTTCGCGGGATGAATTGTCGGGAAGGGCTTAAATATATAAGCCCTTCCCTGCAATTCATCCAGAAATGTGTAAAAAATATATATATATATACTCACCTTGTCCCGGAAGAACGATGTTAGCCCATTGAATTCAATGGAGCCGTCAATACAGCCGGCTCCATTGAAAGCAATGGGCTGCCGGCGATCGCAGGATGAATTGTCGGGAAGGGCTTAAATATATAAGCCCTTCCCTGCAATTCATCCAGAAATGTGTAAAAATTAAAAAAATATATATACTCACCTTGTCTCGGCAGACGGAGTTCAGCACGGCTGGCCTGCAGTGGGTATGAAGGGGGTGTGAGTCAGACCTGCCCTTGATCAGAGGCAGGTCTCACTCACACCCATTCATGAATTCATGAATGGGTGAGTGAGTGCTGTCTCTGATTGGCTCAGGGCTTATATATTTAAGCCCTTCCCGACAATTCATCCTGCGATCGCCGGCAGCCCATTGCTTTCAATGGAGCCGGCTGTATTGCCAGCTCCATTGAATTCAATGGGCTAACATCGTTCTGCCGGGACAAGGGGAGTATATATTTTTTTTATTTTTACACATTTCTGGATGAATTGCAGGGAAGGGCTTATATATTTAAGCCCTTCCTGACAATTCATCCCACGATCGCCGGCAACCCATTGCTTTGTATGGAGCAGGCTGTATTGCCGGCTCCATTGAATTCAATGGGCTAACATCGTTCTTCTCTGCCACAGCTGTTACAGCTGTGGCAGAGGAGAACGATCTTTACGCTGGCAGTGCGGGGGGGGGGGGGGTCTCACTCTTGCCACTATTGTGGCTTAATAGTGGGACCTGGGAACTTGAGATGCAGCCCAACATGTAGCCCCTCGCCTGCCCTATCCGTTTCTGTGTCGTTCCCATCACTTTCTTGAATTTCCCAGGTTTTCACAAATGAAAACCTTAGCGAGCATCGGCGATATACAAAAATGCTCGGGTCGCCCATTGACTTCAATGGGGTTCGTTACTCGAAACGAACTCTCGAGCATCACTGAAAGTTCGACTCGAGCATTTTGGTGCTGGCTCATCTCTAATCTGCACCCCTTCTGTTTATTGGACAATCTCCTGGATTTGGCTTACACATACCGAAGCAGAATAATGCCATGTGAAAATTGCCTTAAAAGAGTTCCTTGTGGAATTCAATCTGTGGGGAATAACTACAACTACGAGCAGGTTTTCGGCTGCAGGTTTTCAACTGTCAGAGCATGCTATGAGTTAAAGTATCCCGTGGAGGGAACGGTGGTGACAGGAATTTATTTTAATGACCTAGTAGAAGAGGGAACATACACACTGTTTTCAGTAGGGGCCTGCATGTAGAGCTTTGCCTCAGACTGTTTCTGTCATGGGAGCCCTCCCAATAACTTGCTGCCTGGCTCTTGCCTTGGACCCGGGGTCCTCATAGCTCTGTGAGCCAGGCAGGGGCGTAACTATAAGGGATGCAGTTGCACCCGACCCATAAGGCCTCTCTTCTCCATATAGTAAGCTTAGCAGTGTGAATAAAGCATTATAGTTGGGGGCCCTGTAACAGATTTTGCATTGGGGCCCAGGAGTTTCAAGATTTGCCTCTGGAGCCAGGGATACATGTTGTGACACCAACAGGTCTCAGGCAGCAGGCAAATTCTGCAAGGTGGTCAGGGGGGTCCAGGGATCTCACCTGCTACCTGTAGGTCAGTCCAAGCCTAGCCACTCATGTGCATGGTTCTCTCCATTTACTACTATAGAATTTATGGAAACAGCTGAGCACACGTGCAGCCACGCAGTGGTGGATTAAGGAGACCAAAGGCTGTTCACACACTTAGGCCCTCCATGATTCAGAGGAAGGCAAAAAATCCCAATGAGGCAGAAGCCAATTTAGCCCATTTGGCGGAACAAATTCCTTCCTGACTCCATAATGGCAGTCAAAATAATCTCTGGATCAATCTTTAACTTCAAGTCTTCAGGGACCGGGCTTCATTTTACAAACTTCCACATAATCTTCCCATCCATAGTGTCACAAATAGTAGTAATGCCACACAGTAATAGTAGCCCGCCTCTTGTGCTCCCTGTAGGCCTCACATAATAAGTCTCACACACAGTAAAATTGTCCCCACTAATAATTTTCCCCTTATGCCCTGACTCAGTAATAATGCCCCAAATAGGCCCCCACTCAGTATGGAGCCCCCTTTTTTATGGAGGCAGCATTTCTTTATTTTGCAATTTTCTTCTGCCATTTGACTCACAGTGAGCCTTGGACTGCAGGATCTCCAGCTGTATGTGCTATATTATATGTTCCTGGGTGAGCGCTATGTTTTTCCATTTATGTTTCTTGTAAACTGCATCTAGACATTTCCATAACTATCTATAGGTATGACACTATCATATCCATGGATCCCAAGTGTCCAGTAAGGATCAGGTTTTAGTTAAAGGGGCTGTCACAGGAACCTAATAAAAGGCTGCAATGTCACCACTCGTTCTCCTGGCAACGGCACTCCCATCCTGAGCGCAATGATGCCATAAGTTCAGAAATGGAGATGAGCGAGCACACTCGTTTAAGGCTCATGCTCGAGCGAGCATCGGTCTTTTCGAATAACTGATTACTCGTCTGAGCACCATGCGGGAGGGGGGGGTAGCAGGGGGGGAGAGAGTGAACTCTCTCATTCTCCCCTCCGCCCCCCCCCCCCCCACCCCCGCATGGTGCTTGGACGAGTAAGCAGTTACTCGAAAAGACCGATGCTCGCTCGAGCATGAGCCTTAAACGAGTGTGCTCGCTCATCTCTATTCAGAATCACAATGCTGCAGCCTCTCATTGGCTGCAGCGGCCACCCGGGTTCTTGTGATATCAGCGGTCACCACAACCTTTAGGACCACAGTGAGGCTGCAGCATTGAATCCCATTGGCCCCCGAGGGGTATGTTTCAGTTTATTATTTTACCCCTTCAGCCCTACTGAAGCAGAATTGACTGATAACCCGACAGCCCCTACAAAGATACAATAGAAGATGTGCAGGTGCTGAGTTGTATTTAGTTATACCTTATCAGAATTTAGATAATTTATTTTACATGTAAAGCTTACATGAGTCTTCAAATCTATACAATCCTGGAAGATTATTTCACTCGTCCAAAGAAATTCTAGTAACTTAATAGACAGTTAAAACTTCTCAAGCATAATAAGACAGTAACTTGTGTGGATTGTAATTATATCATTGTTGTGTTTTGCTCTACATCACATATTATACACATTTTTTGCAGTTTCCATTGATCTCCTCGATGAGTCCGGAAACCTTATGAATCTCTGTGATCTTGAAGGATCCCAAGACATTGCTACTACTTACCTGAAGGAACGACAGTCTTATGTGCTGGTCAAAATTATCCGTAAGTAGAAATATGCAAAATTTATTTTTATGTACCTCCCATGTTAAATCTGCCTGTATAACTCAGCCTACAAGACTATGAAATCAGGGTTCACTTACATATGAAGATATTACTGAGCACATGAGCTTCCAGAGGAAACTGTTCTAGTATAAAATCCACTATCAAACTTAGTGCTTCAGATGTGATCACATGTTCATATTGCACTTTATGTTATAACATATTCTAGATTATTTGATAGTTACAAGGAAAGGGTCTCTGTTCGCTATTTTAGCCCTCACTTCATATACCACTCACTGCAGCCTGAGGCTGTATTTAATAGAAGTCCGTAATAATCTCTAGCTGTGTCTGGACTGACTCACTAGTACTGCGTTGTCTGTTGAACATATTAGAGGTATGAAATTTCACACAAGTATAGGTGATATTTTTTTTGATCGTCCGTGTCCCATTTGTGCGCCCATTCAGAGAGCCTGGGTGCAGTGAGTATACGCTGAGCCCGGGATACCGTCGGGCAGGGGGAGACAGTTTAGCTTTGTTAGTGTGCTAAGCTCCCGCCCCCTCTCTGCCCCTTGTCGGCTGCCAGTAATGTGAGGGGGCGGGATGGGGTGGGAGCCTAGCAACTAGCTCCCGCCCCTTGCATTGCAAACAGCCGGCAAGGGGCAGAGAGGAGGAGGAGGAGGAGGAGGAAAGGGGGTTAGAGTTTTGCAGACACGCTGCTAAACTTCCTCCCACGTTTCTTCTCCTGCAGCTCCTATAGGCTCCCATAGGAGTCTACGGGAGCTGCCACTGTATTACGGCCAGAAGATAGTTCCTGAACTATCTTTTCTGTCTGGCGTAAAAATCCCCCAACCGGAATGCGCTCTCTTGGCCAGCTGTTTTTATGTGGGAATATGCCCATCTGTAAACCAATGCATCAGATGGGCAACGTATATCAGCCAGTTGTGAAAAAGGGTCCGATATACGCTCATGTGAATGAAGCCTAAAGCCCATGTATATGTAATGATTTTGTTCCAAACTTAGTTCAAACGAACTAAAGTGCACAAATCATTACGTCTAAATGCAAGCCATTGCACACTTTTCGTTTGTGGATCCGTTTCAGCCTGCATAAAAATCATCGCTGGTTCGCTCACTTCTTGTTATGTTGTGAAGCACTGAGTGAGAAGTGAACAATTCTCTACACAAGCGGAAACTACTAGCAGTGATGTCACTCATTTGTGCACTCATTCAAACGAGAATTGTCCCGTGTAAAAAAAAAAGGGGGGGGGGGCATTAGGGCAGAGTTTGTTCTGTCATCTGATTTTACTTTATTTCAAGCCATTGGATATAAATAAATTAGATTGTGGACAATTAAAAGGCATTTTATGCCTGATGACAATTATTTTTGTAAGTTATGCGTCAGTGAACATTTACCTTTATCCCTGCTTAACCAACTACATGTGAAATCCGTGCTGCTTCTAACTGTGCTGATAAAGTGCAGGGTAAAGTACAAAGGCCATCTTTTTATCCACTACAGGCAAGGCTCTCCGATCAATGACTTTCAGTACTTAGTAGAACGAGCTTTCAAATTTTTTGCATGACCTTATATCCTCCTCTGCTGGTAAATATCAGTACTGACAGACTAAGTAAAAAGCAAATGTCCTGCTTTTATGCTCATTTATGCTGTGAACAAGGACTTCTCTTGAACTAATTTTAACCACTTAAGGACGGGGCCCTTTTTTTTATTCTTCCATTTTCCTTTTTGCCTTCCCCCTTTTAAAAAAAATCATAACTCCTTTATTTACCCATCGACGTCTCGCTGTATGAGGGCTTGTTCTTTGCTGGACTAGTTATATTTTTTAATGGTACTATTTAAAAAATTCTAAGTGGAGTGAAATAGGAAAAAAAGAACAAAATTCCCCAATCTCTGGTGGGTTCTTGTTTCTACACGCTGCAACAAAAATGACATGATAATTTTATTCTACGGGTCAGTATAATTACTACAATACCAAATGTACTTTTATTTTTTCCAGTTATTTAATTTTTTAAAAATTATTTTCTGCCGCCATATTCTGACAGCCATAACTTTTTTTTTCTCCGTCAACATAATTATGCAAGAGCTCATGATGAATGTAGACATATAGCAACTCGTCTCGTAACCTTTTTAACACTTTAATTTTGTAGGTGGTGAAGGATCTGAACCAGCACGCTATGAGTCTTTGCTGGAGAATCTGTGGAAACGTCATCCAGACTTAGCAGGTTAGGAATCATTCACCCCAATAGTTGTACTTTTATGCCGGGCAGGATAGAGGGGTAGGTGGCCATTTAGGGGCAACTGAGGAGGAGGGGGGGGGGTTCAATTTACAAATTAGAAATATCAAAAACAATACTCTTTCTTGGGACTACCCACAGGACGCCATGTGCAAGCAGATAATGCTGTATGTGCCAGGGGACCAAGAGCTCATCCCTTCAGTGGTAGAGGAGACAAAATGAATGAGTATCATTTTATTTAACAGCTATAATGCAGAATCTTTAGGTCAGGATGGGAATGGAGGATCCTGTAAACCTTGCCTTGGACACCAAGAGACTCACCCCTGTAACTATATAACTACAATGGGCTGATACTTTTTGTATGGCAAAAGCTTTCCAGAGTGCAATATCCTAATAGTAGGTGAAAGCATTTGAAATATTATAATGCGTTTAACCCCATGGCTAAATTCTGCACAAATACTGTACATTTTTAGCCATGGGGTTTGGTGAGCAGGCAACTAAATATGCATAACCATACCTAATGGGGCCAGTGGATGACATCCCTAGATCAGCGCCGGCCCCATTGAAAGCAATGGGAGAAAGTCTGTGATCCTCCTGCTGTTATTGACAGCTGCGACGGGGAATTGCTCCTTCCCCGAAGTAATACAAGGCTTTTTTAACATAATGCCTCGTATCCGCAGGGAATTCACATGGTGGGGAGCATGATATGGCGGCGGGATTCACAGACCCATATCACGCTCGCCCGTGTAAAGTTAGCCTTACTCCATTAGATTTTGATGGAATTAGTGCTAGAATGTGTAAGCTATAGAGACAGCAGTGTGTAATTTGAGTGTTGCATACACCACAAGACTCAGCATGGCACACACCTGTGGAGGTATAAGATTCTGCTACTTAATACTACTAAATTAAACTGTCAGAAAATTAAAAGAAATCAATTAATAAAGTGTATGTCTAGCCCACATCTTCTTTCCAGATAGAGACTTATGTTTAGTTTCTTACATTCATATTTGAAACCAAAACAGACCCGGTCGTTTACTGATGCAACCGCTGGTCATTGACTGGCTCAAACTGGTCATTGACTGGTGTTTTTAGAACTTTTATTTTTATGTCTTTATTGTTTTGTGTACATGATATTTTTTCATGTAACTATTTCAGGGTCCCATTGTAATACTTTATTTGTGTTCATACCCAAAACAATGAAAAAGGGAAAGGGACTTGTTATTTTGTATAGCACCAACTTATTCCGCAGCGCTTTCAGGTAATTTATATTTATTACCCCCCAGCAAGCTGGCTACTCATTTTACTGACCTTGAAAGGATGGAAGGCTGAGTCAACCTTGAGCATGCAGAGATTCAACTCGCAACCTTCAGGTCATGAGCAAGAGTTTAGGATTATAGATGAGCGAACGTACTTTTTTCGGGTGTTTTGCACTCGAGCACGCATTTTCAGAGTAACTGACTACTCAGACGAAAAGATTCGGGGGGCGCCGGGGGTGAGCGGGGGGTTGCAGAGGGGAGAGAGCTCCCCCCTGTTCCCCACTGCTACCCCCCCCCCCTCGCTCCACCACACCGCCCCCCGAATCTTTTCATCCGAGTAGTCAGTTACTCGGAAAAAGCGGTGCTCGAGTGCAAAACACCCGAACAGAGTACGCTCGCTCATCTCTATTTAGGATTGCATACTGCTGCCTTAACACTCTGCACCACACGAGGCCAGCAAATGTCCTAAATGGCCACTCACTGGTGACTTCACCTTAGATAAAATGCACCAGAGGTGTCCGTTTTATTAAAATAACACATAAAATAAAATGTCAATGACAAAATGGGTGGGTGTATTTGAAAGCTAGGGCCTATCTGCTGTCTATTTCAAGCTCATACATATATCTCATAGTTAAATGAAACCATCTAATTAAACTAAGCAAATGTCAATCTGCAAAAATCATTCTTTTGTCATGCAGAGCGTTTACAGAAGCTTTCGAATCCCCATGTACGGGACAAGCGCTACAATTCTGTTCCAAAAAAGGTTCGAACACCAAAAGAAACCCCTTTTCCGTCTCCAACAAAAACAAGAGCAGCTTCTCAGCAAAAGAACAGGCTGACCTGAAGATCCAATCCTACCATACAGCAAATGTGAAGCAACAAACAGCAGAGCAGCAGTAACCAAAATAAGAAATCTGAAGAACCGCAAATTCTTGGGGGTATAAATTGTTGAGAAATTTGTAAATCTCTTCACACAACCATCAGACTCGACGCTTGAACCGGTAGAACAAGGAAGATTTGTTGCTCTGCTAACTGACTGGAAACATATCCTTCAGACCAATATCAAGATCGGTAAATTTCTGTAATACAAACAAACCCAAATAGGTTACTTCACTTGTGCTGTGAAATGCATATTTGGTTGAGTAATGTCTACTGACCCATCGAATATCTAAATGGAGCATTATGTAAGAAGTTGTAAAAGACACGCATATTTATGAAGACATATTACATATTTCTGATTCTAGAGCCTTAAGATGTATTCATAAAATTCTTGTTTTTATTATTTAGCTGAATGAGATACACTTCAGCTGGTATTTCCCTCCATTCATCCTGCAAACATCTGGCAAGTGCTCTCTAAGTTGATGGATGGTGTTCATATTTTCTGACCTCATGTTCTCTTTCATCCTAAAGATGTTCAATAGAGCTGAGGTGCAGGCCAGTCCTGTTGTGGAACATCCATGTTCTTAAACCAATGTAAAACAGCAATGGAATTGTGACAAGTTGCGTTGTCTTGTTGAAAGTATTGCTGATCATTCCCAGAGTATTGTCACATTGTCTGCAGCATTCTCTGGCACGGTACACCTCCGTGTTCATGGCTCTTGTCTTTACAACCAACAGACCAAGACCATGCCACATAAATAATACCCAGACCACAACAGAACCTCCGCCATACTTAACTGTTGGTAAAGCACACTCAAGGAAAAAGTGTTCCCAAGGCATCTTCCACACCCATCTGATATGAAGTAGTGTGATTCGTCACTCTACAGAACATTCTTCAATTGCTCAGCTGTCCAATGAAGACGCTAGCTTCTTTGAGAGAAAAATCGACAGATGTTTGCAGGATAGAAATATGAGCAGAAGCCTATCAGATGTTAACGTATGCATGTAGGGTAGCCAAGGTCATTAGGACCAAAAGAGGCCCCACTAGGTATGAACATTAGTAAATAAACATTACTTTTGACTTTTGCTGAGGTGTCCAATTTATTTTGCTAAGATAGTGTATACATATACATTTGTAGCAAGCTTTCAGATGATAAGCATTAGACCTCTCTCACACATTTATTCATAAAACGCTTCGTTTGAAATTGCTGCAATTTACAGCAACTTCGAGCGACGTTCTTGAACGCATGCTATAGCGTTAACGCAGTGCATTAAAGTGCAAAAATAGAATAGACAGCGCTCAAAAATTGCGGCATTAGAAACGTCTCATTTGAGCGCAGACCTGCGAGGCCCCATGGAAATTAATGGGAGCATTGTACCGCGATTAGCATGGCGTTTAAAACACTACACTAATCATGGACTGTATGAGTGTCCTCAGGTGCACATACTAGTTCTCAGCCTCATGAATGTTCATATTCACTGAAATTAAGCAAACATCTGGAAAATGGTGAGGAATTTCAACAACTTTTTCTATTTATATAATTTTTTAAGCTTTACTAACCCAAAAAAAAAAAAAAAAAAAAAAAACTTCTTTAAAAGAGCAGCATACCCAGTAGATAAAAATCAGACAGCCTGACAACCAATCGACTATCTGTACTGCAAGCTCTCATCACTGACATTACCAATAAATCATGGCATGGAGACTGTAGCAGGAGGTTTTAAACTGACAGATCCTACAAGGCAGATAAACATTTCAGCAATTATCTGCCTAGCACATGGTGCCCATAATGTTTTTTACTGCATTGTAAAAAGTGCACTAATTTGCAGTAAAATAATGAGGGTTTTTTGCATAAGAGTTCTGGATCCTTCCTGGAGAATAACTCAAACTGATTAATGCCATCTACCTGGTTAATATAAAATTTACCATCAGCAGATTTGATTTCTTGATTTGATATCTTCCAAAAATTTTCAAAATACCCAAATAAGATGCACAACAGGGCTGCTACATCAAGAAATGTTGCCGTTGCAGCAAGTACATACTGTAGACATAAGTGATATAAAAAAAAGTAATACTAAATTTTGCACTTTTGACTTATGCAGAGAATGAAAATGTATGCAGTACTGCTAGTGTGCCACAAGATGGTGCTACAGTTTTTCTATTGAATACATGAAGTAATGTAATTTTATATATAGCAAAATGAAACAAGTGCCAAATTCACCATTTCTAATTCTCTTTGCCCAATGTCTATTAAAACTAACAGTTCAGAAACAATAATAGTCACCAACAGCACTGAAATGTCACAGACACCACCGTTGTGTGATGATGATTATCCATTCAGTCGCATCTGACCTTTGGTAACTTTATGGGTCAAGGTTCTCTACGCATTCCTGGCTTTCAGTTCTGCCATTGCCATGTTTGTGGTGGCCTAGACTTAAATAGTCATCACCATTTAGGGCAACAAGCACAGAACTGAAGAGCTTTTCTGAACTCCTAATATGCATGGCACTAGAAGGAAAGGCACTGAGTCATCATAGATGGGATTTCCACAAGGACTTGTAGTGAAAGTGAGCAGTACCCAACCTCTTTTCACACAGAGAAGCAACTTGAGGGTTGGTTATTAGGCCTGGCTTCTGTCTGGTAGCCAGCATGGACTGGGAGCAAACGGGCACACTGAAGCACGGACGTTTAGTGCTGTCCCCAAGCTGAAAAGCAGCACAAGCTTCAACAGAAAGGCTCTGATAACTGAGGGTGAAGTTAAAGGACCAAAAGGCCCTGATGATTGGGGAGGCAAGGATAGAGGACTTAAAGAGCCCTGGGAGTTCCGGATTGGTTGCTGTCCAAAGGAGTGAGCAGTTGTGTTACAGCCCTCGTATGGAGGAGCAGTTGTGTTACAGGCCTAGTATGTAGGGGCAGTTGAATCAGGATGGTGTGGGACACGCTCCATTCCCTGGATGAGCACAGAAGTTAGGCTCTGCCTAGACCACAGGCTGCACACTGGGACTTTATGGGGATTAGCAGGCCTGCATTCTGTTATTTGCTTATTGTGTGCAGTAAACCATAGGGTTGCTTTAATATACTGTTAGGTTTGTGAGGCGCAGTGAGCTACCCGATGTTATAGGTGTAGCAGTGAGGTGTTTGTAGCCAGAGAGACCTGTGATAAAGTGGATGCACAGGGTTTCAGCCATGTGTAATAGAGTCAATGTAGCGTGGCTTGGGACAAGACTTAAACATTGGTGTATGCACATCAGTATGCGCCATTTCTCTAACACAATTATAATGCAATGTTTAACTATTTGTGCCCTTCTATGAAGTGAAACCATTTTTTCCATTTTGGTAAACGTACGTTTTTTCCTACAAGTGCTGCCTCTGCCTTGCCACCACCATGTCATAGTACAACCTACCTGTTTACAGACTGTGGAAGTGGTGAACAGCACACATAACACTGACACTTATATTAGGGAAGCTGTACCCGCTGCGTTTAGTCTTACCAATGCCTGTATATAGAATGCCATTGTCCCACGACAGCCCTCCTCTATTCAGATAACTTCAATAAACTAATTTAAGTTTCATTCTGCTACTTCAAACTGATAATCCACCAGGTCATGACTAAATAGAAATGTAGATTCCTTCTCCCTCTCTCTCCCAGGTATCCTCTGTATGCAGTACATGCTGCACTACAAGTCTAGAAACAGGATTATATAGGAGGCACAATACAGTATATAGAAGATCTATGTATCTAGAAGAGTTCTGCTCAAGTATAAACTGACATTGTGGAAAAGTTCTCAATGTAATGTGGAACTAGGATACCGTATAACTAAACACTGTCAGATGTTAAGAAAACAGACACCGTATTGCAGAATTAAACAAATAGATCTAGATTTATTAATTATTCTAGTTTAAAATATTTTGTTAGCAGACATCCGAAATGCATTAGGATTTAAAAAGTGGCTTCTCCTAGTTGTGCTGTCCAGCTGGGCGACCATCAGGTATCACACAAGAGAGGAGACACCTGCAAAAGACAGAACGTCGTAGTTAGAATGGGTCAAACATTTAAAGGCTCTACGGGGTAGAGAAATAGCTGTAGCACCCAGCTGTGGTGCCAGAGGATGCCCAAAGGCTCCAAAGCCAATAAGTAGACAGCTGTATTATAAATGGCACACACTAAGTGGGGAGGTTCTGTTTCGCACTGGGACCCAGGAGATACAGCAAAGGCATAACTTGTGCAGTATCGAAAGAACTTGAACTGTTGATGTACGTCATATGTCATTCTTCCTGCATTCCGCTAAGAAACATGTCCAACTTGAAAGTGATGCCATCCTATTGCTGCAGATAACATACACTAATTTGGCTGAAGCTGCTCATCCCCCATTACATTATTTGTGGGTCTTCAGCAATCTGTCAATAGACAGCCAGATATATTTCCGACTCCAATGGTCAGTGAGACAGCTGTCCGTCACTGCAGTAGCTGACATATAAAGACATCTCTGCTAGAAGAGTGATCATATTGTGGAGTCTTACAAGCCTTTCTCCCTGTCAGATTTCTTCGTACAGCTGGTTTTATACTACAATTTATCATCCTGAGCACTTTTGTACTCACCATAGTTGTATTTGCACTGCTTTAAAGCTTCACTAAACCCTTCGCAGAGAGTAAGGTCACTCTGCGTGGTAGCGCAGTCCAAGAACTGCTTCATCTCATAGTGACAGGGGCCATACTGTGACTGTGTCTGCTGGGGAACAGCAGGGGGCCTTGGAGGCTCCTACAGGGAGAAATAAAAGTGATATTAAATCACAAACCAGCAAACAGAGCGAAACATAATAGTCAATGAAAAGACCTGAAGATAATGCGTACTGTGTGACTGGATGGGATAGGCACCTTTACATCTATTGTATCTGCGTACATCATAAGGACGCCAATATTATGTGCCACCCGCACGCCTCCATTCACAGTAAACAATTGTTCAGAAGTTTACACTGAAAGGCACGGCATTCACCTGACCGCATACAGAAAATGAACAACTCTTCCTACCGTATGTAAAAGGGCCCTAAGTTCGCAATCCAGCAGACAGAGATCTCTGGTTGAAATGTGGGTGATTTTATACAGAAGGACTGTCGAGCTCCTAAGCGACCAACAGCCATTCCAAAGACTATCGCTCCGATGCTTTCATACATGAGGTGGAGCGCTCCAGAGATCTCTTCCAGCCGTCCGCCTCCATTCAGGGTAAACATGAGTCTTTTTATATATAAAAAAAATTCTGAATTTGTTAAACCACATATGAAGCTATGTTTTTATGTTTAACATTGTTTCTAAACATAGAACATAATTGTTACATTCTGAGAAAATGGAGTACAGCGACACCTACTGTTATGAATTGGTACTGCGGCTCATTGGGATACATATTAACCCCTTAAGGACATGGCCTATCTTAGGCATAAGAACGCAGCGATTTTTGAGTGATTTCATATCCACTTTTCAAAAGCCATAACTTTTTTTTATTTTTCTGTTGACACGACCGTAAAAGGGCTTGTTTTTTGTGTGACAAGCTGTAGTTTTTATGGATAGCATTTTGGGGTACATACAGCAATTTTGATCGCTTTTATTGCTTTTTTGGGAGGCAAAATAAAAAAAAATAAGCATTTTGCGTCAGTTTTTTGGGGTTTTAGTTTTACGCTTTTTGTTGTGCACGATAAAAAGGGTGTTTAATTTGTTGTACAAGTCGTTACGAATATGACAATACCACATGTGGAATTTTAATTTTTTTATACTAATATGGAAAAAAAAAAAAGCACAAAATGTTTTTTTTTAAAACACCATTTTTATCATTTTTTTTTAGACTGTGTCCCTATACAGGACTTGTAACATTACACCTATGATTCCTATGATAAAGCATCGCAGGACAGAAAATTACATCACAACAGTCCGATGACGTCAGAGGCAGTACGCTCCCTCTGTGAACCCTTTATATGTCACAATCTACATAGATCACGGCAGAGATGAGTTAACAGCGGGGGTTGCTGTCCTGATGCACCCCCGCTGTTGCGGGCTGAAGACGGCTATTGGTGCCAGATAACGCGAGATTAGGAGAGATCTCACGCTATCCACAGGAAGTAAGTGTACACCTTGTTGCGTTAAGCACCCTGCAGCCAGGACATATACTTACGCCCTGTGGCGTTAAGGGGTTAATGGATGATGGGACCCTTTGTTGTTTACTTGTATGTATATTCTTCTGATAACCATTTTTTGTATTAGTTTTGGAACTACATTTCTTGTAATAATTTTCTTAATGACTTTGATAAGTTAGAAGTGATCAGAGCCGTTCATACGCTCGTTCCTATGAAACTAGAAAAAACTGCATTGATTCTTATATTCCTCAATACCTTTATGGATTATGATAGTTTTAAATAACGTGCAGTGTTATAATTGTATTATTTGTAATTTTGCGGGCCAGTGTAGGCCAACAACATTTATGACTTGTGACTTGCTGTTCTGTGACTTCCACCTGTCAAGTTTAAATACCTGCGACTGATCTCCTGTCATTATGGTCTGAGGAAGCTGCCACTCCAGGTGTGGAAATGTGTATCCTGCTTGTTCTTCTAACCCAGGGGTCCCCAACTCCAGTCCTCAGGGACCACCAAAGGTCATGTTTTCAGGATATCCTATAGTAAGAACACCTGTGGCAATGTCTGAGGCACCGACAATAATTACATCACCTGTGCAACACTGAGGAAATCCAGAAAACATAACCTGTTGGCGGTCCCTGAGGACTGGAGTTGGGGAACACTGTTCTAACCTGTTCCAATAGAGTGCTTATACCTACATTCCTGGCTCCAGCACTCTGCGGAGTTCCTGATATAGCTTGTGAGTTACTAGACCCAGAGGAGCAGATGAACAGGCAGCCGCCAGTCCTTTGTGATAGGCATGAGCAATATTGCACCCTCTAGTTGCTATGCATAAGGCTAGCAGAAACACAAGCGGTGCTTTTTCTTTTCTTGCACCAAATTGACCGGTTACCCATCCAATAAAGGAGTTGTGGAACCCATCATAAAATTCTTCTAGGCCAGATCAGGACATCCGTGAAACTGTTCAATGGCTACATCAGGTCCAGCCTGGTCTCTGATTCTTTTTACAGGCTATAGACATCTTTGTAGGGCTTCTTTTTTTTTTACTTAAATGCAAGCATTTTGGGCTACTTTTGCAATAAGATTTCATTAAAAATGTTGCCGTTTGTCTTCTGCAGCTTCTACATATCACTGTAAACAGACACTGCAGCCTGAGGGCCCCCTTACATGGGGAGATCACCTTCAGTTTATTGCTAACTGAGACACTGAATGCTAATGGTCAGTGTAAATGCTGCTAGCAACTGAATGATAATTTGCTTATTCAGTTTATGCAGGCAGTATCAACGCAAATCAGCAGTGTAAATATCAAATCAAGCGATGATCGGCCCGTGTAAAGAGGTTCATCTATGAAGGACTGCCTGTTTACTGGGAATGGAGGAGGGGGGCCAGAGTGATCTCCAGCACGCTCCAACTCTATTCAATGAACGTCTATGACTCCTGTGTGAAAGCAGAGGAGAGGAGAGGAGAGCAGTGGACTATGTAGTGCGCTGCTCAACGCCCTGCAGCGGCCAGTTTGAATGCCGACACGTGGGGAACAACAGGGAAGGTAAGTATAAGACTTACATCCCCGGACTCCGCAGGTCAGTTACTTTGAGCCCATAGGTGTAACTCATAGGACTCAAAGCAGCCAACAAATTTCCTTTAAATAAACCCTACTGGAAAAAGGATTGTGCCCAAAATACCTACATTTAAAGGGGTTGTCCCGCGCCGAAACGGGTTTTTTTTTTTTTTTTTCCAACCCCCCCCCGGTTCGGCGCAAGACAACCCCGATGCAGGGACTTAAAAAAAAAACCGCACAGCGCTTACCTGAATCCCCGCGCTCCGGTGACTTCTTACTTACCGGTTGAAGATGGCCGCCGGATTCTTCTCCCTCGGTGGACCGCAGGGCTTCTGTGCGGTCCATTGCCGATTCCAGCCTTCTGATTGGCTGGAATCGGCACGTGACGGGGCGGAGCTACGAGGAGCCGGCATCCTGCACGAGCGGCCCCATTGAGAAAAGAAGAAGACCCGGACTGCGCAAGCGCGGCTAATTTGGCCATTAGACGCCGAAAATTAGTCGGCTCCATGGAAACGAGGACGCTACCAACGGAGCAGGTAAGTGAAAAACTTCTTATAACTTCTGTATGGCTCATAATTAATGCACAATGTACATTACAAAGTGCATTATTATGGCCATACAGAAGTGTATAGACCCACTTGCTGCCGCGGGACAACCCCTTTAAGTAAAAAAAAAAAATTTAAAAAAAGAAGATGCCCGCAGCCTTTACATTAGCACAGCCGAGCTCATTCACAGATGAACCCATTTCATTTTTATTTGTGTTGCACAGTTTCAAGGCGCTCGTGGTCCAAGCTAATATTTAACTGGCTGAACTGTACAAAGTGTCACAGGAACTCTCCACAGTGGACACTGCATTGCTCAACTGTATGTTAGAGACATTTAAAAGGGGTTTTGTGGGCACAAAATGGAAATGCTGAAGTCTAGGAGGTCCAGCTAAGTAGCGGCAACCTGTCCCTTTTATCTGCCGCTGTGGATCCTCTTCTTCATCCCGTGCAGCCGCCGAGTTGACATGCATCACTTCCACTAAATAAAACACACCATTACCTACAACTCCCAGCATGCATAGAGCTGGTTTACTGACCACCACTGTAGCTCCGCCCCCAGCTCACAGGTCCTGCAACTTACCAGCACCAACCTCCCCTCTCACTCAGAGTGCCAGAGAAAGCTGCTGAAGCAGACAGACAGGAGCTTCCAGCACTCTGAACTGCACATGAACCATACAGTGCAGTGCCTCCGCCCTGGCCTCCCATCATGCACTGCTCACAGGATGTTGGAGGCTAGGGACAGTGGAGGGAGTAGCAAATGCAGACAAGACCATTGAAAAGAATGGTTTCTATTTTCGTGTGTCTCGCAACACACAAAACCCACACACTTATCACCCATGTGAATGAGCCCTTAGTCTGTGCTTGAAACACCCCTTTAAGGTTAGGGTGGGTTTACACAAGACCACTATCGTTTGCACAGCCGCTCAGAAAGGTTTAGCAATTTAGTATATGTGGCTTTTACGCAGAACTATTCATGTTCGCGGTGGCCGAGGTGCACAACTCCCGGCAAAGTTATTCGCCAATCGTTGAGAGACAACCCATTGCCCGTTTACACAAGATGATATCAACGACCAGGACCTGAAAGGAAGCAATTAGTAACTGACGAAGGAATTCTCGCTCATTGCCCTGTTATGGCCGCGGTTTCCCGAAACAACTGTCACTTACATTCAATAGATTAAATGATTATTGTGAC